>NC_134357.1:62104692-62847192 GCF_048569485.1 Anomaloglossus baeobatrachus | reverse complement strand
TGAGACAAGCGTTGCAAAAGATGACCCCGGGTGATGATGTGGAAGCGTTCCTGGCGGTGTTTGAGCGGGTGGCCGAGCGGGAAAAGCTGCCGACCCCGCAGTGGGCTGAGGTATTGTCGCCCTATCTGACGGGGGAACCCAAAAAAGCATACCTGGACCTCGGTACCGAGGACGCCATTGACTATGTGACCCTGAAAGCCGAAATACTGGCTCGGTTGGGGGTGAATACCTATGTACGGGCTCAGCGGGTAAATCAGTGGTTCTATGAGGAAGCCAAACCCGTACGCTCCCAGGCCTATGACTTATTACATCTTGTAAAAAAATGGTTGCAGCCTGACACTCTGAGCCCGGCGCAAATGGTGGAAAGGGTAGTAGTGGATCGTTTTGTGCGCACTTTACCCGTCACCGTTCAACGGTGGGTAGGACAGGGTGACCCGAGTACCCTGGACCAATTAGTGTCCCTGGTAGAGCGGCATGTGGCTACGCAGGACTTGATACGGGACACTGAGACTTTGCGTACCGCCCGTCGGTCCGGCCCCTCCAAGCCTAGGGCCAAGGACCCACCGCCGACACCGGTACAGGAGTCAGCTACCATCCTGGCTGAGGCCGCGCCCGCCGTTCCTGAGGTCCGGAAGGCCATGTACCCTAAACGACAACTTGTCAAGGGGGTTTCCTTCCCTATTAGATGTTGGCGGTGCCAGCGGGTGGGACATATGGAAGCCCAGTGTCCCCTGACCACGGAGCCCATGGATTGTGGGGTTACCCGGCGGGGTTCAATGTATGCTCAGGTGGTGTGTACCGCTGACCTGGTCTCCCCAGAGACAGAGCCCCACTTGTGCCAAATACAGGTGAATGGATGTCCGGTTACAGGATTGTTGGATTCCGGAAGCTTAGTGACCCTTGTGCGATCCACCTTGAGAGCTAAAGTAAAGGCCACAGGACGCACCGTGGGGGTGGTTTGCATACATGGGGACTGCCGCGACTATCCCACGGGGATTGTCACCATCACAGCACCTTGCGGTCAGGTGCAACATGAGGTGGGACTTCTTAACACTCTTCCTTATGACGTGATCCTAGGAAGGGATCTGCCCTATTTTTGGACTTTATGGAGGGGACCCCCTAAGTCCCCTCAGATATTGGTCGGTCCGGGACCTGAGCCCTACAATCCTGAATCCGGGACACCTGCCGTAGGGGTCACCATGATAGGGACAGAGTGTGAACCCGATAGGTCGCCCCTAGAGGTATTGGCAGGAGAGGCTGAGACGGTCGAGCCCATCCCGGAGTTGGAGGCGTCCCCGGATACGTTTGGGACAGCCCAACTCCAGGACCCTACGTTAATACATGCCCGGAGTCGGGTGACAGTAGTTGACGGGGTGGCACAGCTGCCCGGTGCCCAGGTAAGGTACCCCCATTTCGCTCTTAAGCAGGATTTACTCTACCGGGTAGATGAAATACGGGGCGTAGGGGTAGAACAGTTGGTGGTGCCCCAGCCGCATCGCCGGCGGGTCCTCGACTTGGCTCATAAACACCTGATGAGTGGTCACCTAGGGGTCAAGAAAACGCAGGAGCGAATATTGCAAAGGTTCTATTGGCCCGGGGTCTTTGGGGAGGTAAAACGGTTCTGCGAAACCTGCCCGGAGTGTCAGCTTACTGCACCCCTGACCCATTTTCGCAGTCCGTTGGTACCGTTACCCATTATAGAAGTCCCTTTTGAACGGATAGGGATGGATCTGGTGGGGCCCCTCGTAAAGTCCGCTCGAGGGCACCAACACATCCTAGTGATCGTTGACTATGCCACCCGGTATCCCGAGGCGATACCCCTCAGACATACTGCAGCAAAGCTTATAGCTCGGGAGTTGTTTGCTGTGTTCTGCCGGGTGGGGTTGCCCAAGGAGATCCTTACGGATCAGGGGACCCCATTCATGTCTAAAGTGACCAAAGAGCTATGCCGGCTACTCCAGATCAAGCAGTTGCGTACGTCTGTGTATCATCCTCAAACGGACGGTTTAGTCGAGCGTTTCAATAAAACCCTGAAAACCATGCTAAGAAGGGTGATTTCAAAAGACGGGAAAGACTGGGATATGATGCTTCCCTATTTGATGTTTGCCATCCGTGAGGTGCCACAGGCGTCCACGGGGTTTTCGCCTTTTGAGTTGTTATACGGGCGACATCCCCGGGGATTGTTGGACCTGGCAAAGGAAACATGGGAACAAGAGCCCACCCCCCATAAAAGTGTGATCGAACACATTTTAGGAATGCAGAACCGCATAAGCGCGGTCATGCCAATTGTGAAGGAGCATTTACAGGAGGCTCAGGCCGCGCAAAGCGGCCGCTACAATAGACAAGCCACCGTGCGGACCTTTAAACCCGGGGATCGGGTGTTGGTATTGATCCCCACGGCGGAGAGCAAATTCCTGGCTCAGTGGCAAGGCCCCTACGAGATAAAGGAAAGAGTAGGGGTGGTTAACTATAAAGTATTGCAGCCCGGTAGGCGGAAACCTGAACAAATATACCATGTCAACCTATTAAAACCTTGGCAGGAACGGGAAAGCCTGATGGCTGTTTTTTCCCCACCTCCCTCCTCTTCGGGTCGTTCACATCCGGCTCCAGCGACCTCCGGAGAGGACGAACCGGAAGTAAGGATTGGAGAAGCCCTCACCAAGCCACAGAGGCGAGAGGCCAGACGGTTGGTTCAGCAGAACCCCGATGTCTTCTCCGAGCTGCCCGGTAGGACCAGTCTGATACGACATGATATTGTCACCGAGCCCCACCTGAAGGTACGCCTGAAGTCATACCGGGTGCCGGAGGCTCGACGACAAGCCATATCGGAGGAAGTAAAGACAATGTTACGCCTGGGGGTCATCGAAAAATCCCGGAGTGAATGGGCTAGTCCGATTGTCCTAATACCAAAACCCGATGGCTCCTTAAGGTTCTGCAATGACTTTAGGAGATTGAACGAAATATCCAAGTTCGATCTCTACCCCATGCCCCGGGTGGATGAGCTGATTGATAGGCTGGGACAGGCGCGATATTTTACCACGCTCGACCTGACCAAAGGGTACTGGCAGGTGCCACTAACGGAGTCCGCCAAGGAGAAAACCGCTTTTGTTACGCCGGAGGGTCTCTTCCACTATGTTGTCTTGCCTTTTGGGTTACATGGCGCTCCAGCCACGTTCCAGAGGTTGATGGACTTAGTGCTGGAACCCCACCAGGCGTATGCATCAGCGTACCTGGATGACATCATTATTTACAGCTCCGATTGGCAGACCCACTTGGAACAGGTACAAGCGGTGGTGGACGCGCTTCGAACAGCCGGATTGACAGCCAATCCCAAGAAATGTGCATTGGGACTCACGGAAGCCCGCTACTTGGGCTACGTGATAGGCCAAGGAGTGATTAAGCCCCAAATTAACAAGGTTGAGGCGATCCAGAAGTGGCCTAGACCCCTGACCACGAAGCAGGTTAGGGCCTTCCTGGGTATCGTGGGGTACTACAGGAGGTTTGTAAAGGATTTTGCGGGACTATCAGCCCCCTTGACTGACCTTCTCAAAGGCAAGAAGTCCGTCATGGTGCGCTGGACTCCGCAGGCCGAGGACTCTTTCCGGGCCCTGAAGGGGGTCCTGTGCGGACAGCCCGTTCTTGTCAACCCTGATTTCCGGAAGGAGTTCATAGTACAGACTGATGCCTCGGAGGTCGGCCTGGGGGCAGTGCTGTCTCAGGTGGTTCAGGGGGAGGAACACCCCGTCACCTTCTTAAGTAGGAAGCTCACCCCTCCCGAGCGGAATTATAGCGTAGTGGAGAAGGAGTGCCTGGCGATCAAGTGGGCCTTGGAGTCCCTACGCTATTACCTGCTGGGACGGCAGTTTCGCTTGGTGACGGATCACTCTCCACTGGTCTGGATGAGGTCCGCCAAGGAACGGAATGCCCGGGTTACCCGGTGGTTCCTTTCTCTGCAGAACTTCCGGTTTACGGTTGAACACCGGGCCGGTAGGTTGCAGGGCAACGCCGATGCCTTGTCCCGCGGCCCGTGTTTGATGGCTGGAGTTCAACCCCACACGCTTGAACTGAGGGGGGGGGTATGTGAGGCTGTGACCGGGGTTATCTATGACGGCCGGTATGTCTCGCCCAGGTTGTGCTCACTCCATGATAGAAAGTGAATCCACTATAGGGTTAATGCTGTTTCCCTACAGACTGAAGGAAGGGTTAAATAGAATCAGGAACGAGGGCAGGTGTGCCGGGTGTGAGGGAGTGATCACAACTCCCTGAGTCTCTGCTGGAGAGACATGTATATTGCTGTGGATTTTTGTTTGGACATTAAACACCGTGTGCTGTGAACCTTGATGCCTGGATCCCGTGTCTTCTGCTGCGCAGCCGACCGCGCTACCTCACAATATATATATATATATATATATATATATATATATATGTATATATGTATATATATATGTATATATATATATGTATATATATGTATATATATATGTATATATATGTATGTATATATATGTATATACCGTACAGACAAAGTGTGGACACACCTTCTCATTCAAAGAGTTTTCTTTATTTTCAGGACTCTGAAAATTTTAGATTCACATTGAAGGCATCAAAATTATGAATTGAAACGTGGAATGAAATACTTAAAGTGTGAAACAACTGAAAATATGTCTTATATTCTAGGTTCTTCAAAGTAGCCACCTTTTGCTTTGATTACTACTTTGCACACTCTTGGCATTCTCTTGATGAGCTTCAAGAGGTAGTCACTGGAAATGGTTTTCCAACAGTCTTGAAGGAGTTCCCAGAGATGCTTAGCACTTGCTGGCCCTTTTGCCTTCACTCTGCGGTCCAGCTCACCCCAAACCATCTCGATTGAGTTCATGTCTGGTGACTGTGGAGACCAGGTCATCTGGCGTAGCACCCCATCACTCTCCTTCTTAGTCAAATAGCCCTTACACAGCCTGGAGGTGTGTTTGGGGTCATGGTCCTGTTGAAAAATAAATGATGGTCCAACTAAACGCAAACCGGATGGAATAGCACGCCGCTGCAAGATGCTGTGGTAGCCATGCTGGTTCAGTATGCCTTCAACTTTGAATAAATCCCCAACAGTGTCACCAGAAAAGCACCCCCACACCATCACACCTCCTCCTCCATGCTTCACGGTGGGAACCAGCCATGTAGAGTCCATCCATTCACCTTTTTTACAAAGACACGGTGGTTGGATCCAAAGATCTCAAATTTGGACTCATCAGACCAAATCCACAGATTTCCACGGGTCTAATGTCCATTCCTTGTGTTCTTTACCCAAACAAGTCTCTTCTGCTTGTTGCCTGTCCTTAGCAATGGTTTCCTAACAGCTATTTTACCATGAAGGCCTGCTGCACAAAGTCTCCTCTTAACAGTTGTTCTAGAGATGAGAAGGTGTGTCCAACCTTTTGGTCTGTACTGTATATATATTGTATATACACACAGTCATGGCCAAAAGTATTAGCACCCTTGAAATTGTTCCAGAAAATGACGTATTTATCCCAGAAAATTATCGCAATTATACATGTTATGCACATGTTTATTTCCTTTGTGTGCATTGGAACAACACAAAAAAAGAAAAAAAGGCAAACTGGTTGTAATTTCACACAAAACCCCAAAAATGTTCAGGACAAAATTGTTGGCACCTTTCTAAATTTATGCGTAAACAACATTGTTTCAACCATGTGTTGCATGTTCAAACTCACCTATGACAAGTAACAGGTGTGGACAATATGAAAATCACAGCTGAACCCGATAAAAAGTTGACTCAATCTTTGCATTGTGTGTCTGTGTGTGCCACAATAAGCATGGAGAACAGAAAGAGCAGAAGAGAACTGTCTGAGGACTTGAGAACCACATTTGTTGAAAAATATTAACAATCTCAATCTTTCAAGTCCATTTCCAGAGATCTTGATGTTCCTTTGTACACGGAGCGCAACATAGTCAAAAAGTTTACAACCCATGACACTGTAGCTAATCTCCCCGGACGTGGATGGCAAATAAAAATTGCTGAAAGGCTGCAACGCAGGTATTTCAGATGGTGGAAAAGCAGCCCCAATAAATAAACTCAAGCTCTACTGCAGGCTCAGGGTGCATCAGAGTTAATACGAATGATCTGTTGATATTTGAATGTAATGAAACGCTATTGAAGGAGACCAAAAAGGACCCCACTGCTGACGCAGATACATAAAAAAGCTCAGCTAAAGTTTGACAAAATTTACATGAGCAAGCCAAACTACTTTTGGGAAAGCGTCTTGTGGACAGATGAGACCAAGATAGAACTTTTTGGTAAAGCACATCATTCTACTGTTTACCGAAAAGGAATGAGGCCTACAAAGAAAATAACACAGTACCTACAGTCACTTATGGTGGAAGTTCAAAGATGTTTTGGGTTTGTGTGTGCTCTCGGCTTCTGCAGGGTCAGATCAGTTTTATCTCTTCTGTCTGCATCAGCCGCCTGCTGTTGTGGGATCCTATATACAGTGAGTAGTCACTGCAGAAAGGAGAATGGAATTAGAATGAGCATGAGATGATATTGTGTGAATTCTCGGCTCCGGCAATGTCATGGTATACAGGACTGAGGGTTCAAAACAGTCTGCGCTCCTTGGAGCTCTGTCAATCATCATGTCACAAGCTGTAAGGAGATAACAGGGGACCAGGGCTCCTATACTAGCTCTCAAGCTAGGGGGCCTTAGCTGTCTCTAATCCCAGAGATTCATCTAGTGTTGAAGATGTCTGGGCCACCTTCCTTTCCCTGCTCCTGGCAAGCCCTGATCTTATACATCCACTCCCCCACTACAGGGAGGACTGGGACAGGAGTGGTTGAACCCACAGATATAGATAAACTGGGAAACCAAAAACTCTATCACACAGCTAATCAGATGACAAGAGGATTTCCATAGCACAACACGTAGCAAGCAATTAATCACCAGCAACTGGAACGCAACACCACACAAACCGGTTTAGTAAAAGCCAAAAAGCCATAGTCGGCATGGGAAGACCGTCTCCACCATCTTAAAAGGCTGGGGAGTAACTGTGATAGGTCTCCCACAACATGTGATCCAAGTGGTAACCAGCAAGTTAGCAGAAACTAACTACTGCAGGCCCAATCACTAATGAGCACTCAGTTGGTTGATGCCCGATCCTGTCTGTGCAACCAAAATAAGCCTTAGGCGGGCTTTGCACACTGCGACATCGCAGGTGCGATGTCGGTGGGGTCAAATTGAAAGTGACGCACATCCGGCATCGCATGCGACATCGCAGTGTGTAAAGCCTGGATGATACGATTAACGAGCGCAAAAGCGTCGTAATCGTATCATCGGTACAGCATCGGCGTAATTCATAATTACGCCGACGCGATGGTCCGATGTTGTTCCTCGCTCCTGCGGCAGCACACATCGCTGTGTGTGAAGCCGCAGGAGCGAGGAACATCTCCTACCTGCGTCACTGCGGCTTCCGTAGGATATGCGGAAGGAAGGAGGTGGGCAGGATGTTTTCACCCTGCTCATCTCCGCCCCTCCGCTCCGATTGGCCGCCTGCCGTGTGACATCGCAGTGACGCCGCACGACCCGCCCCCTTAACAAGGAGGCGGGTCGCCGGCCACAGGGACGTCGCACGGCAGGTGAGTGTGTGTGTGAAGCTGGTGTAGCGATAATTTTCGCTACGCCAGCTATCACCACATATCGCTGCTGCGACGGGGGCGGGCACTATCGCACTCGGCATCGCAGCATCGGCCTGCGATGTCGCAGTGTGCAAAGTGCCCCTTAGTGTTGATTGTCAAATTCTGCAGTAAAGAACGTCAAATGCTGCCATGACACTTGCCGACTTTAGAGCTAAACACAGTGTGACACATCAGACATCTAGGGGTGGAGGATGTATTTGACTAGGCGAAACATTGCACCAAGCACTTTGCCGTGCCGGGGGTGCACCTGTAGCGCCCCTGAGACTGGTCACTACAGGGTATTGTATTTTATGTATTTTATAATGTCCTTCCATCCTGAACACCACTACTATGACTACTCTCATAAATAATATTTTATTAAATTTCATAAATATTAAAACAGAACAATTGTCGTGTTCTTATTTCTTCAAAACATTTAAGATCACATAGACATACATATAGAGTGCAGGTGTCAACCAAGGTTATACCCACGCCTGAGCGCGGCCTCAGAAAGTGGTTGATATAGAGAAGGACAGAGTATGGTTGCTACTAGGTCACTGTCAGGCTGATACTGGTTAAATGTATACTGTATCTACCTTTTGGCTAGTGGATAGATGTCCTAACTACCAATGAACCTCTCTCTACTTAAGGTATATATGAGCCTTGCTGTCCTTACCGACCTCTAGCGGGGGTAACCACCACCAAAAAAGTGATAAAGTGCATAAAACAGAACCATAGACAAACAAATAACAAAAATGCGTTAGATGTCCAGGGTTCTTATGTTAGGTATAATTTCCCTAATATAAATTTGCTGGATTGGTTAGGTAAGAGCCTGGAGTATCACTTAGCTTATGGACCCCCCAGCTCTCCCGACGCGTTTCACCCCCCCTAACGCAGTAAAAGGGGATCATCAGGAAATATGATATGAGTCACTTCTTAGAAAGGACACAGGGGAAAAGGGTCCTCTTATTCAGGAAAGATGCCTGTTCCCTTTTGGTATAAAGTTATA
The DNA here is from genome assembly GCF_048569485.1 of Anomaloglossus baeobatrachus. Lineage (NCBI taxonomy): Eukaryota > Metazoa > Chordata > Amphibia > Anura > Aromobatidae > Anomaloglossus > Anomaloglossus baeobatrachus. Next base: position 62,838,502 of record NC_134357.1, on the reverse strand, counting down.
GTGAGAGGGCTATTTCATGTCCGGGTACATTCCCTCATCTGTTGTGTACACACCGTTGCTTTTTCTCACAGAAGAAGTATTGTTGCCATATATCCTTCATTCAAAGGGGTCACTTCCATATCTTGAGTGATGTGACATCGCTAGAAAATGTATTTCGCCCTCGCTATCTGCCAAGAGGACTGGTACACAAACCGTTCTATAGAACTGTGAGATAAGACTATACATCTCCCTGAGAATCAGAGTGGATACAAGAACCTGTCTATTCGCAAACGAGTGTACATACAACCACGCCCATATCCAGGGACTATACTCTGATAACCTTAACCATCCCGGACATGAAATAGTCCTCTCACTATAACTTTATACCAAAAGGGAACAGGCATCATTTCCTGAATAAGAGGACCCTTTTCCCCTGTGTCCTTTCTAAGAAGTGACTCATATCATATCCCCTGATGATCCCCTTTTACTGCGTTAGGGGGGGTGAAACGCGTCGGGAGAGCTGGGGGGTCCATAAGCTAAGTGGTACTCCAGGCTCTTACCTAACCAATCCAGCAAATTTATATTAGGGAAATTATACCTAACATAAGAACCCTGGACATCTAACGCATTTTTGTTATTTGTTTGTCTATGGGTCTGTTTTATGCACTTTATCACTTTTTTGGTGGTGGTTACCCCCGCTAGAGGTCGGTAAGGACAGTGAGGCTCATATATACCTCAAGTAGAGAGAGGTTCATTGGTTGTTAGGACATCTATCCACTAGCCAAAAGGTAGATACAGTATACATTTAACCAGTATCAGCCTGACAGTGACCTAGTAACAACCATACTCTGTCCTTCTCTATATCAACCACTTTCTGAGGCCGCGCTCAGGCGAGGTTGACACCTGCCCTCTATATGTATGTCTATGTGATCTTAAATGTTTTGAAGAAATAAGGACACGACAATTGTTCTGTTTTAATATTTATGAAATGTAATAAAATATTATTTATGAGAGTAGTCATAGTAGTGGTGTTCTGATACAATTGCTACCTCAATACTAACCTCTGTGGTTCTAGTGTGTCCTTCCATCCAGGGCAGAAAGAGGTTAAAGTCTGGTAAGTTTCGATTTTGCATCACACAGCCTTGCAAACAAAGACAGCAAGTGCCTCACACAGAGACAAAGGGAATTTCCGGTGACCATAACAGTGGGCTGGAACATTCCTCACGTGGAGTAATGAACAGAGTTTAGTTTCACTTTACTTCAGAACAGCTTGAGGGACCAGACAGAGTAGACACACAGTATGCAGCTCCCGGAGGGAGCTTCCTGGGTGGGGCAGAGCAGCAGAACAACAAGGTCCAGACAATTGCATACACCCTTCCCTCACCTAGGACCGAGCTGGTGGATGGCTGAGGGCCCTAAACTGCGAGAGCGGATCCAGGATGCCGCCAGTTAGGAGGTTCCCGATCCATTAGCCAGCAGAGACCTGGAATTGCATAGGACAGCCACACAAGAGCACAAAAGGAGGGAGCCCACAGACTGCCCTACCAGACTTCGACCTCTGCCCTGCCTGGAATCGACCGGAGCTTATTACAGGAAGGACCAGCATCCTGGGTACGACACAAAGGAACCAGTGAGTAAAAGATCTGAAAGCCGCAACCCAGTGACTCTGACTCTGTTTGTCATCGCCTTGCGCGCCAGCGATTCCCAGTCCCCCCATTCTCCCTCCTGGGGGCCGCTCCACCTGTGGGGAGCGATATCCTCCTGGCTGCACTCCAACATCTCCCATGGTGGAGTACCCTGCAGTGGCAGCCTTATCACTGGCCGCACACCACAGGTGGCGTAGTTGACATTATCTGTTCCACTCCTGGAGGAAAGGTCGGAGGAAGGGTCCGCAGCAGAGGAGGCCGGGACCCCTGTCACCACCGTAACCGGTGTCAGCTTCTTCAGGAACAATCCTTGCTTGCCCCTTTTACTGTGTACCATGGGACCACGGAACCAGGCCAGTCTACGACTTCTGCAAACCACTGGCCCGGCGACGGGTATACCAGGTTAGGATTGAAGCTCCTATCTTGGGCTCCGTGGGGTGTCACACACCAAGACCCCTCATTTGCATACATAATAAATCTGTTTTTTTATTTTCTTTATAAAACCAAATAAATAAAATCTATACCAGAAGTATCATTATTTTTATCATGGCTAAGTCCCCTATATTAATATATCAATGACTGAAATTAAATTTTAAGAATCAAAGACATCTTATAAGCCAAAATAACTTCATAAGAGACTTGTAGAAAAGCCAGATGAAGGCAGACGTGCTTTCTACATCATCACATGGAAATGGATGGTTGATCTGATGATTGTGTGTTGTATTATTGGGGATAGACGAGCTTCATAAGTGTGACCCACAGTCTATATTTACTCCCATATATAAGGACCTTTCACAGAAAACATTACATGAGGAGGAAAGTTATGGCACAAAATACTAACTTGTTTTAAGGTATTCCTGCACCATGTGAATATTGTAATTACTTCTCTACCTTCCCAGGGGCTCCGGCGGTGAGGAATCCCTACTGTTCCTTTCATGTCCGCAGCGTGCGCCCCAGATATACCTGACTGGAATATTCTTAGGATGTGAAATGTATCATGCAGAAAATACAATCAGCACAGACCGGCCAAACTTTATCTGCTGCCGGGAATATTGGGTTCACGTTTTGTAAGAATTGTATAGGGAGGCCCTTTACATTTTTTTTTTTCCTTTGACTTTAGGTAAGTGATCGCAGCATGGACCATTTCATATTTTGCTTTGTAATGTAAAAAGATAGGAAATGTCTTTGGCAAAGTAAACTTCAAACAGTTGGGTCTATAAATTTAGAAACAGCATTACTTACCCTTTCGAGCCAAATTAATATAATCTGTTCGCTCTCCTTAGGATAAGCAAGGGTGAAGACAGTTCCTGTGATATTTTATATAATAAATGTTTTTTTCATGAACCTCTTATACCACACAACACATAATTTCATTAACGTACATAACATAGCCGGTGGCTTATAGACGTTTTTTTTATTAAAGGAACAATTTATACAAAATTCTAACACTGTACATAACTTTAAGGGTGCACTTATTTTTGTTAAAACCTACTGTTATGAACCACACACTCAGCTCCTTAACCCTTTTGAAAAAGTGGTGATTTTTAATTTTTCACTTTAAAACCCCTTAATGACCGCGGGCAGTAAAGTTACGTCCCTGCGGTTATAGTGTTAAACCCACCTGGCAGCCGGTGGGGATCCACGCACTTGTCAGCTGATTTGTACAGCTGACATATGTGCTTAGCAGGCACGAGCAGATCCGCGATCTGCCCGTACCTGTTAACCCCTTAAATGGCGCTGTCAAAATGTGACAGCGCCATTATAAAAGCGGTTGCGGTAGAAGTTTACTTACCGCACAACATCGGAAGTCACGTGACGTGATCACGTAGATCCGATGGTTGTCATGGTAGCACACGGTCATGTGATGACTCCTGTAGCTCACATAACTCAGGTCCTGTAACCAGCAGCCAAGTGCTGTTCATTTCTCCCGATCTTAGAGGTGCTGCTCTGATTGGGAGAAAAGAATGAGCGATCAGACAGCTGATCCTTATAGTCCCCCTAGGGACCCTAGTAAAATAAAATAAAAAAAAAAGTTTTAAAAAATTAAAAATAAAAACCCCTAAAAATTCAAATCACCCCCCTTTCACACCATTGACAATTAAAGGGTTAAACAAATAAAAATATACACACATTTGGTATCACCAAATGCCCAATCTATCAAAATATAAAATCAGTTAACCTGATCGGTAAAAGGCATAGCGGCAAAAAAATTCCAAACGCCAAAATTATGTTTTTTTGGCCACCACAAATTTTGCGCAAAATGCAATAACAGACGATCAAAACATTGCATCTGCGCAAAAATGGTACCGTTAAACACGTCAGCTCGAGACGCAAAAAATAAGCCATCACTGAGCCATAGATCTGCAAAAATGAGAACACTATGGGTCGCGGAAAATGGTGCAAAACGTATGCCACTTTTTTCGGACAAACTTCTGATTTTTTTAACCCCTTATATAAAAGTAAACCTATACACGTTTGGTGTCTACGAACTCGCACCGACCTTAGGCATCACCTCGACTCTTCAGTTTTACCATATAGTGAACACTGTGAATAAAATATCTCAAAAACAATAGTGCAATTGCACTTTTTTTGCAATTTTTCCACATTTGGATTTTTTTTGCCATTTTTCAGTACACTATATGGTAAAACTCATGGCTTCATTTAAAACTACAGCTCATTCTGCAAAAAATGAGCCCTCATTGACTGAAAAAAAAAATGTACTTTTCTCGGAAGAAGAATGGCGAAAAAAACCCAGTAAGCGCAAAATCGGCCGGTCGTGAAGTCGGTTATGGCTCCTCCCCTTGATAGGAGGTGGAGAGTATTATGTGTCTTTGTATGTGTTTCTCCGAAATGGCTGGGGTCTTCTGTTCCTGAGTCCAGTGTACTTTGAGTCCGATCACCTGCCTGTAGTCTGGTTAACCATTGTCCCGGCGTGCTCAGGTACCTGCGTATTCAGGGACCTGCATATCTAGTTACTGGCAATTCCCCTTGGACTCCAGCTTTGTCCTGTATTTGTGTTCCTGCCATATGATGTACCCTGATATCCTGCTATGTGATTACCCTGATATCCTACCTTGTGAGGTACCCTGATATCCTGCCGTGTGATGTACCTGAAGTTCTGCTGTGTTTCCTGATATTTTACTATGGGATGTACCCGTAGTCCTGCTATATCCAGTTGTGTTTATATGTTACCTGAAGTCTGGAAGCACCTGCTGTGCAGACACCACTCTGCTGAGGTCCATGCCTGGTGTGCCCACACCACCCTGCTGTGGTGCATGCTTATTGTTCCTGTGCCGCCCTGCTGCGGTCTTTGCCTGCTGTATCTGATGTCCGGTGTTTGATGATCTCTGCTCGATGTCTGGAGCCTTACCCGATGTCTGGCGTCTAATGACCTCTGCCCGATGTCTGAAGCCTTACCCAATGTCCATGACTTGTGCCTGAGGACCCGTGCCTGAGGTTCTATTCCTGGTGTCTTTCGTCTGATGTCTGCTGGTGCTTACCATGCCTGTTCCTCTTCAGGACTTTGCTCTCAGTTTCTGTTCCCCCTGTCCTGCTGCCACACTGGCCAACTTAGCTGCCACAGTCCCAGTCACCTGCTCTAGCAGTGGCAACTGGCGTCCTGCCTCACGGCGGGCACTTAGTCATGACCCTCTCTTTGCTAAAGGGTTACTCCGGGTTTCCCTCTTTGGTCCAGTTGGTCCACTCTACTTCTGGACGCTCGCCGCCTTCCTGGATCTGCTGGCGATGGGAGTGTGACAGGGATATTGGGAAAACCAAAAAGTAGCATCTTGAGATATTTATGGATGGGAGTGATCCTGTGTTGTCTGTACATGGGATCTTGGAATAGCTATGTAGGGAGATTTTGGAATGTCCATAGAGGGGCATCTTGGAATGTCCATCAGGGAGATCTTAGAATGTCCATAAAGGGGAACCTTACGAGGATATCAATATAAGAGGATCTTGGCATGTCCATAGAAGAGCATCTTGGGATGTCCATAGAGGGTCATCTTGGGATGTCCATAGAAGGGGATCTTGGGATATCCATAGGGGGGGATCTTGTGTTGTCTATAGAGGGGCATCTTGGGATGTCCATAGTTGGGGATCTTGGGATGTTCATGCTGGGTGATCTTGGGATGTTTATAGAGGGGAATCTTGGGATCTCCATAGAGGGGAATCTTGGGATGTCCATAGAGGACGATCTTGGGATGTCCATAGAGGGGGATCTTGGGATGTCCATAGAGGGGGATGTTGGGATGTCCATAGAGTAGCTTCTTAGGATATCCTGCAGTTTTCAAACTGAGCTAGCACTTGAGGGTAATATGGGATGTCAACTTCAAGGCAAATAAGGAGTAGTTTCTAGTGGTATAAAACACAAAATACATCAATTTGTATAGTTTCTATTGGACAAAAATATGTTATGTAAGTTGCTGCTGATCTGGTAAGATCGAATCCTACAAGTTATACATAAACTAGCCATGACGTTTTAAATAGAATAAATAAGCCATAAAACAAATGTTTTTCTCATTTTGAACATGTGTTATCTCCGCAGTAAGGCGGGCTTTGCACGTTGTGACATCGCAAGCCGATGCTGCAATGTCGCACGTGATAGTCCCCGCCCCTGTCGCAGGTACGATATCTTGTGATAGCTGGCGTAGCGATAATTATCGCTACGGCAGCTTCACATGCACTCACCTGCCCTGCGACCGTCGCTCTGGCCGGCGACCCGCGACTTCTGCAATGCACGTGTTTTCATATAATCATATGTTGCACATTGTGAATGCTGCTTAGAAACATCCAATACATTACTGTAAATCACACAAATTGGGTATTGGATGACTTTGAGTAGTATTCACCATATGTAACATATGAATGGTTATATGAAAGTTCTTAAGTGCAGAGGTATCATTAGTGTTTTACTTTTGATGTAGTAGACGACTGCCTGTTCCTGTTTGTTTCAGTACACATTGCTGCGGTTTATATATTGATACCACTAGTGCTGCTATTTACTATTATTTTTTTACCCACATTTTTTACACCTTAATTTTGATAATATATTTATGAGGGTGTTATCAGCAGTACATAAGCAACCTGTTTCGTTTTCTTGCCACATTCTTCTAATTAACCCATGAATTAACATCTGATTAACTTTGGGTCCAAGTGTTGTATATTTAAACGAAATCTGTCACCACTTTGACCTTCTTAAACTGTTAATATGGGCATACAGGTTATAGAATGCTGAAAAAAGCCATACCTGTACAGTATATCTCATATCGGATGCCTTGTTGTAGAAAAAATCTTTTATCACTTTATGTAAATGAGCTCTTCCAGGCTTTGGGGCAGATGCTGCCTAAAAAATAACTCCACCTCCAGGGATTATTTTAAATATAAGGGACGTTACCAGTCTGAGACAAGTAATGCGGGCGTCACATGGGACGATCTATCGTGCGATCGCACGAGCAATCGTACCCGCCCCCGTCGTTTGTGCATCATGGGCAATTAGTTGCCTGTGGCACACAAAGTCATTAACCCCATGTCACACGCACTTACCTCCCGGACGACCTCGCTATGGGCGGCGAACATCCTCTTCCTGAAGGGGGAGGGACGTTCGGCGTCACAATGACGTCACACAGCGGCCGGCCAATAGCAGAGGAGGGGCGGAAATGAGCGGGATGTAAACATCCCGCCCACCTCCCTCCTTCTGCATTGCCGGCGGGACGCAGGTAAGCTGTATTCATCGTTCCCGGGGTGTTACACGGAGCAATGTGTGCTGCCATGGGAATAATGAACAACCGGCGCACAGAAGAAGAAAAGACTTTTTGAAAATGAGCGACGTGTCAACGAGCAACGATAAGGTGAGTATTTTTGCTCGTTCACCGTCGCTCATAGCTGTCACACGCTACGATATATCAAACGATGCCGGATGTGCGTCACGACGTGACCCCGCCGACATATCGCCCGATATATCGTACCATGTGACGCCCGCATAATTGACACAGAACAGGAGAAATGACATTTGTCTTTTTCAAACACACTTTTTGCAGCTCCCTGAGTTCTGCTTCATTGCAACAATATTGCAACACTACCTACGGAATGGAGGCTGAAGCAGAGAGGCACCTGTAGAAGTGTCAGTTATAGTCACACACAGCTCTGTAGTGAGAGCAGTGAGTGGCCATCACACATCACAAACTCCCCTTTTATTTATAAGCTCTGGAGTTGCAGTTATCTTCCAGGTAGCATCATCCCCATAGCCTGGAAGACCTCATTTACATAAAATGATAAAATATGATATTTCAACAACAATGCATCTGATATGAGACACACAAGTAGGTAATTTTTCAGCATTCTATAACCTGTATACCCATATTAACATTTTAAAAAGTGGTGACAGATTCCCTTTAATATATGAAAGTGCACTACCCACACTGGCCCACCTCCCCCGCCGGCTCGCTCACCCATCTGCCTCTCCTGCTGTGGCTGCTTCATTCCCATCCCATGCTGCTGTCTCCTGGAGGCTGTGTTCTCATCGCAGGCTTCCTGTTTCTAATCTAGGGGATCGCGTGTGGCCACGCCCCGTTTCTTAAAGGGCCAGCAAACCCTTAACCACGAAGTGCCTCTCAAATTAGCTGAGAGGCTGCAGCTGTTTAAGATACTTCCTCCCCTTAGGAAGATGCCTGGGCAAATTGTTATGCTCACCGTGCAGGGATTTTAGCGAATCCACTGGGCCACAGCACACAGAAAACCCTGAGGGGCATAACTATGAAAACACATCTGGTTTTCACCAGAGCCTCTAATGGTGAGGGTGTTACGCTGCAGGTGTGAAACTGGGTGCCACTCGGGATGACTAGTGCTGCGATGGCTGGCCCCAGGGGTACGGGGCCGATAGTCTCTGGAGAGAAGATAACAGCTGCGGCAGGTGTCGAGGTTTCGACCGGGATGGATGTGTGTGGCAGCAGCTGGTAAGGGTACTTCACAGCAGCAGGTATCGTGGTTCGCTGCCCAGGTGGCACCTTACAGCAGCAGTACTCTGGAACACAAATAGATGTCAGCAGCGGAACTAGCATAATGCAACAGCAGCAGACAGCAGCACAGTGCTAGGGGACCTGAGAACTAGCAACATATTAGACTCATTGCCCAGGCACTTTCCTAAGAGGAGGAAGTACCTGAAATAGTTGCAGCCTATCAGCTGACCTGAGAGGCACTTCCGAGTTAAGGGTGCGCTGGTCATTTAAGAAAGGGGGTGTGGCCACACACAATACCCTAGATCAGGAGCAGGAAGCCTGCAAGGAGAATGCAGTCTCTGGCAGACAGCAGCATGGGAGGGGACAGATCGGCCACCGCAGGAGAGGCAAATGGGTGAGCGAGCCAATGTCTCCACCGGGGAGGGGGCAGGACCATGCGGGGACGCCGGTTTGGGCGTTACAGATGTTAAATGGGTCATTTTGAACACAGAGGTAACATTTATGTTTTATTTTAATTCATTTTACAATTGACAGGTATGTACTACATCCTTTTCGGCATTTTTTTGTCTATATACTTGTTTTCCTCCAAAATTGGTCTCAGTAGGGGAGCAGATATATATTTTTCTCATATTTCTATCTTTGTTCTACATTTCATATCTACATTGGTTCTCCTTTAATCTTCTTAGTGTTGTTTATTGTGGATTTCGGCTCAGCCTAGTGCAGGAATGGAAATTTCTGTTTGAAAGCTGAAGGCGTAAATATTATGTTTTATGCCGGAAAGACTTGTCTTAACAAACAGAATACATATCTTTACCCCATCCAGATATTATCGAACCTTCTTCAAAAAACAAATGGCTTTGATTTGTTTTTTCAAAGACGGCATGTTCCCTCTTGACAATGCATCAGTTTCATCGAGGTCTCTAAGAGGGTCTCAAGAGTTGCGGTATAGGCAGGGGACTCTTTTAACGTAATGTCAAGCACTTAAAAAGTCAGTGTCATTCACATGTCACTAATTGTTGAAACCAGCCGGTGAACTCGAGAGAGCTGGCTCCATCAAAACTATATTATGCATCAATTTGCCCTTAATATCCATTAAACAAGCTGACTTTGAGTCTACTCCATTTTTGATCCCAGGACGAATATAATTGATTCTACCACACATAAAAAGCCGGCCTTTCTATAATAAACAGGATTTAATAAGCAATGATGTTCTGCATTGAAACGCTATTTGTAATGTACCCAGATGCTGAAGACTTGTGGATTCTCAGCCTCAGTACAAGAACAGATTTTGAAAGAAAGTTGCCCGAGGCAATGGAATAAAACAAAATATATCTGAAGTTTCTTCTGTAGAAAATTTAGCAAGAACAGCTGTATCGCCTAATTAGGGAATAGGAGGAAAAACCCTCTCGTGCATAAGAAAATAACATTTTTTTTAATCTTTCTGCTTCAATAATCAATTAATTACATTCTGTTTTTAAGTTTTCATATTCTTATACTTTAATCTGCTGGTGTATTTAGAAAAGCATCGTAAATAGACCTAGAGGAGGGAATTAGGGTTGCAAGGCAGCGCGTGCAATCTGTTCTGGGCGCTGATCTGTACTGGTAACATACGGAGGTTTTAGAATTAGTGTATTGATATAAATATGAAATTTCAGGGAGAGTTAATGTGGAGTTAAAGTTCCCTAATCTACAAAAAAAAGTGTACATTTACCCCTCAGTTCTTCAGAAATAGCGCCACCCCTTACTAGGGGCTGTGTCTGGTATTTCATCTCAGCTCTGTTTAATTAAAGGGAACCTGTCATCAGATTTGTGGCCTATAAGCTGCGGCCACCACCACCGGGCTCTTATATATAGCATTCTAACATTCAGACCGCTGTGTAGAACGTAGAAATCACTTTATAATATTTACCTAAACGGTCGCTGCGGTGGAGTTGGGTCATATAGGCATCTCCGTTCTCCGTCTCCAGTGCCGGTGCCTCCTCTTTTGGCCATCTTTGTCGTCCTTCTTCTGTAGACCGGGTGCTTGATACGTCCTATGTCATCCACACTTGCCCGCATTGAGGTTCTGCGCGGGACCGGTGAGTGTGTAGGACGTAGGACGAGTCCTTTTTTTTTTTTTTTGTATAAAGTCTTCAATGATATTGGAACTATTTTTAGAAGAGATTAGTGAATATCCATAGGATAATGATTAGCTCTCAAACCCAATATTCCTAAAATTTTGCAACTAGATTTTAAGGCAGAAACCCCTTAATTTGCCTAGGGTCAGACTAGAAAAAATGCATAGAAATAAATTCCTATATATAAAATCTGCGCTGAATTAAAGGTTTAATTTTTATTTCTATTCTTGTTCCAGTGATGGATTTAACCGGAATAATTTTTCCATCACTGGAACAAAGATAGAAATAAAAATTAAACTTTTAATTCAGCGCAGATTTTATATATATATATATATATATATATATAGGAATTAATGTCTATGATTTTTTTTTTATTTTTAGAAGAGTCCCCATTTTAGGATAACATGTGTCATCTAGTTTATCATATATTCATAATAATCCGGAAATTAAAACTTTCATGTCCAAATATAATTCGTTATTAAAAATGTGGGAGTTTTTCCTGTAAAATATGTAGGTAGTTATGAATATATAAAACAAATACACACGCCGTTGTGATATAGAAATGAATACTTGTCATAGAAAAACTTATTGGATTATTTATTGTTACAAACAAATCCTTGCACCCTGTTCAAACCATTGAGTTTCTTCAAAAAGTTGTCATTTTCATTGCGGTTCATCTATTTCGTTGTTAATGTGATCAATCTCCAAAATCACAAAGAACCTGTCTAGGGTGTGTCACGTGTGACAGACAGTCATGTGGTTTCTGGCCATAGAAGGTCACAGCATCTGGCTGCACAGAATGCTTCCTGACTTTCCATTGTTCCTGCTGTCAGTATTCATTGGTATAGGTAGTTTTCCTGCTGGATTCATTTCTCCCTTTTGGACCTAGCAGGAGCTCGCCTTCCACCTATTTGTTGATCATCAGTATTCCCTTGGTGTTTAAATACTACTTCCTTCCTTTAAACTGGTGCTGGTGATATTTTCAGTTCCTTCAAGAACTTCTACCTGAGTTATCTGTGGATAAGTAATGCATGCTTTTCCCCTTTGGGTCTTCTATAGTGTTTATTGGGGTTGAAGAAGAGCTCATCCCATCTGTTCCCTATTTAGAGCCCAGCACTAAGGATATCTAGGGTTAGGTATCTGGCTCGGCGCATAGGTATGGAACCTATCTAGAGTGTGGAGAGACCCCAGGGACTAGCTGTAGGTTTGGTCAGGGGTCACCATCTCCCCCTTCCCTAGATACAGGGTTTCCCTTCCCTTTTGCCGTGCGTTTGGTACTTAGCCTAGCCTGACAGAACCTACCTGTGTTCTTCCGGTGCTGCAGAGACAAATCTGCATGTGAGTGGGCCAGTGGCTCTACAATGCCGCTAATCCAAATTATCATTCCAGCAAAGCCCGGGGAGGGACGCACTCCTGAAGAAATACTCTAAGGATAAAAGTAATTGGCAAATGTGCATATAGGCAATACCAGACGGGCTCCTCCTTCCTTAATGTGTTTAACAAGATGCTTAAAATACAGCAGAATGAGGTTCATTGATCTAACAAGACACAAGGCAATAAAACTCCGCGCACAAATGTAAATCCCTTTTATCCAATTTTCTCGGGCACAAAATAACAATAATTTTTTCAGTTTATATGTTTTATAGTGAAATAAACGTCAGACTATATTTTACTCCTTTAACTAAATATTACTTGCGTCTACTTTCACGCTTGTCACAGAGGAGGAAGTGTTCACATTTTAGATTCCTCAGCAGATTATTAATATTATTATTTTCATCTATCTAAGAAATTCCACCGATAGCAATAAATGTCAGAAAGTTATTTCAGCAGAGAGAAAATATTTTTTTTTCTTACAGGAAACAGGATATTGCACGGAGTAACACATTCTTGTCTCCTAGCCGGAACGCTGCAAAATACTGAACATTTCAGAATAGTTGTAAATTATGATTCGATTTCTAAAAGGGCAATACATATTATTGGATTATGAGGTTATTGCTTGTAAGCTGCCATCAATACATTCTAGGCTTGATACAGCCAAAGTGGTCCCCAAACATTACCAGGGGTCTTCTGTGCGCAAAGAGCATCATTGTTACCAGCAGCACATCCATTTATGTCACACGAAGATTTTTATAAATTTCGACGACTGTCATGGCGGCATCGGGTTCTGTTCAGACTACAGATTCTGACATCCGCCTGATAACTTCACTGGTGCCTGTGATCAATGGAGGCAGACTCGGGCGTCGAACTGCAGAGATAGGCTAGCATGAGTTAATCTCTTCTAGTCTGCTTGTTAGTCTCCTTTTATCACTGTTGTGGAGTTAACCCTTGTTGCCCTTTTGTTGCTGCCTTCCTCCTCTTGCTTTACTACTGAGTCTCCCATTGTCTATTCCTGTGTGCGCAGTCTGTCAGAGTTTGGTTTTCTCTTGTCTGTCTGTATTAGTTTTCCATCACTTCCTTCCCTAGTGCGAGGGGGATATCAGAGTAGTACTGGTCAGGAGCATAGCCAGGAATGGGACTCAGGCATCTCCGCCATCATGAGGAACCCTGAGGTTAGGTATAGCCTAAGTTCCCCTAGCATGAGAGACAGCATCGGAGCCCCTGTCCCACACTATCCTAACAGTCACCTCGAGACAATTTACCCATGATTTGGTGGTGCTGATAATTAGGATTTTAATGCCTCCATGAACGATCCAAATACTCAACAAACAAGCATTTTCTTAGTTCATCCAGTGTTGCCTGCATGTTTATAAAAGTGAATAATTAGCAAACAAGAATTCTAATGAATGCTAATTTTCAATTATTGACTAAATGGGCCTTTAGCAATTAAAGTTCTGGGGAGCGCTAGAGTTGGCACTCCAGTGTCTCCATGTTTTAACATCTTGGTTAAACTTCTTGCTTCTGAAAAGGGAAATACCACTGGGTGTAAAATCTGTGCTGATATTTTACTCAGTTGCTCAGTGGTTAGCACTGCAACTTTGCAGCGCTAGGGTCCTGGGTTCTAGTCCCACTAAGGACAACATCTGCAAGGAGTTTGTATGTTCTCCCAATGTTTGTGTGGGTTTCCTCCGGGTACTCTGGTTTCCTCCCACACTCCAAAAAACATACAGATAGGGAATTTAGATTGTGAGCCCCAATGGGGACAGTGTTGACAATGTATGTAAAGCTCTGTGGAATTAATAGCGCTATATAAGTGAATAAATATTATTATTATTATAAGAATCAATGTAAGATTCATTCTTCTGTATTATGAAACAGCAAGAGGAGGAGGAATAAATGGTTAGAAGCAGAAATAAAGGCAAATCCTCACAGCCTTTTAGTCACTGGCTGCTGTTGGCAAAATGTGTATTCAACAGAGACTAAAAGTATGCTTTAAAAGCAGTGGTTTATTTCTCCTGCAGCTAACCCTTTAGATGCAGCTTTGTCTTCAGGCTGCTTTACATGTGTCGATTTCTCGTGCGATCGCAAATGCACCCGCCCCCATCGTTTGTGCGGCACGGGCAATTTGTTGCACAATGCTGTAACCCCCCGTCACACGTACTTGCCTTCCAAACGACCTTGCTGTGGGCGGCGAACATCCTCTTCCTGAAGGGGGAGGGACATTCGGCGTCACAGCGACGTCACACAGCGACCGGCCAATAGAAATGGAGGGGCGGAGATGAGCGGGACGTAACATCCCGCCCACCTCCTTCCTTCAGCATTGCCAGTGGGACGCAGGTAAGCTGCAGTTCATTGTTCTCGGGGTGTCACATGGAGCGATGTGTGCTGCCTCGGGAACAATGAACAACCGGACGTTCGATTTTTAGAAAATGAGCGACGTGTCAACGATGAACCAGAAGGTGAGTATTTCTGCTCATTCACCGTCGCACGTAGCTGTCACACGCTACGATATCACTAACGATGCCGGATGTGTTATGACGTGACCCCGCTGACATCTTGTTAGATATACAGTCATATGAAAAAGTTTGGGCACCCCTATTAATGTTAACCTTTTATCTTTATAACAATTTGGGTTTTTGCAACAGCTATTTCAGTTTCATATATTTAATAACTGATGGACTGAGTAATATTTCTGGATTGGAATGAGGTTTATTGTACTAACAGGAAATGTGCAATCCGCATTTAAACAAAATTTGACCGGTGCAAAAGTATGGGCACCTCAACATAAAAGTGACATTAATATTTTGTAGATCCTCCTTTTGCAAAAATAACAGCCTCTAGTCGCTTCCTGTAGCTTTTAATGAGTTCTTGGATCCTGGATAAAGGTATATTTGACCATTCCTGTTTACAAAACAATTCCAGTTCAGTTAAGTTTGATGGTCACCGAGCATGGACAGCACGCTTTAAATCATCTCACAGATTTTCAATGATATTCAGATCTGGGGACTGGGATGGCCATTCCAGAAAATTGTAATTGTTCCTCTGCATGAATGCCTGAGTAGATTTGGAGCGGTGTTTTGGATCATTGTCTTGCTGAAATATCCATCCCCTGCGTAACTTCAACTTCGTCACTGATTCTTCCACATTATTGTAAAGAATCTGCTGATACTGAGTTGAATCCATGCGACCCTCAACTTTAACAAGATTCCTGGTGCCGGCATTGACCACACAGCTCCAAAGCATGATGGAACCTCCACCAAATTTTACTGTAGGTAGCAAGTGCTTTTCTTGGAATGCCGTGGTTTTTTGCCTCCATGCATAACGCCTTTTTGTATGACCAAACAACTCAATCTTTGTTTCATCAGTCCACAGGATCTTCTTCCAAAATGTAGCTGGATTGTCCAAATGTGCTTTTGCATACCCCAGTGCTTGCAGAAACGGCTTCTTTCGCATCACTCTCCCATACAGCTTCTTCTTGTGCAACGTGCGCTGTATTGTTGACCGATGCACATTGACACCATCTGCCGCAAGATGATGCTGCAGGTCTTTGGAGGTGGTCTGTGGATTGTCCTTGACTGTTCTCTCCATTCTTCTTCTCTGCCTTGCTGATATTTTTCTTGGCCTGCCACTTCTGGGCTTAACAAGAACTGTACCTGTGTTCTTCCATTGTTTGCAGATCATTTGAGAGTTGTTTTGAGGAGCCCATGATGACACTCTTCATAGGAGATTCAAATAGGAGAACTACTTGCAAGTGGCCACCTTAAATACCTTTTCTCATGATTGGATACACCTGCCTATGAAGTTCAAAGCTCAATGAGGTTACAAAACCAATTTAGTGCTTTAGTAAGTCAGTAAAAAGTAGTTAGGAGTGTTCAAATCAAGAAATTGATAAGGGTGCCCATACTTTTGCACCGGTCAAATTTTGATTAAATGCAGATTGCACATTTTCTGTTACAATAAACCTCATTTCAATCCAGAAAAATTACTGAGTCCATCAGTTATTAGATATATGAAACTGAAATAGCTGTTGCAAAAACCCAAATTGTTATAAAGAAAAAAGGTTAACATTAATAGGGGTGCCCAAACTTTTTCATATGACTGTATCGTAGCGTGTAAAGCCCGCTTTCCTCTTGCAGATTGACCCTTTACAAGCAGCTATGTCCTCCTCATCCTCCTCCCTTATTTGGACTTTGTATTAAATAAATAATTTGGTATTACTGTATCGGTACATATTCAGCATATCAAAATATAAAATGGATTTTTACAGTAAACACGATAACGAGGAAAAAAAATTGAAATACCAGAAATGGCAGTTTTTTGGGGCACCAGACTTCCCTAAAAAAAAATACAATAAGAGGTGATCAGAAGGTCATATATACCCCTAAATGTAACCACATATTCCACATTTTGTACCAAAGTACTCAAGACTGCATCTTATCAACCGATATAACCACTTATATCCTTAAACCAAGAATATATACATGATGCCATGCTTCTATAAAAATTATACTTTATTTCATATAATTAAAACACATACATAGACACAATGGCACAACAGGGTAGAGAAAGGTGCAACTGTAACTCCCACAGATTGGGGGAGGGTGGGTTGGGGACTAAAGAAGTCTCTCAGGTCCTAGCATAATACTTAGACAGAATCATTAGTCCAAATAAGGAATATATTTAGTTTGCAGATATCAATTTACCATCATGTATATCCATAAAGGTCATAAAGGGGTAACCAAAAGGGGGCTCTTTTTGTGTGAGCATTCCAATTCAGTTATTTTATCGAGCAAGCCAATAGCAGCTTCATTCGTTTTATGTGCTTCCCTAGTGGGTACATGTCTACCAGCACACAAATATCAGCCTGCTCACCACCAAGAGACACCCCCGCCCCTATATACCCAAATAGATCAGCTAAATGCTGATAAAATGTATAATAGCTTCATAGCCTGTGGATAGCCATACAGCCATGGGTCGCAAGGGGGGCCAACTAATAACAATGGTCCCACATGATCTATTAACAGCTTCAAACACTTACTAGCCTTTCAAAGTCACACCATACAATAGTTACCAGGTTCAATAGACTTCCAAATGTGCGATGTTGATTACTAAACCATACACCCACCCTCACCTGCAAAGTTTACAGGTCGGGAGGTGCTGGATTTCAGGAGCTATAACTTGCATTACACCAGGCTATACAGGCAACCCACAGGAATGTATCATAGTGAATATCATTATTAACTGCATAAGTAGTAAGACAAGATCATACAATAGCATACAGACCTGACCAAAGTAGTTATGATCCCCACCCACCGCGCCTCAACGCGTTTCACCGCCTAGGGCTTCGTCAGGAGGCAGGTACATACCTTGCTGAGCTGTCACCCTTTATATATTTATATATTCAATCAGAATTAAGTGCATGTGGTGTATGATTGCACGCTCGGCTCCACGTTAGCATAGTTCCGGTCGGAGGAAACACCGGAAGTTACCTCACTCTGTTTCCGGCCTGGGGCGGGACGCGAGCAGGCCCCGCAACCACGGCAACGCGATGCCGAAGCTACTGGGCATGCGCGCGGCCCACACACAGCGGCCGTACTGCAGAGCGAGGAGTCCTCCTCCCAGATCCCAGCTGCGCACAGCGTGGGTAGCCGAGCGGTAGCAACCCCACATGCACATATGGACTACAAGGATTTACAGGGATCGGAACCGCTCGGTCCACACAAACATCCAATTTTATATTTCTCAAAAGAGGGGGACCACAACAGCTACTGGATAAACAAATATAGAGTTATATACATAGTTTTAATCACCAAAATAGTGTGACATAATACACACATATTATGTATACTCCACATTAATGCATACCCAGCTAATCAGCCATATGGGTCACTCACTTCCAACTTGCCTCCCACCTATGGTCTCTATTGATCGTATCGTGACATCATTGGGCACATATATATACACACTTGCGTACAGGTCTTCCTTGGCCCCACAAAATAGGCTTAAACCTGTGTTAGACAACCCATTCGTGATACCTTAGCACATAAAACGAATGAAGCTGCTATTGGCTTCCTCGATAAAATAACTGAATTGGAATGCTCACACAAAAAGAGCCCCCTTTTGGTTACCCCTTTATGACCTTTATGGATATACATGATGGTAAATTGATATCTGCAAACTAAATATATTCCTTATTTGGACTAATGATTCTAAGTATTATGCTAGGACCTGAGAGACTTCTTTAGTCCCCAACCCACCCTCCCTCAATCTGTGGGAGTTACAGTTGCACCTTTCTCTACCCTGTTGTGCCATTGTGTCTATGTATGTTTTTTAATTTTAATTATATGAAATAAAGTATAATTTTTATAGAAGCATGGCATCATGTATATATTCTTGGTTTAAGGATATAAGTGGTTATACCCCTAAATGGTATTAATGACACTTTAGCTCACCAAATTAAAAATAAGGCTTCACACAGCTCCATTGGCGGAAAATAAAAGTGTTACAGGTCTTGGAAAATGACGACAGAAAGCAAGTTGTTTTTTCTTTACAAACTTCTGAATTTATTTGACCACTTAAAGGGGTTGTCCCCTACGTTTACATTGATGGCTTATCCTTAGGATAGGTCATCAATGTCTGATCAGCTGGGGCCTGACGCCCTGCATCCCCACTGATCAGCTGTTCCCAGTACCGGCAGCGAGCATCCAGAAATGCTCAGTTCCAGAGCTGCTCGATTTTCTGATAGTGGCTGCGGCCGGAACATCCCCATCTATTGATTAGAACGGGAGGCAGATGTTCAGTACCCGACTATTAAATGAAGGAGCAGCTCCAAAACTGAACATTTTCTGCTGCCGCCGCCAGGGTCGAAAAGAGCTGATCGGTGGGGATACAGAGTGTAGGACCCCAGCTGATTAGACATTGATGACCTATCCTAAGGATAGGTCATCATTGTAAAAGTAGTGGACAACCCCTTCAAATAAAAAAAAGAATCCATTCAAGTTTGGCATTGTCGTAATCCTACTGACATGACGAATTATTTTTCTAAGCAATTTCTACACCGTAAGAACAAAACCCGAAAATACTATGGTAGATTTGCTTGGGTTTTTTTTCCACCATTTGCTTTTTGGATTTTTTCCCCATTTTTCAGCACATTGCATTGTAAAAATGAATAATGTCATGCAAAACTAAATTTTGTTTCAAACATTCTCTCATACAGCAATGTCGACAGACAAACAAAAAAAGTAATGACACTTGGAGGAAAGGGCAAAAGAAAAAAACCAAAAGCACAAAAATGAAAACTCATCAGGAAGTTAAGGGGTTAAAGTGACTGGATACCGTGAGATAAGTGAATGGTGATAACGCCATTCAGCCAACCATGTCTGTCAATTTGGTAAAGTAAAAAAAAAAAAAAAAAAAGCAGCACCAAATGTGCACTACAGCACTAAACATTCCAAACTGTACTTATTTTAAAAATTTTGAGATTTTTGGCAAAAAATTGCAATTTCTTGAGCTGCTTCGCCACGTCACGGCAAATCTCATTTGAAGCAGTCCTACACTAAAATATTTTTATAAAATGTGCCATACGGCCTCACATATGAATAGTAGAACTGCTCTTAGCAGCACTCACCTGGTCTATTTCAATCCCGTACCCATGACTGAGTCATGGCTGTGGGCGGGACAGGTCCAAGCAAATGCTGCATGAAGTAAATAGCCTGTGGACAAAGCCTGATGACTTAATGTGAACAGTCACCAACCGCCAAAATCTAGACAGATGGAATACATCCCAAATTGGGGTGCAAAGCAAGGTGGAGGTCAACCACCGACCAATTCAATGAAGAAAAAACAAAAAGCAGCACCAAATGTGCACTACAGCACTAAACATTCCAAACTGTACTTATTTTAAAAATTTTGAGATTTTTGGCAAAAAATTGCAATTTCTTGAGCTGCTTCGCCACGTCACGGCAAATCTCATTTGAAGCAGTCCTACACTAAAATATTTTTATAAAATGTGCCATACGGCCTCACATATGAATAGTAGAACTGCTCTTAGCAGCACTCACCTGGTCTATTTCAATCCCGTACCCATGACTGAGTCATGGCTGTGGGCGGGACAGGTCCAAGCAAATGCTGCATGAAGTAAATAGCCTGTGGACAAAGCCTGATGACTTAATGTGAACAGTCACCAACCGCCAAAATCTAGACAGATGGAATACATCCCAAATTGGGGTGCAAAGCAAGGTGGAGGTCAACCACCGACCAATTCAATGAAGAAAAAACAAAAAGCAGCACCAAATGTGCACTACAGCACTAAACATTCCAAACTGTACTTATTTTAAAAATTTTGAGATTTTTGGCAAAAAATTGCAATTTCTTGAGCTGCTTCGCCACGTCACGGCAAATCTCATTTGAAGCAGTCCTACACTAAAATATTTTTATAAAATGTGCCATACGGCCTCACATATGAATAGTAGAACTGCTCTTAGCAGCACTCACCTGGTCTATTTCAATCCCGTACCCATGACTGAGTCATGGCTGTGGGCGGGACAGGTCCAAGCAAATGCTGCATGAAGTAAATAGCCTGTGGACAAAGCCTGATGACTTAATGTGAACAGTCACCAACCGCCAAAATCTAGACAGATGGAATACATCCCAAATTGGGGTGCAAAGCAAGGTGGAGGTCAACCACCGACCAATTCAATGAAGAAAAAACAAAAAGCAGCACCAAATGTGCACTACAGCACTAAACATTCCAAACTGTACTTATTTTAAAAATTTTGAGATTTTTGGCAAAAAATTGCAATTTCTTGAGCTGCTTCGCCACGTCACGGCAAATCTCATTTGAAGCAGTCCTACACTAAAATATTTTTATAAAATGTGCCATACGGCCTCACATATGAATAGTAGAACTGCTCTTAGCAGCACTCACCTGGTCTATTTCAATCCCGTACCCATGACTGAGTCATGGCTGTGGGCGGGACAGGTCCAAGCAAATGCTGCATGAAGTAAATAGCCTGTGGACAAAGCCTGATGACTTAATGTGAACAGTCACCAACCGCCAAAATCTAGACAGATGGAATACATCCCAAATTGGGGTGCAAAGCAAGGTGGAGGTCAACCACCGACCAATTCAATGAAGAAAAGACAAAAAGCAGCACCAAATGTGCACTACAGCACTAAACATTCCAAACTGTACTTATTTTAAAAATTTTGAGATTTTTGGCAAAAAAATTGCAATTTTTTTGAGCTGCTTCGCCACGTCACGGCAAATCTCATTTGAAGCAGTCCTACACTAAAATATTTTTATAAAATGTGCCATACGGCCTCACATATGAATAGTAGAACTGCTCTTAGCAGCACTCACCTGGTCTATTTCAATCCCGTACCCATGACTGAGTCATGGCTGTGGGCGGGACAGGTCCAAGCAAATGCTGCATGAAGTAAATAGCCTGTGGACAAAGCCTGATGACTTAATGTGAACAGTCACCAACCGCCAAAATCTAGACAGATGGAATACATCCCAAATTGGGGTGCAAAGCAAGGTGGAGGTCAACCACCGACCAATTCAATGAAGAAAAAACAAAAAGCAGCACCAAATGTGCACTACAGCACTAAACATTCCAAACTGTACTTATTTTAAAAATTTTGAGATTTTTGGCAAAAAATTGCAATTTCTTGAGCTGCTTCGCCACGTCACGGCAAATCTCATTTGAAGCAGTCCTACACTAAAATATTTTTATAAAATGTGCCATACGGCCTCACATATGAATAGTAGAACTGCTCTTAGCAGCACTCACCTGGTCTATTTCAATCCCGTACCCATGACTGAGTCATGGCTGTGGGCGGGACAGGTCCAAGCAAATGCTGCATGAAGTAAATAGCCTGTGGACAAAGCCTGATGACTTAATGTGAACAGTCACCAACCGCCAAAATCTAGACAGATGGAATACATCCCAAATTGGGGTGCAAAGCAAGGTGGAGGTCAACCACCGACCAATTCAATGAAGAAAAAACAAAAAGCAGCACCAAATGTGCACTACAGCACTAAACATTCCAAACTGTACTTATTTTAAAAATTTTGAGATTTTTGGCAAAAAATTGCAATTTCTTGAGCTGCTTCGCCACGTCACGGCAAATCTCATTTGAAGCAGTCCTACACTAAAATATTTTTATAAAATGTGCCATACGGCCTCACATATGAATAGTAGAACTGCTCTTAGCAGCACTCACCTGGTCTATTTCAATCCCGTACCCATGACTGAGTCATGGCTGTGGGCGGGACAGGTCCAAGCAAATGCTGCATGAAGTAAATAGCCTGTGGACAAAGCCTGATGACTTAATGTGAACAGTCACCAACCGCCAAAATCTAGACAGATGGAATACATCCCAAATTGGGGTGCAAAGCAAGGTGGAGGTCAACCACCGACCAATTCAATGAAGAAAAAACAAAAAGCAGCACCAAATGTGCACTACAGCACTAAACATTCCAAACTGTACTTATTTTAAAAATTTTGAGATTTTTGGCAAAAAATTGCAATTTCTTGAGCTGCTTCGCCACGTCACGGCAAATCTCATTTGAAGCAGTCCTACACTAAAATATTTTTATAAAATGTGCCATACGGCCTCACATATGAATAGTAGAACTGCTCTTAGCAGCACTCACCTGGTCTATTTCAATCCCGTACCCATGACTGAGTCATGGCTGTGGGCGGGACAGGTCCAAGCAAATGCTGCATGAAGTAAATAGCCTGTGGACAAAGCCTGATGACTTAATGTGAACAGTCACCAACCGCCAAAATCTAGACAGATGGAATACATCCCAAATTGGGGTGCAAAGCAAGGTGGAGGTCAACCACCGACCAATTCAATGAAGAAAAAAAAAAAAAAAAAAAAAACTCATCAGGAAGTTAAGGGGTTAAAGTGACTGGATACCGTGAGATAAGTGAATGGTGATAACGCCATTCAGCCAACCATGTCTGTCAATTTGGTAAAGTGATATATTGCTGTCGAATAAGGCCAGCGCCAGCTTTATTTCTAATTAAGAAATAATACTTTATTTATAGCATCTTTCCCTTACAGTGAAAAGTCCATTGAAGTTTCAATACGAAGTTTCAAGTAATTAAATACATCAACCTGCCGCCGAAAAATACGGTGCTCAGTCAGCTTCAATGACATGCATTATTAAACATAGCTCAATTCCTTTCTTCTTATTTCAGCCATTATTTAATTACATCAAAGTTGAGCACACCTGCTTCATAAGCCGCGCATCGCAAATTAAAACTGGAAGCCGGCTTTAATAACGGATTTTAATCCTCTCTTAACTAAATGTGTAATGTAACTAAACTGGACGTTGATTTGTCAAGTGCGCAGGTTTTGTTGCATCGTATACACAATGATAAATGAAGTAGGATTTTCAGTACATTCGTCAATGTATAGGTGTATGTATGTTAGTGCGAATTAATTGGGTTTTGGCTCCTTTACAGGGAACCTGTCCGGTGCAATATACCCCCCAGACCGCTGCATATTACTAATCCCTGCCTAAAGGGGGCTTTACACGCAGCGACATCACTAGCGATGTCGCTGGTGAAAGCACCCACCACCGTCGGTTGTGCATCACGGGCAAATCGCTGCCCGTGGCGCACAACATCATTAGGACCCGTCACACGGACTTACCTGCCTAGTGATGTCGCTGTGTCTGGCGAACCGCCTCCTTTCTAAGGGTGAGGTTCGTTCAGCGTCACAGCGGCGTCACTAAGCGGCCGCACGATAGATGCGGAGGGAAGGAGATGAGCGGGCGGAGTATCCCGCCCACCTCCTTCATTCCTCATTGTGAGCGGCCACAGGTACGATGTTGTTCCTCGTTCCTGAGATGTCACACATAGCTATGTGTGCTGCCGCAGGAACGACGAACAACCTGCGTCTTCAACAACCAACGATTTTTTGAAAATGAACGACCGGTCAACGATGGGTGATTTGGTGAGTATCTTCCATCGTTAACGGCTGCTCATTTGTGTCACACGCAACGACTTCGGTAACGATGCCGGATGTGCATCACAGAATCCGTGACCCCGGCGATATATCGTTAGATACGTCGTTGCGTGTAACGGGGCCTTTACTGTCTCTGTATCTAGTAGCATAGATAAAGAGATCTTTAGAAAAAGTATTTCTAAAGATAGTTTATTATATGCTAATGAGACCATGGACTGGTCACAAGGACATTACTTCCCTTGGCTAGTCGGCCCACATAGCATAGTAGCACACCCCTGTGGACGTACTAACATGCTAATGAATGCGCAGCGACGCCGCACATACCTCACTCTTGATGGTGGCCGGCAGAGGATGGATGCAAACTGCACATGATTTGAAGTCCCCGAGACTTCCGCTCATGTGCACTACACTGATGCTGAGTGTAAGCTTCAGTAAGGAATAGTGCGCATGACCGAAAGTGCTGGGGACTCCGGATGATGCGCAGTGTGAATCCATCCTCCGCCGGCCGCCATCAAGAGGTATGTGTAGCGTCGCTGCGCATTCATTAGCATGTTAACATGCTCACAGGCACATGCTTCCATGCTAAAGAGGCCAACTAGCCAAGGGAAGTAACGCCCTTGCAACTAGTTGCTGGCCTTATTAGCATATAATAAACAATTTTTAGAAATACTTTTTCTAAAGATTTCTTTATCTATTTTAGTGTATACAGGGACGGTTAGGCAGGAATCACTAATATGCACCCAGAACTGCTCGTCGTTCTGGGTGCACTTTAAATTTACTATCCCTAATAATATTTCTGTAAATTGTCAATAACATAGGATGGGAAAGCATCTTTTTAGAACTTTTCCAAGAAAAGGTGTCAGATTAGCTTATTTCCCCATAACTGTATGGGCACAATGTCTTTAAAAAGTTTTCCTAGGTGAAGTAGCTGCAGGAAAAAGCTGATGTTCTTTTCTTGAAGCAGCTTTGCACTTGGTTTTCTATCGTTTTTACAGTGACTCTGCTGTTAGAGTCTATTTTTTCTATTATTTAAAGGGAACCTGACAACTAATACATAGGAAGCATGTATCAGACCATGGTTATTTTACTTCAGCAAATAAAAAGACAGTTACTCTTTGAAATGCTAAGATATTGTCATGGGAATGATGGGTAACTGAAGTTGGGGCACCTAAATTGGCCCTCAGGCTATGGAACTCTGCAATGTCCCATATCCCAGAGGTACGCTCTGTGGTGGTGAGGTCTGACCACCAGCGTAATCCTAACTCCTGTACGAGCCCTTGTCTAACGCCCCCTCTTCCTCACCCCTGGGGTAGGCCGGAACTGAAGTAACAAACCCCACACACAACGCACACAGGGGAGAACCCAAACACATGCACACTGCAATCAGACACAGGGGAAAGACAATACGTGCACAGGGAGAAATGAGATACATGGAGGAAAGAAACTGACATATTTCCAAACCACAGAAGATCATACAACAGATCACCAGTAACTGGATCACATGCTAAAGACTGGAAATCCTGGAGCACTGCTGGAGCTATAATTGGCAATGAGGAACCGCATCCAGTACCTTATAAAGGGTGAAGGCGGCTGTGAGTGGTCATTAGTAAACTGAGCTCCTAGCAGCAGTTCACAAACCAGCAGGGATTAACTCCTGCTGGACTGATGAGTAGTGAAGCTAAAACAGCCAATGCCTGACACTGGCTGAACATTTAAGAGACATCAGGTTGCCTGTCAGACTCTGCAGTGTGAACAGAGTCTGATGTCACCATGGCACCTAGCTAGTGCAGAGCAGAACACGACATGACATACAGTGCCTTGCGAAAGTATTCGGCTCCCTTTTTTTCAACCTTTTCCCACATTTCAGGCTTCAAACATAAAGATAAAAATTTTAATGTTATGGTGAAGAATCAACAACAAGTGGGACACATTGTGAAGTTGAACAAAATGTATTGCTTATTTTAAACCTTTTTAAAAAATAGATAACTGAAAAGTGGAGCATGCAATATTATTAGTCCCCTTTACTTTCAGTGCAGCAAACTCACTCCAGAAGATCATTGAGGATCTCTGAATGATGCAATGTTGTCCTAAATGACTGATGATGATAAATATAATCCACCTGTGTGAATCAAGTCTCCGTATAAATGCACCTGCTCTGTTATAGTCTCAGTGTTCTGTTTAAAGCGCAGATAGCATCATGAAGACCAAGGAACACAACAGGCAGGTCCATGATACTGTTGTGGAGAAGTTTAAAGCTGGATTTGGTTGCAAAAAAAATTCCAAAACTTTAAACATCCCAAAGAGCAAAGTGCAAGTGATCATATTGAAATGGAAGGAGTATCATACCACTGCATATCTACCAAGACCCGGCCGTCCATCCAAACTTTCATCTCAAACAAGGAGAAGACTGATCAGAGATGCAGCCAAGAGGCCATTCATCACTCTGGATAAACTGCGGAGATCTACAGCTGAGGTGGGAGAGTCTGTCCATAGGACAACAATCAGTCATACACTGCACAAATCTGGCCTATATAGAAGAGTGGCAAGGAGAAATCCATTTCTCAAAGATATCCATAAAAAGTGTTGTTTAAAGTTTGCTACAAGCCACCTGGGAGACACACCAAACATGTGGAAGAAGGTGCTCTGGTCAGATGAAACCAAAATCAAACTATTTGGCCATAATGCCAAACAATATGTTTGGTGTAAAAGTAACACAGCTCATCACCCTGAACACACCATCCCCACTGTCAAACATGGTGGTGGCAGCATCATGGTTTGGGCTGGCTTTTCTTCAGCAGGGACAGGGAAGATGGTTGAAATTGATGGGAAGATGGATGGAGCCAAATACAGGACCATTCTTGAAGAAAACATGTTGGAGTCTGCAAAAGACCTGAGACTGGGACGGAGATTTGTCTTCCAACAAGACAATGATCCCAAAC
Source organism: Anomaloglossus baeobatrachus (assembly GCF_048569485.1). Taxonomy (NCBI): domain Eukaryota; kingdom Metazoa; phylum Chordata; class Amphibia; order Anura; family Aromobatidae; genus Anomaloglossus; species Anomaloglossus baeobatrachus. Next base: position 62,811,500 of record NC_134357.1, on the reverse strand, counting down.
ATAAAGCAAAATCTACAATGGAATGGTTCACAAATAAACGTATCCAGGTGTTAAAATGGCCAAGTCACAGTCCAGACCTGAATCCAATCGAGAATCTGTGGAAAGAGCTGAAAACTGCTGTTCACAAACGCTCTCCATCCAACCTCACTCAGCTCCAGCTGTTTGCAAAGGAAGAATGGCCAAGAATTTCAGTCTCTCGATGTGCAAAACTGATAGACACATACCCCAAGTGACTTGCAGCTGTAATCGCAGCAAAAGGTGGCGCTACAAAGTATTAACTTAAAGGGGACGAATAATATTGCACGCCCCAATTTTCAGTTATTTATTTTTTAAAAAAGTTTAAAATAAGCAATAAATTTCTTTCAACTTCATAATTGTGTCCCACTTGTTGATTCTTCACCATAACATTAAAATGTTTATCTTTATGTTTGAAGCCTAAAATTTGGGAAAAGGTTGAAAAATTCAAGGGAGCTGTATATGTTAACAATGAATTTAGGAATATAAACATACATTACTGCTAATAAAATACATATAAAAATTGAGGTACATTGCATATAAAAAAGGCCAGTTTTAAGCGAGTCCAACAGCCAACGTCAAGGCGTATCTCTTAATGTTGGGTCAATATCTACTCTAATGTCTCTCTTTGGGTTAAAAAAAACCCCTCTAATTTATGGGCGGACAGGAATCTGCTAATAAAGAATTAAAATTGCCTAAGGCTGATGAGAAGGAGTGCTCAATCGGAAGGCATGACCCCATAATCTAAGTAAAAGGACTGGTGATGGCACTTTTTAAGACACAAGTGTGAATAGGTGCATACTGAACATGAGATATATTACAACAAATAAAGACACAGTTGCACTCTAAAATGCTAAGATATTTTAGGCTCACATAAAACTGCACTTTTTTGTATGCTAAGTATCCCAAATTTTATGATTTTATGTTTTTTCTTAGCAGTAATGCATGTTCAGATTCCTATATTCATTGTTAACATATCTTAGCATTTTAGAATGCAACTTGAAACAAGAAATTTATATCTCACAATCTATTTACGCTATCAGTTCACTAATGTGGTGCAGCTGTGTTGAAATGCAGTACACAGAAAGTTAACTTTTATTCTCTGTCTCTGTACCGTAAGTCACTGCGGGAAGCCATGGCCAGGCTCACTTGGATACTGCTCTGGAACAAATGTTCATTCTTAAGTCTCTGGTTCTCAAAATTCAATCTTCAGTGTTAGACCAGATTCTCTTCTCCGTGCTTGATCTGAGACCTCTGGAAATGGTATTCGGTCTTCAGGTTCCTTTGGTGACAATATTCGATCTGCAGGCTCCTCTGACGATAGTATTCAGTCTTCGGCTTCCATTGGCAACGGTATTTGGTATTCGAGTTCTCTGACGACAGTATTTTGTCTTCGGGTTCCTCTAGTGATGTTCCGCAGTCTTGGGTTCCTCTGGGCTCAACAGACTTCCAGATGATTCCACCACATATGACACAGGCCTGACCTACTGTTCACATGTCTGTTCCCTTGGTAATTTTAGCAACAACTCCACCTTCTCACTGCTGGCCCAGCCTTTCATATTTTGTAACTGCACCACCATTATCGACTGACTCAGCATCTAATTCTTCCTTCGAGGAAACATATTCCTTACAGATAGCCTTCTGGCAGTCCTGTCCTCCAGCAGATGGCAATGTTGGTGTGCCAATGCTGTGGGGCAGTGAACAGGTGTATCTTTGGAGACATGAGGGTCGGGGTGCTCTAGTCCATTGGCCTGGCTGTCTTTAGAAAGACTGCACATACTGGGAGTCATCCCATTGAACATCCACTGAACTCTACTCACATAATACAGGGTAAGGTTACCACACTCTGGTAAGACTTTATTAGGTTCCTAATAGACAACAGTACAATACCAGCAAGGACATGAGATGATGCATTTGATAAAGTCTAAGCCTTCCGCTGATTTGCCAGGTATTGGAACCTCCCCAACTTCAGAGCATCTGGGCCACTACCACAACCAGCAGTACCCTGCTTTTGGTGGGCACCCACTCAGAGGTGATAGTGACAAGCTTAGGATGCTGACCAACCACAGTAAGGTATTTGGCCAGATGACTGGGTGGTGCCAACCTGGGTTGTCCAAACAAATTGGTGAACTCAGTGTTGAGTAGAGGTGTAATTCTGTAATCCACCATCTGGAACTATGGTCCCTAGGTTGAAGTCCTGTAGAATAACCCTGTTGATCAAAGCAGGACCCTTTTTATATCACTCAGCTCCCATTTCAAGGCATTGTGTCCCACAGGATTGGGGGTAGATATTCATGAATGTTGTCTCATTGTTTGCTAATTCAGTTATAGGGTAAGTTCACACAGTGCATTTTTCGTGGCGTTTTTGCGCAGTTTTCGGGTGCGTTTTTGCTCAGAAAACTGCATGACTTTGCTTCCCCAGCAGAGTCTATGAGTTTTAATTTTTGCTGTCTGCACACAGCGTTATTTTTCAGCTGCGTTTTTGTGGTGCCACAAAAATGCAGCATGTCAATTATTCCCGCGTTTTTCACTGCGCTTTTCATCCATTGAGTGCAATGGGATGTTGAAAGACGCAATGACAAACGCAAATAGGTGCATTTTGGTGCATTTCTAAGACCAAAAACGCAGCTATAAACACAGGAGGTGGGTAGTAAAGTGACATGTACAGGAAGAGGATTCCTTCTGTCAGTAAACACAGGAGCGTGAATCCTCCCGGTACTGTCTCCGCCGCTTCCACCTCCAGTCCTGTATACGTATGCTGCCGTGCGGCGTCATGTACGGGCAGGAGGTGGAAGCGGCTGCGAAAACAAAAGTGAACAGTAGAAAAAAAAATGTCATACTCACCTGTCTGCAGGGTCCCGGTGCCATGCCCGCTCCCAGCTCCTCCTCCCGGTACCGCCGCTCTGGGTGTGTGCAGTTTCCCCGGGTACGTATGCCTGCAGGATGCAGGACCTGGCGATGGATCACCTGATGTAGTCACCTGACGCATCAGCTGATCGTAAGTCTCGGGGTGACACCAGCGGCCGGCCGGTTTAACCTATCAGCGGATGCGTCAGGAGACTTCATCCCTGATTACCGGCAGCTCCTGCAGCGATCGGACGGGATCAGACTCACTCCAGGAGCTGCCGGTAATCAGCACATAAGTGAGTATTTTTTTTTTTGCACCGATGCATCAGCTGATTGTATAAACAGCTTTTATACAATCAGCTGATGTGTGATGTGATTCAGGCCCTTGAACCTGATACATCATCTGATCGCTTCGCCTTCCAGCAAACCGATCAGATGATATTGGATCCAGATTGGACGGCGCGGGACCCTTGACCCAGGATTACTGCGGAGGGGGGTTCTTTATTTCAATAAAGATGGAGTCACTAATTGTGTTGTGTTTTATTTCTAATAAAAATATTTTTCTGTGTGTTGTGGTTTTTTTTATCTTTACTAGAAATTCATGGTGGCCATGCCTAATATTGGCGTGACACCATGAATTTCGGGCTTAGGGCCAGCTGATAATATACAGCAATCCCTAACCCCATTATTACCCAGTGAGCCACCCGGCATCAGGGCAGCTGGAAGAGTTGGATACAGCGCCAGAAGATGGCGCTTCTATGAAAGCGCCATTTTCTGGGGTGGCTGCGGACTGCAATTCGCAGCGGGGGTGCCCAGAAAGCATGGGCACCCTGCACTGTGGATTCCAATCCCCAGCTGCCTAGTTGTACCCGGCTGGACACAAAAATTAGGCGAAGCTCACGTCATTTTTTTTTTTAATTATTTCATGAAATAATTAAAAAAAAGGGCTTCTCTATATTTTTGGTTCCCAGCCGGGTACAAATAGGCAGCTGGGGGTTGGGGGCAGCCCGTACCTGCCTGCTGTACCCGGCTAGCATACAAAAATATGGCAAAGAAATCCTGCATACAGTCCTGGAAGGAGGATGCTGAGCCTTGTAGTTCGACAGCTGCTGTCTGCTCTCCTGCATACACTATTGGATGGAGGATGCTGAGCCTTGTAGTTCAACAGCTGCTATCTGCTCTCCTGCATACACTATTGGATGGAGGATGCTGAGCCTTGTAGGTCTGCTCCCCCTGACTCTCCCTCCAGCATACAGTCCTGGATGGAGCATGCTGAGCCTTGTAGTTCTGCAGCTGCTGTCTGCTCTCCTGCATACACTATTGGATGGAGTATGCTGAGCCTTGTAGTTCTGCAACTGTCTGCTCTCCTGCATACACTAGTGTAGAATGAAGAACATATTGAAGAAGGAAATGACATCAGACCTTTTTTTTTGTTCACTGATAAAAAACGCATAAAGACGCAGTGAGCAAAAACGCCACAAAAAGCAGCAAAAAACGCACCAAATCGCGACAAAACCGCGTGCGTTTTTGCCGCGGGTGCGTTTTTGTGCGTTTTTTGCCGCAAAAACACACAAAAACGCAGCGTCAAAAAAATGCAGTGTATGAACCTAGCCATACTCTGAGGATGGAGACTAGTACACCGCAGGGAGCTGATGCAATCTGCAATCAGCAGGCAATCCCCAAATAACCTACAAAAATGGCACCAGACAGTCCCATACTCTGTACCTTGACTCACTAAAGGTATAATTAAGAATAGTTCATTCCCACACAAGTGGCGAGATATTCCTTATTGATGCTAAGAGGGGCTTTACACCCTGCGACATCGCTAGTGATGTCGAGTGCGATAGCTCCCGCCCCCAGCGCTCGTGCGACATGTGGTGATCGCTGCTGTAGTGAACATTATCGCTACGGCAGCGTCACACGCACATACCTTGTCAGCGACATCGCTGTGACCACCGAACAATCCCTCCCTCAAGGGGGAGGTGCGTTCGGCGTCATAGCAACGTCACTGCAGCGTCACTAAGCGGCCGGCCAATAGAAGCGGAGGGGTGGAGATGAGCGGGACGTAACATCCCGCCCACTTCCTTCCTTCCTCATTGCCGGTGGACGCAGGTAAGGAGATGTTTGTCGCTTCTGCGGTGTCACACACAGCGATGTGTGCTGCCGCAGGAACGACAAACAACCTTGTTACTCACCAGACAACGATATTTGGTGTTTGGACGACCTCTCCAACACCAATGATTTTTACCACTTTTGCGATCGTTGTAGGTCGCTTGTACGTGTTACACGTTGCGATGTTGCTAACGACGCTGGATGTGCGTCACAAACACCATGACCCCGACGATAAATCGTTAGCGATATCGCGGTGTGTAAAGCCCCCTTTAGTCATCACATTATCTTCCTTTGACCTCCCTTTTACAGATCCACATCAACAAACTGTGGAGCATCTGACACCTGTTCTACACATAGACATACAATATAAATCTTGCAACCAATAATTATGAGGCTAGATGAATTAATTAAAATATTAATTGCATAGAGCAAAGCAAAAAATTCAGCAAGACATTTTTAATCTGATGGGCTCCATAAATTAGATGTATGTGAGCGGATCCTCCTAAATGTTTCCACAGCTACTCAAAATGTCCTTCTATAGACTGCTTAAAATTGCACTTATTTTGTACAGCAGCTTCTGTGGCTGGGTGATTTCAAAATCCTATATTATCAGCAATTTCCTCTTAGCCTAGATTCAAGGTGTTTACAAATGCTAAGATTTGGACAGCGAAATGGGACGTGTTTTGTGCAGTAAATTGTATTGAGTAGTCTGAGCCACCCTTCAACAAAGAAAGCCATTTCACGACTAGTTACCATGATTTTATATCCAATTTAGCCTGAAAGGCAATGTTCTTTATAGCAAAAAAAGGATTCTGAACGAGAAACTTTCCATTTCCCGTTGTACAGATTTCACAGGTGATGTGACCAGAACTTTGCAGAATGATCAAAAATTAGATCTCATTTTCTTTCCCTCCACTGTGTATCTTTCTCGGCTTTTTAGAATTGAGCACTTCCTGTTTGTCATTAGATATAATGGTTTCTTTATGTAAATACATATGATTTTCTGTCTACTGGAAGCAAAGGGAATGTCACAAATAGCACTTTATTCCGGTACTATTTATCTACAAAAGAACAGAGCAATCATTGACTAAACTCTCAATATTGCCTCAATTGACGGAATGATGGAACTTTCGGTGCCTTTCATTCCTTCAGCGGAACACAATCAATTTCATTTGCTTTGAACGTTCAACATTACAATTTGTCACAAACTTGGCCACAGGCAATTTTAATTCTTCAGTCTTATCACACCCAGCTAACTGCCTTCTGGGGGTAGGTACAGAGTTAAAGGCTATGTACACCTTTGCACTTTTATTTTTTTTATTGTTTGTTTTCTCCTGAAATGCATAGTTAAGCCCGCTTTACACGCTACAATATATCTTACAATGTGTCGGCGGGGTCACGACGTAAGTGACGCACATCCGGCATCGTAAGGTACATTGTAGTGTGTGACAGGTACGTGCGATTGCGATTGAACGTTAAAACGTTCATCACATACACATCGTTGAATCCTGACGAATTGTACGTCCGGTTGTTCAATGTCCTAGAGGCAGCACACATCGCAGTGTATGACACCCCGGGAACGATGAACAGATCTTACCTGCCTCCCGCGGCTCCAGCTGGCAATGTGGAAGGAAAGAGGTGGGCGGGATGTTTACGTCCCGCTCATCTTCGCCCCTCCGCTTCTATTGGCCGGCTGCTGCGTGACGTCGATGTGACGCCAAAGGTCCCTCCCACTCCAGGAAGTGGACGTTCGCCGCCCACATCGAGGTCGTATGGACGGGTAAGTACGAGTGACGGGGGTTAATCGTTTGTGCGGCACGTTCAACAAATTGAACGTGCCACACAAACGATGGGGGCGTTGCAAATCGCATACGATATCGTATGCAGAATCGTAACGTGTAAAGCAGGCTTAAAGCAACTTTCTAGATATATAAAAAGAGATATTCTGAGCACTAACATACAAAAACTTCACGTCCAAATTCCAAAAAATCCATAGTCTGTCGGCCTACAGACAGCAAGTAGATATATTTCCCAAGAAATGTGAACAGTGACTTGACACTGATTAAGCAAAGTATTTAAGACAGAAAACTCGAAAAAAAACCACTTAGAAAAGCATAAAAATGTTTGAATAACGTGAAGTTGTGAGACTATTTATGACTATTGGTGTTTTCACGACAGTTTCGGGCAGCTCTGCCAACATGGTTGGAGCTGGAGAGGAACCAGGGTGAGAGATGGCGTTCTACACCCGCTTGTCAAATTCATCAATAATGGCAGTATTTTTTTATGCCACAAACTATACTCCAGTCCGTGATACAGCTAAAGTGCAAAAATTCATTCATCAAAAACATTTTGTTATTGGGCATAATATTAATGGAAATTGAAAATACTTTTTTTGCTATTTTAATAGATTATTGGGCATTTGCTTTTTTACCATGGAGAAAGTAATAAAGCTGTTCTCAGGAGCTTGTTGGAAAAAATGTTATCTTAACCAGGAAAGCATTCTGGATATTGCCTTTGACAAGCAGGGTGCCATGTGGCATGAATTATAGTGCCTTGAAAAAGTATTCATACTCCATGACGTTTTCTGCATTTTGTTCTTTTTACACCTGTAGAGTAGCTCAAGGCGATAGTTGAGAGTCTGGGATTACGGTAACTCCTGTTGCCCCGGTGCCCTACGTTTAAATACCTGGTTCTAACTGAGTGTGTGGACTTTGTCCGTGTGGGCTGGGAATCCATGTAAGTTTCATAATGTTGCTAGCGTCACCTGGCCAGGACCGGATGATGATGCAGAAGGAGACCAACTTCCCTTTTAAACCACAAATCTTTACTGGACGGTTCATTGTCGTTCACAACATTACACTCCAGATAGAGAACACATATGTGACACCCCAGGACTATCAGGTTGTCACAGGGTACTGCACGCTCTTTCTCTTTAGTGCAGTATTCAAATCCCTCATGGTTCTGGGTCCCCATCTTACAGTGCTGCCTCCAACAGCAAATCAAATCTTAGATACACCCTGCACCACACCCTCCAGGCACACCAGTGGGCGGCTTGAGCGGAATAAGGTCAACCACCTAGGGGTCAGAAAGGGGAGGTGAGGAGTGAAGAGGAGGAGGAGTGAAGTGGAGTAGTAAAGTGGAGAAGGTTGGGAGTAGTGGCTCCCAGGAGAAACTGTCTAGGTTGCAGACAGTGGTCTGAACCTAGAGGAGTCGAACCCCCGGCCACAGGGGATTGAGGCTAGGTGCCTGAGACTTGTCAAAGAGGACGGTCAGCAGCCTTATCCTATCACCGGTCCAGGACCGAAGGCACGGCGGGGTACACGGACCCTAGGTAGGGGAGAAGCTTAAGGCAACCTGGCAATTAACCTGCGGAGAACGGAGCCTTTATGGACTATTCCCACGAGCTTCAGAATCAGGGCACTAGCGCAACGAGGGGGATAGGGTCTTCCATACAAGCGGCCCACTAAAATCCCAAGCGTGAGCCCTAAGAGCAGGCTCCCACACTTAGCCACAGTGGGGGGCGAGGCCCAGCAAGCTCCATCACAGTGAATTTAAACTTTGTGCCAGGAGGCAGGTCACGGATCACCAGGCAGCACTGCAGGGGACGGGACCCGGATGAGCTCTCCGAGAGAGGCAATGGCACCAGAGACTTGGTTTACCCGGTTGTCAGCATCTGCTTATTGACTGAGTGAGTACCTGAGTGATTTCCCCTTCACGGCACCCAGTAGCACCATCCAGAGTCCCGGGGCCTACCCCTACCGTGGAGGGCAACGACACCTTGCTGCACCACTCCATCAGCCCGGGTACTCCCAACGGCAGCAGCGGTATTCCCAGTTATCTCACACCATGGGTGGTGTCACAAACTATAACTCCCCTGTAAATATCCCCCCTTTTACTTCAAAGTGTGGCACCTAAGCCTCCGGGTCCGGAGACCCTTGAGCCAGAAACAGACTAAACCCCCGGATCCGAATGGTTCGATCCGCTGCTGGGCGGCACACATTTTATTATTATAGCGCCATTTATTCCATGGCGCTTTACAAGTGAAAGGGTATACGTACAACAATCATTAACAGTACATAACAGACTGGTACAGGAGGAGAGAGGACCCTGCCCGCGAGGGCTTACAGTCTACAGGGAATGGGTGATGGTACAATAGGTGAGGACAGAGCTGGTTGCGCAGTGGTCTACTGGACTGAGGGCTATTGTAGGTTGTAGGCTTGTTGGAAGAGGTGGGTCTTGAGGTTCCTCTTGAAGCTTTCCACGGTAGGGGAGAGTCTGATGTGCTGAGGTAGAGCATTCCAGAGTATGGGGGATGCACGGGAGAAATCTTGTACGCGATTGTGGGAAGAGGAGATAAGGGAGGAACAGAGAAGGAGATCTTGTGAGGATCTGAGGTTGCGTGCAGGTAGGTACCGGGAGACTAGGTCACAGATGTAGGGAGGAGACAGGTTGTGCATGGCTTTGTATGTCATGGTTAGTGTTTTGAACTGGAGTCGTTGGGTGATGGGAAGCCAGTGAAGGGATTGGCAGAGTGGCGAGGCTGGGGAGTAGCGAGGGGAGAGGTGGATTAAGCGGGCCGCAAGTTTAGGATAGATTGGAGGGGTGCAAGAGTGTTGGAAGGGAGGCCAGAGAGCAGGAGGTTGCAGTAGTCGAGGCGGGGGATGATGAGGGCATGCACTAATGTTTTTGCTGATTCTTGGTTAAGGAAAGCACGGATTCGGGAGATGTTTTTGAGTTGTAGTCTGCATGAGGTGAAGAGGGCTTGGATGTGTGGCTTGAAGGATAGAGCAGAGTCGAGGGTCACTCCAAGGCAACGAGCTTGTGAGACTGGGGAGAGTAAGCAACCATCGAGTTTGATGGAAAGGCTTGTTGGAGGAGATGAGTGAGGAGGAGGAAAGACAATGAATTCTGTTTTGTCCATGTTAAGTTTTAGGAATCGCACAGAGAAGAAGGATGAAATAGCAGACAGACATTGTGGGATTCTGGTTAGTAGAGAGGTAATGTCAGGTCCAGATAGGTAGATCTGTGTGTCATCAGCATAGAGATGATACTGGAAGCCGTAGGACTCAATGAGCTGTCCCAGGCCAAAGGTGTAGATGGAGAACAGCAGGGGTCCAAGAACTGAGCCTTGGGGGACACCGACAGATAGGGGGCGAGATGAAGAAGTGGTGTGAGAATGGGAGATGCTGAAAGTTCGGTCGGTTAGGTATGAGGATATCCAAGATAGGGCCAAGTCTGTGATGCCCAGAGATGAGAGAATCTGTAGTAGGAGGGAATGGTCTACTGTGTCAAATGCAGAGGACAGGTCCAGGAGGAGGAGGACAGAGTAGTGTCGCTTGGCTTTGGCGGTTAGTAGGTCGTTAGTGACTTTAGTTAGGGCAGTTTCAGTGGAATGATGCGGTCGGAAGCCAGATTGTAGCTGGTCAAAGAGAGAGCAGGAGGAGAGGTATGAGGACAGTTCAAGATGGACATGCTGTTCTAGTAGTTTTGAGGCATAGGGGAGAAGGGATATGGGGCGATAGTTTGACACAGAGGATGGGTCAAGGGAGGGCTTTTTGAGGATGGGTGTAATAGAGGCATGTTTAAAGCATGAAGGGAATACACCAGTTGTTAGTGATAGGTTGAAGAGATGGGTTAACGCTGGGATGAGGACTGCGGTGATGTTGGGGATGAGGTGTGATGGGAGCGGGTCCAGTGCACAGGTTGTTAGATGTGATCTTGAAAGTAGAGTGGAAAGATTGTTTTCTGTCATGGTGGAGAAGCTGGATTTGGAGGAAAAAGGCTGAGTAGCTATGATGAGGGGCTGTGGTGATTGTGGGCCAAAGCTTGCTCTGATGTTGTCAACCTTCTGCTTGAAGAAAGAGGCAAAGTCTTCAGCTGAGAGGAGAGGAGAGGGAGGTGGTGCTGGAGGACGGAGGAGAGAATTAAAAGTGTTGAATAGCTGTTTAGGGTTGTGAGAGAGAGAGGATATGAGAGATGAGAAGTAGGTTTGTTTTGCAGCAGTGAGTGTGGACTTGAAAGTGGTGAGGGACTCTTTATATGCAATGAAGTGCTCAGTAAAATGAGACCTCTTCCATCTGCGCTCAGCAATTCTGGAAGCCCGTCTCAGTTCTTTAGTCTGACTGGTGTGCCAGGGTTGCCTGTTGATTGTGCGGGTTTTGGTGTGTGTGAGGGGGGCGGCTGATTCGAGAACATATATTTCAGAACATTACATTTTCACTTGGTATTAACAGACTCAACTTTTTGCTGGTTTCTATCCGATGTAACCGGGCTGGTGAGTTTCAGTCCAATCCAGTCCAGCGTTATAGTGCACACCGTGAAAGTCACCTTCTCTTCCTGCAGTCCCATTTTTGGTCTCCTTAGGGATCGCATAATGACCGGAGTAATGCTTTGCACACCATTAGGTTGGTTGACTATGTCACATTCCATTACAAGTTAACCTGGTCCCTTGAAAGTAAATGAGCCTGGCCACCAGAGTCCTGCACCAGTAGAAGTCACCCAGTACCTTGATGGTTAAGGGGCCTGGTTGTAAGGATTCCGTCCTTCATCTCCTATAACTTTGAGCCACTCACACACTGTCCAAGGATCAGCCTCTAGTTACAAGACTGTTCACATCCTGTAACTCCAGACTCTCTTGTAAATCACACTATCTTGCCTTCTGACTCCATTGCTCTGTTGTCACAAACCACCCTCTGTATGCAACCTTCACTACCGACCTACTAGATGCCTGTCAAGTTCGCTCACTAGGCCTTCACTGACACTTTCTGGAATGAACCATCCTTTTCCTGCCAGCAGACCCCACCCAGGAAGGGCTAGTCGCAAAGTGTAACTGTTTCAGTCCCTGCAGACTGTTTCTGGGCAGATTTTACCTTTCACCTATATACTATACATTACATATTGCATTACACTAAAACACATTATACCTTACATTACACAGGAACATATCACATTACAATAAAATACATCACACTTGATATAGCACATTACAAAAGACAGAAGACATAATTGACATTCCACAACAACACAATCCACTGACAGATGTTTTCGAGAGCATGAGCATGTCCACCATTAACCAATAACCACCACTCTTACACCCACAAACTTAAATGTATTTTATTAGTATTCTATGTGATATACCAACACTAAGTAGCAAGTATTTGTATAGTGTAAAATAAATGATATATGGTTTTCCAAATATTTTAAAAATATAAATCTGAAGTTGTGACGTGCATTTATATTCAGCTCCCCTACTAAGTCAATGCTTTGTAAGACCGCCTCTCTCATCAAATACTGATGTAAGTCTATTGGAATATGTCTATACCAGCTTTTCAAATATAGAGGCTGATATTTTTGCCCATTTTCCTTTACAACAGAGCTCTAGCTCAGTGAGATTTGATAGAGGCATCTGTGAAGAACAATTTTAAAATCTTGCCACAGATTCTCAATGGGATTTAGGACTGGACTGTTACTTGGTCATTCACACACATGATCTAAACCATCCATTGTAGCTTTGGTAGTATGCTTTGGGTCGTTGTCCTGATGGAAGTTGAACCTACTCCCCAGTCACGAATATTTTGCAGTCTCTAACAAGTTTTCCTCCAGGATTACCCATTATTTAGTTCCATCCATCTTCCCATCAACCCTGACCAGCATCCATGTCCCTGCTGAAGAAAAGCCTAACCACAGCATGATGCTGCCACCACCTTGTTTGACAGTAAGGATGGTATTTTCAGGGTGATGTGCAGTGTTAATTTTCCACCCCATATAGTATTCTACATTTAGCCAAAAAGTTCTACTTTGATCTCATTGATCAGAGCACCTTCTTCCACATTCTAGCTGCATCCCCTAAATGGCATGTGGAAAAAGGTGCTCTGGTCAGTTGCCAGCAAGACAACGACCCTAAACATCCTGCCAGAGCTACAATGGATGGTTTATAATAAAGCATATTCATGTGTATGAATGGCCCAGTCACAATCCAGACCGAAATCCCATTGAGAATCTGTGAGAAAACATGAACATTTCTGTTCACAGATTCACTGTATCCAATCACACTGACCTAGAGCTGTTTTGGCAAAACTTTCGGCCTCTAGATGTGCAAAACTGGTAGAGACAAACCCCAAAAGACTTGTAGCAGTAATTGCAGCAAAAGGTGGTCCTACAAAGTATTTACTCAGGGGGGCTGAATTACAAATGAACATCCCAATTTTCAGATTTATATTTTTTAAAATATATAGAAAACCATGAACACTTCACAAATATTTGCTACTTTCTGTTGGTATTTTACATAAAATCTAAATAAATTACATTTAAGTTTGTGAGTGTAATATGAGAAAATGTGGAAAAGTTCAGTATGTATTAACAATTTTTCAAACACCATATAGAAGTAAATTATTGTATTAGAAATATTATAGAATATAGTAGCTTCCTATATTTCTGGGAGTGATGAAGTGAAGATGAAGGTGTTTTGATGAAGGGGAAGGTCCTTAAAGAGCACCTGTCAGGTCCCATATGCGCTCTAACCTACAAGCAGGGTGATGTGTGGCCTAGAAACCCCTTCCTACCCATCCCTGTGTTGTAATATTGTTTAATATGAATTTTTAAAAAAAGTTTTATAACTTACGTGTTCCCTATGTAAATAAGGAGAGGGTCTAGTCCCCAGGGCTTCGATTTGCCCTGTGGGCGTTTGCATGCTTTCTGTGGTATCACGCTCTTGTGGGCGTGGTACCATGGATTTACATGAGCGACGGCACCACCAGCTCCTGGAGATTCTGCGCGTGCATGGTTCTCATTCGCACAGACTTCTTATCCGGCTGTTTACCTGTCGGCTTTAGACGCACTCTGCGCATGGTCGGAACCGCAGGAGTCTTCTGAGCATGCGCAGAGCACATCTGAAGCCGACAAGCAAGCACCCGGATAAGAAGGCTGCGCGAATGGCAAGTGCGCATGCGCGGGATCTCCGGGAGCTGACAGTGACATCACTCATGTAAATCCATGGTATCACGCCCAGAGGGGCGTGATACCACAGAAAGAGTGCAAACTAGACAGGGCGAAGCAACGCCCTGGGGACGAGACCCTCTGATCATTTACATGGGGAATACGTAACTAATAAAACATTTTTTTATACATTCATAGGGATGGGTAGGAATGGGTTTCTAGGCCACATATCACCCTGCTTGTAGGTCAGAACGCATATGGGACCTGATAGGTTCCCTTTAAATGTATCATTGCTATAATGTATGGATGTTGTAGAATGTTTTTATATTTATACTTTTTACAGTTTATTAAAAACTATAACGTAAGTCCTACTCAATGGATATTTATTTGGACCCTTTGGATATACAACCCTAAATGAGATTTTTTTAATAAGCTTACCTCATAATGAAAGGACATGGAATCAATTTCCTTTTCTCCAAAAAGTGACTGTTTGCAGCTTATTTCTGCTAAGTGTATAATATATGCTGACACACTAGGGTTCCTGGTTACTCAATCACCCTTTAGATATCACAAAGAGGTTTTTGCAAGCATCGCCGACTGTCATGGTGGCGTCAAGATCTCGAAATAAATTGAATGTATCCTTGTAAAGGAGTGGAAAGCTGTTCAGCATCCCCTCTGAAGATTTGTTGCATAATGTATTATTGAACCTGTTATTTTTATGTGTCGCATTCTCATGTGGGCTATAGCAGTCTAGTAAGTCTAGTTCTAAAAAAGTTAAAGATTGGACCAGTTTATGGTTTGAGAGGAGTGAAGTGGTCATTAGGAGGTTAGTTACTGTTTTTAGAATTTAGTAATAAAGTTCTGAAAGAGAAGGTTCCCTAGTGAAAAACAGAATTTTGGGTTTTGTTGTATGAAGAGAACATTTTGGGATATTTAGGTAGCAAGACCCGGAAAGCAACAAAGTAAAGAAGATGTAGTTATACCTACATGCAGCTGGCAAGTGGGCAGTAACGTAACTCGAAGCTCATGGGTCCCAATGCAAAAGCTCTAGCCTCTAATTATTGCAATTCTTTAATAACATCGGTCATAATATAGGCCAAAGGGTTCTTTGAACCCCTAGGGCTCCAGGGCCCAAGTCTGATTGCAACTCCTCAACCTATTTTAGTTATGCCCTTCCTACTGGGGTGCCTATAGAAAGCATTATCTCTATAGCAAGGTCAAGGGTTAGTCAGATTTGGAAGCCTTAAGGCCGCTTTACACGCTACGATTAATCTGACGATATGTCGACGGGGTCACTGTTTTCATGACGCACTTCCGCCATCGTTAGAGACATCGTTGCGTGTGACACCTACGTGCGACTCTGAACGATCGCAAATAGGGTGAAAATTGTTGATCGTTGACACCACGTTCAGTTTCAAAATATTGTTCATCGTTTGGATCGCAGCAGACATATTGCTACGTTTAACACCCTGCCAATGACGAACAACATCCACACGACCGCCTTGGTCAAACAATATATCGCTGAATGATGTAGCGTCGTTGGTGAGATGTGTACGTGTGACCGCTACAAAACGACCTATGAGCGAGCTCGGCAAATCGTAACAACGATCTGGGCGTGTAACATCGCTATCGAGATCGCAAGCGATATCGTTGTGTGTAAAGCAGCATTTAGTGAATGAAGACTAGTCTGACCATGTTGGGGCATGTTTCGCATAAAGAGTCGTAGCAACATATCTGGACCTGTGTGGCTCTTATGAATTGCAAGATAGGTACGATTGTGAGGTGTTAGAACGACACATCAAGACACTTGTGGGCCTCACAAGGGAAGATGGAGTCCCTCTTTGAAGTTTGCTGCTTCAGAATAACGTGTACCACACATTATGAGCCACCACTTATAACCAACAAGATTGTGCCTCTGTACTGTGCAGAAAATATGTTACCAAAGTGTCATTGCAGCTATCAGATGTACTGTATATGTGATTATTTTCCTTTCCCGTTCTCTCTTATTTCTCATGAAGTCGTCATGTCCTAGTTTGCCATGTTATTTGGCAGTATATGATTTTGCATTTAACAAGAGTAGTCAAAACACACACCCATCCAGGTACCTCGGTGTTCGGTGTTAAGAGACGCTGCAGAACACCTCGGCCAGAGTTATCCCTTACATCCTTTCAATATGTGTTTTAGCTGAGAAATGTGCTTTTGGTTGATTGTTATACTGTATTTTCACCTCCTCCACACATACATGTAAGAGCTCAATCTGACAGTCATATTATCAGTCAGTCTGCTGTGAATGTGCTCCATGACAGCACACTGATGCCGTAGTAACCAATATGCCACCGCACACCAACAATTTTATTGATAAGACTAATGCCTGTGAAGTTGCTAATGTGACTGGCCGTCTCAACACAGCCTTAAAGGGAATCTGTCAGCAGCTTTTTGCTAAGTAATCTGAAGTCAGCATAATGTCGGGGTTAACACAGATATTTCAGCCCTGCGCCTCTTATCACAAAGTGTGTATTTGTTTAATTGCAATGTTAATTTCAGCTTCAGCGGCTTTCGATTGTAGACTGAAAATTGTGTGAGATCAAGTCTGACTCCACCCAGCACTTGTTCCTTGCTCCCATGAGTACCCGGTTTGTCCTGCCTCCCATTGCTTTGCCCTGACCTGTGTTCCCCTGCTTTGTTCATCCGTCTCTCGTCCCTGACTCCCGGTCCCGGTCTGTATATTTTCCCTATCTCGTTTGTCCGTCTCTGTCTCATCCCGTCCTGTATATCCCGACCCCTGTACGTTACCTGTATGCCCGGCTCCTGACCTTGCTTTTTTTGTGACTTCGGCTCCAACGCTCCTTTATGCATCCTACGTGAGACCCCGGCATTGACCCCTGGTTATCCACCTGACTTCTCTTTGCTTATTCCGTTGGTGACCGGTATTGACCTCTTGCTGCTGACTCTGTTCATTGACTATTCTACTGCCCTCTTGTGGCTGAATTGCTAACTGCACTGTGGAGAATTCCCTCAAGTCCCAGTGCACACACTAGCAATTTATGACAGTGCTGCGGTTTGAATTATAACACGGGTGCCATTTTATCTCATTCTTGAAGAAACCCTTTAAGCAGAGTAGCTTGAGCAAAGCCTGTACAATGAAGTTCTACTAAGACCTGTTAGGTTTCCACAAACAGTGCAACATGCCTATTACAATTTTCCCAATGTACTTACAAAAAAAGCTCAAATCCCATCCATGAACCTTTTCACAACTGGAATAGTTCAACCCAATAGCTTCTAGGTTTCATTCCCTTAAGGGGGCTTTACACGCAGTGATATCGCTAGCGATATCGCTAGCGAGCGTACCCGCCCCCGTCGTTTGTGCGTCACAGGCAAATAGCTGCCCGTGGTGAACAATATCGTTAGGAGCCGTCACTCAGACTTACCTGCCTAGCGACGTCGCTGTGGCTGGCGAACCGCCTCCTTTCTAAGGGGGCGGTTCATGCGGCGTCACAGCGGCGTCACTAAGCGGCCACCCAATAGAAGCGGAGGGGCGGAGATGAGCGGCCATAACATCCCGCCCACCTCCTTCCTTCCTCATTCCTGGCAGCCGCAGGTAAGCTGTAGTTCGTCATTCCCAAGGTGTCACACATAGCGATGTGTGCTGCCTCGGGAACGACGAACAACCTGCATCCTCAACAATCAACGATTATTTGAAAATGAATGACGTGTCAATGATGGACGATATGGTGAGTATTTTCCATCGTTAACGGCCGCTCATTGGTGTCACACGCAACGACATCGCTAACGATGCCGGATGTGCGTCACGGAATCCGTGACCCCGGCGATATATCGTTAGATACGTCGTTGCGTGTAACGGGGCCTTAGGATTTAATTGCCCCTGATGCACAGTAGTCTGCTGGCTTGTTATATCTGGTACGTGAAGTATAAACCTTTCATTATAAGCAATGATACTAACGTTGGGCCACTCTGGTATACAAATTTGTTTAGTAAAAGCAGATTACAATAAAGCTTCAATATGCAGCTGTTGTAAGAGAAGTGATGTTATCCCGCAATACAAAACCGAGATCTGTATAAACACTTCAGGGATCTTCTTCCCATCTGGCACTTGAACTGATCACACTGCTACATTTACATTCTTGAGTTTCTAGAGATTTGAGGTACATTTGGCAGATCTGCTTGAAAAAGACACAGATGGACCCTATTCATGTTCTGTAGTATTTTGCCTGCAGCCGTTAGCGTTACCAAAGTGTCTAGACTCAGGAGTCCTGAAATTCATTCCTAAAATCTCTCATATTGTTTGCTGTCCTGCCTTCACAGGCTTCAGCATTCAATCTTCGTGTAACGTGAATTTGAGGAAATATTGGATTTTTGTTTACCTGCCACAACAGGAGACTAATATATTTTCATCCATATGAAAAGCCCAATATATTAATTTAATAACGCTAAAATTATCCCCGATCCTCAAATCTATTGATAGGTTCCATGCTATATTTATGCCACATAGAAAATCAATAATGCTATTTAATATATTGAGTGGTTGTCTTTCTCTTTTCATCTATTCGGCTACTTAATGGGTGCACTGATTGAATCCTGTAGGTCATTTCCATTTAGAGGGTATATATTTAGGTAGCTACACAGTTCCTTCATTAAGATACTTGTACATGAATTTAATCAATCAGCATGTATGAGCCATTTGTTCCCATTTAAACAGATACCAATGACTGTTTAATGTACAGAATTTTGTATTTTTTTTCTGTCTAATTTGGTGTCCTCTGACTGTCGTCAAGTACAATCCATCTCTAGCATTGGAAACACTGAGACAAATTACAGGTTGGGCTGGGGCCACACGGAGATTACTGCGATCCCCTCGCATGACACTTGGCTCACGCGGGCAGTACAGCTGAGCCGAGTACCATGCGAGTGTCCCTGCGACTGAGGTCCGGTCATGCGAGTGGACCTCAGCTGTGGGGGGTGGGCCGGCGCTGAGGAGGGGAGGGAGGGAATTTCTCCCTCTCTCCTCCGTAGCCGTCTATTGACATTCTCGCCCTGCACTCGCGGTACACCGGTGTACTGCGAGTGCAGTGCTATTTTTCTCTTGCCCCATAAACTTGAATGGGTGCGAGAGAATCTAGGATCGCATTGCACCAGCAGCATGCTGCAATTGTTTTCTCGGTTCGATTAGGGCTGAGAAAATAATCGCTCATGTGCGCTAATATTGGTCCGAGTGGAATGCGATTTTTTTATCGCACTCCACTCGTGCTGATTTTCATGCCGTGTGGCTTAGGCCTAATAAAGCCTCCCATACACCTTACATAGCTGTTGGCCAAAAGATATTTCGGACAATGATTTGGCTGGCAGCTATCTCGGCCATCTTCCATACACAGGAATGCTATTGTGCTGAGCGTTCTTCTCTTCTCTATATGGAAGCTGCTGCCAGACATACCTTATCTCAGGGAAAACAGAAGGATCAAAATCTGCTAGGTAATTAACTCCTCCGATAATCATCTGTCAGAGGGCCGCCATACAGATTACACTGTTGGAGCAACCCATCGGTTTCATGGGTTTGGCTGACGTTAATCTAATGTGTCTGTGTCTCTCTGCTCCTGACTTCCCACCTTCAAACTGTAGGCAGGTGGTCAAGTCCCTATGTTGTGTTATGCTACATGTTGTCTACCTGTACTGCAAAAGGGGTTTTATACTAAACATGTTATATGGTGTTCTTTGTTATAAATGTGTGTTAAAATGTAAATGCTACTAGCAGAATGTAGATTCTCAATCTAGCAGCAACAGGCCATTTACCAGCGGGTGCTATCTTGCGGGCAGGCTGGAGCTGCGGTAGATTAGATATCAGATAGGACAGGGTTAAGTTGAGGTAGAGGAAGAGTGACAGGTGGCAAGTGGTTTGGCTTGTTGTGCCTGCCTCGTGTGCTGCAAATTCTGGATAGGGTTCGAGTAAGAAAGATGTGGCCATGATAATAAGGCCAATCAGGGAGCCTTGAGGTAACCTGTAGAGGTCTGGAGCCTATGGCTCACCCCAGCGGGCTTGGAAAGTCAAGTGGCTAGAGTGCTATTAGTGCCTAGAAGCAGACAAAGATGTAAGGAAGAGGAGAATGGAGTCATAGACCTGGCAGCTTTAGGACGAGGTCCAAGATAGCAGGGGACAGGTCGAGAAAGAGCACCCCAAAAACAGTAGAATCAGAATCTTGAGGAGTAAAGCCATGTCTGTCATAATGGTGTGAAGAATAAACTGAACCAGCCTTAAGAAACCAATAAGTGTCATGCACCCCAACTGGTCACACCTGTACACGAAGTCTCCTAGGACAAAAGTGTATGGCCCCCATAATGCCTTCCTTTACAGGTTACAAGTGAAAAGGTTTTGGTACCGTGTTAGCCAGTTCAAAAATTATTGAATGTTCTCAGTGAAAGGAACAAAATTAACTAACTAAAATAAAATAAAGTGATGTTACAAAGCAAGCTTTCGAGACATCTTAGGTCCCTTCATCAGGCATGGTATGACAAAATATCTGAAGAAACACAAATATATGGCTAATAAAAGACATTTAAATAAACAAACACTGAGCTTAGAAAGTAAATCCTTAATTAGCTTTGATTAGTGCTGTGAGAGTTTTATTGTCCCAATAGAAGGTTGAACTAGATGGACCTAGGTCTTTTTTCAACCTTAGTAACTATGTAACTATGTAATATGCATGTAGGATCAGAGGTCTGTTGAGTCTCTGGAAAACTCTCCTCAAATTTTGTAATGTGCCATAAATCTTCCTGACAGGTTGAGTCCTGTGTCCACAGAGTTAAACATTTTAATGAATTTGTATTCCCAGACCCTGCGATGGCTCTGCGATCTGAAGTTGCCTTTTAATATGACAACTTTCATATGGTTTATGTTGTGTCCTGAAGCACAGAAATGTTTGGCCACAGGTAAATGGATTTTTTTGTCTGTAATTGTATGGCGGTGAGATCTCATCCTTGCTCTCAGTCTCTGTTCTGTTTCTCCAACATAGAGGCCCCAAATAGGACATATAGTGCACATGATTAAGTACACCACGTTGGAAGAGGAACATGTGAATGTCCCAGGAATTTTATAGTCCTTCTGTGTGTTAGGGATCTGTATCCGGTCTTTGGTATCTACATGAGAGTAGGTTTTGTAGCTCTTTACATTGCAAGGATAAGTTCCTCTTGGTGTGTCTGAGGGTATAGAACATCATAGATCATGATGCTCCTTAAATTAGGAGGTTGCCTCTAGCACAGCAATGGAGGATCTTTGAATATTGTTTTTAACCGGTTATCCTTGTGTAGAATGTGGTGAAGTTTCTTGGCCGTTCTTCTCAGTACCTCAAGCTGTGGGTTGCATGTCACCACCAGAGGTACTCGACTATTTTCCTCTTTTTGCTTGTATTGAAGCAGTTCACTTCTAGGGGTCCTTGTTGCTCTAATGGTCTGATCATCTATGGAGGTGGGGTGGTAGCTTAGATTTAGAAATGTCTTTTTAAGACAGGTTAAGCGTTCATCCCTGTCTGCAGGGCTGGAACAGATACGATTATATCTGAGGGCCTGGCTCTAGACAATGGACTTTTTAATGTGTTTGGGGTGAAAGCTGTCCCATCTGAGGTATGTGGGACGGTCGATAGGTTTCCGATACACCGATGTCTGGATTGAGCCATTTTCAATTTTTATGGTTGTATCCAGGAAGTTGATTTCTGTTTTTGAGTGTTCCAATGTCAAGTTTATGGTAGGATGAAATACACTGAATTTTTTTATGAAATTTTAGAAGCTCTTGTTCAGATAAACACAGCCAGCTATATACAGGACACCACTGATCTTTTGAAAAAGCTATCTACAATAGGTCCCCTACCTGAGACTACCATCTTAGCTACCATGGATGTGGAATCCTTATACTCTAACATCCCACATGAAGATGGACTAACTGCCTGCCAAATGTTTCTTCTAAAAATGTTTAACTCTGTGGACACAGGACTCAACCTGTTAGGAGGATTTATGGCCCATTACAAAATCTGAGGAGACTATTCCAGAGACTCACCAGACCTCTGATCCTACATGCATATTGGGACAATAAAACTCTCACACCACTAATCAAAGCGAATTAAGTTAAATGCCTGATGAAGGGACCTGAGATGTCTCGAAGCTTGCTTTGTAACATCACTTTATTTTATTTTAGTTAGCCATTAAAAGGTATCACAAGATTATAATTTTATTCCTCTCACTGAGAACATTCAATAAATTTTCCGTTACAGGCATACCAGAAGATGGCTGTCACTATTAGACAGTGACAGGTGCAAGGTATGCTGGGAAGTGAGGGAAAGTAAGGTTCAAAACCTATTGTACTGGCAGAGTAATAATGAAGAAAACACACTCAAAAAGAGCAAATGGCAAGTTATAAAATTTGAGAATGATAGGGAACTTGTGATGTCTTCAAACATTAAGATCCTTTAGATATGGGGTTAATCTTTAGGTGAATAGCACTCTAAAAGTGCCCGGCTGCCACACTGAAAATCCAGCTAGTGGGAGGAAACAAACTTTATTCCTTCTGGCACCCTCAGTCTTTTAGTAGAGGCATGGCTTCAGTCAATGATCAGAATACAGTGAGTGACAGCTGTGATCACTATGTACTAAGTGGTGACTGAAGCCGCACGAGCACACCCCTATAACTGAAGGCCAGAGGCTATCAGGAGGAATAAAGCTCATTTCCTCCCAGTAGCCACTCCTTTAAAGTCACATAGTTATAACCACATGACAAGTTCCATGTCAGTTCATGGAGATAATTGACTGGTATGTATTATACACCAAGTGCAGTTTTACTTGTGATAGGGGTAAAAGCAGCAAGACATTTCTTTTTTTTATAGGGTTTTTATATTTTTAATATTAAAAGGTTAGTTTGAAGGCACAAGTACATTTTGTTTAAATCCCTATCTATTTGATGATATAATTTAAGCTACTTTCTAATATACTTGTTTTAAAAATTTCCTACCATTCCCCAACTACACTTTCTAGCTACTATTCTATTTTTTTCCATTTCCTGTCTGATGACATATTGTTTAAGAATCCCAGTCCATGCTGGAATACTTAAATAAAGCGTCATCAGGGGACACAGTCTATTGCAGTGACCTCAGGCACAAACCAGCCCCTGAAACAAGGATCATGATGACACTTTTTTTTCAAGAACTGGGCACAGGCTACGGTCACTGCCACAGTCTCTGCCTCCTGATGATGCTTTGTTTGAGTATCCCAGCATGCCCTGGGATTCTCAAACAAATCGTCATCAGAGAGGAAATAGAAAAAACAAACAGGATAGCAGTTAGATAGTGTAGCTAAGCAACAGTAGGGAATTTTTAACACAAGTATATTAGAACGTATCTTAGATCATAGCATCAAATAGATATGGATTTAAATGAAATTTACTTTTGCTTTCGGACCATATGTTTTTTTTCTGATACATTGTTTCAAGTGCCTTGCGAAATACAATAAAATGCTAAAATTAACTCACTGTAACAGCCTTGCTATGTGTTCTGATAAGGATGACTGCAACAGCGAAATTTCTCAGCCTTTCATCACCTTGATCATGCAGTCTCCACTGAACCATCCCCAGACTTGTGAACATGGTGCAGATTACACTTTCCACCAGGGGTCGATTCAGGAGAACCTGAGATTAGACTTCAAACCAAGGGTCAATTCAAGAGAACCTATTAGAAGTTTTTAGTATATAATGACTGTTTCTACGCTTTATCCTTCTCTCTTGCAATGTATTAACATCAAAATACTTCAGCATGGCAAATATTTCTGAGAACAATGCGGTAAAGCATATGACAATCACTTTATACAAAAGGTAAAGTACATGCTCATTTTACAATGGCAAATGTCCAATTAATTATCAGAGATTAAGCCTATAACTTGCGCAAAAAAATGTTTATGGCTAAAATTTATCCTCAACCAATCTAAGACCACAAGCAGTAGCGTAAGGCCAGGGCCACACGGGACACTAGTGCGATTCTCGCATGACTCTCGGCTCGCGCTGGCAGCACAGCAGGAGCCGTGTCATGCTAGTATCCATGCAACTGAGGTCCGACTGTGCGAGTGGACCTCAGCTGCGGGGGGCGGGCCGGCACGGAGGAGGGGAGGGAGGCTATTGCGATTCTCACTCTGCACGCGCGGTACACCGGTGTACCGCGAGTGTAGTGTGATTTTTCTCTCGCCCCATTCACTTGACTGGGTGAAAGAGAGAGTCTCACATTAAAGTCGCAGCATGCTGCGATTGTTTTCTCGGTCCGTTTAGGGCTGAGAAAATAATCGCTCATGTGCGCTAACACACAGGCTACAATTGGTCCGAGTTTTATCGCACTCTACTCGCACCGATTTTCTCGCCGTGTGGCTTAGGCCTTACATGGAAGCCGTAATAGAGCAGTCATAAAAGCATACAGGGCCCTGCTGTATCCTTCTATACCTCCAATTTCATATAGAGGGAAGCAGAAGGTTTTTTGCTGTTAGATTCAATATGAATTTGAGGCATGAAAAGCTTCTGGGGGAAATATTTCTTTAATCCAGTGCCATTCACAGGCATTATATGACGGCACACTGCATGCCTCCAGATCTGCAGGGACTTATGGTGGCTCCTGCCTCTGTGCACCCACCAACCACGTAATTATTATATATTAGGTGTAGACACAATACTATGACATTTATAAAATATATAAATATACTTTATAAAAAAATATCAATTATTCACATGATATTTTTATGTTTATTTTAAAGCTTTGCCCATGGAATTGTTTAAGAGCAATGAATAAGCATGCTTGTTAAATGTAAGCTAAGGGGGACCGGGCCTTATGATTTATCCAAGTTTTAGTTTCCAGCAGTCAGAATGAATATCCTCTTAAGGCCGTGGTCACATTATCATTATCATCCGATGTGAGAGCTAATAACACTCTACTCATACTCTTCTACGAGTGTGACCCAACTGACAGTCACTGTGCTCTGATTCTCTTGCATGTGAGTATCGAATCACAGGTGCGGAGATCATGGAGAGATTCATTTCTACGTCTTCTCCATTACCTATATATATGTATATTAGACTGTTCTCGTATGCCATCAGTGCAATCTGATGTTACACACAAAAGAAAGAGTAAAATCTGGCTCGACCACCTGAAAGTGGGTTCTCTAGAGTAAAAAAACGTATGGTAGTAGTCCGACTCTAAAGCCTGTTTTACACGCTGCAATATATCTTACAATGTGTCGGCGGGGTCACGTCGTAAGTGACGCACATCCGGCATTGTAAGTACATTGCAGTGTGTGACAGGTACGTGCGATTGCGATTGAACATTAAAACGTTCATCGCATATACATCGTACCTGTCTCTAGAATTGCACGTCAGATTGTTCATCGTACCCGGGGTAGCACACATCGCAGCGTGTGACACCCCGGGAACGATGAACAGATCTTACCTGCGTCCTGCGGCTCCCGGCCCACAATGCGGAAGGAAGGAGGTGGGCGGGATGTTTACGTTCCGCTCAGCTCCGCCCCTCCGCTTCTATTGGCCGGCTGCCGCGTGACGTCGATGTGACGCCGAACGTCCCTCCCACTCCAGGAAGTGGACGTTCGCCGCCCACATCGAGGTCGTATGGAAGGTAAGTACGTGTGACGGGGGGTTACTCGTATGTGCGGCACGTTCAACAAATTGAATGTGCCACACATACGATGGGGGCGTTGCAAATCGTATACGAAATCATACGCGAAATTGCAACGTGTAAAGCAGGCTTAACATTAGCACACCAAATGTAAACGTGGAAGTAGAAAAAAAACTGGAGAGTTGCTTTCTTTGGTGATGCTTTATGTGGAAAAGTTACAAAATACAAATACAGTCCATTATTAAATCCGACGTTTCGGCCTACAATTTGGCCTTCATCAAGGATTTGTTATCTATAAACATAAAGTGAATGTAGAGTAGCCTCATGAAGAATGGATGTTACACAAAGACCCATAGAGCTGAATGGGTGCACATGATCTCTCTGTAGTTGTACCAGCTACCACCTGTTAGATCACTGACTAGTTATGCCAACATGGCCACCTCACTTTTTACAGCACTACTCTGTCCAGCTTTATTCCCCAAAGTAGGCACAGCAACCTTCCTCCAACCTCCCTTACCACCATCTCCAGGCACTCACTTGTATCATTGCTTGTAGAGATGGGCAAACCCACAGATAATCTAATTCGGCAGGTCTTGCCGGACTTAAAAAAAGTCCTGTTCAGGTCCAGACTTGATCCAAACTTAAGCCCAGACCCGGAACCTTATATAATTTTATGGGAACCTGAACTTTAGTGCTGTAAAATGGTGGTAATAAGGACCAAGAGGCTTAAAAAGGAAGCAAAATGGGGATTGAAGTAGGACAATTATACTTACCGAGTTTCCGCGAGGCTATAATAGTATTTCTGGGTCCGCTCATTAGAGCTTATGAATATTCACTGATTTCCCTGCCCATCCTCTGTGACAGAGTCTGTGATTGGTTGCTGTCAGACTGCGTCCCCACACTCTGTGCTGGTATCTGAGATTGGTTACCCTCACACTAGATTTTTGGGTCCCCAAAGTAGAACATTTTGATACCCATCCGAGATAAAGCAGACAGCTGGGGGCTGGGGAGACCCATGGTTATTGGGCCCTCCCTAGCCTAACAATAGCAGCTTGTAGCCACCCCAGAATTGGCGCATCCATTAGATGCACTAATCAGGGATGGATTTACATCTTCATAGCCCCTAGGCACACCAACTTAAGTACAAAATCAATGGAAACTTTCCATACTCCAATGGAAACAGTAATTTAGTGAGAACAACTGCTGCAGAAAGCTGCTTGGCTGCTGTTAACTTTTTCAGTATGCACTATATTCTTTATTTGCAGCTTTGCCATAAAGATGGTCTAGACTTAAAACATTAAAAATACAATTTCAGTGAAAAAGTTATCAGACACAAGGTGGTCTTCACATTATTAGGCTGTTAGAACATTGGAAAGAAACTTCAATGATATCCTCACAGTATTAGTTCATATTGCTGACAGTGAAGGACAAAGAACAGCAGTTGTATGTTGTATGTGTGTTATATGATGGACTTTTGCAATACTTGGCTAATATTTGAAGCGAAGAAAGCTGAGACAGAAAATGCAAAATAAATATCTTGTTTGAAGGAGAAACAAAAAAGGAAATAACTGCAAGAGACACTTTTCGAGTCCTAGCATTTTATACTATCGTTGACGTACTAATGACAGTGATTCATTCAGTTTCCTCACAGACAAGATCATGTCAAGAGATGAAATTAAACTAAAGTCACGTATGTTAGTCAACATGTATTCATCAAACTTGGATATTTCAGGATATTTCTTTTCTACAGTTCGTAGGCCCTAAAACTTCGTAGGCCCTAGGCAAAGGGCCTATTGTGCCTAATGGGAAATCCAGGACTGGCACTAATCCTGGCACTTACCCAGCCCATCCCGATTGCCCTGGGGTTTTGAAAATTGGGGTAATATAAGGGGTTAATGACAGCTGTGATTTGTAAAAAAAAAAAAAATGACATGCCCCAAAACCCTGGATTAGTAGTAGGAAGGG
The DNA here is from genome assembly GCF_048569485.1 of Anomaloglossus baeobatrachus. NCBI lineage: Eukaryota > Metazoa > Chordata > Amphibia > Anura > Aromobatidae > Anomaloglossus > Anomaloglossus baeobatrachus. Next base: position 62,783,970 of record NC_134357.1, on the reverse strand, counting down.
GTCTATGAGACCCCTCATTACTAATTGTGTAAGTAAAAAGAAATAAAAACAAAACACAGAGAAAAATCCTTTGTTTAAGAAAAACTGTCTTTCTCCAATTTAAAACTCCAACGTAATCCACACCACGACGTCCCATGACTAGCTTGGCTCTGCTGCATCCTGAGGTTGCAGTGCACGATCACATCAGAAAATGTGACCAATCACTGGGTGTCCAGGACAGCCTGACAGACCTGCAGCAGTGAAAGCGGTGACGTCAGTGAGTTCACCTGAGGTCACAGCTGTCAGTTCCCACGGTACTCCAGCTGTGACCTCAGGTAAACTCAACTGAGGTGAACTCATTCAGCTCAGTAAACTCATTGAGCTTAATGCTGGATTGCAGGATTAAGCTATGTGAGCACGTTGAGTATTTGGTTGCAGTAATTTATGCACCAGATCTGCATCTCCTGGCAGAAAAATGGACTAAAAATGCAATGCATTTTTTATGTGTTTTTGGTGAGTGGGAAGCAGTGAATATTCATAAGGTTTAATGAATGGATTCAGAAGCAGTGTCACAGCTGCACAGAAAATCGGTAAGTATAATTGTTCCTGGTCCATGCACGGACACTAGGTATCTGGTACAGACCCCAAACTTTACAGTTTGGGTTTGCCCATCACTAGTTGCCAGCTGTAAGTTACTGCATCATTCTCAGCTTTTACAAAATGTCATTATCTGTGATCGTTTCTGCAACAAGTTTCTGCATTCACAGCATCTGACTTGATGGACTTGGCACCTAGTGAAAGCCAAAAACATGAATGTCCACAAGCAAAACCTGTCTGTTGAGTATATTTTCTAGCGACCATGATGACTTGGCTACTGGGATTTCTCCAGTAAAAAAACCCCAACATATTATATTCTATCTTATACAAATATATTCTATATTACAAGTGAAATAAACCTTTTACCTGCGTAAATTCATATCTAGACACATCTAAGTGTAGACATATCTTATAAAGCGTTGACATAGTCAGTAACATGGTGCAAAACAGTAAAGGTGAAGCAGAATGTAACAGAACATAAAACAAGGAAAACCGTAGAACAGGTTGTGCACAAATATAAGGCTTTTGTCAGCTTGAGCATTACAGTGACAATGTGTGTATTAAATTCTGGCATTAAACAAAGATTTACATGGATACATTTTCACACCGCTCTGCCGATGAATATTTTTGCAATAAAAGTCATCTGCCTCCTTGCTCACATGATTAATAGATTCCACTTCACTAACTCATATTTTGGCTTTCGGAGGAAAAGAATTCAGAGCGCATCGAAAGTATAGAAGGAACGGCTGGTGATTCACAACCAAAGGAGCACATCCGTGATAGTGAACACCTTCTCTTCCGCTCCGTGCTCACATACATCATTGTTTATATAGCAGAGCCAGGATGAGTTGGAATCTAAACTACATATTAGCTTTACCTACTTAGAAAGGACTGCTCTATAAAACATGGTAAAGATTACTAGTACACCTTTGTTCTTGGGAAAATATCTTTGATACTTGACTTACAAAACAGACCGTCCAATAGACCCAATTGGAAGATGGGCAAAATGATTCGATGTGAATTGAATTTGCGGCAAATTTTAGGAGGTTTGCAAACATGGGAAATTCATCAAATTTACAGTTGGATTTGTGTGAATTGTCAAAGAAATGCCCGCTGCCATTGTACACAACATCTATTGGGCACTCAATGAATATTTTTTATCCTTTTTTGATGTAGCTATGTCTAGATCATTTGCAGTGTTCGTTTTACCTGTCAGCAGGTTTTTGCTAAATCCAAGTACAAGATAGAATGTGATACAACAGGTCCAGTGAAATGTCTGACGACCACCAGACATGTTTCGAGCTCTTATACTTAGAGATATTCACCAAGTCTAAAGCGGGCTTTACACGCTACGATATCGTTAATGATTTATTGTCGGGGTCACGTTGTTTGTGACGCACATCCGGCGTCATTAACGAGATCGTAGCGTGTAACAGTCATGTGCGACCTAAAACTATCGCAAAAGCAACAAAAATCATTTGCCACGGAGAGGTCGTCCTAAAAAAAAAAATCGTTCTCTTCTAATTAGCAATGTTGTTCCTCGTTCCTGCGGCAGCACACACCGCTGCGTGTGACACCGCAGGAGCGAGGAACCTCTCCTTACCTGCCTCCACCGGCAATGAGGAAGGAAGGAGGTGGGCGGGATGTTACGTCCCGCTCATCTCCGCCCCTCCGCTTCTATTGGGCTGCCGTGTGACAGCCCGTGGGCACGTGGGCTGTGACGCCGCACGACCCGACCCCTTAGAAAGGAGGCGGTTCGCCGGCCAGAGCGACGTCGCAGGACAGGTAAGTCCGTGTGACGGGGTAAGCGAGGTTGTGCGCAACAGGCAGCGATTTGCCCGTGTCACACAACCGACGGGGGGCGGGTATGATCTTTTGCGATCTGGCTAGCGAAATCGCAGCATGTAAAGCCCGCTTAAGAGCTATGCGCTCGAAATACATCTGGTGGTGGTCAAACAATTAATTGGACCTGCTGTATCATATTCTATCTTGTACTTGGATTTTGTTTTTAATAGAATTTTCATTAAAATTGGAATTTTATTCAAAGCCACGTGGAAGTTGGAAAACCTATTTCCTTCTGTGTCTAATGCTGAGCAGAAGAAGGATCCCAAAGGCGCCAAAGAGTATATACCGTACAGTTGCTAAGGTGGGGCCCCGACATGGGATACTCACCGCACTCGGGGATATGAACACACACAAAATGCGCCACACACTACCACGTGCTTGAACACATATACCACCCTCAGCACACATCTCACCACACATACACCAACCTCACCACATAATCGCCCTAAACACACACAAGTCTGATATTATCCTTCAAAAATAAAAATCTGATTAATAAGCAGCCAAACTACAAGAACAACAAATGTACCACATAGGAAATACGGCAGCTGTCAGTCACATGACCTGCCTATATGTGTATGTGTGAGCTAATATATACTGTCAGGGGGAGGGCTTTCTGTTGCCTGGAGATTTATCAGGCTGCCAATAGCAACCAATCACAGCTTAGCTTCTATTTTGCTACAGTTAATTAATCTGAGCTCTGATTGGTTAAAATAGGCAACAATTTAATAATTGCATTTCTATCTATTTGTTTTGTGGTTTTTGTGTGCACAATACATTTTTGTTAATACATTCTATTTTGTTAACAGCAGTTATTAACCCGGGCGAAGCCGGGCAGTACAGCTAGTCTAATATATAGGGGATTCTGACATTATATAGCTGCAGGATATCTGTCTATTCTAACATCTTTTTATTTTTCGTGTCTATATATGTGTGTGTATTGGGACATTGAACTGTTTGCTTCTGGCAGTTTCCTGTTTGTTCTGCTGCCTGTATTTCAACCAACTTTATTGATACTTGATATGTTTTGTTTAGATGTGTTCTTCTGTGTTTACACTGTGTAAATACACTAAAAACGCATGTGCATTTTTTAACCGCAGATTTTCTGCATGTAATGCAAGTCTATGGGGAAATTCTGCACTGAAACCTCAGCAAAAAATAAACCATCACTTATCCCTAGATCCCAAAAAATAAAAACACTATGGGTCTCAGAAAATTTCACCAAAAACTAATTTGTTTATTTTTTTAACAAACATCAGAATTTTGTTTTCACTACGTACCATATTTTTCATTTTATAAAACAAATTGGATTATAAGACGCACCTCAAATTTAGAGAAAAAAGGGGGGGGAGGAAATATGGGTTCCGTATAATCCGGTGGTGTCTTACCAGAGGGGGGTTGGCAGTGGTAGCGGAGCGGGGCCACAGGAAACAGGGGAGTAGGGCGATACTGCAGGCGGTGTGGCAGGTATCATAGATGCCCGCTGTGGGTGCTGAGGCAGCAGGAACATCCAGAAATTGTCTGCAGTGCAGGCTTCAAAGATGTTACGTCTAGAGTTGACGCGTGCGCAGATTGAGCTATCGGCTCAATGACAAGCCAAGATATTATCTGCGCACCATTTTCCTTAAGTCTGCTGCAGGTAGATCAATTGGGCCGGAGGCGGCATGTGCGCAGATGAGATCTTCAACCGAGAGCTCCATCTGCGCATAAGCCAACTCTGAGCTCCATTATTTGAAGCCTGCACCGCTGATATTTTCAGAATGACGGCCCCTGCCTCAAAGTCTGCAGCACAGCCCGCAGCTCAGCCCATGGTCCGTAGTAAGCCTGCAGCACATCACACCGCCAACAGTAAGCCCGCACCACAGAGTACCACATGCAGCATCTCCCCTGCCTCCTGTGACCCCTCTCCACCATCCCCGGTAAGCTACATTCGGATGTTAAGACGCACCCCTCATTTTCCTCCCAAATTTTTTGGAGGAAAAGTGCGTTTTAAAATCAAAAAAATACGGTAAATTAAAATAAAGTTATACATGTTTGGTATCTACGTATTCGCAATGGCGTGGAGAATTATACTGCTGGGTGAGTTTTACCATATTGTGAAGATGGTAAATTAAACCTCCCAAAAAACAATTGTGCAATTGCACTTTTTTTTGCAATTTCACCGCATTTGGAATTTTTTTCACATTTTCCAGTACACTATATGAGGGTCATTCAAAAGTACAACTTGTTCCGCAATAAACAAGCCCTCATATGGCTATATTCATGGGAAAATGAAAAAGTTATAGCTTTTGGAAGAAGGGGAGGAAAAAAAGGGAGGAAAATTGCGGAATTGCACTGTTTTTTTGCAATTTCACCGCACTTGGAATTTTTTTTCCCATTTTTCAGTACACTATATGAGGTTCATTCAAAAGTACAACTAAAGGCTGCTTTACACGCGTCAATTTCTCGTGCGATCGATTTGCGATCGCACCCGCCCCCATTGTTTTTGCGGTACGGGCAATTTCTTGCCCGTGTCGCACAAAGTCAGTAACCCCTGTCACACGTACTTACCTTCCAAACAACCTCGCTGTGGGCGGCGAACATCCACTTCCTGAAGGGGGAGGGACATTCGGTGTCACAGCGACGTCACATAGCGGCCGGCCAATAGAAGCAGAGGGGCGAAGATTAGCGGGACATAACATCCCGCCCACCTCCTTCCTTCCGCATTGCCAGCGGGACGCAGGTAAGCTGCAGTCCATCGTTCCCAGGGTGTCACACGGAGCGATGTGTGCTGCCTCGGGAACAATGAACAATCGGTGAGCAGAAGGAGGTTCGATTTTAGGAAATGAGCGACGTATCAACGAGCAACGATAAGGTATTTTTACTCGATCACAAATGCTCGTAGCTATCACACGCTACGATATGTCAAACGATGCCGGATGTGCGTCACTATCGACGTGACCCCGACGACATATCGTTAGATATATCGTAGTGTGTAACGTGCCCTTTATTCCGCAATAATCAAGTCCTCAAATGGCTATATTGATGAAAAAATGAAAAAGTTATGGCTCTTGGAAGAAGGGGAGGAAAAAACTAAAGCGTAACAACAGAAAATTGCCCGAGGGTGAAGGGGTTAAAACGCAGCTTCAAAAATATGCAGGGTCAAAAACGCGAGTAATGCTCACCGTGGGCATGTACTCTTACAGGGCTCGGTGTTCGCCTCTCCATTTGTAAGAATTATTGAGTGATACCGCTACCTTAGCAGAGATTGTTTGCCTGCCTCTTCTTTCCTTTGTGTAGAAATCTCTGACTGTCTTTTTCAGGTTCAAAAGCTGCTTTGACATGTATGTTATTTGATGTTTTCTTTTATTCTACTCTGGATAACATTAAGTGAAAAATGTGTCTTTTACGCCAGAATTCCTGCCAAGATGTGAGGCTAACGTAAGAGCAGAGAATTCTTTCTGATAACGGGTCTCAGCAGGACAGAGAGAACAGTACAAGGACGTGTGTTATGTACAGTATATGATAATAGAATACAAATAACACATCGGTTGCAGGAATGCTGCATGCCATCTTTCTTTATTCACACTGATTGTGTATAGAGGACATGGAAGTAATTTCCAAGGGACAGCTTCACCTTGTCTTCCTCATCCTCTTTTGTTTCCTCCAGATGCAATTAAAGTCCTTCAACCGCTTTGTCTTCCATTTAGCTTTTCCACATTTGTGCCACTTGAGAAGCTTGATATTCAATGGCAAGTGCAAAATGCTCTCAAATGAGTGTTCATCTCGTCCTAGCTACTTTACTAGACTGATGTTTCAGTGTTAATTACCATCCTGGCATTTTCTGAACTGACTGACAGTGCAGCGGTACAAGGAAGAACTTTCCGCCTGCTTTCCAAACCTCCTTGCATCTAGTAAAGAGGCATAAGCAAACGACACGAATTGTGTTACGTCGCCATAATTAGAGGCTCCATTTCTCTCCTAGATGTAACATATGCAGAAAGTGGAAGAGAATAAATGAGATGGCGGGAAGGCAGGGGGAAGAAGCTCTTTGAAGCATGCAGGGGTAGATAGACTCATAATCAAAGTCTGACAAAGGAGGGAGCAGTGCGAATCTTTAAAGCTGTGAGTTGCTTGCATGTGCGGACGGCTGCATCTACCATAAAAACATAACTTTGTTAGTAGAAAAGCTCATTTTTCATAAAAAAAATATATACAGTTGAAACCACAAGTTTACATACACTAGCTAAAAAGACACACATGCAAGTTTTTCTCACTATCTGAATAAACCTTTCCCATTTTAGATTAATTAGGTTTACCAAAATTATTTAGATTTGCCAAATGCCAGAAAAATGAGAGAGAGAAAATGTTTTAAGGTATTTTTATTACTTTCTGCAAAGTCAAAATATTACATACACTAATGCGGGCGTCACACGGTACGATATATCTGGCGATATGTCGTCGGGGTCACGTCGTTAGTGATGCACATCCGGTATCGTTAGTGATATCGTACCGTGTGACACCTATGAACGAGCAGAAATACTCACCTTCTCGTTCATCGTTGACACGTCATTCATTTTCATAATATCGTCCCTCCTTCTGTGCTCCGGTTGTTCGTCGCTCCCGTGGCAGCACACATCGCTCCGTGTGACACCCCGGGAGCAACGAACACAGCTTACCTGCGTCCCGCCGGCAATGCGGAAGGAAGGAGGTGGGCGGGATGTTTACGTCCCGCTCATCTCCGCCCCTCCGCTTCTATTGGCTGGCTGCCGTGTGACGTCGCTGTGACGCCGAATGTCCCCCCCCCTTCACGAAGTGGATGTTGGCCGCCCACAGCGACATCGCCCGGGAGGTAAGTACGTGTGACGGGGGGTTAACCACTTTGTGTGCCATGGGCAACTAATTGCCCGTGACGCACAAATGACGGGGGCGGGTGCGATCGCTTATGCGATCACACGATTTATCATCCCGTGTGACGCCCGCATAAGAGTACTAGGCCTTTAAACAATATGAGACAGCCCATATGATGATGTCATGTCTTTGGAAGCTTCTGATAGGTTTATTGGCAACATCTGAGTTAGAGTCATAGGTTTGGATGTATTTTAATGCACACCTGAAACACACTGCTTCTTTGTGTAGCAAAAAGTCAAAAGAAATAAGCCAAGATCTCGGTAAGAGAATTGTGGATTTGCACAAGTCTGGTTCATCCTTGAGTACAATTTTCAGATTCCTGAAGGTGCCTTATTCATCTGTACAAACAGTTATAAACAAGTACAAACAAGATGGGATTCACCAGCCTTCATACCACTCAGGAAGGAGACAGGTTCTGTGTACCAGAGATGAATGTGCTTTAGTTAGACATGTGCAAATCAACCCAAAAACAAAAGCAAAAGACCTTGTGAAGATGCCGGCAGAAGCTGGTAAGATCGTGTCATTATCCACAGTGAAACGAGTACTGTATCAACATGGGCTGAAAGACCACTCTGCCAGGAAGAAGCCATTACTCCAAAAGAAACATAAAAAAGCCAGATTAATGTTTGCAAATGCGCACAAGAACAAAGACCTTAATTTTTGGAGACATGTCCTGTGGTCTGATAAGACTAAAATGGAACTGTTTGGCCATAATGACCATCGTTATGTTTAGAGGAAAAATGGAGAACTTTTGAAGCCTAAGAACAGCATGCCAACTGTGAAACACAGGGAAGTCAGCATTATGTTGTGGGGTTGTTTTACTGCTTGATTGACTGGTGCACTTCACAAAATAGATGGCATCATGAGGAAAGAAGATTATGTGGCAATACTGAAGCAACATCTCAGCCAGGAATTTAAAGCTTGGGCAGAAATGGGTTTTCCAAATGGACAATGACCCAAAGCATACTGCCAAACTGGTTACAAAGTGGCTTCACGATAACAAAGTCAATGCTTTGGAGTGGCCATCAAAAAGCCCTGATCTCAATCCTACTGAAAATTTATGGGCAAAGTTGAAAATGCCGGTGCGAGCAAGGTGACCTACAATCATGGCTCAGTTACACCAGTTCTGTCAGGAGGAATGGGGCCAGATTCCTACCAACTATTGTGAGAAGCTTGTGGAAGGATATCCAAAATGTTTTACCCAAGACATACAGTTTAACAGCAATGTTACAAATTCTAATGAAATGTATGTAAACTTTTGACTTTACAGAAAATAATAAAAATGCCGTAAAACATTCTCTCTCTCTCTCTCTCTCTCTCTAATTATTTGGCATTGGCAAATAAAAATCATTTTTGTCCCTTATTGACCAGCCAGGTCTAGGAAGAGTTCTGGTGGTCCCAAACGTTTTCCATTTAAGGATTATGGAAGCCATTGTGCTCTTAGGAACCTTAAGTATTGCAGAAATTATTTTGTAACCTTGGCCAGATCTGTGCCTTGCCACAATTCTGTCTCTGAGCTCCTTGGGCAGTTGCAGTTTCTTTTAACTCATGATTCTCATTTGGTCTGACATGCACTGTGAGCTGTAAGGTCGTATATAGACAGGTGTGCGCCTTTCCAAATCAAGTCCTATCAGTTTAATTAAACAGAGCTGGACTCCAATGAAGGAGTAGAGCCATCTCAAGGAGGATCACAAGGAAATGGACAGCATGTGACTTAATATCAGTGTCTGAGCAAAGGGTCTGTATAATTATGACCATTTGATATTTCAGTTTTTCTTTAATAAATTTGCAAAAATTTCTACATTTCTGTTTTTTTCTCTCAAGATGGGGTGAGAGAGTAGATTAATGAGAAAAAAATGAACTTTTTTGAATTTACCAAATGTCTGCAATGAAACAAAGAGTGAAAAATTTAAAGGAGTCTGAATAATTTCCGTACCCACTGTATATAAATCTACTTTGTTTGTTTCTACCGGCGTGCTGTTGTACATCTGGACATCATTACAATACCAGTCTCTGTAATTATCCTGCAGTTTTGTGTAATATAGCAGCGGGTTTTCTGAAATCAAATGTATAGTAAATCTATGAACAAGACTAAAGATAGGGGTACTTTGCACGTTGCGACATCGCTACTGCGATATCGTCAGGGTCAAATCGAAAGTGACGCACATCCGGCGCCGATAACGACGTCGCAACGTGTAAAGCCTAGATGCACCGATAAACGATCGCAAAAGCGTCATAAATCGGTGATCTGTGTAGCGTCGGACATTTTCATAATGTCGCACCAATAGGAGATAAAATGTTGTTCCTCGTTCCTGCAGCAGCACACATCGCTATGTGTGAAGCTGCAGGAGCGAGGAACATCTCCTTACCTGCCTCCACCGCCAATGCGGAAGGAAGGAGGTGGACGGGATGTTTACGTCTCGCTCATCTCCGCCCCTCCGCTTCTATTGGCCGCCTGCCGTGTGACATCGCTGTGACACCGCACGACCCGCCCCCTTAGGAAGGAGACGGGTCGCCGGCCAGAGCGACGTCGCAGGGCAGGTAAGTGCGTGTGAAGCTGCCGTAGCGATAATGTTCGCTATGGCAGCTATCACAAGATATCGCATGTGCGGCGGGGGCGGGTACTATCGCGCTCGGCATCACTATCATCGGCTAGCGATGTCACAGCGTGCAAAGTACCCCTTAGAGTAGTCATGTTTGCCAGTTTTATCATCGCTGGAGAAATCCATGTCCCAGATGTACGGACTTCCTACGAAGAAAAAACAAAAGCTTCTAGCTCTGAAAAGTACAGTTTATAGACTAATAAAACTTCAGACTTGATTGGCAAAAGTAAAAAGAACAACATGTTTTTGTCAAGCATTGTTAAAGGGATCTGTAGGGGGTAAGGAAGCCATAGCTAAACACAAAGTTTTAGGTCAGGAGATAAATCAATAGTTGCAAAAAGTTGGCAAAGCAAGCTGAACGGAATCTATACACAGACGCGCCTCTCTACAATAAAGCCCTCTCAGCTGTGCTACGCACCAGGAAGCTCAGGTTCATAGAGAAATCCTACACGCTACAAAGATGGAAAAAAAATGATGAAATGATGTCAGATGGGCTGCTCCGTAAGAGGACGTCTCTGCAGTTACTGCAATGGATTTATTTGAGAAATCACAGCGAGGATGAGCGTGTGCCAAGGGAAGACTCCCAGAGTCTTTGTAAGTGGCGCAGCTGCCAAGATGCGAAATCTATTTCTAGTCGTACTTTGCTGCCAGGCAGGTATCTCTCCATGTCACTCACAGCTAACGCTACATCACTGATCCCAGCCAGGTGTCAGGATACAATCAGGTGTCACAGCACAAGACTGGAAGTGTCACACTTTAGGTGTAATGGGAAAATCTCTAAAAAGTAACACTATTTGTCGTTGAGGACAAACAGTGGAAAATATAATTTCCAAAAAGAAACTAAGAGATTTTTTTTATATAGTTTCAGTCCAGTAGTCACAAAATAGTATAATATTATAATTATTATTATTTATTATTATAGCGCCATTTATTCCATGGTGCTTTACAAGTGAAAAGGGTATACATAAAAACAAGTACAACAATCATGAACATTACAAAAACAGACAGGAGAAGAAAGGACCCTGCCCGCAAGGGATCACAGTCTACAGGATGAGAGAGGACCCTGCCCACGAGGGATCAGTCTACAAGAGGAGAGAGGACCCTGCCCGCGAGGGATCACAGTCTACAGGAGGAGAGAGGACCCTGCCCACGAGGGATCACAGTCTACAGGAGGAGAGAGGACCCTGCCCACGAGGGCTCACAGTCGACAGGAGGAGAGAGGATCCTGCCAGCGAGGGCTCACAGTCTACAGGAGGAGAGAGGACCCTGCCCGCGAGGGATCACAGTCTACAGGATGAGAGAGGACCCTGCCCACGAGGGATCAGTCTACAGGAGGAGAGAGGACCCTGCCCGCAAGGGATCACAGTCTACAGGAGGAGAGAGGACCCTGCCCGCGAGGGATCACAGTGTACAGGAGGAGAGAGGACCCTGCCCACGAGGGATCACAGTCTACAGGAGGAGAGAGGACCCTGCCCACGAGGGCTCACAGTCGACAGGAGGAGAGAGGATCCTGCCAGCGAGGGCTCACAGTCTACAGGAGGAGAGAGGACCCTGCCCACGAGAGCTCACAGTCTACAGGAGGAGAGAGGACCCTGCCCACGAGAGCTCACAGTCTACAGGAGGAGAGAGGTTCCTCCCCGTGAGGGCTCACAATCTACAGGAGGAGAGAGGACCCTGTCTGCAAGGGCTCACAGTCTACAGGACAGAGATAGGACCCTGCCCGTGAGGGCTCACAGTCTACAGGAGGATAGAAGACCATGCCCGCAAGGGCCCACAGTCTACAGGGATGGGTGTTGGTACATTAGGTGACTATAGACCTGGTTGCGCAGTGGTGTACTGGTCTGAGGGTTATTGTAGGTTGTAGGCTTGTTGGAAAGGGTATTATTAATTACTCCTAGAGTTAAATAGGCTAAACAAGAGCAGAAAAACGTTTTCAAAACAGCACCACATCTGTCCTCAGGTTGTGTGTAATAGTGCAGTCAAAATTCATTCACTTTAATGGAGCTAAGACGCAAGATGCAAAGACAGAGAGAAGCCACAGATGTGGTACTGTTTATGGATGAAAGCAGATAGACAGACAAACAGACACACTATTCCAGAAATAACATCTATGATGGCGACAGGGGGAAGAAGGCCAGCAAGGCAGACAGGGGTGGGAATAGATAGCAAGACCTGACCCACATATTCCCTTCCTGTTGCATCTAACAAATAGCAGTGCATTGCTGGAACTTTACTTGCACATATTTCTGAAATAAAATGTCCAATCTCATAACAAAAGCTATGCTTATATTCAGCATTCTAGAGGTAGTATAGCACTGGCTTTACTTTATGAAAATCCTGCTGGCTGGTTCCCTTTAAATATATTTTATTGATATTTTTGTGATATACTAGTGTAAAAAGTGTTTGGGAAGTGTAAAGGAAATGATACATGATTTTCTAAATATTTAAAAATATAGATCTGAAGATTGTGATGTGCACGTCTTCATCCTCCCTTAGTAAATACTTTGTAGGACGACCTTTCACTGTAAGTCTTTTAAAGTATGTCGCTACCGGTTTTACACATTTAGAGGCTGAAATTTTTGCCCAAAATCTGTGCAAAATACATTTAGCTCAGTGAGATTCAATGGAGTTGTCTGTGAACAGCAATTTTCATTTCTTGCCACAGATTCTTAAGCAGTTTTAGGTCTAGACTGTGATTGGGCCATTCACACACATGAATATGCTTTGATTTAAACCAACTCTGGCAGTATTTTTAAAGTTCTTGTCCTGTTTTAAGGTGAACTAACACGCTATTTTCAAGTCTTTTGCAGCCCCAAACATGTTTTCCTCCAGGATTGCTCTGTATTTAGCTCCAGCTATCTTCCCATCAACTCTAACTAGCTTCCCTGTTCTGTGTGAAGAAAAGCCTCCCCACAGTATGATGCTGCCTCCACCATGTTTGATGTTGGGGATGGTGTTTTCAGAGTGATGTGCAGAGTTCATTTTCCACCACACATAGCGTTTTGCATTTAGCCCAAAAAAATTCTACTTTGTTCTCATCTAACCAGACCACCTTTTTACACATACTAGCTCTGTCCCCTGCATAGCTATTTGCAAATGGGACGTTGTATGGCTTGCTTTAAAAAATGGCTTTATTCTTGCCTTTCTTACATAAAGGCCAGATTTGTGGAGTATACGACTAATAGTTGTCTTATGGACAGATTCTCTCACCTGAGATGTGGATCTCTGCAGGTCCTCCAGAAGGACCATGTGCCTCTTAGTTGCTTCTCTAATTAGTGCTACCTTCGCTTGGGATGTGAATTTAGGTGGATAACCATGTTTTTGTAGTTTTGCAGATGTGGCATACTTTTTTTTTGGATGATTGATTGAACAGTGCTCCGTGAGATGTTCAGAGATTGGGCATTTTTTCCTAGCTAACCCTGGTTTATACTTCACCGTAACTTTATCCCTGTCTGTCTGGTGTGTTCCTTGATTCTCATGATGCTGTTTAATCCTTTATGTTCTTACATAAACCTCTGAGGCATTCACAGAACAGATGTAATTATACTGAGAATAAATTACGCACAGGTGATCTCAGTTTACTAATTAAATGTCCACACTAAAGCCTGTTTCCCACATAAGTGAATCTGATACGTATGTGACTGTTTTTATATAGTACCAGAATCACAGACATACGCAGACCCATGAAAATCAATGGGTCTGCGCACACATCAGTGATTTTTCACTGACCGTGTTTTCGTGTAGCATACACATGTGTCTGTGATTTCCGCACTTAGACATGTCAGTTTATTTCTGGTATCCACTGATGTCACACAGAACACATTATGATGTGATCCGTGAAACACGTACCAGAAAAACAAGTTAATTTAAAATTAAAAGCTTTTTAAACTCACCCATCTCCAGTGACACTGTCTTCAGCTGCTGGTCTTTCCTGCTTCCAGGATAGATTACTCTCATAAATATGCACTGCACAGCTGACCTAGAAGTAGCTGCAGAGGGTAGACAGCGGCGGCCAGACACAAGAGAGCCAACGACTTCAGGACCACGGACAGCAGGAGCGTGGACAGGTGAGTTTGGAATACCTGATCTCCATGTGCTATCACTGACCACGGATAGCACATGGAGAACACACGTGTGCCGTGAAGCATGGCCCATGGAGGGATATATGCGTTTTTAACACATCAGTGAAAAACGTCTGTGTTTTTCACTGATATGTGAAACAGGCCTCAAAAAGAACTGTCCGGCACTATAACCCACACACCAAGCTCCACTTAAGCTGGGTTTACACACTGCAACATCTCAAACGACATCGCTGTAACGTCACCGGTTTTGTGACGCAATAGCGATGTTGTTTGCGATGTTGCAGTGTGTGAAACCTATCAGCGACCCGGCCCCTGCTGTGAAGTTGTAATCGTTACAAATCGTTCAGGACCATTCCTAGGTCCTTTGTTTCCCGCTGTGCAGCAAGCATCGCTGGAAAGTTTCAGTGTGTGAAAGACTTTACAGCGACTTTGTTAGCAACTTCCCTTTCAAAAGGCTGCTTATCAACGTCCCCAACAACCAGCTAGGTCGCTCTGCAGGTCCGGATCGCTGTTGCGTTGTTGGCCAGGTTTGCCTGTTTGACTGCTCACCAGCGACTTAGCAGAGACTTAGGGAGGTCGCTGTTACGTCACAAAACCGGTGACGTTACAGCGATGTCCTTTGCGATGTTGCAGAGTGTAAACCCAGCTTTAAACTACACAAGACCACGGCAGGACAAGGAAGCCAACTGCAGTATAGAGCCATATTAAGCAATACAACACCTCAGCAGAAAGAACATCATAGAATCTTCAACCAAGAAAGAAGAAAAAGGTGGCACTCACCATATAAAAAAATCTTCATTTATTGAAAGATAGAGACATGAAAAAGCAGGGAGGGATGAGGGGGCCGTCAGAGACTCACTCGAGTGAGTTTGGATCTGATGAAGCGCCTGTGTTCGCGAAACCGTCACCGTCGTCTCTGACGCCCATACATCCCCCCTGCTTTTTAATGTCTGGATCTTTCGATAAATGATGATTTTTTTATATGGTGAGTGCCACCTTTTTCTTCTTTCTTGGTTGAAGTTACTAATTAAGTGGCTTCGGGAGTCAATTGATCACTTAAATATTAATTAGAGGTATTAGTGATATAGTGATCTGAATATACAAATGCACATACACGATTTATATTTTTTAAATATTTAGAAAGTAACGTATTATTTCCTTTACACTTCACAAATACTTTCTCCTTAGTGTTAGTTTATCACATAAAATCCCAATAAAATACATTTACAGTTGTGGGTGTAACATGAAAAATGTGGAAAAATGTATGGGCTATGAATACTTTTTCAAGTCACACTGTAGTTAATAAGGGTGGACAGTGTGGTAGGTATTGTGCAAAATGGTTCGACAGTGTGGTTGCTATATTTCTTGAGGGGGGACAGTATTGTAGTTATAAGCCAAAAGAATCCTTAACAGACTAAACAAATGTGCTGGATTCCTCCAATAAGCCAAAGAGTGGATATTGTGACGGTTGTAGTTCATAAGGGAGGACAATGTGGCAGTTGTATGCATAATTGTGGACAGTGTGGCAATTATAGCTAATGAAGTCAGAAAATGTGGAGGCAATATTTTATAGGCGAGGACAGTGCATAAGCAATGTATTATAAGAGGGACAGTATCATTTTTGTGAGTGAAAATAAATTATTTAAAGGCACAGTATGGGCAGACATATTTAAACTGTGCTCATTATAACGACACTGTTATTTTAAGGGCCCCATGAGAAAATGAGCTGCAGAACACTGTTGAATAAGGAACTCTGCAGAGACAAGCTGTGGATGTAAAAAAGTTATTATGGTATGTGGACTAGTTAGAAAAAAAAAGTTTCAGAGCAATTGTAACTGGTTGCATACCTGAATGTAAATGTTTGTGATAGTGGTTGCAATTAATCAGTACTGTGGTCCCTGTATGGTCTGCAGTCTGATGATGGATGGTAAGAACTTCCTTTCCCAAAAATTTACCATTGTTAAGGAAATAATGGGAGTTGTAAGTTCATGTGATACAAATGTATATGGCTGACCTGATAATTGTGAATGATCGCTGTACTAAACTGTACTAAGATTGGTTTTATATTCGTGTACTGATTAATGATCATTCTGTCGCATTTTTCATGTACTGATCGTGGTTCTAGTGCTGTACAGCTGCTGATGCCGTAATTATGTACAAATAGTGAGTCTGGTAATGTGTTCATGTACTAATGATGACTATGGCATTATATTCCTGTACTGATGGTGGTTCTTTTTCTGTAGTCATGCAGGGATGTTGATTCTGATGATGTATTCATGTACTGATGATGGTTCTGCTGATGTATTTATGTACTGATGATGGTTCTGTTGATGTATTTATGCACTGATGATGGTTCTGCTGATGTATTTCTGTACTGATGCTGTATTCATGTACTGACAATGGTCTTGTGATATACTTATGTCCTGATAGTTCTGGTGATGTATTCACAAAATTATGTGGTTCTGATTCTGTATTCATGTACTGATGGTGGTTCTGGTGATTGTATTTGTATACAATTGTGGTTCTTCTGTTGTTTTTATGAACTAATGGTGGTTATGATGCTATATTAGGACACAGTGATTTGTATGCCATACTGTAGTATTGAAATATATAATATAAGAGATCAGATGATGGCAGATTCAAATGACCTAAGGGGAGTACATTAAATTGAATACGATCAAAGCAAAATGCAAAAAAAAATGACTGAATTGTGCTTATTCACTGCAGGTTTATATTGCACAGCACAGAGGGGGTAATTTCAAGTCATTCCTCAGGAAGCAAGACATTTAGAATTGGCCATACCTGAGGTCCTGCTTTACTTGTTCATAGGGTTATATTTCTTCAAAGAAGGCCAAAAGAGTGTACTTTCCTCTGTCGGGCCTGCATATTTGAGTTCATCTTAATATATGAAGTATATGGCGTATGCCATACTGCAACAACCATCAGATAGAGACTGTTATAGTATCTGTTGTGAGATGACGACAGGACAAAAGGTCGGAAATTGCAATATTTCCCCAAAGATCTGAAGTGATTAGAGGTCCAGGCAAGGAGCTGCAGTGACAAGATCGGTGATAGGTGAGCTGAAGACAAGTTAGTAGAATTATTTTTTTAACACTTTTTCAGCCCTTTTAAAAATCAAGCTAACCACCATTTTGCAAATGGAATCCCCAAAAATGAAATTTCAAATCAATTGGCTCATCTTTAATTAAAGACTTATAATATGTGTGCACGATTGCATAGCGCTTTATTTCATTCATTTTCAATGTTCGCCGCACTATACTACCAGCATAGAGCGCCATGTAGCGTCGCGGTATTATCACAACACAAGGGCCATCATGCTGGCTGCTGCTACCTTTGTACATGTTGCCTTATACTATCCCAGTAATATATATTGTAATCCTCACCTCTTGAAATGTCATAGAAAAATATGTTCTTAGGTCACTAAATAAGAAAACATTGCTGCCTATTCAATCTACCATTGTTTCTATATTCTGTATGTCTCGTGTGTGATTCCATTTCCTCCGTAGTCTCATGCAAAATGAAACCTCTAAAGTATTTTTTCCTCGAGATATGGATTACTTGCTTTGATAAAACACAGAATTCACATGAACAATTTTACACTTAGTGACCCATAGTCTCTGGAGAGAAGAAATGTAATTTCTTATTTCTTGTATTCTTGTCGATTTATATGTCAACGTTACGGCTTCCTGTTAAAATGATCTAACAATAGAGCCCGTTGTCCTTCCCTATAGCTATTTTAGATATGTTTATCTCTTAGCCAGGGCTGTCAAGCACCTATGGGACACATCTATACAGCAGATTTAATTTATTTTATGCATCTCCGTCTTCCAGATACTATAAGCGGCTTCATTTCCAAATGGTCATTCTCACACTTTAAATGCTCTCTTGATGTGTTTACAGTCTGTGTTTTCGCCATCAAGAAAAACTTAAGGAATAAAAGCGAGATATTTGTTTGGAGATGAAAGCAGAAGCTTCTTTTTGAAGCCTGAACAACAATATTTAAAAAAAGACGTTTGATGTACGGCACAATGGCTACTTTTTCTTTGTATTTTTATATAGGATTTTTACAAAATATTTTTGAAAAACAAGACTTTTTTTTAGTAGCTTCATCATTTTAGTTTTGCATGATTATCTATTCTGGAGTCTTTCCAATTGGATGAGATGTTTGTAGCTTTGTATTTCAGCAATTTTCTCAAAGGAAAATATGACTTCTTTTTTTTTATTTGTCAGTGTCACGCTGTACAGTTCAAAGGGTTAGTATGACGTAGTACAGCGTATTCCCCACTAGGTGGCAGCAGAGTAGTGAAGGAGACACAAAGTCACACTGTAACAGACATGCAGTACAGCAGAGTAACTTCAGCAGGCAGTTAACCGGCAAACCACCAGGGGTCAATAGAGTAGTCAATTAGTCACGGTCTAGCTAGAAAAGTCAAGTCACTGCCAGGGGAGTATCAAAACCAAGTTAGAAAACAGAGCCAAGTTGGAATCCGGGATATTAGGTATGTAGAGGGAAACACAAACAACAGACAGGAACGGGAAGTCAGGGACCGGGACAGGCAGACGAACGGGGGAGGGTTAAAGTCAGGACACAGTAGCAGGTAGGTATGACAGATCGGGATCACTCACCAGAGCCAGTATACATGCTGCAAGGCAGAAATATCACCGGCACTGAACCATAGGTAGAGGCAACATATAATGTCCTGGGATCCAGAACGAGGCAAGGGAAGTTAACCCCTGACATGACCAGGCTAGAACTGGGTGTAACCACAGCAGAGAAAAGGCGGCCTTTATCATGACAGTCAGATTCTAATTATATTATTTTCCATTTCTAGATTTTTCCATTATATTTGTGCTTTTTTTGTACGATGATTTTGAGGCAATGATTTTGGATGAACATCTGAAGGAGTGGCTGTCACGTTTCCACCAAAGTCTACGGCTGTGATTTCTGCTCCGGCCACCAGGCGCCGCCATATTCCCACGGTGAGAGGTGGCCGTGATAGAGGTGGAGTCAGTGCCAGCAATTTTGTTGAGCGCAGTCTCCGCCCATCCACCAAGGTTGGTAGGCCTAGGACTTGCAGTACCACTGGCTGACTGTGGTGGTGTGTGCCTTCAAGGTGAAGTTATCAGCTTCTAGCTCCAGCCTATTGGAAGGCACCACACCCTTCTTATACCTTCAGTGGTCTGCTGTTCCCTGCCAGATATATTCTAATTATTACTTCTTGTCTCTGGTTCACACCCTGCTCTGTATATTTGGTATCTACCCATGAATAAGCAACCGTCAGGTCCTCCATGCGGAGCTCGCCTTCCACCGGCACGCTGTGTGTACTGGCACTTTAGGTAATTATCCTGCTGCCTCCAAAACTCCTTCCTAGTATTTAACACCATTGTGCTTCCAGGCTTGGGGATTCTGTGATTTGGGTTGCGCCAGGAAAGGGTGTATTTCCAGTTACTGCTTCATGCCCACCCACTGGGCTTCTTTATTGCTATCTTTGCATATTTACCTTTGTAAATTAATAATATGTTTTGTTATGTAAACTTGCACGTTACCATGTAATCCTTTTAAAAACATGTTATAATAAAACTGTATTTTAAATTTTGCACCTTTTAAAACTACATTGTCCCTTCTTTGTTCCTAATATTATTGGAGTAGGTATGGGCTCAATACCCTTATGTACCATTGTGGTTGGCCCTATACTTTAATGAAAATGTGCAGTAGGTTTCTTTGTTTTGCATCTGTATATTTGTTCCCTGTGCTTTTACCTCTGCCTGCTCTCTGATAACTCTCCTACCTGCCGTTTTTGTACTTCGCTGCCATCTCCGGTTTGACCTTAGCCTTATTTCCTGACTATGCTCTTGCCTGCCAATTTTGTCCCTTTTGTATACCTCCTGGTTTAACCCTGCCTGATAACCATTCTTCTTTGGATTACAGCCTTCCATGTGAAGCAACCTGCTAGACCCTGTAGTAATTCCAGATCCCTGTACGGGGGTTAAAGGGTTTTGGGATTCTCAAGATCCTGCTTGGTGGGTGTCTTGCCTCTAGTCTTTGCGTGATAGCCATGCTGAGACTGTGGTCCCGGGCAGATGTTATATTGGCACTACCTTTCTCACAAAGCCCCTGAATGTCACTGATAGAGTATGCAGTGATTGACATCTAGTTGAGATGGATAGCGCTGGCACTTTAAACCAGTCTGGAGTATTTAGACTGGTCTGGAGAAAAAAGTTTTTTATGCATCCAGTAGGGTTGTACTTTTGCATCTACAGCAATGCCCAAATCCCTGTAGAGCCTTTGTGCTTGCACAGCGATACCATTTAGTATTTTAAATTAACTCCCAGACTCAGTGTTCCAACCAAGTACAGGACCATGGTGCATTATGGTGTGGCCAAACATTTAAATGCCCCTTCCCGCCTGCTTGTTTCCAACTACTTCCTCCCCTTTCTGGCTCTATGAAGCCAGAGCTGGCAATCAAAGAAGAGTTAGGCCGGTTTCACACATCCGGCTTTTCGCCGGTTTGCCGGATCCGGCGCTCTCCCGTACAGACAATACAGTACAGTGACAGCGCTGTAACTTCCGGGTCACATGCGCCGGTCACATGACAGCATGTGACCGGCGCTTGTTGCGCTGTCACTGTACTGTAGTCACTGTATGGGAGAGCGCCGGATCCGGCAAACCGGCGAAAAGCCGGATGTGTGAAACCGGCCTTAGGGGTGGAAATAGACGGAAAACAAGTAGGTAGGAAGATGCACTTAAATGTTTGAACCTGCCATAATGCACCAAGTGTCTTAACTTAGCTTGTATAAATTCAAAACACTGCACTTTCATTCAAGGTGAGGTAGAAAAAAGAAACCAACAGATTCGTTTTTAGTTTAGTCATGTTTTTTTTATATTTTTATTTATAGATAATAGCCAAATTACACTCCAGAGAAAAATGAGCTAGTTTTTCAATATGGATACTGCAAATGCAGAGAAAGGAGGTATTGAGAAAACCCAGGGCTTTGTCTTTTTTATTATTAGTCACAGGGAGCAAGTCCTGGTTGGTATTAGAGTATGATCCTGCAATGCGAATGCTTTGGAAAGGTATGCTAAGAGCAACCGTAGGATGTTTAGACTTATAGGCCCTTGTGGAGTTTGCTATAGTCAATTCAGCAGGTGCTGTGATAATAGGGTGATCAGTACAAGGGGTATCGTCATCAATGGTAGTCACTGAGTATAAGTCCTTATAAGAATTCACATGAGGTTTTTTAATGTGGCTTCTTGTGTGTACTAAGCCAAATCTCATAAACTGCAATCCCTTGGACCTGTGGTGATTGTTTTGAGCCACGTGTTGTGGGGAGTAGTTGATGCCAGGAAACTTGCTACCAAACGTACAATCCTCATTCAAGAAGTATCTAAGAAGAAGGGTTAAGGGTCCCTCTGGTCTGCCGTCTTCCCAGACTGTGGCAAAGTGCTTAGCTTGAACCTTTAAGACTGCTTTAAGATACGTCAGTTTGGTCTGCTGCAGCCAATTACTGGCTGCAGTGGTGACACTGATGAAGTGATGGTGATTCTGGTGATGTAGTCATGTACTGATGATGGTTCTGCTGATGTATTTATTTAGAGAGTAATGTCTGCTCACTCGAAAAATTGGGTGCTCGAAAAAAAAGAAGTCAAATAAAGGTAGATTATTTTCGGCACACCATAGGTGAAATAATAAAAGTCCAAAGAAAAATGTTTTCAATATAAGTCCACTTTTTATTTTTCAAGCAGAAAAAAAAGGGTTAAAAAAATAGAATACAGATGTCCAGAGTCCAATGTTTCGGCCTTTTTGGGCCTTTATCAAGGTACTTATCTGGAGAGTCTGTGTGCACAGTGTCTTATAAAATCAGAGAAATGGCACTCAGGTGGATTCCATAGTTAGAAGCTTGTGGAAGATGTAGAGGGCTCTGCGTTACCAGGAACTGACAAGTGTTTCCTGTATCTATGTTGTAGCGAACACCGTTATATACAAGGACATGTGTTGGACACCAGTCCTATATCTGGACCTTTTTCTTATACTTCAGCGAAATATAGGGAAAGCCCCCTACGAGGTATTGTGTGCACAGATGTCCTATTTATTCCAATATCTGTGTGGGTATGCAAATCATGAGATCCACTTTGCTTAGGAAGAGAGAAGAGACGTCTCTAGGGGCTGTATTCATACATGAAAGGTGCTGTTGTCATCAGTGTTCTGAGCTGGTATCATCAGTGTTACCAAAGGCAAATCAGCCCTCAGTCTTAACTTAGCCTAAACAGTCATTCTGTGCTGACAGTCCCTTTAAGACTGCTTTAAGATATGTCAATTTGATCTGCTGCAGCCAATTACTGGCTGCAGTGGTGACACTAATGTAGTGATGGTGGTTATGGTGATGTAGTCATGTACTGATGATGGTTCTGCTGATGTATTTATGTACTGATGATGTATATGATGCTGTAATGATGTACTGACAATGGTTCTGTGTTGTAGTGATAGTTCTGGTGATGTATTCATATACTGATATGGTTTTGGTGATGTACTTATGTACTGATGATGGTTATGATACTATATTCATGCACTGACAATGGTTCTGTGATGTAATTATTTACTGATAGTTTTGGTGATGTATTCATATACTGGTGTGGTTCTGGTTCTGTATTCATGTACTGATGGTGGTTCTGGTGATTGTACTTATCTTACACTGCAGACATACTGAAGAGATTTAATCTCTAGTACATCCATATTACAAATGATTGTCGATATATTTCTGTGATACAAGTCCGAGATTCTCGAACAACTATTGAATTTTCTGCTCTTGTTCTTATTCATTATAATAAAAAATATCCACAAATTCACAGAACAACATAAAAGTGTGTTGAACTAAAATTATAGCTGGGAGATTATAGTTCCTGGCCTGACATTACAGTTCCTTGCAACCTTTATATCTGTGTCAGCAATGTGGTGCATTTGCCAGAGACAGCTCAATGAGTTACTGTCTTTATATTTTTACAGAGGACACGAGGTCAAGATAAAATTACCATAAAACATAGTCACATTTTTATTTATATGAATTCATTTAACCAATAGCTATTATTTGTGGATCTAGTTTATAGAAAGACTTTTCCCAGTTTGTATTTTTATCATTTGTCTTTGATTTCTTTTGAATTAGGAGATTCAAGGGACATAGGGTTTTGTATATGGCTCTTTTTCCCCAACTTACTAGCTAAAAATAACTGCTTCAATGGCATTTACTATTTGTGCCCGGCTTCTGGATGCCTCATGATGGACAGAATTTAAAGAAACAAACATGGTTTTCATAAGAATAAATTAAAAAGCTCTGGTTGCGTGACCTTGGCACGGAACCAGGCAAGTTGCAGGTGATTGCATTTTGAATCCTATGCTCCACATGAATGAATTTATAGGAAGGGCACAAAGGGCAACGGCCTGAGGTAGTAAAGAAACAAGCTTGTTAAAATACTTACAACTTCGAAGGTTGGGGACAATTTAGCCCGAAATGATCTTATATTATATTCCTGGTGATATTTCCTTATTTCTCTTTTTGTTCCGAGATGTGTAGTACAAGTTGCCCAGCTTAGAAAAGAAACTACTTCTGTTATTCTTGCCTGCAGAAGCTGGTCATCATGCGGGTCATCTTACGCCACTTATCTTTACATACTGTATTTAAAGAGAACCAACCGCTAGGATTTTGTGCTATGAACTAAAGCCAGTGCTATACTGGCACTAAGATGCTGAATCCAGGCATACTTGTTGTGGAAAGATCCGTTGCTTGGTTGAAGAAATATTTTAAATCAAAGTTGCAGAAATGAATTGCACTTTAAAGAGTGTGGACCTTTGTGGGTCGCGTCCTCGGCGTTTATTCCTCCTCCGGAGTCCTCCTGGCTTGCTCCCTTTTTTGTATTTGAAAATTGCTGTTGTTGATGGTGCGTGCACTTTACCATAATAATTCTGTTCATTAAAATGGAGTGCTCTTTTTTTACATCTGCACATGTGTTCGTGACGCTCATAGTCATGACTGCAATGTCTTCAATAAAATGGCGACAGAGATCGCTGTGAGAGCAGGATGTTCTTACTTCAGTACTCCTAGTATTTCCAGTATTAGATCAGTTCGTCTGTGTGGACAACAGTGTAAGCAGTCTCTTCTTACCTCAGCACTGCTGGAATCTTCAGTAGTCGATCAGATAGACAGGGCACATAGACGTGTGAGAACCTTTTTAACCTCAGCTCTCCTGTAGAAAGATTGGGTAGACAGCAGTGTGAGCAGTCTCTTCTAATCTCAGTATTGCTGGTATCTCCAGTATAAGATCAGATAGACAGGATACACAGCAGAGTGAGCCGCCTCTTCTTACCTCAACACTCCTGGTGTCTTATATTAAAACGGAATATTGAATGGACAGCAGTGTGAACAATCTCTTCTTACCTTAGGACTCCTGCTATCTCTAATATTAGATCAGATAGACATAGTGGACAACAGTGTGAGCAGCTTATTCTTATTTTAGCACTCCTGATATCTCCAGGATTAGATCGGAAATACAGAGTGGACAGCAGTGTGAGCAGCCTCTTCTTACCTCAGCACCTCTGGTATCTTCGGTATTAGATCACATAGACAGGGTGGACAGCAGTGTGAGCAGCCTCTTCTTACTTTAGCATCTCTGGTGTCTCCAGTATCAGATCAGATAGATAGGGTGGACAGCAGAGTGAGCAGCCTCTTCTTACCTCAACACCCCTGGAATTTCCATTGTTGCATCCTGCTTACCATCAGAAGCATATCTTCTTATATATGAAAGTGGGGTGGAGGGGGTTTCTTACTGCACATCCTCACAGACACTTGTCCTAACATTCTAGGATAAGATTTTGTCAATGTAACCAGGCCGCCATTTTAACTGTATAGTGATTACGTCCAAAGATAAAAATGAATGTAATTTGGTAATTAAAAGTGTTTTTATTTACAGGATACAAGCATTTCCCTAAAGCCTGCTTTACACGAGACGATTGATTGTGCGATAGCACAATCAATCCTACCCGCCCCCGTCGTTTTTGCGTCATGGCGCACAAACTCGTTTAATCCCCGTCACATGTACTTACCTTCCGGACGACCTCACTGTGGGCGACGAACGTCCACTTCCTGGAGTGGGCGGGACGTTCGGCGTCACAGCGACATCACAAGGCAGGCGGCCAATAGAAGCGGAGGGGCGGAGATGAGCGGGATGTAAACATCCCGCCCACTTCCTTCCTTCCATTAAGCCGTCGGGTGCCGCGGGAGGCAGGTAAAGCTGCTGTTCATCGTTCCCGTGGTGTCACACGGAGCAACGAGTGATGCCACGGAAACGATTAACAACCGCTGCCATTTTAATCCCTTCAGCCCCAAGCCTATTTTGACCCTAAAGATCAGGCCATTTTTTGCAATTCTGACCAGTGTCACTTTATGAGGTTATAACTCTGGAACGCTTCAGCGGATCCCGGTGATTCTGAGATTGTTTTTTCGTGACATATTGGGCTTCATGTTAGTGGTAAATTTAGGCCGATATTTTTTGCGTTTCTTTGTGAAAATAACGGAAATTTCGCGAAAATTTTGGAAATTTTGTAATTTTCAAACTTTGAATTTTTATGCTCTAAAACCAACGAGACATATGACACAAAATAATTAATAAATAACATTTCCCACATGTCTACTTTACATCAGAACAATTTTGGGGAAAAAAAAAAAATTTAAGGAAGTTATAGGGGTTCAAAGTTTATGAGCAATTTCTCATTTTTACAACAAAATTTACAAAGCCACTTTTTTTAGGGACCACATCACATTTGAAGCGATTTTGAAAGGTCTACATGACACAAAACACCCAAAAGTGACACCATTCCAAAAACGGCACCCCTCAGGCTACTCAAAACCACATTCAAGAAGGTTATTAACCCTTCAGGTGCTTCACAGTAACTAAAGCAATGTGGAAGGAAAAAATGAACATTTTACTTTTTGCAACAAAAATGTTAATTTAGCCTCAAATATTGCATACTCACAAGGGTAGCAGGATTAAATGAACCCCCAAAATTTGTTGGGCAATTTCTACTGAGCACGCAGATACCTCATATGTGGCGAAAAAACACTGTTGGGTGCACGGCAGGACTCGGAAGTGAAGGAGCGCCATTTGACTTTTTTGAACAGAAAATTAGCTGGAATCGTTAGCCGCACCATGTTGCGTTTGGAGACCCCCTGAGGTGACGAAACAGTGGAGCTCCCCCACATGTGACCCCATTTTGGAAACTAGACCCCTCATGGAATTTATCTAGATGTTATTGAGAACTTTGAACCTCTGGGGGCTTCACAAATGTTAATAGAGTTGAGCCGTGAAAATAAAAAAAAAATTTTTTTACCACAAAATTGTTACTTCAACCAGGTAGCTTTTTTTTCACAAGGGTATCAGGAAAAATTGCACCATAAAATGTATTGTGCAATTTCTCCTGAGTACACAGACACCTCATATGTGGTGGAAATAAAATGTTTTGGCGCACAGCAGGGCTCGGAAGGCAAGGAGCGTCATTTGATGTTTCAAACGCAAAATTGTCTGGGATAATTAGCGCATTCCATACAGTGTTTGGAGACCCCCTGAGGTGCCGAAACAGTGGAGCTCCCCACATGTGACCCCATTTTGGAAACTAGACACCCATGGCATAGAAAAAAAAAACAGCGGCAGATGGGGGGGGGGGGCGTCAGATGGGGCGGCGGCAGATGGGGGGGCAGCGGCATATAAAGGGAGCATCTGTGATTGTGAGACGGTGGCTGGGATAGGGTGGGGGCGGATGGGAGAGGGCGCAGTGGATGCAGGAGCGGCAGAGGAGGGGGGGAGGGGGGGATGGGTGGGAAGGGGAGTGGGAGGTGAGATTGGGGATAGTTATCCTACAGGATGGATCTAGGCAGCTGGATCACAGGAGATGAAGGAGGCAGCAGATCGGGGAGGGTGAGAGGTGGGGGAGGGAGCGCAGCGCAGATCACGGAGGAGACAGGTGAGCAGAGCACAGATCACGGGGGTGACAGGGGAGGGAGCCCACATCACGGCGGTGACAGGTGAGGGAGCGCACATCACGGGGGTGACAGGTGAGGGAGCGCACATCACGGGGGTGACAGGTGAGGGAGCGCACATCACGGCGGTGAAAGGGGAGGGAGCGCACATCACGGTGGTGACAGGGGAGGGAGCGCACATCACGGCTGGATGACAGGAGATGAAGGAGGCAGCAGATCGGGGAGGGTGAGAGGTGGGGGAGGGAGCGCAGCGCAGATCACGGAGGAGACAGATGAGCAGAGCACAGATCACGGGGGTGACAGGGGAGGGAGCCCACATCACGGCGGTGACAGGTGAGGGAGCGCACATCACGGGGGTGACAGGTGAGGGAGCGCACATCACGGGGGTGACAGGTGAGGGAGCGCACATCACGGGGGTGACAGGGGAGGGAGCGCACATCACGGCGGTGACAGGTGAGGGAGCGCACATCACGGGGGTGACAGGGGAGGGAGCGCACATCACGGCGGTGACAGGTGAGCGAGTGCACATCACGGGGGTGACAGGGGAGGGAGCGCACATCACGGGGGTGACAGGGGAGGGAGCGCACATCACGGCGGTGACAGGGGAGGGAGCGCACATCACGGTGGTGACAGGGGAGGGAGCGCACATCACGGCGGTGACAGGGGAGGGAGCGCACATCACGGCGGTGACAGGTGAGGAAGCGCACATCACGGCGGTGACAGGTGAGGGAGCGCACATCACGGCGGTGACAGGTGAGGGAGCGCACATCACGGCGGTGACAGGTGAGGGAGCGCACATCACGGGGGTGACAGGGGAGGGAGCGCACATCACGGGGGTGACAGGGGAGGGAGCGCACATCACGAGGGTGACAGGGGAGAGAGCGCACATCACGGGGGTGATAGGGGAGGGAGCGCACATCACGGGGTGACAGGGGAGGGAGCGCACATCACGGGGGTGACGGGGAGGGGGCAAGTAGCGAGCAGCACATAACGGAGGTGAGGGGGAGAGCAGCACATAACGGAGGAGAGGGGGCGCGCAACATATAATGGAGGGGAGGGGACGGGCAGCACATAACGGAGGGGAGGTGACGGGCAGCACATAACGGAGAGGGGGCGCACAGCACATAACGGAGGAGAGGGGGCGGGGGCGGGCAGCACATAACAGAGGAGAGGGGGCGGGGCCGGACAGCACATAACGGAGGAGGAAGCGGGCAGCCGATCTCGAGTGGAGGGGGCTGGCAGCACATCACGGAGGTGAGGGGACGAGCAGCCGATCACGAGGGAAAGGGGCCGGGCAGCAGATCGGGGGGGACCGGTGGCACTGTGGCAGATGGAGGGCGGCGGCGGCAGATCGGGAAGTGAGGGGGTGAGGGTGCGGGCAGCAGATACGAGGGGTGGGGGTGCGAGCAGCAGATCGGGTGGCAGATCGCGGAGGGCAGCGGCGGATCAGGAGGTGTGGGGGTGGGGGTGTGGGCAGCAGATCGGGTGGCAGATCGCGGAGGGCAGCGGCGGATCGGGAGGTGTGGGGGTGCGGGCAGCAGATCGGGTGGCAGATCGCAGAGGGCAGCGGCGGATCGGGAGGTGTGGGGGTGGGGGTGCGGGCAGCAGATCGGGTGGCAAATCGCGGAGGGCAGCGGCGGATCGGGAGGTGTGGGGGTGGGGGTGGGGGTGCGGGCAGCAGATCGGGTGGCAGATCGCGGAGGGCAGCGGCGGATCGGGAGGTGTGGGGGTGAGGGTGCGGGCAGCAGATACGAGGGGTGGGGGTGCGGGTGGCAGATCGCGGAGGGCAGCGGCGGTGGCGTATCGGGAGGCCGGTTTCATACAGTGCAATGGCAGCGCGGCAACTTCCGGGTCCCATGCTCCAGTCACATAACAGCATGGGACCGGAGCTTGTCGCCCTGCGATTGCACTGTGTACACTCACTGTGCTGGTGTGCTGCAGGGCCAACAAGTGAAGCTGATGGGGCGGTCACCGGCAACAGGTCCACTGTGATTGGAGACAGGGGTCACAAGGCCGATCTCTCCAATCAGAGCTACTGGAGCTGGGGGAGGGTGATCCAGTGAGGTCACCCAGCTCCAGCCAATGGCCAGTGCTATAGCTGCACTGGCCAGGGCTGGATTTCAATGTTTCAGTCACTTTAAGTGGCTGGAACATTACAGTGGCTGTGATTGGTTGAGCGGCGTTCGTCAGCCAATCACAGCCTCCGTAGGTCCGGGGAGGAGGCACCACCCCTCCTGAGCTCAGGTACAGGTCCCCTCCTCCCCGAATCTGCGGTTTATGCTAACTTTTCGCAGTCACCGGAGGCTCTGGTGCCGCGATTACGCCATGACGGAAAGATCCGTCCTTGGTCGTTAAGGCCCAGGGCACCATGACGGATCTTTCCGTCCATGGTCGTGAAGGGGTTAATTAAACAATTTTATGAAACCTAGCGATGAGTACACGACTCACGATTTGTGAGCGATACTGCGTCGCTAGGAGGTGTCACACGAAACCACATCGTGCGGTATGCCGGATGTGCGTCACGAAAACCGTGACCCCAACGACATATCGCACAATCTATCGCCTCGTGTAAAGCCCCCTTTAGTTGCCTACTGTATGTTTTGCTCTTCCTGGAGAACCCAATTAGCACTGACCTGTCCATACAATGTCTATATACCCTCATAGGGGCAATTAAAAATAATATTGCTAATGAAATAACTATTTTTAAAGAATGGAAATCCAGATATCACCCAATGGTTGTAGACATTTGTCCCACTTTTAAGCATACCGCCCAAAAGATTATTATTAACTCAGTCTGAATATATCCATAGAGTATAATTTAAGTGCGGAGGGTATTGTTTTTGCCAAAAATTCCATTTAACAAAGGGATCCACCAAGGTTGGACAACCTCATTTACTATTACTAAACAATAGTGATGAGCGAGCATGCTTGTTACTACTCGGTACTCGCACGAGTATCACTGTACTCGGTCTACTCGGCGGGGACCGAGTAATCTCCCGATACTCGTGCTGTACTCGTGGTCTTCATCCCTGCATGTTGGCGCTCTTTTGAGAGCCAGCCCTCATGCAGGGATTGGCTGGCAGACCACTGCAATGCCACAGCCCTGTTAGTTGTGGAATTGCAGTGATTGGCCGGCCTGCACAGCGTGACCGAGCCTTTATACCGGCGGGCACGCTGTACTCTGCTCACAGCTATCCAGACAGTCAGTGCAGGGAGAGGGTCGCTGCTTCAGGGAAAGGTTTGCGGCCCTTTATAGCTATTTCCGTAGCAGGGCTGCAAACAGTGTGACCAAAAGTCCTTCTCAGGACTATTCTAGTTGTATACAGGCAGGCAGGGTATAGCCAGGTCGGAGTACAGTAGCAGAGTCCTTCTCAGGACTATTGTTGCTGTATACAGGCAGGGTTTAGCCAGGTTAGAATACAGGCTAGTGACCAAAAGAGTCCTTGTCAGGACTATTGTAGCAGTATACAGGCAGGCAGGCAGGCAGGCAGGGTATATAGCCATTCCTAGTGGTGACCGTATACCAGCCTTCATCATATCTGGGGCTGGTGTACACAGTCTAAAACAGTCCTGATAGTGTCAGACTTCTCAGCAATTGTCGCTCCTAAAAACCTGTTAGGTTCTTAGTGCGTCTGTGCTTGCATTTAAAAACCGCACGTGTGTGCCTGTCGGTGGCAGCGTACAGGTGCACTTGTGTGCGTTTTTACCAAACTATTATATAACGCACAAGTGTAGTGTATAATACACGTCAGTCAGCAGTGGCTGATAGTGTCAGAGTTCTCGTCATTAATTTTTGCTCCTAAAACCTGTGTTAGGTTCTTAGTGCGTCCGTGCTTGCATTTAAAAACCGCACGTGTGTGCCTGTCGGTAGCAGCGTACAGGTGCACTTGTGTGCGTTTTTACCAAACTATTATATAACGCACAAGTGTAGTGTATAATACACGTCAGTCAGCAGTGGCTGATAGTGTCAGAGTTCTCGTCATTAATTTTTGCTCCTAAAACCTGTGTTAGGTTCTTAGTGCGTCCGTGCTTGCATTTAAAAACCGCACGTGTGTGCCTGTCGGTGGTAGCGTACAGGTGCACGATTTGCACAAACTTTGATATAACGCCCAAGTCTAGTGAATACACGTCAGCACAGCATTGCAAAATGCGCAAGGGCGTTGGCAAGGAACAAGGAAGTGGACGTGATGGTGGTGCAGGCAGAGGCCGAGGTCGTGGGCAAGCTCTAATTTTGCCACAACAAAGGGCCACATCTAGTCGCTCGCACGTCCTGTCCCAAATTCTTGGGGACCGCAGCAGTACACCGCTCTTGAACCAAGACCAGTGTCAACAGGTTGTTAGTTGGATAGCGGATAATGCTTCCAGTCAGATTGGCACCACCACAAACACTCTGTCTTCCACACGGTCAAGTGTCAGTAGCCGTGATACTGCACCGCACATTTCAGAACCTGATCCTCCTTCCTACCACAAGGCTGAGTACACGTCCTCGGACATTAATGATCCCACACTTGGACACTCGGAAGAGCTGTTCACGTTTCCATTCGCACATTCTGGCCTCTCGCCAGCTCATGTTGAAGTGGGTCATGAGGAGATCGTATGTACAGATGGCCAAATATTTGAGCAGCCACGTTCTCACGAAGTTGGCAACGTGTCTCAACAAGGGGTGGACGATGATGAGACACAATTGTCAGGAAGTCAGGAGGAGGAGCAGGGTGCGGAAGAGGAAGACGACGTGGTGGATGATCCAGTAACTGACCCAACCTGGCAGGAGGATATGCAGAGCGAGGACAGCAGTGCACAGGGGGAGGGAGGCGTAGCATCCCAACAGGCAGTAAGAAGCAGGGTGGTGGCTCCAGGCAGAAGTCAGGCAACCGTTCCCCGGAACAACAACACGACACAAGGTGCCTGTACAAATGTTAGGTCTTCCCGAGTCTGGCAGTTTTTTAAGTTGGCTCCAGATGATTCTAAAAAGGCCATTTGCAACACCTGCCGTGCCAGCATCAGCAGGGGTACCAAAACTAGCAGCCTGACCACCACCAGCATGATCAGGCACATGTCAACCAAGCACCCGACTTTGTGGGAAGCACAACAGAGTCGAGGAGCAGTGCTTGCTGATGTCACTGCTACGTCTTCGCTGGTTGTGCATGCGAGCCAATCCCCTGTCCATGCTGCCTGCGAACAAGCCTCCTCCGGTCCTGCACCTGCAGTTGCCTACGCAGAAATAACACCATCATCAAGCACGTCCTTGTCCCAGCGCAGCGTTCAGTTATCCATTCAGCAAACCTTTGAACGCAGGCGCAAATACACTGCCAACACCCCACATGCCACAGTTCTAAATGCTAACATTTCGCGACTGCTTGCGCTGGAAAAGTTGCCTTTTAGGCTGGTGGAGACAGAAGCATTCCGCGACCTGATGGCGGCAGCTGTCCCACGTTACTCGGTCCCCAGCCGCCACTATTTCTCCCGGTGTGCCGTCCCCGCGTTGCATAACCACGTGTCACAAAACATCACACGTGCCCTGAACAATGCTGTTTCACCCAAAGTCCACCTAACCACAGACACGTGGACAAGTGCTTGTGGGCAAGGCCGCTACATCTCGTTGACGGCACACTGGGTTAATATTGTGGAAGCTGGGACCCAGTCTGAGCGAGGGACGGAACACGTCCTTCCCACACCAAGGTTTGCAGGCCCTACCTCAGTCAGTGTTTCACCCACACTCTACAGCTCCGGAATGTCATGCTCTTCAGTCTCCTCCTCCTCCTGCGCATCCTCATCCACTGTACCCTCCACACCAGTCCCAAGCTGGAAGCACTGCAGCACTGCCTCGGCGAAGCGGCAACAGGCTGTGCTGAAGCTAATCTGCATAGGTGACAAACCCCACAATGCAGAAGAGCTGTGGACAGCTCTGAAACAGCAGGCAGATCACTGGCTCACACCTCTGAACCTAAAGCCAGGAAAGGTCGTGTGTGACAATGGCCGGAACCTGGTGGCGGCTTTGAGGCGAGGCCAGCTGACACATGTTCCATGCGTGGCCCATGTGCTCAACCTCGTGGTTCAGCGGTTTCTAAAGTCATACCCAGAGCTGTCTGATCTGCTGGTAAAAGTTCGCCGCCTGTCTGCACATTTTCGAAAGTCACCTACTGCTTCAGCCGGCCTTGCCGGCTTTCAGCGCAGTTTGCATCTTCCGGCTCACAGACTGGTGTGTGATGTCCCCACGCGTTGGAATTCAACTCTGCACATGTTGGTCAGGATATGTGAGCAGAAGAGGGCAGTTGTTGAGTACCTGCATCACCTAAGCCGTCGGGAAATGGGTCAAACTCCACACATAACACCTGAGGAGTGGAGATGGATGTCCGACCTATGTACCATCCTCCAAAACTTTGAGGACTCCACCAAGATGGTGAGTGGTGATGACGCCATTATTAGCGTCACCATACCGCTACTCTGCCTTCTAAAACGGTCTCTGCTCAAAACCAAACATGATGCATTGCAGGCGGAGCGCGATGAGTTGCAGCAAGAAACAGTAGTGGGTGTGGGTGATAACACACAGCCCAGCCTCGTCTCATCACAACGTGCAGTGGAGGACTATGACGAGGAGGAGGATGAAGACATGGAGCAAATCTCCGGCCAAATTGAGGATATGACATGCACACCAGTCATATCCTCGGTTCAGCGTGGCTGGCCAGAGGACAGGGTAGATGAGGAGGAGGAGGAGGAGGAGGACAGCATGTTCAGTCAACGTGTTGGTCAGGCTACTGAAGTCCTGGCTGTTAAGAGTCTGGCGCACATGGCTGACTTTATGGTAAGCTGCCTGTTTCGTGACCCTCGCGTTAAGAACATCTTGGCCGACAATCATTACTGGTTGGTAACACTGTTAGACCCACGCTACAAGGAGAACTTTATGTCTCTTATTCCCGAGGCGGAGAGGTCAACCAAAATGCAGCAGTTCCGGAAGGCCATAGTCACGGAAGTAGGCAAAGCATTCCCCTCACAAAACGCTAGCGGCATAGGTCAGGAATCAGTGGACAACCAAGGCGTACAGCCGACAGAGGCACAAGTCCAATCCGCCAGAGGTAGGGGAACAGTCTTTAAGATGTGGGACAGTTTTCTCAGCCCCTCACGTACCACAGCCCCTGAGGTGCGGGGTAGTGCCACAAGAAATCCTAAGTTTGCCCAGATGCTCAAGGAGTACCTTGCAGATCGAACAACTGTACTCCGACATTCCTCTGTGCCTTACAATTATTGGGTATCCAAGGTGGACACGTGGCATGAATTGGCTCTCTACGCCTTGGAAGTCCTGGCCTGCCCTGCCGCTAGCGTTTTGTCAGAGCGTGTTTTTAGTGCCGCAGGTGGAATCATTACAGATAAACGCACCCGCCTGTCAACTGAAAATGCTGTCAGGCTGACTCTGATCAAGATGAACAAGGGTTGGATTGGGCCAGACTTCACCACACCACCAGCAAATGAGAGCGGAATTTAAAGTTTGTAACGGGAATTTGCCATGTACCTCCAGTCACCCATGGGTACACACTTCTGGACTTTGGATAATCGCTGGACTGCTCCTCCTTCTCCTCATCCTCATGCGCCACCATGATGACCGTTACAAGAGTTAGGCCTTTGTTTCAGGTATACCCCCAGTGGTAAATTTTTTCGCCCATTCTTTGCAGAATGGACATTACAACGACAGGAGACCCGCTCCTTTGCAATGGGAACAATGTTTTGAGGCCCTCATGCACGTCTCTATGCAGGGACAACGTGGAGCCTCCCAATTTTTGGCTGCCCTGCCAAAGGGCTATACTACAAAAGACCCACTTCCTGACAATGGACACTTAATGTTTTGAGGCCCTCATGCACGTCTCTATCCAGGGACAACGTGGAGCCTCCCAATTTTTGGCTGCCCTGCCAAAGGGCTATACTACAAAAGACCCACTTCCTGACAATGGACACTTAATGTTTTGAGGCCCTCATGCACGTCTCTATCCAGGGACAACGTGGAGCCTCCCAATTTTTGGCTGCCCTGCCAAAGGGCTATACTACAAAAGACCCACTTCCTGACAATGGACACTTAATGTTTTGAGGCCCTCATGCACGTCTCTATCCAGGGACAACGTGGAGCCTCCCAATTTTTGGCTGCCCTGCCAAAGGGCTATACTACAAAAGACCCACTTCCTTCCAATGGGCACTTCAGGTTTACAGGCCCTCATGCACGTCTCTATCCAGGGACAACGTGGAGCCTCCCAATTTTTGGCTGCCCTGCCTAAGGGCTATACTATAATACACCCACTTCCTGACAATGGACACTTAATGTTTTGAGGCCCTCATGCACGTCTCTATCCAGGGACAACGTGGAGCCTCCCAATTTTTGGCTGCCCTGCCAAAGGGCTATACTACAAAAGACCCACTTCCTTCCAATGGGCACTTCAGGTTTACAGGCCCTCATGCACGTCTCTATCCAGGGACAACGTGGAGCCTCCCAATTTTTGGCTGCCCTGCCTAAGGGCTATACTATAATACACCCACTTCCTGACAATGGACACTTAATGTTTTGAGGCCCTCATGCACGTCTCTATCCAGGGACAACGTGGAGCCTCCCAATTTTTGGCTGCCCTGCCTAAGGGCTATACTATAATACACCCACTTCCTGACAATGGACACTTAATGTTTTGAGGCCCTCATGCACGTCTCTATCCAGGGACAACGTGGAGCCTCCCAATTTTTGGCTGCCCTGCCAAAGGGCTATACTACAAAAGACCCACTTCCTTCCAATGGGCACTTCAGGTTTACAGGCCCTCATGCACGTCTCTATCCAGGGACAACGTGGAGCCTCCCAATTTTTGGCTGCCCTGCCTAAGGGCTATACTATAATACACCCACTTCCTGACAATGGACACTTAATGTTTTGAGGCCCTCATGCACGTCTCTATCCAGGGACAACGTGGAGCCTCCCAATTTTTGGCTGCCCTGCCTAAGGGCTATACTACAATAGACCCACTTCCTTACAATGGGCACTTCAGGTTTACAGGCCATCATGCACGTCTGTATGCAGGGGCATTGGTGAACCTCACAATTTTGGACTGCCCTGGCAAAGGAAAATACTACAAAGACTCAGTTCCTCAAAATGGGCACATTAGACTCAGAGGCCTTTATGTACATCTCTTCTCAGGGACATCGGAGTGCCACACAATGTTTTACGTAAAATCTTTCATGTATTGATCTCAAAAAGTAAGATACATTAGCTCTATCTCACTATTGGGTATGTGCCCTTAACATTTCCGCCATGAAAAATCATTTTGGTGTCATTTTGGAAGGTTTTCTGGTGAGTCCGTAAAAATGGCGTAAAACGCGGACAAAATTGTTCACAGCTGTGACTTTTGAGTGATAAATGCTTCAAGGGGTCTTCCCCATGCTGTTGCCATGTCATTTGAGCACTCTTCTGAGACTTTTGTGCCATTTTTAGGGTTTCTACATGCTGCCGGTGGTCATTTCACAAAAATACTCGGGTCTCCCATAGGATAACATTGGGCTCGGTGCTCGGGCCGAGTACACGAGTATCTTGGGAGGCTCGGCCCGAGCTTCGAGCACCCGAGCTTTTTAGTACTTGCTCATCACTACTAAACAATGAAAATTGTCAAAAATATTGTGTTGTTCAACTTATAAAGCGGGCTTTACACGCAAAGACATCGCTAACGAGATGTCGTTGGGGTCACGGAAGTGACGTTGTTGCGTATGAAACGCAGGAACAACCGTTAATGATCAAAATTACTTACCTAATCGTTGATCGTTGACACGTCGTTCCTTTCCCGAATATCGTTGCTGTTGCAGGACGAAGGTTGTTCGTCGTTCCTGCGGCAGCACACATCGCTTCGTGTGACACCGCAGGAACGAGGAGGAACATCACCTTACCTGCGGCCGCCCACAATAAGGAAGGAAGGAGGTTGGCGGGATGTTCGGCCCGCTCATCTCTGCCCTTCTGCTTCTATTGGGCGGCCGCTTAGTGACGCCGCTGTGACGCCGAACGAACCGCCCCCTTAGAAAGGAGGTGGTTCACCGGCCACAGCGACGTCGCTAATCAGGTAAGTAGTGTGACAGGTCCTAGCAATGTTGTGCGCCACGGACAGCGATGTGCCCGTGAGGCACAACAGACGGGGGGCGGGTGCTTTCACCAGCGATATTGCTAGCGATATCGCTGCATGTAAAGCCCGCTTAAGATCAATCAGAACATCTACAAAATCCACCTTTCCTTTATCCATGAATAGCGCAGCCATTTATAGACCAAACCGTTTTTTGTCCCATAATCATTATAACTTAGCTGAGCCGTCAATTTTCCCTTTCGGCGATGTAAAAAAGATTAACAGTGTTGGCTTTGTTCTATTCTGGAAATCTATATTCACTTGTGTTACCACTTCATCCTCTTTTATTCTTCGCTTTATAAGAATATATATAGAATATGTTTTATATTTAGATTAGAGCTAGCGGGGTATTTTCATGAGCCATGGTAATTACATTTATGAGAGTCCTTAAATTTCCATCTTTATTTGGTTTTTACTACCAGCCTTGGTCAGGTTCTTGACTGCACCACCAGAAATACAATGAGGGCTATAAAGCAGAGGTGATATGTGCTTAGCGTTGGCTTTATGTTCAGATCAGCACTTTCTTTAGCTGGTATTTTAAAGACGACATGAAGCCCCTACTGTGCTCGCTCATTCCATGATGTGTTTTTCATAATAAACCTGTATTATATTATTTTTATGAAACACTATAGTTTTATATTATTTTTATGGCTTTTTGTTGTTGCAAAAAAAAAAGGTTGTAAAAGAATTAAAGGGAACCTGTCAGGTCCAATATGCACACAGAACCATGAGCAGTTCTGGGTGCATATTGCAATTCCCTGCCTAACTGTCCCTGTGTCTAGTAGCATAGATAAAGAGATCTTTAGAAAAAGTATTCCTAAAGATCCTTTATGATGTGCTAATGAGCGCAGGGACTAGTCACAAGGGTGTTTTTTTTCCCCGACTAGTCTGCCCTCTTATCATGTTAGCACACCCACAGGGGCGTGTTAACATGCTATTCAATGCCCATTGCCTAGCAACATTAGCGATGACACATGTACTTGTGTCTGTTGTCACCAACTCAGACGCCGGGTTTAGGCTCAGCATGCATGCTCAGAAGTCCCGACAAGTCCGGTTATGCGCACTATGAAGCTGTGTGTACATATCTCGGCTTCAGAGAGGTCTGGTACACATGACCGGAAGTGTTGGGGATTCTAATCGTGCCCACTGTCCCTAAACCTGATATCCGAGGCGGTGACAAAGGACACAGGTCCGTACGTATATGCCAATGATGCTGAGTAATGGGCATTGAATATGGCATGTTAACATTCCCTGTAGGCATGCTAACATTTTATGAGGGCGGACTAGTTGGGGAAAAAAACGCCCCTGTGACTAGTTGCTGTTCTCATTAGCATATCATAAAGGATCTTTAGAAATACTTTTTCTAAAGATCTCTTTATCAATGCTACTAGACACAGGGACAGTTAGGCAGAAATTAGAAATATGCACCCAGAACTGTGAACTGAGTAACGAGTAACCACCAGAAGTTAATGATCGGATCCGGAAGCAGAAGCAGGTGGGAGACAGAGTCTGCAGGATGCGTCGTGGGAGCGGTAAGTATAATGACAATGTTTATTGTTAACTATATTCTTTATTTTACAGACCCCCCCCCCCCACCCGCCCCATCCCATAACTGTAAAGTCCAAGTTCGGGGTTCGGGCACGAGTTCGTGTTATCTCAGAACTAGAACTTGAACTTTACAAAAAGTTCAGGTGAGTCTCCCAAACATGAACATCGGGGGGTTCGCCCATCACTATTAAGGAGGAGTTCCCAGGTTTTGTGAGATTCTGGCAACTTTAAGGAATAAGGAAATTCACAGGGCAAGTCAGCACACCAGTTCATTACATGAAATCTAATTAGAAGTTTATTGTCCCTATTTACTGCCATAAATAAGGAAAGCAATCCATTAAAGTTGCAGATAGCCGCTTATTGATTACTATGTTAACCTTTTGCATGTGTATGTTTAATGTATAATTTACAATTAGCATTAGTTTGTGCAAGTTTTCCTGACCATTCAAGATGTTATGCACCCATCAGCACATGGTGTAAATCACTATAGACAACTCTAAGACGGGCTCTCTAGGAACAGATCAATGTGATGCGTTTTATGTTCTTCTACTCATCCCCACATCCTCAGAGAATCATCTTAAACACTATCCTCCGAGGATACTAGTATCTGTTAACTTCCAGCCTAAGAATAGATTCAGGCCGAATCACGGAGGATCCTGTTTTACTTCTCATAATGACATGCTCTCCTTGTTATCGCCTTAAACATTTTTCTTGTGTTAAATTATTAGTATTCAAATGTTGATTAAAGAAATATATAACCATCCAGTACGATTGCTCAATTATACCTAGTGCTTAGAATTTGACACTAAAGGGTGATTTACACGCTGCGACATCGCTACCAATATATCGTCGGGGTCACGTCGTTAGTGACGCACATCCGGTGCCGGTAGCGACATTGCAGCATGTGACACCAAGGAGCAACGATCAACGATCGCAAAATCGTTCAAAAACGGTGATCGTTGACACGTCGCTCCTTTCCCTAATATCGCTGCTGCCACAAGTATGATGTTGTTCGTCATTGTATTGTCATGTATGTGTATGTGTATATGTATGTATGTATATATATATATATATATATATATATATATATATATATATCTACTGTATATATATATTGTGGGATGCTGAGGGGAGAAGTACTAGAGAACAGATATGTTTCCCCTTAGTTCATTTTATATGCCTGCATGTAGTTTTACGGGGGTTAAGGGTTAGGTCCATCCCTGCATTCGTACCTGGCACACCACAGTCCTGTGCATTATCTGCAAATGCCTTGTTTTGTGATTTCACCACCAGGTGGCAGTATTGCTCTGTAAAGCACCTGGGTGAGCAGGCAAATAGTTAAGGTAGGAAGAGGAGGATAGGCATATATATAGGGAAAGACAGAAAGCAGACAAAGGAGGAGGGACCTGAGACATGTAGCAGTTCAGATGTCCCTGAGCACAGATCCGGACCCTAAGGGTCACCCCCGTGGCTGCGATGCATGGGTTCCTGGACGAATAGCGGAAACGCATCCCCCATGGAGAGGAGTTTAGTCTGGCTGTTGGGGGCTTAGCATCGGCGCCTGTTGGTGAAAACAGAAGGTTTTACCATTCTTTCCTTACATTTCATCTTTGAAGTCCTTCTTTTGAATCTGACCAGGGGCCACATGGAGTTAGTATATACAGCCTGTGTTTATGTGGGTGTCTTCTGGATACTATGCTATAACCATCTACTTGGAAAATAAACCAAGAGATTAGTTGGCTTCTCCTAAAAATGATGCCAATGTGGGAAAGTAAACTGTGACAGAGACTGATGGTGACACTCTCTATGCCACAGTGCGGAATATGTTGGTGATATATAAAGGATAAAGTATACAGAGTGGAA
This sequence comes from Anomaloglossus baeobatrachus, assembly GCF_048569485.1. NCBI lineage: Eukaryota > Metazoa > Chordata > Amphibia > Anura > Aromobatidae > Anomaloglossus > Anomaloglossus baeobatrachus. Next base: position 62,743,389 of record NC_134357.1, on the reverse strand, counting down.
TCACAGGCACAAACCTCATGCTCCCCCCACTCGATTTTGCCTCTTATATCTCTCCACTCTCCTTTTAACTTAAGGGTACTTTACACGCTGCGATCTCGCTAGCGAGATCGCTAGCGAGCGTGCCCGCCCCCGTCAGTTGTGCGTCACGGGCACATCGCTGCCCGTGGTGCACAACATCGCTAGGAACAGTCACACATACTTACCTGCCTAGCGACGTCGCTGTGACCGGCGAACCGCCTCCTTTCTAAGGGGGCGGTTCGTTCGGCGTCATAGCAATGTCATTAAGCGGCTGCTCAATAGAAGCGGAGGGGCTGAGATGAGCGGGATTTAACATCCCGTCCACCGCCTTCCTCCCTCATTGCCGGAGGACGCAGGTAAGGAGATGTTCCTCGTTCCTGCGATGTCACACATAGCGATGATGTGTGCTGCCGCAGGAACGAGGAACAACCTCGTTACTGCACATACAACGATATTTGGTGTTTGAATGACCTCTCCAAAACCAATGATTTTTACAACTTTTGCGATCATTGAAGGTCGCTCGTACGTGTCACAAGCTGCAATGTCGCTAACGACTAGAGTTGAGCGCGGTTTGCGGTTCGAGGTTCTCCAGTTCGCGGCTCGAGTGATTTTGGGGGCTGTTCTAGATCGAACTAGAACTCGAGCTTTTTGCTAAAGCTCGATAGTTCTAGATACGTTCGAGAACGGTTCTAGCAGCAAAAAGACAAGCTAATTCCTAGCTGGCTTTCCGCTGTAATAGTGTAAGTCACTCTGTGAAATTTCAGTGTATAGTGTGCGGGAACAGCGCATTCAGATCACTGCTGTTTGGATAATGGCGCTCGCCATTTTTTTTTTTTTCCTTGTCTTCCTTCCCTAAGCGCGCGCGTGTAGTGGGGAGGGCCAGCATGTCAGCCAATCCCAGACACACACACAGCTAAGTGGACTTTTAGCCAGAGAAGCAACGGCATGTGTGATTGGATGTCCATGTCACATGTCCCTGCATTATAAAAACGGACATTTTCCTCCAGCACGCCATTATCTGCCTTCTGCGTCTTGGTGTCAGTCACCGCTGGCGTAGCTCCTGTCTCTGATACTGCTGTGTATGCTCTATACACAGCGCTATACAGAATAGGGATAGAAGTTTCTTTCAGCCCTTGTAAGGGCTAATACCGGCAGGGTCAGAGCCATAGTTGACAGTCAGGGCCGTGAAAACAGATTTTAACAGCTACACAAGATGACAGCGTCTGTGTAGCTAAGGTCAGAGATTTCCTCGCTGCATTTCCCCATTAGGAGGGATAGAAAGGCAGGCTTCCTTTCCTGTACCCAGACCCACAACCCTGCCACTGTACCCTCCTACCCTTTGCACACTCAAACTCATTGTTACTAAGCCATTATACTACCAAACACTGAGGAAACTTAGTGGCATCCTAAAAGTGGCTGTTGGACTTCCATTAGTGTCCCACTGGTGCAAAGCTATTTGCAGCACCACTGTATTGCACACTCAAACTCATTGTTACTAAGCTATTATACTAGCAAACACTGAGTAAACTTAGTGGCATCCTAAAAGTGGCTGTTGGACTTCCATTAGTGTCCCACTGGTGCAAAGCTATTTGCAGCACCACTGCATTGCACACTCAAACTCATTGTTAGGCCCGTTTCACACGTCAGTGAAAAACACTGGCGTTTTTCACTGGCGTGTAAAACACGCACATGTCCCTCCGTGTGCCGTGAATCACGGCACATGTGGGTTGTCTAAGTGCAATCCGGGCTCCGTTCTCCGTGGCCCGTGATTGCACTTAGAAATCAACTCACCTGTGCACGCTCCCGCTCTCCATGGTGCTGATCGTTCCCGCGGTGCAGCATCCGGCCGCTGCTGACCCCCACAGCAGCTGCTTCCGGGTCGGCTGTGTCGCGCATAATGAATATGCGCGACAGTAATCAGCCGGCTCAGAAGCAGCAGGGAGAACGGGCTGTAGAGAGCGCGGCTGAAGCCGGGTGAGTAAAAATGTTTTTCATTTTAAAAGCATGTTTTTTTCTGGCACGTGTTTCACGGACCACACCACTGCGTGGTCCGTGGGACATCAGTGATGCCAGAAAAAAATGGACATGTCTCCGTGCGGCAATCACGGACACGCGGGTACGCCGCACGGAGACACATGCAGTGATAAATCACTGACGTGTGAGCAGACCCATTCATTATAATGGGTCTGCGTATGTCAGTGATTCTGGTACATTTAAAAAAAAGCACAAACGTACCAGAATCACTGACATGTGAAACAGGCCTTACTAAGCCATTATACTAGCAGACACTGAGGAAACTTAGTGGCATCCTAAAAGTGGCTGTTGGACTTCCATTAGTGTCCCACTGGTGCCAAGCTATTTCTAGCACCTCTGCATGACACCCTCCTGCTCTGTTTTTAATAAGCTATAATAATAGCAAAAAATACTGCCATTTAGTGGTATACAAAAAGTGGCTGTTGTACTCCATTAGTGTCCCACTGGTGAAAAGCTATTTGCAGCACCTCTGCATTCTACCCTCCTGCACATTTTGCTACGCTAATTTTATAGCAAACTCAGGGAATTCCTTGCTGCATTTGATCATTAGGAGGGATAGAAAGTGAGGCTTCCTTTACTGTCCTGGTACCTACAGAACACGGCCACTGTACCCACCTGTCCACTTTTGCCACGCTATTTAATTTGCCCAAAGAGCTGACTCTTTTTCTGCCTTCCTAAAATTGTCTGTAATATTAAGTTAGTGTTCCTTTGCTGCCAAGCAAGGTACAACACATGTGCATTCTACACTCCTTTCCATTTCTGGAATGCAATTATTAACTGCAGGTAGTCCAGCCAATCTGTGACGAAGGTGCAGGTGTGGATATAATGTTTCCTTCATCCAATGGTGGTTCTCTCGATGTCTGACAGCTCAACAATACCATCTGTTTCCACTTCCAAAACAAGTGATGACCTGCCAATCACACTCCCTGTTGCGTGTAAAGGGGTGGAAGTTCAGTGTGAAAAACCATGTGTGACTGCTGTCCCCACAGTCACAGAGGATGAAGAGCACGCAGATGCACTTGATGGGGCAGGCGGTGGTTGCACAGGCACGCTAGGCCGCATTGTAGCACAGTGAAATTCACATTGCGACTTATGCTTCATTTTAAGTCATGTACAGGGTGGGCTCCCCAGTATGCAGCAAAACCAGGCAACAGGAAAAGGACTCTAGGCAGTTGGGTTGATAAATGATTGTTTAACTTTACCAAAACAAACAATAAGAACCATGCATACAATTTAAATAATTGAACAATCTATTCTGTTGCCTACTACCTGCTAATCCCTCTGCGTAGCAGTAATTGTGTCTTTGTGCGTGTGTGTGTGTGTGTGTGTGTGTGAACACGACTTACCAGTGGCGCATCACAAGAGCTTCCAAGTTATCTACCTAAACATAGACAAAACACATTACCCCCCTGAATACCCTTGTTAGCTGAAGCCTCACAGATAAGGCAGATGATAACAGTGCGAATGCAAACCACACAGCTCTGCAACACAGTCATGGAAATCTTGAAAAGCAACAGTCAATGCAAACATGTGTCGCTGTCCCTCTATGATTTAAACTGTACGTGACAATTTGACAGTGCAGAGGCAGCAAGTCTTATTGTCTATATAGTCGGCCTACCCAGAACAGATATGTGTTTTGCTAATAAAACAAAGTGTTGCGTGCCCGCATTATTGTCTGAGCACAGCCTACCGTACCCGGGTACTGTGATGTCCAGTTGCCAGAAATACAGACTTTACGCTCCTCTCACGGTAAGCAGTATAGACAGCACCGTAAGAATGTTGGTCTGTGGCACAGGATGCTGCTCACTGGCGTTACAGTACTCCTCACCAAACTCCAAAATGACTCCCCTCACAATTGAACGAAGTGTTTCCGCGGTGGCTCCTTGCTGTAACACACACCTTTAGCTTTTCCTTCTGTTCTTAGACAGCATCTCCAAGTCCACACCCGAAGAGCAATTTCTCCTCCACATCTAAGTGTGGAGAGGCAGCTAGTGCGCATGCGTGTGCCGATTTACCCCAGCCGCAGCCTAACTACAGTGTTTCGCCTAGTGAGTATGCTCAGCCTGACTGTGCTATTCCTGAGGCTAAGTCTTCATTTCGGGATACAGCGCATGCTCCCACACTTAGTGCGAAAAGCCTCTTTGCACAGGTACTTGCACTCCGTGCCGGGTCTAAGTCCTGTGTTGTGCCTAGACAGCATGCTAAAGCTGATAGTCTTTTTTCAGAGACTGTATTTCATGCTACTGAGCATGCTCAGGCACTTACTGCATCAGAGACTAGGTCCGGTAATGAACTCTTTTGCCCTGCCCCTGATGTGCGGGGCCCATATAGACCACAGGGCATCAGGTGTCCTGATGATGTAGCCAGGCCACTCCCAAATGGCTTGCAGAGGCCCGCCCCTATGACTTGTCACCTCATTATTGATGGTCAGACGATGACTGGTGAGGTGTTTGTGTCGTGGCAGCCATGAGCTCATTATTGAAGTTGCGGTTCCAAATAGGACGCTAGTTATGCCACTCATGACGTGTCACTCTGCTTTTGTCTCCAGGAGGTGCATTGTGGTCCACCCTGGTTTTGGGCGGACCCAGGTTATAAAACGTGCTGGAGCCAACAAGGAGGTGCGCAGTCTTCTATTATGCTCCGAAAGAGCACACCTCCATGTGTTGAACCCATTGAGGCTTTAGGCCAGAGGTAGGCAGGGATAAGGCGTCGATGCAGGCCGCCACCACAGTTGGTAACGCAGAACGGTTAAGACCAGCTCCTGTCCTACCAGTCCTGCTTGTGCAGCCCAGTGGCATTAACAGGCCTGCTGCTGCTGATGCGCATGCTGTCCACAGGTGTGGCCCCAATGCACATGGTCAGCGTACTCAATGGCCCCTGTGATGTTGACAGGGAGTTCCTAGGCTGGGTGGGCGTGTGGACCCTGTGACGGTAACAGGGCTCCCAGTCTCCAGATCTGAGTGGCGTCTAACTCGGTTCAGGCTACTATTAGTTTCATAGCCACACAGCTCTGTATCCTCCACCAAACCTTCCAGTTGCCAACCTCTCCTTTTCCATCTAAGAGCACGGTGGACACTGACTGCTGATGGGGATATATACCTTTCTCTTTCTTTTCTTATTAAATTTCGTTATATAGCGGTAACATAGTATATACCACCTTATCCAAATCTGCCAGTCCCACCGTAACAGATGGTGTTTCTTCAGCAAATGTTACTTTTGCTTAACCACCAAACCCACGGACAAACTTTTTTCCCCTTTCCAACACACCTGTTCCCCTTTCCACCAGCATCTGTCCTTTTTCAACTCATTTTGTATATGACAAAAAGTGCAACTCTGCAGGGACACCGTACTCAATGCCATCTCAGCACAGCAGCTAGCCCTCGGTCCCTTAGATGTGGACAAGTAAAAGACCATTTCCTCCTATCCATGACAAAGCGTTGAGATTCCCTCTGTGCAGCACTGGTGTTTAGTGGAAAAGCAGATCTAAGATTGCGTACCACCTTCTGCAGATACTCCTGTATACGTGCGTCCCTTTCTATGGCAGGAATTATTACGCCAAATTTTGTCTTGTACCAGGGATCTAACAGTGTGGCAACCCAGTAGTTAGCATTACTTCGAATTCGTACAATCCGAGGGTCATGTTGTAGGTAGTGCAGCAAGAAGGCGCTCATGTGTCTTGTGCATCCAGGAGGACCAAGTCCTTGGTGTGTTGGTGGCAGAGAGGTGAGAATCGTGCCTCCTTCCTCTGCCCTCTCCCCCCAACCTCGCACAACCGAAATGTGAGCAAGCTCTCACTCATCTGCTGAGTCTTCCATGCCCATCGCCAGTTCGTCCTTCATTTCTTCATGGGCTCCTGCACCTTCCTCAACACTTTTTGCTGATACTATGCGCCCTTGTTAATCCCTCTCCCCCACCATGACTGCCACCTAGGTGCCGCTGACCATCTGGACCTCGTAGATCTTGTTATCCCTTCCGCATATGACTCCTCCTGTACTTCCTCCCCTTCCTCTTGTCCCAACACCTGACTCCGAATAATGCTTACAGTGTGCTCCATCATGTAGATGACCAGAATTGTCACGCTGAGAATGGCATTGCCAGTGCTAAACATCTTCGTCGACATTTGTAAACTGTGTAGAAGGGTGCATAGCGTGATCTGCACCACCTCTGGATCAAGTTAGGCCAGGCTATATGTCGTATTGCAGCAGGGTTCAGTGGTGCTGCCACAAACGCTGCAACATGTGCAGATTCAAATTCCTGCGTATCGGCACATCGCATTTCAGGCGTTTAACCACCAGACCTTAAGACTTCTGGAGCGACGAAAGTTGTTGAGCTGCTGTGTGCGAACGATGGAAGTGAGCACATAGCGAGCGTACTCGCTGCACAAGGCCATGTAGGCCGGGATGGTGTTTTAAAAATTGCTGGAGAATTAGATTCAACACGTGAGCCACACAAGGCACATGTGTCACATTGTCACGGCGAAGGGCCGCACCCATGTTTGCATCATTGTCACACCCGACCTTCCCTGGCTGCTGGTTGAGTGGAGACAACCATTGATGAAACTTGGTCTGCAGAGCTAACCGTCCACAACTTCTCAGCGGTGTGACTCACATTTCCCATACATTTCAAAGTAAACATTTGACCGCATGATGGCATTGAGCTCTGCTGCCAGCATAGTAAGGAAGTGTGTGGTTTTCCTTGTGCGCAGTTACAAGGAAGGGTGGCCTGACCACACAGGGTTTGGGCCGAGGTGAAGCACCCACACGAGGTTGAGGAGGCAGAAGCAGTGTATTAACTGCTACATACAGAGGAAGGATTGATACAACTCGTGGGGACAGCAAGACTTGTACAGCAGACCCTTCTCCATCTCTTCCCATAGTAACCCATTGCCCAGTCAGCGACATGTAACGCCCCTGTCCATGCTTACTAGGCCAAGTATCTGTGGTGAAATGCACCCTGTCACACAATTTCTCAAAGAAGCGGTGATGTTTGGTGCGACATGCTGGTGTAGCGCGTGCACGCCTTTGTTGGAGAAGGAGTGGCGCCTGGGCATCGGCTCTTGGGGCACTGCGATGGGCATAAGGTCTCGAAAATCCTCGGTTAAAAAGGTTGGAAAGGAAGCATTTTGGTAGCCAACAGTTTGCAGATGCTGAAAGTCAAGCTCTAAGCCATGTCATGCCCTTCTAAAAGCATGTAGAACACAGCAAGGGGACTCCAGCCACAGTCTCCCTCGTTTCCACTTATTGGGCCACACACCCCACTTGACTGGCATCAGTTGACCCCCATTTTCAAGATGAAAAAGATGCTTTGCATGAAGCACTCTCAAAAATACGCGTGCCTTTTGCCTCCCCTGGCTGAGCCAGGGAAAGAAAAGTCCTCTAAGAGCCATGACTTGTTCATCTTGGTGAACGTTAGTCTGTCCACATTGTCAGTGGACAGATGCGTGTGCTTAGCTGGCAGCACACCCCCAGCAGCACTGAGGACACGTTCGAAGAAAACGCTGGCTGCGGGACACAACAAGATCCCCAAGGCGTACATAGTGAGCTCAGGCAATTTATCCAGATTGGAAGAATAAAATGAGCAGGGCTCAAGTTGCACAGTAATGGCATCGACGTTCCCTTGCATATACTCATATCTGTGTCTCCTCCTCTTTTTCCTTGTCCTGCTCTTTTGTTTTCGCATGAGTATATGTCCTTGTCACTTTCCCATGTGTTTGTGTTGTGTTGTGAGTAGAGTTGAGCGCGGTTCGCGGTTCAAGGTTCTCCAGTTCGCGGCTCGAGTGATTTTGGGGTCTGTTCTAGATAGAACTAGAACTCGAGCTTTTTGCTAAAGCTCGATAGTTCTAGATACGTTCGAGAACGGTTCTAGCAGCAAAAAGACCAGCTAATTCCTAGCTGGCTTTCTGCTGTAATAGTGTAAGTCACTCTGTGACTCACACTATTATGAAATTTCAGCGTATAGTGTGCAGGAACAGCGCATTCAGATCACTGCTGTATGGATAATGGTGATCGCCATTTTTTTTTTTTTCCTTGTCTTCCTTCCCTAAGCGCGCGCGTGTAGTGGGGCGGGCCAGCATGTCAGCCAATCCCAGACACACACACAGCTAAGTGGACTTTTAGCCAGAGAAGCAACTGCATGTGTGATAGGATGTCCATGTCACATGTCCCTGCATTATAAAAACGAGTATCTGCCCGTCCGGACGCCATTATCTCTTCTGCGTCCTTGGTGTCAGTCACCGCTGGCGCAGCACCTATCTCCGATACTGCTGTGTACGCTCTATACACAGCGCTGTACAGCATAGGGATAGCACTTTCTATCAGTCCTTTTAAGGGCTAATACCGGCAGGGTCAGAGCCATAGGTGACAGGTCCTGAAAACAGAGTTTAACAGCTACACAAGATGACAGCGTCTGTGTAGCTAAGGTCAGGGATTTCCTCGCTGCATTTCCCCATTAGGAGGGATAGAAAGGCAGGCTTCTTTTCCTCTACCCAGAGACCCACAACCCTGCCACTGTACCCTCCTGCCCTTTGCACACTCAAACTCATTGTTACTAAGCCATTATACTAGCAAACACTGAGTGAACTTAGTGGCATCCTAAACGTGGCTGTTGGACTTCTGTATAGTCCCACTAGTGCAAAGATATTTGCAGCACGTCTGCCTGCATTGCACACTCAAACTCATTATAACTAAGCCATTATACTAGCAAACACTCAGTGAACCTAGTGGCATCCTAAACGTGGCTATTGGACTTCTGTATTGTCCCACTAGTGCACAGATATTTGCAGCACGTCTGCCTGCATTGCACACTCAAACTCATTGTTACTAAGCCATTATACTAGCAAACACTGAGTGAACTTAGTGGCATCCTAAACGTGGCTGTTGGACTTCTGTATTGTCCCACAAGTGCAAAGATATTTGCAGCACAATATGCAAGAGAAACAAACAATGAAAAAGAAGCAGGAAAGCCACTGCATGGCACCTGTCTGAGCACACTCTGAACATCAAACAAAGACTGGAAGACAAGGAGTAAAGTGCAAATATGTTTAATACACTTGCATTCTCCCAGCTCTGAAGTCTCCATCCGCCCTGCACAGTATGGTGGAACTGAGATGGCTGAGTCTGCAGAGCTGTTCAGTCACACTATAGCCTGGGAATCAGAGGTCTGCTCCCAAGCTACAGTGAGTACAGACCAGGAAATGGTCTGCAGTGATGCCCAGAACCTTTGTGACTCTGATTCAGGCCGTGAGGACCAGGTTTCTGAGCATAATGTTGACCCTTTTTCACAAACTGTAACACCTGTTGTTATAGACAATGAGGAACATACTGATGACGATGAGACACAGATACCAGATTGGGATGACAACTTAAATATTCGGTCAGGGCAAGAAGAGGCTTGGTCTGAGGGTGAGGGGAGTGCAAACACAACAATTGATGAGGAAGTTCTAGATCCCACCTACTGTCAACCCACAGTCAGGCACTCAAGGAGGTCAACAGAGGCGGTGGAGGAGGATGCAACTGACGACGAAGTTACCTTGCGCCTTCCTGGACAGAGTAGGAGTACTGGTAGCACGTCTACAACTGCATCCTCAGCCACCACTGTGCCTCTGAGCACTAGTCGGGGTGGATCAGCAGGTCGTATGCCCTCTAAGCCTTGCCTAGCCTGGTCCTTTTTTGACATAGCAAATGATCGCCCAAATTATGTGATCTGTAAAATTTGTCATGATTCTGTTAGTAGAGGTCAAAACCTCAGCAGTTTGACAACTTCTTCCATGAATCGTCACATGAATAAATATCATATGTCCCGGTGGGAAGCTCACCGTGCTGCAATGCGGCCTAGCGGAGCGAACCATCCACCGCCTGCCCCTTCTAGTGCATCCGCGTGCTCTTCATCTTCTAGGACTGTGGGGACAGCTGTCACACCTGGTTTTCCACGCACAACTTCCACCACTGTAACTGCAACAGGCAGTTTGCTTGGTAGGTCGTCAGTTGGTTTGGAAGGGGAAACAAGTACGTGTGTACAGCTCTCTCAGACATCGATAGCACCAACGTTGGATGAAGGCGACATCATGTCTACACCTGCACTTTCCTCACAAAGCTGAATTTTTCCAGGGACACCCTACTCAACAACGTCTACACACAGAAGCCAGATCTCTGTCCCTCAGATGTGGACAAATAAAAGGCCATTTCCTGTGACCCATGACAAAGCTAAGAGGTTGACTTTATCCCTCTGTAAGCTCTTGGCTACCGAAATGCTGCCTTTCCGCCTGGTGGACACACAGGATTTTAGAGACCTTATGTCTGTCGCTGTGCCCCAGTACCAGATGCCCAGTCACCACTACTTCTCTAAGAAAGGTGTGCCCGCGCTACACCAGCATGTCGCACACAACATCACCGCTTCCTTGAGAAACTCTGTGTCAACGGGTGCATTTCACCACCGATACTTTGACCAGTAAGCATGGACAGGGACGTTACATGTCGCTGACTGGGCACTGGGTAACTATGGTGATAGATGGTGAAGGGTCTGCTGCACAAGTCTTGCCGTCCCCACGACTTGTGTGTCAATCCTCTGTCTGTCCAAGTTCCGCCACTGCTTCTGCCTCCTCCACCTCATCTGTGTCCTCCACCTCCGCCCCAAGCCTGCCCAGGCCACCAGCGTTCGCACTGCGCAGAAGGAATCATGCACCCCTCATTACTATGCTGGCAGCAGAGCGCAACGGCATCAGGCGGTCTTTAGCTTGACATGTCTTGGAAATAAGAGTCACAGAGCGGCTGAGTTGTGGGCAGCTCTGGAGACTGAGTTTAATAAATGGTTGTCTTTACTCAACCTGCAGCCTGGTAAGGCCGTGTGCGACAATGCTGCAAACTTGGGTGCGGCCCTTTGCCTGGGCAAGGTGGCACACATGCCTTGTATGGCTCACGTGTTGAACCTTGTTGTCCAGCAATTTTTAACACACTATCCCGGCCTAGATGGCCTTCTGGCCAGGGCACGAAAACTGTCTGCTCACTTCCGCCGTTCAACCGCCGCAGCTGAGCGACTTGCATCGCTCCAGAAGTCTTTCGGCCTGCCGGTTCATCGCCTGAAATGCTATGTGCCGACACGCTGGAATTCGACTCTCCACATGTTACAGCGACTGTGGCAGCACCGCCGAGCCCTGGTGCCATACGTCATGACGTATAGCCTGGGCCAACGAGATGCAGAGGTGGGGCAGATCACCCTGATGGAGTGGTCTCAGATCAAGGACCTATGCACCCTTCTGCACAGTTTCGACATGGCGACGAATATGTTTAGCGCTGACAATGCCATTATCAGCATGACAATTCCAGTCATTTACATGCTGGAGCACACGCTAAACACTATTCGAGTCAGGGGGTGGGACAACAGGAAGGGGAGGAACTACAGGAGGATTCATATGCGCAAGACACAACAACATCACCAAGGTCCAGACGTTCATAATCACCAGCGCGGCAGGCATGGGACCATGGGGGACAGGGATCAACAAGGGCGCATTGTAGCAGGCGAAATGTTGAGGAAGGTGCAGGAGAACATGAAGAAATGGATGACGAACTGTCCATGGACATGGAAGACTCAGCGGATGAGGGAGACCTTGGTCAAATTTCAGTTGAAAGAGGTTGGGGGGAGATGTCAGAGGAAGAAAGAACGGTTAGCACCTCTATGCCACAAACACAGCGTGGACTTGGTCCGCATGGCTGCGCAAGACACATGAGCGCCTTCTTGCTGCACTACCTCCAACATGACCCTCGTATTGTCAAAATTAGAAGTGATGATGACTACTGGCTTGCCACACTATTAGATCCCCGGTACAAGTCCAAATTTTGTGACATAATTCCAGCCATAGAAAGGGACGCACGTATGCAGGAGTATCAGCAGAAGCTGTTACTCGATCTTAGCTCAGCTTTTCCACCAAACAACCGTGCAGGTGCAGGAAGTGAATCTCCCAGTTGTAACTTGACAAACATGGGACGGTCTCGTCATCTTCAACAGTCTACCCGTACCAGTAGCACCGTATCTGGTGCTGGTAACAGCAATTTTATGGAATCTTTTCATAATTTTTTTAGACCGTCCTTTGCAAGGCCACCAGAGACAACAAGTCTGACACATAGTCAACGGCTGGAGAGGATGATACAGGAGTATCTCCAAAATGAACATTGATGCCATGACTTTTCAAATGGAGCCTTGCTCATTTTGGGCTTCAAATCTTGAAAAATGGCCAGAGCTCTCCAGTTACGCCTTGGAGATTTTGTCGTGTCCAGCTGCCAGCGTTGTCTCTGAACGTGTCTTCAGTGCTGCTGGGTGTGTGCTGACAGATAAGCGCACGAGTCTGTCCAGTGACAATGTGGACAGACTAACGTTCATCAAAATGAACAAGTCATGGATCCACAAGGAATTTACTACCCCTGTGTCATCCTGGGGAGAGTAAATGCTTGTGGATTTGGAATGTGCTTGATGCAAATCAAAACATCCTGTTTGCAACTAGGGCACAAGTGCTGCCACTGATGGGGTGTCTGTGTGGCCCAATTTTTGGAAAAAAGGGAGACTCCGCTTGGAGTAACCCTTGCTTACATTGTTTTTAAAAATGATCTAAGATGAACAAGTCATGGTTCAGCAAAGACTTTATCTACCTACCCCGGTGTCATGCTGGGGACGGTTAATTATGGCGTATTTTTGAATGTGCTTGATGCAAATCTAGCTGTGAAGTGTACAACTGGGGCACAAGTGCTGCCACTGAAGGGGTGGGTGTGTGTGGGGCCCAATTTTTGGAAAAAAGGGAGACTCCGCTTGGAGTAACCCTTGCTTGCTGTGTTTTTTTAAAAGGAGCCAAGATGAACAAGTCATGGTTCAGCAAAGACTTTGCTAACCTACCCCGGTGTCATCCTGGGGACGGTTAAGGATGGCGTATTTTTGAATGTGCTTGATGCAAATCTAGCTGTGAAGTGTACAACTGGGGCACAAGTGCTGCCACTGAAGGGGTGGGTGTGTGGGGCCCAATTTTTGGAAAAAAGGGAGACTCCGCTTGGAGTAACCCTTGCTTGCTGTGTTTTTTAAAAGGAGCCAAGATGAACAGAGCTGGGATCAGGAAAGACTTAGCTACCTACCCCGGTGTCATCCTGGGGACGGTTAAGGATGGCGTATTTTTGAATGTGCTTGATGCAAATCTAGCTGTGAAGTGTACAACTGGGGCACAAGTGCTGCCACTGAAGGGGTGGGTGTCTGTGTGGCCCAATTTTTGGAAAAAAGGGAGACTCCGCTTGGAGTTACCTTGCGGTGTTTTACATGATTTTAGAAGGGCGTGCCATGCCTATATCTGTGTCTCCTCCTCTTTTTCCTTGTCCAGCCCTTTTGTTTTCGCATGAGTATATGTCCTTGTCACTTTCCCATGTGTTTGTGTTGTGTTGTGAGTTGTTCGTCACCTTTTGGACACCTTTGAGGGTGTTTTCTAGGTGTTTTTATGTGTTTGTGATTGCCTGCCATTGTTTCCTATGCGGTTCGAGTTCGGTTCGTCGAACGTTCGCCGAACCGAACTCGAACGGGACCTCCGTTCGACGAACCGAACTCGAGCCGAACCACGGCCGGTTCTCTCATCTCTACTAACGACGCCGGATGTGCGTCACAAACACCATGACCCCGTTGATAAATCGTTAGCGATGTTGCAGCGTGTAAAGCCCCCTTTACTGTTTCCAATAGATGAATCTACAAAAGTATGAAAAAAGGGAGTGGGTAATACTTTATAATTCTATGATTTAATGTTGTTTCTATAATTTGATATAGAATTTGTAAATATATTCTTATGAATCTTCGTTCTGCCTGACTGTCATCATGTTACTGCCATATTCAGACTTATTGATGCATTTGATGTTCCCATCCTTTACTGTTGGAATCTTTATACATTTAATGACTTTATATTATAATGTTGGTTTCCTCATCAATCTTATTTCCTTGTCCACAGTTGGCAGTTCTCGATTCTCAGATCATACGTTTCTAGCACTTGTGGGCTGTATGCAACGCTGCCTGCGCTGACATCAATATTTCATCTCTGTCACACTATCTGTTATATTCACCATCCTCTATTATATTTCTGGGAAAGGCGTAAAATGAACACACAGAAGATAAAACAGCATTAAATTCTACTCTTCACTCTGCATCCCTTAAAATTTCTCGGGGTCACTGCGTTTATAGAGTCGCTAGATCATCGACTTCTGCAGACCAGTAGTTCCATTTCTTTCAAGTCATATGAAAAAAATCTGATTTTGGAGATGAAAGTCAGGAGTATTCGACATTAGACTCTTCATCAGGTCTAAATGGAAGGATTTTTTCCAGTGTTATAGTCATTGGTACAATAAACAAGTCAGTTAATCGTAATAATTAATGATGTAGACTACAGAAGTAATCTCATCCGGCCTGTTTTATAGCTCTCTCTGTGAATTATGGTTTAAGCAATATGGGACTGGCTAATAAAAGCCAAAATTGGACAATAATGATTAACAACCATCAGTATGACTGTGCGGCCAAGATGCAGTCCTGATTCTTAACAACATACAACTGAAGTTCCATAGATTTGGCACTATTAGGCATTTCGCACATTCAATATTTTCAATTTCAGACCCATATTTCAAGCATTTTTTTACATTTTGGTGTCCTATTTATTTTATACCGTTTGTAATATGCATGTTTAAAGAGGATCAACCACCTGGATTTTCCTATATGAACTAAAGCCAGTGCTATACTGGTGATATCATGCTGATTCTATACATGCCTTTAGTTGTGAGATCAGATGTATACTTTCTGAAATACAGGCAAGTAAAGTTTGTGAAATTCACTGTTACTTGATTGATAGCAGCTACAGAATATCTAATAGATGGGAAGGGTTTGCTAGTTATTCCCGCCCCTGTGTGTCTGTGTATAGATATATGCATAGTATATATAATGAAATTTTTCATTTATCTCATCCTGGTAAAAAAAGTTACAAGGCTGTCAGACAAGGGTAAAAAAGAAAAACAGAAACTAATGCGTTTCTGTCACCTACAAAAAATGAAGAGGTCTGTAATTTTTATTATAGGTACACTTTAACTGTGACAGACATAATAATAAAAAAAAATCTAGAAAATTACATTGTATGATTTGTAACTAACTAATTTGCATTTTATTGCATGAAACAAGTATTTGATACAATAGAAGAACAGAACTTAATATTTGGTACAGAAACCTTTGTTTGCAATTACATAGGTCAGACATTTCCTGTAGTTCTTGACCAGGTTTGCACACACTGCAGCAGGGATTTTGGCATCTCATTCATACAGATCTTCTCCAGATCTTTCAGGTTTCAGGGCTGTCACTGGGTAACATTGAGTTGCAGCTCCTTCCAAAGATTTTCTATTGGGATCAGGTCTGGAGACTGGCTGGGCCACTCCAGGACCATGAAATCCTTCCTATGGAGCCATTCCTTAGTTGTTCCTAGCTCTTTTTTTTTCGGATCATTTTCAAGCTGGAAGACCCATCTTCAATGCTCTTACTTACGTAAGGAGATTGTTAGCCAAAATCTAGCCATATATAACCCCATCTATCCTCTCTTCAATATGGTGCAGTTGTCCTGTCCTCTATGCAGTAAAGTACCCTCAAAGGAAGATGTTTCTTCTGAAATACTTCATAGTTGGGATGATGTTTTTGGTGTTGTATTCATTCTTCTTCTTTGCCAAACGCGGTGAGTGGAGTTGATACCAAAAAGTTATTTTATTTTCTCATCTGACCACATGACCTTCTCCCTTGCCTCTTCTGGATCATCCAGATTGTCAATAGTGAACTTCAAACGAGCCTGGACATGTGCTGGCATAAGCAGAGGGACCTTGCATTCCCTGCAGGATTTTAATCCATGATGGCTGAGTGTGTTACTAATGGTAATCTTTGAGACTGTGGTCCCAACTCTCTTCAGGTCATTGGTCAGGTCCTCCAGTGTAGTTCTTGGCTGATTCCTGACCTTTCTCAGAATCATCCTTACCCCATGAGACGAGATCTTGCATGGAGCCCCAGACCAAGTAAGATTACCAATCACCTTGTGTGTCTTCTATTTTCCAATAATTGCACCAACATTTGTTGCCTTCTCACTAAGCTACTTGCCTATTGTCCTGTAACCAATCCCAGCATAGTGCAGGTTTACAATTTTTTTTTACTGTTATCCTTAGCTCTTTGGTCTTGGCCATGGTGGAATGGTTGGAGTGTTAACAACAGCATGGCAGAGGCCACACTTGATGTGACATCCCAGAGTGGAGGGGGAGCAGTAAAGAGCAGTTCCAGCGTCACACTGAATTACAGGTATTGGGAGTGTATAGAACTGGCCTATGCATCTCATCATTATAGTTTATGAAGGCAGGACCAGTAAAAGGATTTTTTTTTTTATCCCCCCTGAGTTACTATCCATTTTCCCATAACCATCTATGTTGAGGACATTGGGAACCTGATAATTGTTTCATGCTTCCCAAACAACAGCATGATTGCGGCCAAGTATGCTACTTTTTTCTGAACTGTTCAGCATTTCAGAGAATACATAATTTGAAGAGCTAGTCAGGGACCACAGGTCTAGAAGACTAATCGGGATCTGTCAGCCACTCTCTGCAAATCTCTAGTTGATTGAAATATTTCTTCCTAGGTCACACCTGAGAGACCTATAGTAAAGCTGCCAGTGAGCCGTAGTTCTAATGATAAGAAGCTGACATCTTTGTGACGCGAAACGTGCATTGGAGTGGTTTGTTGTGTATGTGAGGGATGGAGGCGAGGTGTTTTATATATGGGAAAGCAATTTATGCACGTGCGATTATTTCCTTGACCAATTTTTGACCTTATCATTAGAACTACGGCTCATTGGCAGCTTTATAATATGCGGCCAAGGTATTTACGGTATATGATTCCCTACTGCTCTGGCTTCTTGTAATTTTCTTGGATAATTCTTCCTGACCTCTATCCCTCACATGCTTGTGGGTGTTCATCCCTTAATAACATCTGACTAGCACTTTTTTTTTACCATTTTTCACTATTGGTGTAATTTATATGTGGTTTTAAATTTTGTGATAAATTGAAGTGTTTTTTGCATATAGCTTTTAATGTGCCTGGTTTTTCTTGGTTATAAGTCTAAATATGGAGTGGCTCATTTCTCTTAATAGAATAATATAATTTGTATTAGAGATATGTGCTGGTCAAATATCTGTGTTTCTGAGTATTTGGGATTGGCTGTAAATCAAATTTTGGGGGACAAATTTGTCAAATAGGGACAATATGAATTTTAAAAGATTTGCTCATCTTTAGGTTCAAGGCCTCAGCACAGCCATAAACCGATGCTTGTCATGTGCACACATTTACTCTTCGTAATCAAATCAATCCAAGAATTCAATTAGTTTCATAAGTAAATGAAAAGATCATTTTACTGAGGAAGAGAAATGTGATAGAAAGCAGAAGCAGCGATTAATCTAGGACCAATCCTAAATGTTGGGTCAAATCTACACCAAGCTATTACATGGGTCCAAAATGGTCTTATCTAGAGTTGAGCGAGTAGTTAACTATTCGTACTTGCTATACTCATAACGAGTACTGTCTAATACTCGCGTATTCATTCCGAATAGCATGTGCAATGCAAGTCAATGGGGAAAAACTCGCAAAGTAACGAGTAACCCGAATGCCGTACTATTCGTGTGAGTAGCGAATAGTGCTGAATTCGGGTTACTCGTTACTTTGCACGTTTTCCCCATTGACTTGCATTGCACACGCTATTCGGAATGAATACGCGAGTATTAGACAGTGCTTGTTATGAGTATAGCGAGTACAAATAGATAGGTACTCACTCAACTCTAGTCATATCATAATATTGCTTCCATTTCTCTGGGGATACAGCTGAGGACCTCATTTTAGGTCTTGTCACTATTAATTCAACAACCGTTATATCAGATAATACT
Source organism: Anomaloglossus baeobatrachus (assembly GCF_048569485.1). NCBI lineage: Eukaryota > Metazoa > Chordata > Amphibia > Anura > Aromobatidae > Anomaloglossus > Anomaloglossus baeobatrachus. The sequence continues at coordinate 62,725,384 of NC_134357.1, read as the reverse complement.
TTTTCTTGTAAGAATTAAATTCTCATTAATCCCTGAGAAAGATAATTTGTTATTATTAACATGAGGCAGACTGAACTAATTGTTATTTGTTAAATTTTCTTTTTTGTATAAAAAAAAAAAAAACTAATTAAAAGCACATCTTGAAGACATTCATTAAAATAATACTTATTAGTCTTTTCTCCCGGTAACATAATACATATGTCAATGACAGACCCTAGAGGTAGCCATTTTTATGGGAATTATTAAGAAGCCCATCTGTTTGCAACTTTATCTTTGCTGTGTTTTCTTGCTTTATGTGTCGATGAAATTGCAGCTATGATTATTCTGCCTCATGGATACATAGGACGTGATGGCGCCTCAACAGATCGTTTCTTTGCATATTCGTATCGGCCGTACTCGCGTTCATATCGGTTCCTCAGATAGTTTAACTCTGCCACAATCTCATTGCAAGAAGACTCCAGGAAAAGAAGAATGTTTAACTGAAAATCTTGTATTGATGATAAATGCGGAAAGAAAAAAGAGTGATTTTCTCCAGAGAGTATACAGCATGTTACATAGGCTGGCTGATATAAAACACTACATGGAGAAGAAGGGTGGGAAATGCTGACATCACAGAGCTACAGGGACGAGGAAGGGACAAAATACAAGGAAAGTCAAAGCTTCTGCCTAGCAACAGACAGGCAATACACAACAATGAAAATATTGAATAATTCCCAAGTCGTGGGACATGACAATGACTGTTCTATAATAGCTGATATCTACATTTATATATAAGTTGTGAGATGTAGTTTTACAATAATGCAATAGTATTTGGTGACTTGGAGATATCGCAGTGTTAGATTAAATAAAAATAAATAAATCTTTATTTTTATATAGCGCTAACATATTCCGCAGCGCTTTACATGAATCAGGAACACTGTCCCCCATTGGGGCTCACAATCTAAATTCCCTATCAGTATGTTTTTGGAGTGTGGTAGGAAACTGGAGAACCCGGAGAAAACCCACGCAAATATGGGGAGAACATACAAACTCCTAGCAGATGGTGTCCTTGGTGGGATTTGAACCCAGGACCCCAGCTCTGCAAGACTGCTGTGCTAACCACTGAGCCACCGTGCCACACTAGATTAGAAGAAAAGAGATCAGGGTTACAGACCAAAGCATCAGACAAGCTCTGTGACTGATTCACTGTTAACTAATTTTGAATTCTGCTTTGTACTATGATGCAGATGTAACAATGTGACTGCAAGATAGCGAGAGACTGGTGGGAGACTTATTCAGTTCATTCAGCTCTGATTGCAAGCAGGTGGCTTGCTCTCATTTGTAGTATTGTTGCTGAAGCTTTGCTGAACTCCTGCCTGAGTCATCTGTGGATAAGTAATGCATGCATTTTCCCCTGTGTGTCCTCCTTGTGTCTTCCTTTAGCATTTTGTGGGGTTTACCCTACCCATCCTACTCGTTCTCTAGTCAGGGTCCAGCACTAGGGATACCTAGGGTCAGGTAGACAACTCGGCGCATAGGTACAGAACCTATCTAGGGTGGTGAGGGACCCCAGGGACCAGCAGTAGGTTTGGTCAGGGGTTGCCATCTCCCCCTTCCCTAGACTCAGGGGTCCCCTTCCCTTTCCTTTCGTAGCACGCTTGAGACTTCCCCGTAACCAGTATGACAATAATAGAAGTCATTGTTTGGGCAGCTCTCCTCTCCGTCCACATACAGCCAGTCATTGATAGTCATTCAGAAACTGCTAGCTGCTCTCTTTGGGCGGCTCTATCTGGGCTTTCGCTTGACGACTCTCTCTCTAAGCCGAGCACCGAGCGTACCTGAGCACTCAGATGCTTGACTGAGTGTTTAGCATACGATCAGCACCTGAACTCTGGCCCAAACTTTTTTTAAGGCTGTGTTTGGGACACGCAGTGTTGTGTACCAACCCCGAGCTTTACAAGTCGTTCATCTCTAATCCTAACGCAACTGAAGATCATGAAGATTTGTACTGTCCCTTCATATAGGATCTCAGAGTTCTCACACATGGGCCTTGAATGGATGTTTCAGCAGAAGACAAACTCACAGGTGACTTTGGAGTTTATCATTTCTATTTACGGTGGTTTATTTCTTATAGGCTACTTTTCAAACGGCCAACAAATGTAGCAAACGTTAAAAGAATTGCCAAGATGCACTATGCCATTAATATAGTGTGCCATAGCTCTTTGTATAGAGCAGCCGTTCATACGCTTTGTATTAATCCCAGTAATGGTATGTATGAGCGACGCTTCACGTCAATGGCGTAATACTACATTTGTACTAGCCCTTAATGATGATAGCCCTGTGTCATACTATTAACAATAACAGTTTACGTGTTCTATATTCATGGAGCAGGAACCTCAGTATGATTTCCTCCGGTGGTGCACAAAGGAACCATTCTCCGACATTGTACAATATGTCATCGAGAAGCCTATAGTTTCCACAACAGTGTATTAATATCATACAAAGTTATAAAAGAAGCCTATTTAGAGTCTCATTTCTTCAGATCCATTATTTTTGGCTTTTTCATGGCATATATTAGACTCCTGCATCTAAAAAGATGTAAGTGAGACCTGCAGTACAGATGGAAATAAACAATTCTTGTACCACTCGCTGATACCATGATGTTAATACAAACAGTATTACAAAGGCAATCGGTATTATATTAATGCAAAGTGCATATACACACCGAGGGGCATGCACAATACTTTCTGCACAGCAGGAGTTGCTAAGACTATTTATGGGTTCAAAGCATTCAGAATAATTTACCTTGTTACAAAGGTTATATAAATTAACATAAAAATGCCCGTAAACTAGGCAGACTGCGACTTTTCGGCATTTTCTAAAGACAGAGCGGAGTCCCTTGAGCAGCGTACAAAGAACCCATTTTTCTTTTCTAATTTCTGGTGTACTTAAGATTTTATTCTACTTTATCTTATTCTTCCTACCTGGTACAAGTGTATAAGCATTAATGAGAGACAAGAAAATTGCATCAATTTCTAGGCTGCACACTTTAAATTATATTCCCATAGGGTTTGGAGCTGTAGTGCGGCTCGAAGACTATACTTACATAAGAAGATTATTAGGGATTGAAGGTAGAGTTTCCGAAAAAAAAACCCCTATTAAGCAGCAAAGTAGCAGCATTTTCTTGCCTTCAAATCCTGTTATTTAGGCTTTGTCCCATGACAACTGAATCAGCAGTAATATCAACACAACTTTAAAAAACAAACTTCATAATCTATTTTAGGAATTTTCAGACAGAGAACCTGCTTGTCCTCACACCGCGCCTTCATTATATCGTTTGCTGATTTAGCAGTTGTAAATTAAGAAGAAGAAACTGGACATAAAGTGCTACTTAAAGTGCCCAGATCACAGGAGAGCTGCATTCTGAATTGGGGCATCTACATATTGATTGATTTAGTGGTGTACTGACCGCGCAGCCACTATAGGGCCCTTGAGATGCCAATACAGTTTAAAGCAATGATGATAGAGGGAGCGGTTTGCTATCCGCACCCTCCTTTATCATTCTGTTGCTGTGACTGCGCTTTGACATCTCAGCACAGCGAGCGCGATGACATCACTACTGCGCGCCCGCTGTGCTGAGATGTGCAGAACGCACGCTAAGGGGTACTTTGCACACTACGACATCGCAAGCCGATGGTAGCGATGCTGAGTGCGATAGTCCCCGGCCTCGTCAAGGTTGCGATCTCTTGTGATAGCTGCTGTAGCGAAAATTATCGCTACGGCAGTTTCACATGCACTTACCTGTCCTGCGACGTCGCTCTGGCCGGCGAACCGCCTCCTTCCTAAGGGGGCGGGTCGTGCGGCATCACAGCGACGTCACACGGCAGGCGGCCAATAGAAGCAGGGGGGCGGAGATGAGCGGGACGTAAACATCCCGCCCACCTCCTTCCTTCCTCATTGCAGCCGGGACACAGGTAAGGAGATGTTCCTCGCTCCTGCGGCTTCACACACAGCGATGTGTGCTGCCACAGGAACGAGGAACAACATCGGAACATCGGTCCTTCCGAAATTATGAAAATGACTGACGCTACACCAATCATACGATTTTGATGCTTTTGCGCTTGTTAATCGTATCCAAAATGCCTTACACACTACGATGTCAACAGCGACGCCGGATGTACGTCACTTTCGATTTGACCCCACCAACATCGCACCTGCGATGTCGTAGTGTGCAAAGTACCCCTATGGATGCCGGCAGAACAGAAAGGGAAAGAGGAGAGGTGAACTTTTTTTTTTAATTTATTTTTAAATCAGTGAGTAGACTGGCAAAGGACTATATGGTGTACATTTACTATTTGGTGGACTGTGGGGATGCATTATAATGTCTGGAGGACTATGGGGGGTGCATTATAATATATGGAGGACTATGGAGGGTGCATTATAATATATAGAGGACTATGGGGGGTGCATTATAATATATGGAGGACTATGGAGGGTGCATTATAATATATGGAGGACTATGGGGGGGTGCATTATAATATATGGAGGACTATGGGGATGCATTATAATATATGGAGGACTATGGAGGGTGCATTATAATATATGGAGGACTATGGGGGGTGCATTATAATATATGGAGGACTATGGGGGATGCATTATAATGGAGGACTATGGAGGGTACATTATAGTATATGGAGGACTATGGGGGTGCATCATAACATATGGAAGACTATGGGGATGCATTATAATGTCAGGAAGAGTATGGGGGTGCATTATACTATTTGGAAGACTATGGTGTTGCCTTATAATATATGGAGGACTATGGGGTGCAATATGATATATGGAGGACTATGGGGTGCAACATAATATATGGAGGCCTATGGGGTGCATTATAATATGTGGAACACTATGAGGGTGCTTTATACTATATGGAAGGCAATGTGGGACCCATTATAATATATGGAAGGCTATGGGGTGCATACATATGGGGTATAATATTATGGAAGGCAATGTAGGGCTCTTTATATTACAGTGGGGGAAATAATTATTTGATCCCTTGCTAATTTTGTAAGTTTCTCCACTGACAAAGACATGAAGAGTCTCTAATTTTAAGGGTAGGTTAATTTTAACAGGGAGAGATAGAATATCCAAAATAAAATCCAGAAAATCACATTGTATAAATTATATAAATTTATTTGCATTTTGCAGAGTGAAATAAGTATTTGATCCCCTACCAACCATTAAGCGTTCTGGCTCCTACAGACACTTAGATGCTCCTAGTGAACTCCTTACCTGCATTAAAGACAGCTGTCTTAAATTGTCACCTGTATAAAAGACTCCTGTCCTCAATTAATCAGTCAGACTCTAACCTCTACAACATGGGCAAGACCAAAGAGCTTTCTAAGGATGTCAGGGAGAAGATCATAGACCTGCACAAGGCTGGAATGGGCTACAAAGCCATGAGTAAAGGGCGCTTTACACGTTACAATAAATCTTACGATGTGTCGGCGGGGTCACGTCGTCAGTGACGCACATCCGGCATCGTAAGTATGATTGTAGCATGTAAAACCTCCGTGCAATTGCGATTGAACGAAAATCCGTTCATCGCATGCACGTCGTTCATTTCTCAAAGATTGAACGTGCGGTTGTGCAATGTTCCTGAGGCAGCACACATCGCAGTGTGTGACACCCCGGGAACATTGAATGACAGCTTACCTTCGTCCGCGGTTCCCGCCGACAATGCGGAAGGAAGGAGGTGGGTGGGATGTTTACGTCCCGCTCATCTCCGCCCCTCCGCTTCTATTGGCCGGCTGCCGCGTGATGTCGCTGTGACACCGAACGTCCCTCCCACTCCAGGAAGTGGATGTTCGCCGCCCACAGCGAGGTCGTATGGAAGAGTAAGTACGTGTGACAGCTTTTAATCGATTGTGCGGCACAGTCAAAAAATTGAACGTGCCGCACATACAATGGGGGCGGGTCACATCGCATACGATATCGTATGCAAAATTGAAAGGTGTAAAGCAGGCTAAAGATGCTGGGTGAGAAGAAGACAACTGTTGGTGCAATAGTAAGAAAATGGAAGAAATACAAAATGAGTGTCAATCGACTACGATCTGGGTCTCCATGCAAATTCTCACCTCGTGGGGTAACCAGGATCATGAGAAAGGTGAGAGATCAGCCTAAAACTACATGGTGGGAACTTGTTAATGATCTCAGGGCAGCTGGGGCCACTGTCACCAAGAAAACCATTGGTAACACATCACGCTGTAATGGATTAAAATCCTGCAGTGCCCGCAAAGTCCCCCTGCTCAAGAAGGCCAATGTGCAGGCCCATCTGAAGTTTGCCAATGAACACCTGGATGATTCTGAAAGTGATTGGGAGAAAGTGCTGTGGTTAGAAAAGACAAAAATTGAGCTCTTTGGCCGTAACTCAACTCGCCGTGTTTGGAGGAAAAGAAATGCTGCCTATGACCCAAAGAACACCATCCCCACTGTCAAGCATGGAGGTGGAAACATTATGTTTTGGGGGTGTTTCTCTGCTAAGGGCATAGGACTACTTCACCACATCAATGGCACAATGGATGGAGCCATGTACCGTAAAATCCTGAATGATAACCTACTTCCCTCTGCCAGGACATTAAAAATAGGTCGTGGCTGGGTCTTCCAGCACGACAATGACACAAAACATACAGCTGGCTCAAAAAGAAGCACATTAAGGTCATGGAGTGGCCTAGCCAGTTTCCAGACCTTAATCCCATAGAAAACTTATGGAGGGAGCTGAAGCTCCGAGTTCCCAAGCGACAGCCTCAAAATCATAATGATTTTGAGATGATCTGCAAGGAGGAGTGGAGCAAAATTCCTCCTGACATGTGCAGACACGTCATCATCAACTACAGAAAACGTCTGACTGTGGTGCTGCCAACAAGGGTTTTGCCACCAAGTATTAAGTCTTGTTTGCCAGAGGGATCAAATACTTATTTCTCTCTGCTAAATGCAAATAAATTTATATAATTTATACAATGTGATTTTCTGGATTTTATTTAGGATATTCTATCACTCACTGTTAAAATTAACCTACCCTTAAAATTATAGACTGTTCATATCTTTGTCTGTGGGCAAACTTACAAAATCAGCATGGGATCAAATACTCATTTTCCCCACTCTATATAAATGTGCATAATACTATATGGGACCAATTATACTATATGGAGACTATGTGGGGACCATGATAATTTTTGGAGGGCTATGAGGGAGCTTTTATACTTTATGGAGATAAATTTGAGAGCTATGTTGGGGGCCATTATACAGTATGAAGAGATGTGGGGGCCATTGTATTGTATGCATGCCCATAATACTGCATAGAGGGCTGAGTGGTGGTGACAATTGGGGATCAAAAATGTTGGGGTCACTATACTTTGCCACGGTAGTTGAGGGGTGTTCATGAGGGTCATCAAATTGTGTGTGGAAGGTACTGTGTAGGAATTCACTGTGTGGGTATCATACAGTGCTTATGAGACACTTTTGTAGACATCATACTATATGGGTGCAATGAAATGGGAATCTATTGGCTTCAACAGGAGGAAAATTACTTTGTACAGGCTGTAAAGTTTTGAGATATGTTCTTATGTGACCCAGCCGAAAATTATTGACTATTGTCACAGTTAGTTGCTCGTGGTTATAACCATGGAAACCTAATGTCCTACAATGCTCTGCGCATGAGGTAAGAGACATAGTGAATCAGGAGAACTATACTACATTTCTAACTGGAGGTATTTGCTAATATTATTATTATTACACCTACTACATATTGGGATAGGGTCTTGGAGATGGGAATGCTCCTTTAAAGGGATTCTATCAGTGACACTACCCCGGTGCATGCAGAGATAATGCAGAATAGAGTAGTGTAAACATCATCAAGTCTACCTAGTATAATGCCATCTTTTGAGCCACGGGTACTGAAATTTGACTTTCATTGCTATGCAAATAAAGTTCATTGGCTATATCAGTGCACTGCAGTCTATGGCATCTCTCTGCTTTTTCCTGCACTAAACTTCTTGATTGATGGTGTAGATGTAGCGCCCAACGGAAAGGTGTTTTAACCTACTCGTTGCTGGGCCAGGGATGCAGATCCTCTGCATCGTCACGGGGTGGCCTGGCCCAGTTACGTTGCCCCGAAGCATACACGAACGGAAGGATGGAGGGTGGTAGGGAGGCAGGAATGGAGGATGAGGGTAGAAGTTGGAGGTGGAGGATAGGGGTGTTAGAAAAGTCTATTAGGATGATCGTGACGTCACCTGTGGTACGCGGTCAGGTACGCGGCCACCGTTGCAGGGTCTCTCTTGCCGGGGAAGATGTTGGGGTGCAGCCGAGATGATATCGCTCCCCAAAAGCGGAGTGGGATTACCCCAGGGAGTATGATGGAGGACGGGAGTGGTGGTAGTCCCCGTTGGTGCGGCAGCGCTGGGCGACGATGCCGGTAAAGGAGAGGCAGAGATAGGGGCTGTGGTTCCAGGTCTTTTTACTCACAGGTTGTTCAGGCGCTGCCCCAGAGTACCATTCTCTGCCATGATGGGCTCCAGTCGAACCCGGATCCGTGAAAGGTCAAGTCTGGTGTGTGTCTCAGCCTGTGAGCCCTTTCCTCCTTTGATGCGCTAAGTATCAGACCCCCGTGGCGTGAAGCACTTGGGAATCCCGGTGTCAGTAAAGTGTCCTGTTCTGTATGCTGATAGCACAGTTCTGTTGTGGGGCCGATCCTCAACCCTGGATCCTATGTGCTATTTGGCTGCAGACTTGTTGGGAGGAGTCCGGGGACTGTTCTAGCCCTTCCCCACGACCCTTGCAGAGTTGGTAGACAACGTGAAGTATATCTTCCCTAGGATTCTGTATCACGACAGCACCAGTCCTGTGGAAGCAGCTGCCTGCTTCTCTCCAGTGACTGTGTTGAATGCCTTGGCCCACAGAGCCGCTCGCTGCACGTCCGCTCTGCTCTGTGTCTGAGGCTGTTTACTCTGTTGTGTTGTGTAGTTATGTAATTACGCATTCCAAAGAGGACCTGAGTGGCAGCATACCAGAATAGCATGTTTATCATTAGAGCAACCCTTCACATAGGTAGCCTGGGGGTAATATTTTGAAGAAGGTCACATATGACCGAAACGTTATATTGATTGTCACACAGAATACTACGCCTGTCAATAAGACATTTTTTTTGCATTTCTACAAGTTTGAGTGCTGGATTTTATTTAATTGTTTATGGAATTGGACTCTATCCGAGCACCAACAAAGTTTAAAAAGAGTGCCGTATTTTGTAACTAGAAGTGATTTAAAGGGAACCTGTCACCAGGTTTTTCCTTTTTGAATGGTGGCCACCACCAGTGAACTCTTATATACAGCATTTCAGAACACTGTATATAAGAGCTCAGGCTGCTCTGTAGAACATAAAAAAAACAACTTTATAATACTCACCTAGGGAGCAGTCCCGTCCGATGGGTGTCATTGCTCATGGGTCCAGCACCTCCTCCATCTTGTGCAGTTGCAGTCTTCCTTCCAAGCCCTAAATGGATAACGCGTCCTACGTCATCCACACAGAGGCCGCCATTGCGCTTCTGCGCATGCGCACTTTGATGAGACTGGAGAGTGACACCCATTGGACCCAACCACTCCCCAGGTGAGTATAATAAAGGTGTTTTTTACATTATAAAGCGCGGCCTGGGCTCTTATATACAGTATTCTAGAATGCTGTATATAAGGGCTCACTGGTGGTGGCCGCAGCTGATAAGGGACAAATCTGGTGATAGGTTCTCTTAATTCAATAAGTTGTACCGCACTTATTCAATGGCGCTGTTTGTTACTGTAATCTATGATGAAGGCTTTCACCTATTCAACTATTGTATCCCCTGTCCTACATTGCTCTACCATTATTGAGATTCGGCTGCTCCATTGGTTTTATTTGTTAGAAAAATTATGATATTTTTGATCTTACGTCTATGGTGAGCCAGGTCTCTATACTGTAAAAGCTATTTAATACCAGCTCACACCATTTACAAAGCAATTTAGAACAGAAAATAGAAAAGCTTTTATGTGACAAATGCTCCATTTTTAAACAATTTTCCATTTGTTAAAAAATAATTACCCCCTTCCAACCCTATTGTTAATTGTAGTTCTGCGTTTTTTTCTTACGCTCCAGTAATGATAACTGTGGTCTAACTGAGATAATATTAGAATTTTGGCTGGAAATGTAATAATAGGTTTGGGAATAATTTGTGCATGCTTTAATGGTGGTCAACCTTAGCTAACAAATGCGATATACCCATATTTAACCATTGTATTCATGTTCTTTACGCATGAGACCTTACCCACAGTGTGTTATTAAAATGAACATTTGCTGAAAAAGAGAACAGAACTATACCAATACAAGACATGGAAGTAATATCGCATGGCAACTGGAACTTTTTTATCTGCCTTACATTATTCCGATGATTATTACTTTTTTGTACCAATCAATAGTATATATTGGTACATTTTGCTTATGCTACAGTAGTTTTTATTTCTCTTTTGCCTTTTATAGGATTTGCATAAATGTTCAGGAACCCCCTTAGCCCTCAACAAACCTATATAAAGTGAATGAGTAAAGGCCCCGTTACACGCAACGACATCGCTAACGAGATGTCGTTGGGGTCACGGAATTCGTGACGCACATCCGGCCTCGTTAGCGACGTCGTTGCGTGTGACACGTACAAGCGACCGCTAACAATGCAAAATACTCACCAAATCGTTGATTGTTGACACGTCGTCCATTTCCCAAATATCGTTGATGGTGCTGAATACAGGTTGTTCGTCGTTCCTGAGGCAGTGCACATCGCTACGTGTGACACCACAGGAATGACGAACAACACCGTACCTGCGTCCTCCAGCAATGAGGTGGGCATATCTTTCATGCGGCCACTCATCTCCGCCCCTCCGCTTCAACTGGACGCCTGCCATGTGACGTCGCTGTGACGCCGCACGAACCACCCCCTTAGAAAAGAGGCTGTTCGCCGCCCACAGCGATGTCTCTAGGAAGGTAAGTATGTGTGATGGGTGTTAGCGATATTGTGCGCCACGGGCAGCGATTTGCCCATGACGCACAAACGACGGGGGCAGGTGCTATCACAAGCGACATCGCTAGCGATGTCGCTGTGTGTAAAGCCCCCTTAAGTGAATGTAAACTAGACAGAAAAGGGATGAAGCTGCAGTATATTCTGATCAGTGTTTGTGTGGGACTTTAGGGCTTCCAAAGGGGAACAGAAAGGTAAAAAGTTGTGCCCATTTTATTTTTAAAGGGAAGCTGTCAGGTCTACTCTTGCCGCCAACCCAGCAGCATTCATCCCTGTATTCCATCAATAATCAGCCCTGTATAGGAATATTTAAAAGTAAAAAAAACGACGTATAAACCTTACTTTCCCTATGTTAATTAGGGCTTTGACTAGTTGATGGGCCGTTAGTTACCTGTGGGCGTAATAACATTATTTCCATGAGCCGCATCACCACTAATTCCTGGAAATCTTGCGCATGCGCGTGGCTCATGTTGGCTGCGTCAGTGTGTAGTGCCCCTGAAGCCATCGGGGAGCTACAAGGTTCTGCATCCCCACCAAAATGCAGGGCCTACCCCCTAGGGCCCTGGAAGACCAGTGCCGGTAACACACAAACACTCCAGGTAATCCCAGTTTTCCCCAATCATCCCCCATAGTATGGTGCAAAGCTAGGGTCGGACCAATGGAAGGCCGCCTAGAGGTGTAGCCAGTCCAGTCCACTAATTGACCAGGTGGGAGGGGCAGACTGTGGACAGTAGTCAGTCAGTAAGAAAGTAGTTTAGGAGCACTGAAGGTGCCCAGGAGGATAGTTGCCGGTGGAGTACGGTGGAGTACTACCGGAACTACGCACCAACAGGGTACAGGTCAGGCAGAAGCATCAGGTAGGCCTGATAACACCTGCACAGTGAGGGGACCATCAAGGACCTTGCTGACCCTAAATATCCGAAACTCAGTAGCAAAGGGAGAACCGGACAGGACCAGAGACTCCAACCCCATAGGGTTCACGCTACCGTCATACGGACAGCAGTGGAAAACCACCAGACGGGGACCCCCAGTTGCTCTACGCCACGGGGACCCACCAACCAGAGATTGGTGCAGGGGAAGAAGTACCAGATTACTACACTGGCACTGGGACAAAGGGGACCTGAAGGTAAAACTAGCTGGCCTCGAGTGACCAGTTACCCCCAGAAAGTGAGTAAAGAACCAATTGCACTGAACCCCTTGTGTGGACTACCTTCTTCCGACACCCGTCATTACACCTACCCTCTGGGGCTTGGCCCTGCTTGCAGAGGGTCTAACATCCAGGCTGCCATTAACACCAGCCCCAGTAGTGGACACAGCGGCGGCTCCATCTACATAGCCGCAACACCGCAAGTGGCATCACGTGTGAACACTATTCTAATCCCCTTTAAATATTCCCCTTTACAAAAAGGGCCCAGGGCACGGAACCAGGCAACGGCCACCAAAGTGACATTCTCTAGCTATACAGTACAGACCAAAAGTTTGGACACACCTTCTCATTCAAAGAGTTTTCTTTATTTTCATGACTCTAAAAATTGTAGATTCACATTGATGGCATCAAAACTATGAATTAACAGATGTGGAATGAAATACTTAACAAAAAATTGGGAAACAACTAAAAATATGTCTTATATTCTAGGTTCTTCAAAGTAGCCACCTTTTGCTTTGATTACTGCTTTGCACGCTGATGGCATTCTCTTGATGAGCTTCAAGAGGTAGTCACCGGAAATGGTTTTTACTTCATAGGTGTGCCCTGTCAGGTTTAATAAGTGGGATTTCTTGCCTTATAAATGGGGTTAGGACCATCAGTTGTGTTGTGCAGAAGTCTGGTGGATACACAGCTGATAGCCCTACTGAATAGACTGTTAGAATTTGTATTATGGCAAGAAAAAAGCAGCTAAGTAAAGAAAAACGAGTGGCCATCATTACTTTAAGAAATTAAAGTCAGTCAGTCTGAAAAATTGGGAAAACTTTGAAAGTGCCCACAAGTGCAGTGGCAAAAACCATCAAACGCTACAAAGAAACTGGATCACATGAGGACTGCCCCAGGAAGGGAAGACCAAGAGTCACCTCTGCTGTGGAGGATAACTTTAACCGAGTCACCAGCCTCAGAAATTGCAGGTTAACAGCAGCTCAGATTAGAGACCAGGTCAATGCCACACAGAGTTCTAGCAGCAGACACATCTCTAGAACAACTGTTAAGAGGAGACTTTGTGCAGCAGGCCTTCATGGTAAAATAGCTGCTAGGAAACCACTGCTAAGGACAAGCAACAAGCAGAAGAGACTTGTTTGGGCTAAAGAACACAAGGAATGGACATTAGACCAGTGGAAATCTGTGCTTTGGTCTGATGAGTCCAAATTTGAGATCTTTGGATCCAACCACCGTGTCTTTAGGGTGCTTTACACGCTGCAACATCGCTAACGATATATCGTCGGGGTCACATCGTTAGTAACGCACATCCGGCGCCGTTAGTGACATCGCAGCGTGTGACACCAATGAGCGATGATCAACGAGTGCAAAAACGTGAAAGATCGTTGCTCGTTGGCACGTCGTTCATTTCCTTAATATCGTTGCTGCTGCAGGTATGATGTTGTTGATCGTTCCTGCGGCAGCACACATCGCTATGTGTGACACCGCAGGAACGACGAACATCTTCTTACCTGCATCCACCGGCAATGAGGAAGGAAGGAGGTGGGCGGCATGATCCGGCCACTCATCTCCGTCCCTCCTCTGCTATTGGATGGTTGCCGTGTGACCTCGCTGTGATGCCGCACGAACCGCCCCCTTAGAAAGGAGGCAGATCGCCGGCCAGAGTGACGTCGCAGGGAAGGTAAGTCGACGGGTGACGGGTGTTAGCGATGTTGTGCGCCACGGGCAGCAATTTGCCTGTGTCGCACAACCGACAGGGGCGGGTATGCTCGCTAGCGATATTGGTACCGATATTGCAGCGTGTTAAGTACCCTTAAGTGTGAAACAATTGATAATATGTCTTATATTCTAGGTTCTTCACAGTAGCCATCTTTTGATTTGATTACTGTTTTGCACACTCTTGGCATTCTCTTTATGAGCTTCAAGAGGTAGTCACCGGAAATGGTCTTCCAACAGTCTTGAAGGAGTTCCCAGAGATGCTTAGCACTTGTTGACCCTTTTGCCTTCACTCTGCGGTCCAGCTCACCCCAAACCATCTCGATTGGGTTCAGGTCTGGTAACTGTGGAGGCCAGGTCATCTGGCGTAGCACCCCATCACTCTCCTTCTTAGTCAAATAGCCCTTACATAGCCTGGAGGTGTGTTTGGGGTCATTGTCCTGTTGAAAAATAAATGATGGTCCAAATAAACGCAAACCGGATAGAATAGCATGCTGTTGCAAGATGCTGTGGTAGCCATGATGGTTCTGTAGGCCTTCAATTTTGAATAAATCCCCAACAGCACCCCCACACCATCACACCTCCTCCCCCATGCTTCACGGTGGGAACCAGACATGTGGAGTCCATCCGTTCACCTTTTCTGCGTCGCACAAAGACAGTGTGGTCGGATCCAAAGATCTCAAATTTGGAGACTCATCAGACCAAAGCATAGATTTCCACTGGTCAAATGTCCATTCTTTCTGTTCTTTAGCACAAACAAGTCTCTTCTGCTTGTTGCCTGTCCTTAGCAGTGGTTTCCTAGCAGCTATTTTACTATGAAAGCCTGCTGCACAAAGTCTCCTCTTAACAGTTGTTCTAGAGATGTGTCTGCTGCTAGAACTCTGTGTGGCATTGACCTGGTCTCTATCTGAGCTGCTGTTAACCTGCAATTTCTGAGGCTGGTGACTCGGATAAAGTTATCCTCCGCAGCAGAGGTGACTCTTGGTCTTCCTTTCCTGGGGCAGTCCTCATGTGAGCCAGTTTCTTTGTAGCGTTTGATGGTTTTTGCCACTGCACTTGGGGACACTTTAAAAGTTTTCCCAATTTTTCGGACTGACTGACCTTCATTTCTTATCGTAATGATGGCCACTCGTTTTTCTTTACTTAGCTGCTTTTTTCTTGCCATAATACAAATTCTAAGGGCGGCTTTGCACGTTGCGACATCGCAAGCCGATGCTGCGATGTCGCACGCGATAGTCCCCTCCCCCGTCGCAGGTACGATATCGTGTGATAGCTGGCGTAGCGAACATTATCGCTACGCCAGCTTCACACGCACTCACCTGCCCTGCGACCGTCGCTCTGGCCGGCGACCTGCCTCCTTCCTAAGGGGGCGGGTCGTGCGGCGTCATAGCGACGTCACACGGCAGGCAGCCAATAGCGGCGGAGGGGCGGAGATGAGCAGGATGTAAACATCCCGCCCACCTCCTTCCTTCCGCAAATCCTACGGAAGCCGTGGTGACGCCGGTAGGAGATGTTCCTCGCTCCAGCGGCTTCACACACAGCAATGTGTGCTGCCGCAGGAGCGAGGAACAACATCGGACCGTCGCGTCAGCGTAATTATGGATTACGCCGACGCTGCACCGATGATACGATTACGACGATTTTGCGCTCGTCAATCGTATCATCTAGGCTTTACACACTACGATGTCGCATGCGATGCCGGATGTGCGTCACTTTCAATTTGACCCCACCGACATCGCACCTGCGATGTCGTAGTGTGCAAAGCCCGCCTAACAGTCTATTCACTAGGACTATTAGCTGTGTATCCACCAGACTTCTGCACAACACAACTGATGGTCCCAACCCCATTTATAAGGCACGAAATCCCACTTATTAAACCTGACAGGACACACCTGTGAAGTGAAAACCATTTCCGGTGACTACCTCTTGAATCTCATCAAGAGAATGCCAAGAGCGTGCAAAGCAGTAATCAAAGCAAAAGGTGGCTACTTTGAAGAACCTAGAATATAAGACATATTTTCAGTTGTTTCACAATTTTTTGTTAAGTATTTCATTCCACAGGTGTTAATTTATAGTTTTGATGCCTTGAATGTGAATCTACAATTTTTAGAGTCATGAAAATAAAGAAAACTCTTTGAATGAGAAGGTGTGTCCAAACTTTTGGTCTGTACTTTATACTGCCCAGGACTGAGTAGCCCATAACCCTGAGCGACACAAGTGCACCTCACAAGCAGGGGAGATGCCTCCCAGCTTCATTTGAGGACTACAGGACCGAAAGTTCAGAAGACGTGTACTTGAACCCTCTTCTCAACTTTTGCTCATGCACAATGCGCATAATGCAGCCAGAAAGCGTCCACCCGGCTTCGGAAAAGCACTGAAGAGGCCGAAATGACCTGTGCATGTTAAGCGATAAAAAAAGGACCCCCCGCTATGCAGAGCAAGTCACAGGATCAGACTGATTGACAGATAAACCAGAAGGTTTATTTACAGAAAATAACAAACGCAAGCTGCCAAGCAGCGGGAGGAGGAAAAAGTTGTAAAGGCGGGAAATCAACCCACAGTACAAAAGTATACTCTTTAGCTAAAGCTAACGACCCAAGTCACCACAACTAGAATAACATAAATATAGTTTTAACAGCAGTACAGCGATAAGCATATATTTAACGTTAAACAATCCTGCTCTATTCTCTATCTTAATTAGTATCTCCTAAAGGGACTGTAGGCACTGTGACTATGGAGGCGTAATATAGTTCCCTAACCGCCGCACCCGGGCATACACTCACGGTACCGTCCACAGAACAGGTCCACTCTGAGGCTTTACTCGAGGAGGATGACGCCAGACTTTTCTTCCCTCAATCCAATGGGCAGCTGGGCTCATCCAGGTGAAGTGTTCTTCTAGGCCAAATACCGACTCTCTCAGATGTGCCTGCCTCTGGGTCTTCCAGAACTCTCTCTCACCTCTCAAGGCCTAATTAGCACAGGAACAGTGATGTTTATAAGTAGTTTTTTTAAACATTCATATGAGTGAATAGCGTTATACAGGGCTTTTTAGGCAAGGGATTTAGGCATACAGGTATCAATGCTTCTGGTTTGGAGGGCATAAGGGATCTGATAGGTTCTCTTTAACTAATATAGCTAGAATGATATAGTGAAGAAAAAGAGACAAGGGGGTTGGACTCTAAAGGCCCCGTTACACGCAACGACGTATCTAACGATATATCGCCGGGGTCACGGATTCCGTGACGCACATCCGGCATCGTTAGCGGCGTCGTTGCGTGTGACACCAACGAACGGCCGTTAACGATCAAAAATACTCACCTTATCGTTGATCATTGACACGTCGTTCATTTTCAAAAAATCGTTGATTGTTGAGGTCGCAGGTTGTTCGTCGTTCCCGAGGCAGCACATATTGCTACGTGTGACACCCCGGGAACGAAGAACAACAGCTTACCTGCGGCCGCTGACAATGAGGAAGGAAGGATGTGGGCGGGATGTTACGGCCACTCATCTCCGCCCCTCCGCTTCTATTGGGCGGCCGCTTAGTGACGCTGCTGTGACGCCACATGAACCGCCCCCTTAGAAAGGAGGCGGTTCGCTGGCAACAGCGACGTTGCTAGGCAGGTAAGTCCGTGGGATAATTTTGTGCGATTTGCCCGTGACGCACAAATGATGGGGGCGAGGCCTTTCACCAGCGATATCGCTAGCGATATCGCTGCGTGTAAGGCCCCCTTTAAGCTCCTATATATTGTCCTTGCGCAAGGGTTCTCTTATCTTCTGTGTCCGCTCATGGTCAAAAGAGATGTCTAATTTCGGACTGTCGTTTGCATTGTCATTCCTGAGATAAACCACCGGTTGACATGTCAGCTGGCGGCTTTCACATAGGGAACAGAGAAGCGCTCAGCTGAATGAATGCCCCGTGTATGGAAGATATGGCTGAGATATCTGACCCCAAACAATCTCCTGAAGCCCAACAGCCATCTAATGTTTATGGCCAACCCTACATTTATTTAACACTATTTAATCTTGTTAGTGGCCGAAATGTCTTCCATTAACATTGTAAAATTCTTAAACCTACTTTTGGGCCATGCTGTACAGGGAATAAAAAAAATAACAGAGAGGAGGGGAATCCAGCTGCAGTCAGTGTGTGGGGCTAAATATTTTGATATTGAAGGAGAGTTACAGGGTTTACATTTGAGTCCAAGTTCACGTGAACATATTTCGGTTCCAAGAGTTGTTTGTGAAAAAATGAATGGAACATGGACAGCATTCAGACCAGTGTTATTCAATCGGGCAATGCACATGAATGATTTTATTTTCACGGGCCAAATCTGCAGGTCAAAAAAATTACAGCATCCTCTAGTTTCTTCGGTTTGTCAGATATCACCCGTTTAAGTCTTTAAGTGAGCAAAAATGAAAAAAATCAGATTCCATATGGATCCACCATATAGCATCCAATTTTTACGGATAGATTGAAGTTCTTTAACGTTGGGAACTGTATTTAGTTTTATAAATTTGTAGTAATGGCGACTGTATAAAAATGGATTGCACACAGATTGCATACTGATGACAAATGAGAAAAAAAAATGTCTTTGGGAGTTTTTGATATTAAAGTTTGATGATATTTTTATACCCTTGTGTGAACCTGTCTTTATTGTGAGTTGTCTCAACAACTCCATTTAGTTATATAGCGAATAAAAACAGAGGTGTAGGAAACAGCTGCAGTGTGTCTGTGGAACTACAGGAAGCAAACTGATCTCCAAAACCTGATCTCATGCTCCTTCTATTTGTTGTAAAAAGACTTCTTCACTATTCTTCCATGACCCATTAGTGGTCTGAAATCTTCTTGTACCCTTTTAGAACTTCTCCTATAAATACCCTATCTTTTCTGGTGGTGTGAGTGGGGATGGGATAACGATTGGCTACTAGTGATGAGCAGGCACTACCAAGCCCGGGTGCCTGGTAGTCATGACTAGCGATGAGCAAGCACTACCATGCTCAGGTGCTCTGTACTCGTAACTAGTGATGAGCGAGCACTACCATGCTCGGGTGCTCTGTACTCGTAACTAGTGATGAGCGAGCACTACCATGCTCGGGTGCTCTGTACTCGTAACTAGTGATGAGCGAGCACTACCATGGTCAGGTGTTCGGTACTCATAACAAGTGATGAGTGGGTACTACCATGCTCTGGTGCTCCATACTCGTAATGAGCAGTCAGACGCTCTGATGAGCTCGGCTTGTGTACAGAGTATAGTTGAAGTCAATGGGAGATTTCCAGAAAATCTTCTTGAAAAATGTTTGAGTTCCCCACTGACTCACATTATGCTCAGTACATAAGTCGCACTCATCCGACTGTCCAACTGCTGGTCACGAGTACCGAGCACCCAAGAATAGTAGTGTTCGCTCATCACTAGTTACGAGTACTGAGCCCCAAGCATGTAGCATGGTAGTGCCCGCTCATCACTAGTTACAAGTACCGAGCACCCAAGAATGGTAGTGCCGCTCATCACTAGTTACGAGTACAGAGCATCCGAGCATGGTAGTGTTTTCTCATCACTAGTTATGAGTACTGAGCACCTGAGCATGGTAGTGCCCTCTCATCACTAGTTACGAGTACGAGCACCCAAGCATGGTAGTGCCCGCTCATCACTAGTTACGAGTACCGAGCACCCAAGCATGGTAGTGTCCACTCATCGCTAGTTACTAGTACCGAGCACCTGAGCATGGTAGTGTTCCTGTGTCATTATTGGCTTCCTAGAGCTCCAAATTGAAAAAGGAGAACAAAATTACCTTCTTCTGCCCCCAATGTTAAATAATCCAATGCATTTGAGCGGTGCTGTCAAGTGCTGTTTTTTCTTGTAGTGGAGCACTGGCATAAAGAATACCTGTGAGCTGAATAAGTGAAGTATCCCGCTACTGCTTTATCATGTAAGTCGTTTTCAGCCATTCTTAAGAAGATCTTATGAGTTGGGATGAGTTTTTCATTGACTGCTGTGCTTTGAATAGGCAGCCACTGTGTAAGGCCCCCTTCACACGTTAGAGATTCTGGTATGTATGACGACACTTTTCATGTGTACCGGGGACACGGACATACGCAGACCCATTAAAATCAATGGGTCTGTGCACACATCAGTGTTTTCTCATGGATGTGTGTCTGTGTGGTGTACAAGCATGTCCATGTGTTCTGCACGGAGACAATTCTGTTTTTCTCCAGGAGCACTGATGTCACCCGGACTGCACACTGATGTGATCCATGTGGCATCAGCGTCACACGTACCGGAGAAGACATGTGTCTGTGAAATAAAATGATTTTCTATATTCACCTGTCTCCAGCGCTGCTGTCTTTGGCGCTGCTGTCACTTGCTTCCAGGGCCACTCATTATGCTCATGAATATTCACTGCACCGCGGATCTGGAAGCAGCAGCGCCGAAGACATCAGCACTAGGGACAGCAGCACCGAGTAAAAAGTTCCTGCTCTCCTTGTGGTATCACGGATAGCACACAGAGAGCACACCTCTGCCAAAATCACAACACACGAATGGGCCAGACGCACCTTCAACATGGCCGTGCAAACCACGAACGTTTTTCACTGACATGTGAAGGGGGCCTAATGAACTGAATTTTGACATCTCAGTCCCTGCTTATACAGAGCACAGCAGCTGATGGGCAAACTCATCTCAGCTGCTGAGCTCTGAAGGCAGCAACTAAGTCTGAATAGCTAGTGAATTGCATACAACACTGTGCTCTCCTGCAGCTGTCTGCCTCTCCTCTTTGGGAGAAATATCCAAAATTTAAAAAGTATCCCTTGTAGTGATGAGCGAGTGGTGAAATACTTGGACTCGCTATACTCGTAACGGGTAGTTTGCAATATTCGAGTAGCGAATCCAATTCAAGTCAATGGGAAATGCAAGTAATTGTCTGCTGGACCCTACAAAGCGGTCTGGGGGCTAAAAAGGCTGAAATGGATTCATGATTGTTTAAAAGCCGGGCGGTAAAAAGACGCCGGCTTTTTTAAGCAATCAGCTGATGCACGCCCCCGCCCGGGTCCTTCGCTCTATGGTGCTGCGCTCCCCGCTGCCCTGTTTTGCGCTCCCCACCCGGTCCTAACTTAGGATCGGGCGGGGAGGCGCGGGAGAGCGAAGCACCGGGCAATGGGGAGCGCAGCACCATGGAGCGAAGGACCCGGGCGGGGAGCGTGCATCAGCTGATTGTTTAAAAAAGCCGGCGGCTTTTTACCGCCTGGCTTTAAAACAATCCTGCATCCATTTCAGCCTTTACTCACCCACAGACTGCTTTGTAGGGTCCAGCAGGCAATTACTCACATTTCCCATTGACTTGCATTGGACTCGCTACTCCTAACAAGTAATTACAAGGATACTCGTGGAGTAACAAGTAGTCCAAATACCGCACTACTCGGCGAGTACCAAGTAGTAACAAGTATACTCGCTCATCCCTAATGTCTTGTAAAGAAAAAAAAAGTTGAATGAACTTAATGTTTTTACTTACTTTTTTGTACCTAGCAATAGTGTTAGAGAAAGGGAAATAAAATGGTTAGCCTTAAAAAAAAAAAAAAACAAAAGACAGAAAAATGGAATAAAAAAAAAGCTATAAAGAAAACTATATGAATAAGCTTATTTTTATGTTGGATTTCTGTAAAAAGCAGAAAGAAAATTAGAGGGCCAAAGGGCGACGTATAATTTATCTTTATATTATTATCATATAATAAAATATATTCTTAAAATAATATACATGTGCATTGGGTCTATCTATGGGGTGTTAACGATTCACAGATTACAAGATGCAAAATTCTTGCCTGGGTGCTGACATCTCGTGCTATGCTGCTGCCCCCCATGTCCCACCCTAACCCCATTGAGGACAGCAGAAAAATATTATGACCCTTCAGCTGTTTTTGTGAATCCAAGACACTTATGGGGATGATAGTCAGGAGCCACCAACTAATGAAAACTGTTTCTGTGCTGCCCCAGCAGCGGATCGAACCGCTCAGATCCGGGGGAGATTATTCGTGGCTTGAGGCTAGGGGCCACACTCGAATGAAGGAAGGGGGGTTATTTATAGAGGAGATATAGTTTGTGACGCCATCCGTGGTGTACGGTAATTGGGAGTACCGCCGCTGCCGTTGGGAGTACCCGGCGTGATGAAGTGGGGCAGCTAGATGTCGTCACCCTCCATGGGAAGGGGAAGACCCCGGGACTGTGGATAGTGGGATGCAGGGTCACTCAGGTACTCAGTCAATAAGCAGACGCTGACAACTGGGTAAACCAAATCTCGGGGTATTGCTGTGTGGTGCCCCTGACCCGGTCAGGCGCCACTGAGTACTGCACCCATGCTGGAACAGTACTTCCAGGTAATCCTAAGGGCCATAACGAGGTGTCTACGCACAGACACATAGCAACCAGTTCTCCCACACCAGTAGATGGGACCCTTGGGCAGTCTCCGGAGGGGACTGACCTTCAAATCTTACCAAGGGGTGTAGCGGAGGGGCTGGGGGCTAGAGTGCAGAGGTTGTCAGGAAGTGAGGAGAGCCAGTCTGGTGGTGGTGAGCGGCGGTCGCGAGGTGGATGCGCGCGGCCACTAGTCAGACCCTGCTCGGGGTAGTAACCATAAGCGGGGGAGAACGGTCACCTGGTAGAAAAAGGGTATGGGCTCCTGGTGACTAGGCACGTACGTAGGTTCCTAGAGCAAACTCCAGTTTAACTACCTGCTAAACCTGCCGGTAAGGGGAACTACAAGTACCTCACCAACCTCACAGAGTTCGAGCCTCAGCAGCAATGCAGGGACCCATAAGGGGACAGAGCCTGGAGCCATCTCACTTGGTCCACGCTGCCGGAAAACGGGCCAAACACAGGGGAGAAAAGGCAGTAGCGACTCCCTGGATAGACCCCCATGGTACTTCACGTCAGGGGGTTAGCTGAACACAGAGTGCTAGGAAGGCGAGCTAACTGGTCACCCTCAGACTGGCCCGAAGGAGCCCCTCGTCCTACCTGGTTCATCACAGCAACGCCCGGGTCAGCTCACCGTAACATCTGAAGTGAGTAAAAACCAGTTAAAAGACTTTTGGAGTCAGCTTGTGTTATTTCGGGACCCGCTATCCTGCCCACCCGAGTCCCTGGGGCCTGCCTCACTCACGGGAGGCTACATCATCTGGCTGAAAACCCCATCAGCCCGAGACGCTCGTAAAACCTGCAGCGGCGGTCATTCACATCCCTGACCGCAAGCCGTGAGTGGCGTCACGACAAATAAAAACTGACATTATCTGTTCGCCATATTGAATAAGCCCTGTGGCGTCCCTGAACAGGATCGGCACCCCTGGGGCGTCACAGCTGCTGCTGAGGGGAGCTCGTCCGGGTCACGTCCGCTATAGTGTTGCCTGGTGATCTGTGAACTGCCTCCTGGCACTAAGTTTAACTTCAACGTGGTGGCCCAGTAGTCTGAAACTTGCCGGGCCCCGCTCCCCACTGTGGCTAAGTGTGGGAGCCTGCTCTCAGGGCTCATGTTTGGGATTTTCTGGACCGTTTATTTGGAATGCCCTATCCCCCTCGTTGCGTTAGTGCCCCGATTCTGGAGCGGGTGGGAACAGATCATAAAGGCTCCGTTCTCCTCAGGTAAATTGTCGGGTTGCCTGAAGCTTCTCCCCGACCTAGGGTCCGTGTACCCCGCCGTGCCTTCGGTCCCAGACTGTTGACAGTGCCAGGCCGCTGACCGTCCTCCTCGACAGGTTCAGGCACCTAGCCTCAATCCCCTGTGACCGGGGGTCCGACTTCTCTAGGTCCAGACCACCGTCTGCAACCTAGACAGCTTCACTTGGGAGCCACCACTCCCAACCTCCTCTGAGCTTCCCACAGCTTGAGGGTCCTTACTAACTGACTACAGACTACACTACTCACCTCCCTTCCCTGACCCCCCAGGTGGGCGACTCTATTCCACTCAAGCCGTCCACTGGTGTGTCAGGTGAGTGTGGTGCAGGGTGTATCTAGGATTTGATTTGCTGTTGGAGGCAACACTATTAGATAGGGACCCAGAACCATGAGGGACTTGGAATACTGCACGGGAGGACAGTTTGTGCAGTACCATGTGACGACCTCATAGTCCAGGGGCGTCACAGTTCCCTTTGCAAATAATGCATATGTGCAAATTATCCAAGAGGAATTTGATTCCGGAAACACCAAATGAGATCTATTTTACATGCATAGCACGGTTGGAAATAATTGTACATGTGAAAAAAAAAAAAAACCTCTCACAAACAGGCTTCTGACAGAAATAGCAAATTCTAATTATTTTCAGATGGTACCGGAGCAAATGATCTGCACTGGAGTGAATCTGATTTGAAAATGGGCATCTAAAGGCGATGATGCCGATCGCTGTCGCAGATGAAGCACATGTTTTTAAGAGGAAAAACACCCCCCTCCACCCAGGAATTTACTTTCAGGCATGATACAATGTTTTCTGCCGCTGGATTCACTTACCTGCTAATTGCCTTTCAGCAATCGATTAAAAATATCACGATTCCCATATGGTTTTGTTATTTCATTTTTTTTTTTTTTATAAGCATCATTATCATTGTGAATAAAAAAGCCTTTGTTACCATAAGCGCTGGATAGATCAAGAAAATGACAGTATTCTGGCATAGTTTGTCAATCATTTCAAATTATTACATCCTCATGGAAAGTACTATAGCTTTAAGGATCAGTATCTCTACATTATTTTTTCTTTTCGAGATAAATGGTGATTTTTATTTGGCAATCCAAAACCATAAGGTTTTGGTCCTTCAACAATGAGACTTCATCAGATGGATTGCGATAAATGACTACACTAGTCATAAGGCTGAGGCCACACGGGGTTATGTGCAAGTCCTCGCATGACACTCGGCACACACTCGCAGAACAGCGGGAGCCAAGTGTCATGTGAGTGTTATGCGACTGTGGTCCGATAGTGCGATCAGACCACAGCTGCGGAGGGTAGGGCTGTCGCTGCCGAGGAGAGGGAGGGATTTATCTCCCTGTCTACTCCATTGCCAGCTATTGCAATTCTCGTACTGCACTCGCATTACACCGGTGTATCGCGAGAGCAGTGCAATGTTTCTCTCGCACCATAGACTTGAATGGGTGCAAGTAAAACAGGATCGCATTACACTCACAGCATGCTGTGACTGTTTTCTCGGTCCGATTAGGGCTGAGAAAATAATCACTCATGGGTGCTGCCCCATAGAGTAATATTGGTTTGAGTGGAATGGGATTTTTTATCGCATTCCACTGGCACCGTTTTTCTTGCCGTGTGTCTTAGGCTTTAGAAGGGGAAAGGCGTCTGTAAGATGCGACTGCATCGCGGGTTAATTATGCCCATGTGATCCAGGACTGCTGAGTAACTTATCTAGTATTATTCTGGCGCTCCTGATACAACCTCCATGAAGAAACATATATGCTTCCAAAGTTATATTCTAAAGGCTGCTTTACACCAGACAATCTATCGTGCGATAGATCGTCGGGGTCACGGATTTTGTGACGCACATCCGGCATCGCTGGCGATGCCGGCCTGTGTTACACCTCCTAGCGACGCAGTATCGCTCACAAATCGTGAGTCGTGTACTGCTCGCTAGGTTCCATAATATCGTTTAATTTAGTTGATCATCGTTTCCGTGGTAGCACACGCCGCTCCGTGTGACACCACGGGAACGATGAGCAGCAGCTTACCTGCCTCCCGCGGCCGCCGCCGGATCTATGTGGAAGGAAGGAGGTGGGTGGGATGTTTACGTCCCGCTCATCTCCGCCCCTCCGCTTCTATTGGCCGGCGGCCGTGTGACGTCGCTGTGACGCCGAACGTCCCTCCCACTCCAGGAAGTGGACAGTCGCCGCCCACAGCGAGGTCGCACGAGAGGTAAGTACGTGTGACGGGGGTTACTAACTTTGTGCGACACGGGCAGCGATTTGCCCGTGACGCAAAAAGGACGGGGGCGGGTACGATCGATTGTGAAATCGCACAATTGGTCGTACCGTGTAAAGCAGCCTTTAGGCCTCAGTTTCACTTGCTCAGAGTTTCCGATGCGAGAGCATCAGAAGCAATATGCTTATGAACCTCTATTGCGAGCATCAGCCGAGGGTCATGCGACTGTGATGTGATCTTGCGGTTGTATCACAGCTGTGGAGAAGAGGGAGGGAGCACTTTCTCCCCATCTCCTCTGCTGCCTGTCTCTCCGTACATCGCACTATGGTTAGATGACATTCGAGTGCAGTGCAAAGTTTCACACGCTCCCATAGACTTGTATGGGGGTGCGTGAGCCGAGCCTCGCTGCCAAACACAGCATGGTGCGATACACTTCTCAGGCTGGTATGGCATGAGAAATCAATCACAGATGGACACTGCCCCATAGTTTTGCTCTAGAGTGAGAGCAATCCGATGTTTTAGTGGATTACACTTGTCCGTGCAAAACACAAGTTGAACCGTACCCTTAAAGGAATAATTACCCTTCAGAAAATCTGGCTTCCCAAGCAAGGTTAATGTAATTAGTAATAGTAAAAAAAATCAGTATTCCCAGGTCCAATACTGCAATACATGTAATAAAATTTAAATTATTTAAAAATCATACAATGTGATTTTCTGGATTTTTTTCTAATTCTGTCTGTCACAGTTGAAGTGTACCTATGATAAAAATTACAGACCTCTCCAATTTGGTAGGATGGAAATCTTGCAAAATCGGCAGTGTATCAAATACTTATTTTCCCCACTGTATATTGATAAATAAATAAATGAGAAAAATGTGGGGTGCTCCTGTCGCGGGCGGGGAGGAGGGTGTCGGCCCACTACGCTCACCCCTTCTGCTCGGGTCCGGCAGCTGCTCAGTGGTGGCTCGAGATGTGGGCCGGATCCCGGGGTTCCTCGAGCGACACCCCTCGCCCGTGAGTGAAAGGGGTTTGTTGGGTGCGGGGATTGTTATAGTTCGTGACGCCACCCACGGTTGTGGTGATTTCACCACCGCTGCTCAATGCAGGGATCCCGGGGATGGTGATGCGGAGCAGCCAGGTGTTGTGTTGCCCCTCCGTGGGCAGGGGTTGGTGATCCCGGGGCCCGGTGATGGTTTGTGAGGTGCGGGGCCTGGTGGCGCAGGGACGCGGGGGCAGCGCTGTGCCTTGCGGCACTGTGGTACTCACTCAGCCTGAGACACGGACACAGTTTGTACGGTAAACCAAACGGCTGGTAGGACGGTCCCACAGACGGCTGCACCTGCACTCCCGGTAGGTGACGGTGATGTCCCTCTTCCTTGCACCTAAGTTTGACTGATGGTAGCGGTGGATTCCCTCCGGTTACCCGCTCCCCGGCTGCAATCTGGGCCGGAGGAGCTCTACCCTTTGCCCGCAGGCGCTGGCCCTGAGAAACTGGTGCCTTGGCGGTGGCGGTGTCTCTCTGCTTCAGGTTGGGCTGTTGCCGTCAATCGGGACTTGGTTGCTGGGGGATCTACATCCCCTTCACTGACGGATTCGGCAAATTTGGCGACTCCTAGCCTTGCCGGGGTCCGAGAGGCCCCTGCCCTGGTGCTGACTGTCCTTCGGAACACTGCTCCAGACCACCGGGCACACAGCCAACGGGGTCCTTCCAGGAACTTCCAAACGGTCCCCCTCCAGACAGTCACCGCCGTCGCTGACCTTGCTGTTCGGGCCCTCCACAAAGCTGGACCCTTCAGGCTTTGCACACTCTCTGCTCTGTCACCACTTCTTGCTTTCCTCCTTTTCCACTTTCACTTAGTTGTTTACTCCTTTCTAGCCCTCAGCTAGACTTCACTCTTGCCCTTCCCGGGCTACTCTCTGTTTACTCAAGCTCGTCCCTGAGCTGACTGCTCCCTGTCCCACACTGGACTGCCTGGTTTTTCCCGCCTCCAGAACTGTGATCTCTTTGGTGGGCGGAGCCAACCGCCTGGCCCACCCCCTGGTGTGAATCATCAGCCTCTGGAGGAAGGCAACAAGGATTTTTGGTTAGCTGTGATGTGCCTACCTGGAGTGTGGGGTGTGGTGGTGCTGTGACCCGTGACCCCTGGCTTGCCCAGGGCGACACATTCCCCCTTAGCAAAATGCAGACCGTCCGCGGGCTGCAGTCCTACACCGGTTTTATTTTTCTGAAAAAGGGGTAACAAGGTTAAGCAAACAATAATAACATTTTTAATAACTTCTTCCCAAGACGGGAGGCACATTTACTTTTAACGTTGCAACGGTTTACGGTTACGGTTTCTGCTCTCTCCCACCCAAGTAACCTGGCCCTGATGCTGCCCCTAAAACCCAGGCAGCACCCCTTGACCCACAGTCCAGCACACGGTACCCGAGCGGGATCTGTCCTTCCCTCCAGAGGGTAGCCACCGGTTCCTTTGGTGGCTGGGCCCCAGCCTGCTCTGCTGAGGGCCCTCCCTCCAACCTGCCTCTCCGGAGGCGGCATTGCGGAAAACGGTAACGGTAACCAACATATTTACAAGCCACTAACGTCTGTGGTTGCCCTGCAAGTTCACGGGCTTGTCCATGGATAGTTCCCATGCATTTTTAAACGGTCCCCACGGGGACAACGGTGCCGGCTCCAGCCGGTTGCAAATCAACAAACAAATCAGGTGAACTTCGGATCATTTTCATTTTCATCATTTTTCAAACTTTTCAAACAAACAACCACTCCTTCACATTTGCGGACCCCTTTTACTCATAGAACGGTCTCCTTGTACCTAAGTGGGGGTCTACCTAGGTTGGAACGGGTGGACCTTCGGGGCCCGGTGTCAGTGTTGCTAGACAGTGGGGTAGAGGGAACAATCGGTTCCTCCTCCCTGCTATAGTGTGGAGCAGGCGGAGGTGTAGGGGGGCTGGGTACAGGTTCATCCCTGGGCACTGGCACTGGTTCTGGCTCACGGTTAACCGCTTCCACTACTTCTTCATCCACGGGTTGTGGGAACAGTATCACTGGAAGTATCACCGCGCCGTTCTGTGTAGGCCAGTTTGCTGGGAAGTCACCCATCACAGTGTGGATTACCTCTGCCGCCTTTTCCACTGGTGGAGGAACCTGTACTTCAGCCTCTGCCTTCAACGCTGGGGGGCATTTTTTCAGATGGTCCCGAGAAACGGTGGCCAGGGTACCCCCTTGGTCACGACTGATCTGGTAGGTCTTCCCATCGTCCCACTCTGTGGGTTGTATGACGTAAGGGACTTGCTCCCACTGATCATCCAGTTTGTGGGCTTTCCTCTTCCGTTTCAGCACCACATCTCCTGGCTGGAAAGGACCTGCGGGTGCCTTCTGATTGAACCGGTGCTCTTGCTGTTCTCGACTCCGACTGAGGTTTTTCTCCACATACTCCTGGATTTGCCGGTATTGGGCCCTCCTCCGACTTTCCCACTCTGCCGTTGAAGGGAGTGCTTCCGGGGCCTCCAACCCCATCTCCAGATCCACCGGCAGGCGGCCAGGACGAGCCCTCATCAGATACACTGGGGTGCACTTCGTCGAGCTGGACGGGATATTATTGTACATGTCGACCAAGTCGGGTAACTTTTCTGGCCACATGTTCCGTTCTTCCAGCGGTAGCGTCTTGAGGAGCCCCAGGACCAAATGGTTCATTTTCTCGCACATGCCGTTGGTCTGGGCGTGGTCTGGAGTGGTCCGGATCTTCTTGCAGCCGTACAACTGGCAGAATTCGTGAAACACTTCTGCTTCAAAAGCCGGGCCTTGGTCAGTCAGCACCTTCTCGGGGTACCCATGGGGTCGGCAAAAATAGGCCTGGAACGCTCGAGCAGCGGTTCGACCAGTCAGGTCCTTAACGGGGACTACTACCATAAATCTTGAGTAGTGGTCTACCATGGTCAAGGCGTAGGTGTATCCACTTCGGCTAGGGGTGAGTTTGACATGGTCTAGGGCGACCAGCTCCAGCGGCTGATGGGTGACTATGGGATGTAACGGTGCCCTCTGGCTAGTCTCGTCCTTTCTTCTCAGCGTACAAGGACCGCACTCTCGGCACCAGGCTTCCACCGATTCACGCATCCCACTCCAATAGAACCGCTCCCTCAACAGCATCTCCAGCTTCTTCCACCCGAAGTGGCCAGCACCATCATGGTATGCCTGTAGGACAGTAGCGACATCAGCTTGAGGAACGATTAACTGGCATATTTTCTCATGGGTCTTCGGGTTGATCAGCTCACGGTACAGCCTCCCTTGGTGTAGGTAAAGCCGTTTCCGTTCTTTCCACAAGCGTTGGGCTTCGGCTGGAGCGGCAGGGTCTATTCCCATAGCACCTTGTTCCACCAGGGTCTTGACAAGGCGGACAGCCGGCGCTTGGTCCTGGGCGTCCTGCCACTCTTGACTGGGCCGCGGGTCCAGATCCACCCTTTGCTGACATACTTGTACCCTCTCAGTAGGCGGCTGGTGAAACGCAGGCAACTCAATCTCCTCGAGGTCGTCATCCTCGCACCCCTCTTCTGACAAATGGGGCATCCGGGAGAGTGCATCTGCATTGATGTTGACACGACCAGCTCGGTACTTTATGGTGAAATCATAGTTGGCTAACCGGGCTACCCACCGCTGCTCCAGCGCGCCCAACTTGGCCGTGTTCAGGTGAGTCAGCGGATTGTTGTCCGTGAATGCGGTGAATTTTGCTGCCGCCAAATAGTGACGGAACCGCTCCGTGATAGCCCACACCAACGCCAGTAGCTCGAGCTTGAAGGAGCTATAGTTCTCAGGGTTCCTTTCGGTCGGCCGGAGTTTTCGGCTGGCGTAGGCAATCACCTTCTCCTTTCCATCCTGGATCTGGGATAGGACCGCTCCTAGCCCCACGTTACTGGCGTCCGTGTGGAGGATGAATGGGCGCCCATAGTCAGAGTACGCCAGGACCTCTTCTCCGGTCAGGGCCGCCTTCAACTGGCAAAAGGACTCCTCATGCTTGTCCTCCCACGACAGTGGGGCTCCGATGGGTCTACCACCTTTGGTCTGTCCCACGAGGAGATCTTGCATGGGGGCAGCCATCTTCGTGTACCCCTTTATAAAGCGCCGATAGTACCCCACCAGACCCAGAAACTGCCTTACCTCCCTCACTGTAGTTGGTCTCGGCCAGCTTTGGATGGCAGAGATCTTCTCAGGGTCGGGGGCGACACCATCCGCACTCACCACATGCCCTAGATACTGCACCCTGGGTTTCAGCAGGTGGCATTTTGAGGGCTTCAACTTCATCCCGTACTTGGCAAGGGACGCGAACACCTCGGCCAGGTGCTCCAGATGGGCTTCATACGTCTGGGAATAAACAATCACATCATCCAAATACAGCAGGACGGTCTCGAAGTTTAAATGTCCCAGACAGCACTCCATCAACCGTTGGAAGGTCCCAGGGGCATTGCACAGCCCAAACGGCATGCTATTGAATTCGCAGAGCCCCATCGGGGTGGTGAAGGCGGTCTTCTCCCGGTCCTCTGGAGCCACGGCCACTTGCCAGTACCCGCTGGTGAGGTCAAGGGTCGAGAAGTAGTTTGCGGTCCTCAGTGCGGCCAAAGACTCTTCAATACGCGGTAATGGATAGGCATCTTTATGGGTTATCTGGTTGATCTTCCGGTAGTCCACACACATCCGCATGGTACCGTCCTTCTTCTTAACCAGTACCAACGGAGCGGCCCAGGGACTACAGCTATCCCGAATAACCCCCACCTCCTTCATATTCCTCAACATATCCTTGGCACACTGGTAATGTGCAGGGGGAATAGGTCTGTACCTCTCTTTGACAGGGGGATGTTCACCTGTGGGAATGTGGTGTTGGACCCCCTTGATCTGCCCGAACTCTAGGGGGTGCTTACTGAAAACCTGTTCGTACTCCTGCATCACCCTGTGTACCCCTGCCCTGTGATGTGTAGGGGTATCATCAGTGCCTACATGTAGCTGTTGGTGCCACTCTTTTATGTCCCCCTGGGGTGGGGGAGTGTTGGTGGCAGGTTGGGGTGTGGATGGGCTGGTTTCATGGATAGTGTGAGGGTCCAGGGTAAGCAGCTTGGCAATGGTGGCATACCGGGGAAGCCTGACTTCTTCCTCCCCACAGTTCAACACTCTCACAGGCACTCTCCCTTTCTTCACATCCACCACCCCTCGGGCGGCCATTACAGTGGGCCAGTGCTCGGAAGGCATGGGCTCCATCATTGCGGGGTAGTCACGCCCCTGAGGCCCTACTGCTGCCCTACACCAGATCATCATCTCACTCCTAGGGGGCACAGTCAATGGAGCAACATCCATCACTCTCACTCCACCAATCTCCCCTCCTGTTGAGCTTACATGCTGGCGGTACATCAGGGCACGGATTTCACGCTGCACAGCCCTCTGCCGGCTCCCCGCCGCTGTGGCGGCCAGCTGTTGCAATAGGGTCAACACATCAGCCATGCAGTGTTCCATCACATTGGTTCCCAGCACTATCTTCGGGTTATGATCACTG
Organism: Anomaloglossus baeobatrachus; assembly: GCF_048569485.1. NCBI lineage: Eukaryota > Metazoa > Chordata > Amphibia > Anura > Aromobatidae > Anomaloglossus > Anomaloglossus baeobatrachus. Next base: position 62,693,019 of record NC_134357.1, on the reverse strand, counting down.
GGTTCATTCATGATCACAATCATACCCTGGTGTTGTAGTTCAGCTTGCCCCACTGTCATAGCCACTTGTTTATACCCCACCTGGGTCAATGGAAGTCCATTAGCGGCTATCAACGTTATGCTATTGTCTGGGGGGCGCCAGCTCGTCTACGGCCCAATACCGCTGGTACAACTTGTACGGTATAGTAGTTACCTGTGATCCAGTGTCCAAGAGAGCCATCACTGGTATGCCGTCCACAGCCACGGGGATGATAGGGCGGGCCCCGATATATCGGTCTCGCCAGTCCGGGGAGCCACGATGTTCTACTCCTGAGGATTGGCCCGGGGCCCCAGGGGTTGCTCGTTTAACGGGCACTGTCGGTAGTAATGGCCCGGCTTACGGCACTTGTAGCAGATTGGAGGTCTGCTCCGCGGGTTGTTAGCACTTCTCTGCTGCATTCAGGGAACATCCTCGGGACTGTCAGCAAGCTGTATCTGCGCTGGAGGCTGAGATCTGGTCAAAGGTTGCAGTGCAGCAAGGATTTTGGCAAGGTCTCCGTCCATGCGACGGACCTGGGCTGCCAACTCTTCGACTGTGCTGCTTGGGGCTGCAGGCATTACAGAGGTTGGTTTGGCTGAGGCCGCCACAACAGGAGCCGTCTCGACGGGCCACGGGACGGGCTCCAGAACCTCAGCAGCCGGGGGCTGGAGTGCTTTGATAGCCCGCTCTTTTAACACAGCAAAGTCCACACCAGGGTGCTCCAGGGCCCACAGCCGGAGTTGTTTACGATCCTCAGGGGACCTCATCCCCTGCGCAAATTGCTCCACCAGCATCTTGTTGCTATCCGCCTCATTAATAGAGTTCACCCGCTTCAGCGTGCGGAGGGCGGTCTGCAGACGTAGAGCATAGTCCCGAATGCTATCCCTGGCTCGTTGCCGGCACTGGTAAAACTGCATCCTCAGCTCAGCTTCAGTCCGGGTCTCGAAGGCAGTCTGTAGCTTCTCAAAGATGGTGGCTACAGAGAGCCGGTCCCCCTCGGCCCAGGTCTCCGCTTCCTGCTCCGCCGCACCGGTTAGCTGGCCTAGCACTATCGCCGCTCGTTGCTTATCAGTCAGGGGGTACAGCTCCAGCAACGGGTTAAGCTTTTTCCGGAAGGCCTGTAGGGCATCCGGTTTCCCATCATACTGCGGTAGCCAGGCAGCTCCGGGTGCATAGGGCAAGGAAAACGGCATGACCTGAGCGAGCGCGGGGGTCGCGGCACCTCCCGCCGGTACAACCGGGGCTTGGGCAGGCCCATTCCCATCCGCAGGTGCCGCTGCGGCTGCGACCACCGCTCCTCCAGCGGCTCCGTCGGGCGCAGACATCTTGTTTTTGTCCCCCTTAGCTCTTTCCGGCCCCTCCTCTATCGGGGCGGGGTTTTGGCCTTCGCGCCTCTACTGCTCGAGAAGACGCTCGAGCGGGAACTCTTCGCGCCAAAGATGGCGGCTTCTGAAATTTTTCTGCCGGATACCCCCGGCGGTAACAAGGCGCACCTCTACCAGACGGCAGAGCAGTAAGATCCTGTTCGTGACGCCAAGTTGTCGCGGGCGGGGAGGAGGGTGTCGGCCCACTACGCTCACCCCTTCTGCTCGGGTCCGGCAGCTGCTCAGTGGTGGCTCGAGCTGTGGGCCGGATCCCGGGGTTCCTCGAGCGACACCCCTCGCCCGTGAGTGAAAGGGGTTTGTTGGGTGCGGGGATTGTTATAGTTCGTGACGCCACCCATGGTTGTGGTGATTTCACCACCGCTGCTCAATGCAGGGATCCCGGGGATGGTGATGCGGAGCAGCCAGGTGTTGTGTTGCCCCTCCGTGGGCAGGGGTTGGTGATCCCGGGGCCCGGTGATGGTTTGTGAGGTGCGGGGCCTGGTGACGCAGGGACGCGGGGGCAGCGCTGTGCCTTGCGGCACTGTGGTACTCACTCAGCCTGAGACACGGACACAGTTTATACGATAAACCAAACGGCTGGTAGGACGGTCCCACAGACGGCTGCACCTGCACTCCCGGTAGGTGACGGTGATGTCCCTCTTCCTTGCACCTAAGTTTGACTGATGGTAGCGGTGGATTCCCTCCGGTTACCCGCTCCCCGGCTGCAATCTGGGCCGGAGGAGCTCTACCCTTTGCCCGCAGGTGCTGGCCCTGAGAAACTGGTGCCTTGGCGGTGGCGGTGTCTCTCTGCTTCAGGTTGGGCTGTTGCCGTCAATCGGGACTTGGTTGCTGGGGGATCTACGTCCCCTTCACTGACGGATTCGGCAAATTTGGCGACTCCTAGCCTTGCCGGGGTCCGAGAGGCCCCTGCCCTGGTGCTGACTGTCCTTCGGAACACTGCTCCAGACCACCGGGCACACAGCCAACGGGGTCCTTCCAGGAACTTCCAAATGGTCCCCCTCCAGACAGTCACCGCCGTCGCTGACCTTGCTGTTCGGGCCCTCCACAAAGCTGGACCCTTCAGGCTTTGCACACTCTCTGCTCTGTCACCACTTCTTGCTTTCCTCCTTTTCCACTTTCACTTAGTTGTTTACTCCTTTCTAGCCCTCAGCTAGACTTCACTCTTGCCCTTCCCGGGCTACTCTCTGTTTACTCAAGCTCGTCCCTGAGCTGACTGCTCCCTGTCCCTCACTGGACTGCCTGGTTTTTCCCGCCTCCAGAACTGTGATCTCCTTGGTGGGCGGAGCCAACCGCCTGGCCCACCCCCTGGTGTGAATCATCAGCCTCTGGAGTAAGGCAACAAGGATTTTTGGTTAGCTGTGATGTGCCTACCTGGAGTGTGGGGTGTGGTGGTGCTGTGACCCGTGACCCCTGGCTTGCCCAGGGCGACACACTCCCATTTTTGATGACCAGCAAAGATAAAGCAGACAGCTGGAGGCTAGTATTATCAGGCTGAGAAGTTCCATAGTTATTGGGTTCTTTCCAGCCTACAACTAACAGCCCTCAGCTTCCACATAAATGGCGCATTATAACCCTCACTGCAGGTGTTATTGAGGCGGCAAGGAGGAGTGGACCAACTGGACCACATGGGAAATGCGGAATTACACTTTAGTGAAAGGGGCTTATTTAAGTGCCCGCCACGATGCAGATGCCAGGTACCACTCCTAGGGCAGTGACTGTGACTATGGCAGCTGACCCCAGGACAAGGGACAGACTCGGGTATGGGCACAGGAGCAGGCAGGTGCAGGTGGGATGGCTGAGGCATACAGGCTAGCAGGTAAATACCGGTATGGTGGGCATGGCAGGGACAGGTAGGTATGGGAAGGCAGACACATGTACAGGTAAGTATAGGAGGGCAGACAGGTACAAGTGATGGTAACAGAGCAGGAGTAAGGGACCTGACAACTAGCTAGCAGATGGGAAGACTGACTGACTAATAGCGCTGCGCAGCCACCTCCCCTAATGTGAGGGTGCCCTAAATACTTAGTGACTTTCAGTCATAGGTTGAGAAGCATTTCCGGGAAATGGCACACTAGTCCTTTAAGAGGAGGGTAGGTGTGCACACGTGCATTCTAAGCACATTCCCGGGGGACCTTCACGGTGTGCACAGGTCCCGTGATAGGGAAGGAGCAAGAATACACATGGATGGCTGCAGGGCAGGGGGAAAGGATGCAACCCAGCTGGGGAGGTGAGGAAGTCAGCAACCCTGCAGGGATGGCAGCGCAACAAACATCACTTTAGATGCGCCAATTCTGGTGTTTCGCCTCGGTTCTTCCCGAATGCTCTTATGCCGCCCCATGCTCGGCTGCTACCGAGACGCTCGGGTCCGGACCTTCAGTAGGTGGCTCGAGGGTCTCCGGACCCGGGGGTCCTGCGGTCCCTCCGACCAAAAAGGGGTTTGGTGGTTTGGGGACGTAGGTTTATGGCTGGAGCCGTGGTTTAAGTTCGTGACGCCACCCACGGGATGTGGTGAAGGTGGACACCACCGCTGCAGTTACGGGGCACCCGGGGAAGATGGTATGGAGCAAGTTGTGAATCCCTCCGTGGGCAGGGATGGTGGCCCCGGGACCTGTTGGGCGTGTTTTGGCGGTGGAGGGAAATGGGCAGCCGGAGGGCACTGGTGTACTCACTATTGGAATGAAACTACCCTGTCCCGGTCCACCACGGTTCCACCGAGCCGTCTTCTTGGCTCCTGCAGGCAGAGGCCTCCCTCCGTATGCCTCCTAGCCAGAAGTGTCCTGGGCTCCAACCCTGGCACCTGTCAGTCTGTCACAGGCCTGTCCTATAGGCCTGACCTCCTCCACTCAACTGCACTTGAACTCACTGACTTTGAACTGTCTGTGTTTTTCCTGCCTCAGGCTCTCTGAACTCCTCGGTGGGCATGTCCAACCACCTGTCTCCGCAGGATGAGGAGATTATTTGAGTTTGTTTTTTTATTTTATCTATATTTTGAGTGACTATCACTTATTTCTCAATCTGTTTTATGTGACTCAGCTTCGATGCAAGAAACAAAAATTGTGTAGGAGTAAAACTGTCAAACACAATATACTAATTATTTACAACTAATTAATATACTTTTAAGGCTATGATTACATGTCTAGTAATCATCTGTTAGAATGAATCCAGGACCAGCAGCAATATGTTGGCAAAAAAGTTGTGCAATTTTGACTGTTTTTATATAATTGATTTTAGCTGGATCCATTTTTTCTAACATTGGAGTCTATGGAAAATGGATCCATTAACAGATCACTATTTGTCTTCCATTTGAAACTGATCCAGTATGCAAAAAGCAGATCCTTTACAAATAACAGAAAAACAGATGGCTAAATACCAAATTTGTTACCAGATCTGTTTTCCATTGACTCCAAATGAATCTAGCAAAAAATAAACTATTTAAAAAGGACAAAAAAAGTTGTGTTTATGGGGCCTCAGCCGACAGAAAAATATTGCTTCTTGGTATCAGCTATGTTGGCTGAGGCCCCGCCCCTTTTGGTCACATGGATATGACATCAGCACAGGTCCTTCTAGTCACTTAGAAAAACGATTCTATAATAGAATTACCATAAATCAGATAGGGGGAGGAACAACAGGCAGGGGGGCGGGAATCACTATCAACACCCAACCCAGCTATCAGCTGATTTGCAGCTGTTGTCAAAAAACTTCTCATTTTACAAACTTTACTTGCTTGTGTTTCAAAACCTATACATCCTAGCTGACAAAAGTATATATACAGTAGAATCAGCATGATAGCAGTATAGCACAGGCTTTAGGTTATGTAGGAAAATCCTGGTAATTGGTGCACTTTAATCATGGCGGGAGTGTAGGGTGAGCTAACCAAATTCAGCCCATTGTTTTATTCCATTTTTGGGGAACTACTATTTGCTATCACCCAACATTTGTAGACTGCACAGCATCAATACCTTCAATATTAACCTTCCTTTGGGCTGGGGGTAAATTTAGTCCACCATAAGGTACAGTTACACACTAAGGGGTACTTTGCATGCTGCGACATCGCAAGCCGATGCTGCGATACCGAGCGCGATAGTCCCCACCCCCGTCGCAGCAGCGGTATCCTTGTGATAGCAGCCGTAGCAAACATAATCGCTACAGCAGCTTCATATGGACTCACCTGTCCTGGGACGTCGCTTTGGCCGGCGACCCGCCTCCTTGTTAAGGGGACGGGTCGTACGGCGTCACTGCGACGTCACACGGCAGGCGGCCAATAGGAGCGGAGTTGCGGAGATGAGCAGGATGTAAACATCCCGCCCACCTTCTCCCTTCCGCATATCCTACGGGAGCCGCGGTGACGCCGGTAGGAGATGTTCCTCACTCCTGCGGCTTCACCCACAGCGATGTGTGCTGCTGCTGGAGCGAGGAACAACATCGGACCATCACGTCAGCGTAATTATGGATTACGCCGACGCTACACCGATGATACGATTACGACGCTTTTGCGCTCGTTAATCGTATCATCTAGGCTTTACACACTACGATGTCGCCTGCGATGATGGATGTGCGTCACTTTCAATTTGACCCCACCGACATCGCACCTGCGATGTCGTAGTGTGCAAAGTACCCCTAAGTGGTTCATGTCCATCACTATTTAGAAGTCCATTCATATCATTACATTAGATCCTGGTGATTCAGGATATTACACATCCAGAACAAGGGGTACACGGTGCAGGAACAAGAAGGATATAAGATGTCTTTAGCAAATGTGGATTCTTTTCCTATTGATATGTTCTTAATTTATTTTGTTATGCATGACAATGATGGGAAAATGCTCACGATACGATGAAATGTAATGAAGGTATGACAATCTGTGACCAAGAAATATTTTTCCTTCAATCCACAGGGGTAAAGTTGTTGGACACGATGTAGATCTCTTAATTACATGTCCAAGAAGTGGAGTCGAAAAAAATATCTTGCACAACACCATTAATGTCCTAAAAAATCAGGTGAGACATTCCACTGAGTGCACAAAAAATATCATATCTCTTATTTATTCAACTCACTTATATAGCGCCAATAATGCCACAATGATTTACAGAGATTATCAACGTTGTCTCCATTGGGGCTCACAATCTCAATTCCTTATCAGTATGTCTTTGGAGTGATGGGGCACTCCCATGATAACACCAATTTCACCTTTAGGGTAGGATTCCACTTACGAGAGACTCGAGCGTATCTCGGGACGGCCTGCCTCTTTCCCGACGGGAGCGTCTCAGCTGCATAGAAATAGATGCAGCTGACCAGCTCCTGTTGGGAGAGAGGCAGGCTGTCCCAGGAGATGTGATGCGAGATACACTCGAGTTTCTCGTAAGTAGAATCCTACCCTTATATGTATCCTTGGATGCACATTCAGAAGAAAAGTATTGCAGAGACCAGCTGGGTCTCTGCACTGCAATACATGCGACAAGTCAAACAGAGGCTGCAGCTGATGTCTCATTGCCCGTGGCATGTGTGCCAAAGTCAGTTTCCGGCTTCTGCCCCGGCTATAACAGAGGACGACATACATAGTTTTAAGCAGGAAGAGGTTAAAATAATTGTTTGTTTTTTTTTCATTGTGTTGCAGAAGACTGGAGGACATTATTACTGTAAGGGTTCCAGGATGGCGAACATTATACCAGGATGGAGGACATTATAGAATGGGGTCGGGATGGAGGGCAATATAACAGGAAGGGGCCCAGGATAGAGGACATTGTTATAAGATGGGGCCCAGAATTGGAAACATTATAGCAGGAAGGGGCCCAGAATGGGGGACATTTTTATAAGAGGGGCCCAGGATGGGAGACATGATAATAGGAAGGGGCCCAGGATGACTACATTATTACAGAAAGGAACTAGGATTGTAGATATTTTTACAGGAAGGTGCCCAGGATGGGAGACATTATTAAATAAATGGATCAGGATGAAAGACATTATTATAGGAAAGGGACAGAATGGGAGACATTGATACTGGATGTGGTCCAGGATGGGGGACTTTATTAAATAAAGGGCTCAGGATTGGGGGCATTATTAAATAAAGAAACCAGGATGGAGGACATTATTATAGAAAGGGACCAGAATAGGGAACATTATTACAGGAAGGGGCTAGGATTAGGGAACTTTATTATAGGAAGGGGATCAGGATGAGGGACATTATTAAATAGAGCCCAGGATGGGGGACATTATTCAGGATGGGCCCATGATGGGGGACATTATTATAAGAAGAAACCCACGATGGGGGACATTATACCAGAAAGGGGATATTATGAAATAAAGGGGCCTATGATGACGAACATTACAACAGGAAAGGGCACAGGATGGGGAAACTATTTAATAAAGAGGGCTAGGTTGGGGTCCATTATTACAGGAAGGAGCCCTGGATGGGGGCCAGCACAGGTATGTCTTTATAGGATCAAGATCACTACAATGGCCCATATATTTGACCAACAAGCAGTTGAGGGGCTCAGGTCTAAATTTTTCACCGGGGACGATCGGATTTTAGCTACGCCAAGGTGCTTGGAATTTTTCACAGGGAATCCCCAGGTTACAACCTCCAGAGCTTTAACTGAGATTTCAGAAAGCAGGACACTAATTGACCTTATTGATTAGACACAGAGTACTGGGGAAGGTTCTTAATCAAACCAAAGGCAACAGAACATTGGTTGATGCAATTAGTAGTTGGCATTACTGGCCTTTAAAAATGTGCATGTGCAATACACAGCAGAGCAATGCAAAACAGTAGGACAGTGGCAGCTGTGGAGAAGATACTGAGCAATGGAAGAGATAGGACAGTGCAGCATGACAGTTCTGATCACGGTCACAGGTACTAAGTTGTCTTACAAATTGGAAGGCTTTGTGCATATACAGAGGCAAGTAAAGATGCAATCTCACTTTTTATTCAGCCTTACCTGTCCAGCCGTAAACATAATTCTACAAATTAATTTCATTCAAAGGGTCGCCTTCTTTTTCATGATATAATTGAATCAACATTTGATGACACAAAGCGGCCCAGCCGGTGTGTGGATAACCTCGATCATTATCAGAAGAGCTTTTTAATACTGAAACTTTTGAAAAAAGAAATTGAGGGTGAAAAAACAAAAGATGAAGGCTGGACAAAGCCAGAAGAAGCTGATCGTAGAGACTGGAAGGCCGTGCGGGTTGACCTAGTAATTACTCCACAGGAACAGTACGCCTTTGCACTTCTTGGATGGACAGGCTCTCCGGTAAGATATAATACTGGGTCATATTAATTCACATCAAGCAGCATCAGATTGGTAAATTCTATATACACAGTAAGTAGGAACATTGATCAGTACCAGTTATTTGTAATTCAGAGATGGTAGCTACTCAAAAGATCATAGAGTACTGCATGGCACAACACGTAAAATTAAAGTGTGAAGTATGGACCCTTGTACGCAGCAATGCCATTTATGACTGACCTATTTGGTGTTTCTGTCGCGGGTGGAGGAGGGGACGCCGAGCTCTCCCACTGCTCGGGTCCGGCTGCCGCGGCCGCCGCGGCCTGCTGCTGCTCGGTGGCTCAAGCGATGGGCCGGATCCCGGGGACTCTAGCGGCGCTCCTCGCCCGTGAGTGAAAGGGGATTGGGTTTTGGGATATAGTTTATTGTCCGTGATGCCACCCACGTTTGTGGTGATTTGTTGACACCACCGCTGCTCTGTATGGGGATCCCGGGAATGATGGTATGGAGCAGCAAGTTGTTGTGTTGCCCCTCCGTGGGTAGGGGTTGGTGATCCCGGGACCCAGTGATGAGGTGGGAGATGCAGGGCTTGGTAGGCGCAGGGACGCGGGGGCAGCGCTGTGCCTTGCGGCACTGTGGTACTCACTCAGCCTGAGACGATGACACAGTTCTCGGTAAAACACACGGCTGGAAAGACGGTTCCCACGGACTGCTGCACTTGCTTTTCCCCAGTAGTTGACGGTGACGGTCCCTTTTCCTGCACCTAAGATATTGATGGTTGCGATGGGTTCCCACCGGTAACCCGCTCCCCGGCTTGGATATGGGCCGGAGGAGCCCTACTTTGCCCGCAGGCGCTGGCCCTGAGAAACTGGTGCCCTGGCGGTGGCGGTGTCTCTCTGTTATGGTTGGACTGTTGCCTTCTATCGGGACTTGGTTGTTGGGAGACAGTCGTCCCCTTCACTGACAGATTTGGCAAATTATGGTGACTCCTAGCCTTGCCGGGATCCGAAAGGCCCCTGCCCTGGTGCTGACTGTTCCTTGTACACTGCTCCAGACCGCCGGGTCACCACCCGTCCGCGGTCCTTCCAGCAACCTCCGAGCAGTCACCCCTGCGGACAATCACCGCCGTCTGCTGACCTTGCTGTCTCTCAGTCCGGGGCACACACCCGGACCAACTTCAGGCTTTACAAACTGTCACTTTAGCTTTTCTCCTTAGCTCCACTACTACTTCACTTCCTTCTACTTTCACTTCCTTAACTGTTCTCTAGCTCTTCCCTGAGCTGACTGCCTGGTTTTCCCGCCTCCAGAGCTGTGAACTCCTCGGTGGGCGGAGCCAACCGCCTGGCCCACCCCCTGGTGTGAACACCAGCTCCTGGAGGAAGGCAACAAGGATTTTTGGTTAGCTTAGATGTTCCTAACTGGGGTGTAGGGTGTGGTGGTGTTATGACCTGTGACCCCTGGCTTGCCCAGGGCGTCACATTTCAAAGAGTACACTATTGGGCTATGATACGTATCCATAGGCCTTACATGTGCTAAAATATGGTGCCTTTGTGAGAACATATACTGCTTCTACAGAAGATCAGCAAATAGCCTCTTCAGAGATAGCACCACCTATTAGAAGTAGCAATCCTAAAAGTCAATATCAACTAGATAAAATGCACCAAGCCAGAAACTCAATTTACAAACGTGTTTCTCAGGGTATTTTCCCCTCATCAGTGCAAAGCAAGAGATCTGATCTGACTAAGTGAGAGGCCTCTCCCGTGCAATGCCCCCATGGGAATTTAAATATGCAAATAGCCTCATCGGATAGCAAGACAATTGGAACTCTAGCGCCACCTATTGAGGTAGCAATTGTAAAAGTAAATAGTGACCCTTGCCTTGCCACATGACTTGGGATAAGAAGCCAAACCAGATGGCTTATCACTCTCCACAAGGAGAATCATTCCTCCCAATTCCCTCTGTGAGAAACCTCTCATCCAGCAAAATTAGATCTCCGGCTTTACACTGATGAGGAGAAAACAACCCAAAACATACGTCTACAAATAAAGTTTCTGGTTTGGCTTCTTATACTAAGTCATGTGGCAAAGCTCTTTGAAGGGTCTATAATGACTAGGATTGCTACACACAGAGGGTGTCACAAGAGTTCTACTTTTCTTTGTTCTCTGAGGAGTACGTTTTGTATATTTAATCTGCCAGAGGAACATTGCATGGCCTATAAGTCTCCTTATGCACTTGGCACTCTCCACAAGAAGAAACTTCCCCCCCTTAGAATACTAAGAGAGAATAACTCCTAAATATGGTAGGTAGATTAGATTTTTTTCACAGATATTTAGTGTATACATGCCTCAAATATACAATTTTAGACTCGAGAAGGTTCAGTAAGGACATATGAATTTTTATATTTTGATGTTTTTGTATATAGCCATGTGCATGATTGTTAATAGGGTGGTCAAATATTGGAAATAAGGTCATGAATTGTGTCTAATACTGCGGTTCAAAACTATTCAGCTCACAATTTTTAGACAAACACAACCAGTAGGCAGATATGGTGGTTTTTCTGCCAAAAAACTAAAGCCGATTATTTTTTCGGTCTTAAAAAAATATTTTCTAAATGCTTTTAACGGTTTTTATTATATCTTAACCATAGACATATACAGTTGAAACCAGAAGTTTACATACACTATCTAAATAGACACATTTGCAGGTTTTTCTCACTATCTGATGTGACGCCCTGGACCCCAGGGGTCACAGGTCACAACACTCACCACCTACACCCCCACACTAGAAAGGTACCATCAGTCAACCACAAAGACCTGATTGCCTCCCTCAGTGTTAGACAGGCATACCAGGTGGAGTCAGGCGGAAAGACACCCCCCCCCGAGGAGTCTGCTGGCCTGAGGCAGGAAGACAGCTAGTTAGTTAGTTCAGACAGTCAGTGCACACAGGCGGTTCAAACAGTCAGGCAGGCAGACGGCAGTGGCCGCCTGCAGGAGACCGGGAATACGACCAGCGGAACCATAAGGGACCGGGACAGGGTAGTGGCCTGCTGGGGGGAGCTAACTGGATACCGGAGCACCAGGCAGGGTACTCAGACCCCGACAAGGTTATATGCCACCACCATAGTCAGATTAACTGATTGCGGTCTAGACCTCAGGGGTTCATTCCCACCAAAGTCCCATTTGAAGGCAACAGGGGCTCCTATGACACATACACGCCGGGGAGTGGGCTACCAGTGCCCAGCCACAGTGGTCACACTACAAATGTGGCGCCCTGGACAAGCCAGGGGCCACAGAGCACAACACCCTACACACCCCACACTCCCAGCAGGTACACCGAAGTCAGACAAAAACCCTTGTTGCCTTCCTCCAGGGGCTGATGATCACACCAGGGGGTGGGCCAGGCGGTTGGTCCCGCCCACCGAGGAGTTCACAGTCCTGGAGGCGGGAAAAACAGACAGTCTAGTTTTGACAGTAAAAGTGGAAGGAGGAAAGTGTAGTAGTGGAGCAACTGACTGACAGCGTCCGAGTGTGTGGCCCGGGCGAGACAGCAAGGTTGGCAGACGGTGGTGACCGTCTGCAGGAGTGGCCTATCAGAGTTACCGTGAGGACCGTGGACGGGCGGTGGCCCGGCGGTACCGGCCCGGTACACGAAGAGAAGTCAGCACCATCTGGCAGGGGCTTGCGGACCCCGGCAAGGCTAGGAGTCGCCGTGAATTTGCCGAATCCGTTAGTGAAGGGGACCTCCTGGGTTTCCAAACAGCTAAGTCCCGACAGAAGGCAACAGTCCAACCAGCAGAGAGAGACACCGCCACCGCCAAGGCAACTGTTTCTTAGGGCCAGAGCGTGCGGGCAAAAAGGGGCTCCTCCAGCCCATATCCAAGCTGGGGAGCGGGTTACCGGTGGGAACCCATCGGAACCAACAACCGTACACCGGTGCAGGGAAAGGCAGTCACCATCAACCGGCCGGGAGAAACAACATCGCAGCCGTCTGTGGGACCCGTCCATCCAGCCGAGTGTTTTACCGAGAACTGTGTCTTCATCATTGGGCTGAGTGAGTACCACCGTGCTGTGCGGCACAGCGCTGCCCCTGCACCTCCCCAGGCCCCGTAACCCGCCTGCCATCCATCCCTACCCCATCACCGGGCCCCGGGACAACCTACCCCCTACTCACAGAGGGGAGAACTAACAACAAAGCTGCTCCCTGTCACCGCTCCCGGGATTCCCCATCCAGAGCAGCGGTGGTGTCACCAAAATCACCACAACCGTGGGTGGCGTCACGGACAATAACAATAAATCCCCACAATCAATCCCTTTTCACTCACGGGCGAGGAGCGCCGCTCGAGTCCCCGGGATCCGGCCCACCGCTCGAGCCACCACCGAGCAGCGGCAGCCGCAGCAGCGGCCGGACCCGAGCAGTGGGAGAGCGCAGCGTCCCCTCCTCCGCCTGCGACACAAACACAGGTGCAGGAGAAAGGCGGACATTGTCAACCCGACTTGGAAGCTGCAGCCGGCTGCGGGAACCGTTCATACCTTCGTTTGGTTTACCAGTGACTCTGTGTGGTTTAATCATGAGTACACCAGTGCTATCTGACACCGTGCCGCATCGCAGCTCTGCGCCCTGCACCCCGGCCCTTGCACAAGCGGGCCCCGGGACCAACATCCCCTACCCATGGAGGGGTTAACACCTAGCTGTGCCACTACACCACTCCCGGGAGTCCCTGTACCTTCACCGCAGCGGTGGTGTGCTCCATCACCACAACCCGTGGGTGGTGTCACGAACGATCATCCCCAAACCAAATACCCGCATCCCCCGTGTGTAACGCCAACCCCCCTTGCAGAGCGACGTGACCCCCGGGTCCGTGAGAAGCTCGAGCGACCACACGTAGAACGCGAGCACGGATCTGAGCGGCTCGGCGGCCGCAGCCGAGGCCGCGGGGCGGTACACATCGACTCTTCTGGCGTCACGAACAGGATAGAACCAGTCTACTTACCAGTAAAAGTGCACCTTGTGGTTCCCGTCAGCGGCGTCCCGCTGAAAAATCTGAAGATCCGCCATCTTGGGTGCGAAAGTTTCCCGCTCGAGTCGTCTTCCCCGAGCAGTGAAGGCGCGAAAGTGAAGCCCCGCCCCCAAAGAGAGAAGTGCTGTAGAAAAAACAAGGGGGCGGGCGAGGAGCTGGCCTCATGTGATATCAGGGATAAGAAGCAGGGACACCAGGACTCTGCACCCGTCTTGATCCTGGATCCCGAGCAAGAAACATGTCCGCCCCGTCCAGCAAGCCTGAAGCCCCGGAGCCCGCGCCCGGAACAGCGGCGTGGGTGGAAGCCTGGACAGCGCAGATGAGGTGCCATCAGCAGACCCAAGTCCAGCTCCTGGTGGAAGGATGGGTGGATGAGATGGAGGAGGTAGCTGCGGCCGTGCGGGCACGTGAGGTGGAGGCAGCGTTGGAGGAGCGGGTAAGCGACCCACGTCCCTATGTCCCAGAGGGAACGGCTACTGCTGCCGAGGGGCCCGGTCTGCTCCAGCTCACCCTGCTGCGTCCCCCACCGCCCGTACCGGTCACTGCTGCTCCACTGATCGGTCCGCTGCCTCCGACACCGGCAGCGGGTACCACCGTACCTGCCCGCAAGGGCAGGCCTGTAGACGCGGCCCGCGGATCCCGTTGCAGTGGAAGGTGCCCGTTCCCCGTGAGGAACCCAGGTCCCGGAAGTGACCACGCCTGAAGAGGCCCCAGCAGTCTGCCCGGCCTGAAGAATGCTGGACGCTGACCGGCAGGAGGTCCGGAAGGTGAGGCTGGCCGCTCCCAAGCTCCAGGCCTCAGCTGAGGCAGCGGAGGGTTGTGGCTGCAAGGCAGCAAGACAGGCCGCGACACAGTGAGGCTCCCCAACACAGATGGTGCCGGTTGTAGTCAGCATCGGGGAGCGTTGACGGGCCCGACCGCCGCGCAGATGGTGCGTGCGGAAACCCCATACTGGGAGCGGCAGCTGAACCAGACGGGCCGGGAGATCAAGGCCCGTGAAAAGGAGAAGGCCGCGGTACTAGCCCGCACCATCCGGGAAAAAGAGAACCTCCGGAATGCAACATACCGGGTGCGGGGCCAGACCTACGAGGGCCAGGTCCGGCGGTTTTGCCCCCGGCGCGGATGGGGGTTTATATACGAACCGGGCCTGGAGGCTGAAGTCTTTTTCTCCAGGAGGGATGTATACCATCACTTGCCCCTGGGCCACCCGGATCATGACCTGAAGGCCGGGGAGCTGGTAACCTGCACCCGCCACTGCGGGGAGAGGGGCTGGTTCGCCCTTGATGTCAGAAGGAGGGCGAGCCGCAGCGTTCCTGGGAGGCCTCAGTCCCCTCCCCTGTTATATAGCCCCAATGTGGAGCTGGAGGAGGAGTACGAAGAAGGAGATCTAAAGTAAGGCAGCGGACTCCCGTTGTCAACAGTGACAGTCCCCGTTGGGACCAAAAGTTTATTTTGTGGTAGCCCGTTGGCTGCTGAAGTGCCCGTCCCCGTTGGGACTGATGTTGTCCCCATTCCCATCCTCAAAGACAAGGCTAAGAACTTGCAAGCCACCCAAAAACTATTGGGCTTGTAAATAGTGCCCAACTGCCCCTTCCCGCAATTGCCAGTCCCCGGAGAGGCTGGTTGGAGGACGGACCCGCAGCAGAGCAGGCTGGGGTCCGGTCACCACCAGGACCGGTGACCATCCTCCGGGTCAGGGGTCCCCTTGGACGTGGGGCCTCTGAAGGACTGCCGGGTGCGTATCACCGTACCCGTTCCCGCTTGGGTGGCCTGGGCCAGTTCCCATTTTCCGGACTAGAGAAAAGGCGTGCTGCCTGTTTCTTAGGGGCAGCATCAAGGTTCAGGTTGCTTGGGTGGGAAAGCGGATGGACCCATTCCCGTAAAGTTATTAAAGATGTTTTCCCGTTTGCAACGGTTCAAGTGATGTGCCTCCCGCAAGGGAAGAAATGAGAAACAAAAATATGCTTTTGACTGTTTCATTTGTTATTTATCTTTTCAGAAAAATAAAAACCGGTGTGGACGGGCAGCACGTGGACGGTCTGCATTAAACCAAGGGGGAATGTGATGCCTTGGACCTCAGGGGTCACAGGTCACAACACTCACCACCTACACCCCCACACTAGAAAGGTACTATCAGTCAACCACAAAGATCTGATTGCTTCCCTCAATGTTAGACAGGCACACCAGGTGGGCGTAGGCAGGCGGAAAGACACGCCCCCGAGGAGTCTGCTGGCCTGAGGCATGAAGACAGCTAGCAAGTTAGCTCAGACAGTCAGTGCAGACAGACGGTTCAAACAGTCAGGCAGGCGGCAGTGGCCGCCTGCAGGAGATCGGGAATACAACCAGCGGAACCGTAAGGGACCGGGACAGGGTAGTGGTCCACCGGAACCGAACAGGGGAGCTAACTGGATACCGGAGCACCAGGAAGGGTACTCAGACCCCGACTAGGCTATATGCAACCACCATAGTCAGATTAACTGATTGCGGTCTGGACCTCAGGGGTTCATTCCCACAAAAGTCCCGTTTTAAGGCAACAGCCCAACCCGTCCGGATAGTAGCCACTGCCAGAGGCCAGAGATCCAAGGGCCAGCGTCTGCGGGCAACAGGGGCTCCTACGACACATACATGCCGGGGAGCGGACTACCAGTGCCCAGTCACAGTGGTCACACTACAAACACAGGTGCAGGAGAAAGGCGGACATTGCCAACCCAACTAGGAAGCTGCAGCCGGCTGCGGGCCCCGTTCATACCTTCGTTTGGTTTACCAGTGACTCTGTGTGGTTTAATCGTGAGTACACCAGTGCCATCCGGCACCGCGCCGCATCGCAGCCCTGCGCCCTGCACCCTGGCCCTCGCACAACCAGGCCCCGGGACCAACATCCCCTATCCACGGAGGGGTCAACACCTAGCTGCGCCACTACACCGCTCCCGGGAGTCCCCATACCTTCACCGCAGCGGTGGTGTCCACCATCACCACAACCCGTGGGTGGCGTCACGAACGATCATCCCCAAACCAAATACCCGCATCCTCCGTGTGTAACGCCAACCCCCCTTGTAGAGTGACGTGACCCCCGGGTCCGTGAGAGGCTCGAGCCACCACCTGTAGAACGCGAGTATGGATCCGAGCGGCTCTGCAGCCGAGACCGCAGGGCGGTACACTGACATCAAATCAGAATAAACATTTCCCATTTTAGGTCAATTAAGAACCAAAATTATTTATATTTGCCAAATGCCAGAATAATGAGAGAGAGAGAAAGTTTTCAGGCATTTTTATTACTTTCTGCAAAGTCAAAAGTTTACATACACCAAGAGTACTATGCCTTTAAACAATATGGGGCATCCCATTTGATGATGTCATGTCTTTGGAAGCTTCTGATAGGTTTATTGGCAACATCTGAGTTAATTAGAGATACACCTGTGGATTTATTTTCATGCACACCTGAAATAACTTGCTTCCTTGTGTAGCATCATGGGAAAGTCAAAATAAATCAGCCAAAAGCTTGGGAAGAGAAAAACATGTCAGTAAGAAAAACCATGTATATGTAGCACCCCTGAACCCATCAGGGCACTACAAGGTACTGCATCCTGTCATAGATGCAGGGCCTAGCCCCAGGGACCTGGAAGACCACCAATACACATAACATCCCCAGTTTCCCTCTCCCAATCATTGGTGTCTGCCTAGTTGGGACCCAATGAATGGCCACCCAGGGGTGGAGCCAATCCAGTCCACTAGACGACAACCGGGGGGGGAGGAGTAAGTCAGTGGTTCAGTCTGTAGTGACAGTTGTAGGAAACGGACTTGTCTTCAGACGGGGTCATGTAGCAGTGACCTAGCTGGTGAAGGAGAGTGGTTGCCAGGGAGGGTACGACGCGGTACCCCTAGAACCATAGCACCGACGGGGCACAAGGCCCTAGGTCAGGCAAATGCTTCAGGCTACCTGATAAATACCTGCACAGTGAGGGGACCATCCAGGACCTTGCTGACCCAAGAATCCGGGGGCACCAGCAGTAATGAGAGAGCCAGGGACCGGAACAGAACAACGACCCTACAGGGTTAACACTGCCTGCCATACGGACCAGAGACTGAAAGACAAACAGGAGGGGACCCCCAGATGCTCCAAGCCACGGAGTTCCTCCAACCAGTGAGAGGTGCAGGGGAAAGAAGCCACCAGGTTACCACACCGGCACTGGGACAAAAGGGACCAGGGGTCGAAACCAGCCATCCTCAGTGAACCAGAATTACCACTGCTAGGAGTAAACACCAGTTGCACTGCATTCCCATCGTGTGGTCTCCCTTCTTTCCACGCCGAGCTCCATCATTCACCCCCTGGGGCTACTTGCGGAGAGGGCAACATCCAAGCTGCCATCACCACCAGCCCCAATGGCCATAGACTGTGCAGCGGCAGCTCCATCTACCTAGCCGCAACCCGCAAGTGGTGTCATGACATAAACTCTCTAATCTCCCTTGCAAATAACCCCTTTTCAAGCGTCTCCAAGGTCACAGAACCTGGCATCGGCCATTACACACCCGTGACACAGCATCCCCGTACATATACGGCCCGGGACAGAGTACCCCATAGCCTTGGGGCGGGTCATATATGTGTCTTTATAGATAGTGTATGTAAACTTCTGGTTTCAACTGTACGTGCATAAGTATTAATTTCCCTCTATCTATTTGGACTTGCATACCGCAGTGAAGAAATTTTAGAAAAATATTTCACATTTCTCATTCCTTGAATATTATAATGTAAAGTGAGTTGTTAAAGGAAATGTCTTGTACATGAGAAATTGCCTGTGTAGAAGAAATTTGTCTTCATTTAAGATGTACCTGGTGCAACCCATCTCGGTCTAATGTTTTTACAAGGAGCTCTTTACAAATGCAATTCTGAGACCATCAGTATATCCCCCATTCTATTACCATCAAGAAACCCTGATTAAATTGTAAGTTCTTGCAGGAGGAAATGAAATGTGTCTCGGGAGTTCTGTCTTACACAACGTTATTATCATTTACTCCATAAAATAGAATCCTGCACATGTAAAGAGTCGCACACTCCCCGAAACAGATGCGGAACGGCGCAGGCTGTAATAAGCAGAATCCACTCCATAATTAGAGTAGGCAGAACTAACATTAAAAGTGATATTATATGTGAACGCTGGCCAAAGTATGGATTGTCTTCCCCGCAGACATTTTCCATAGTTAGTTATATAGTTTGGGCATGAAGAAGAGAAGAAATCAGTGGAATATTCATTCTAATCACTGTCCGCTCACTTCGGCGGTCACTTATACTTTTTCGTCTTTTACACCTTGATTTGTTTTATCTCTAGCCCTGTAATTACTGTACATCTACCTAATTTACATTTGATACCTATTTATATAAAATTATAGACATATTCATATTCCTAATTGGAGAGTTGACATTTTGTTATAGATAATATTTGGAAGAAAGGTTCAGGGTCTCGGAAGTTGCATCGATTTACTGAGAACGCTGCTTCTTTCTTAAATAGATGATTGAGTTTAATTTTATCTTTTTTAGGTTTGTTTTATTTCTAGATTTTTTTCACCATGCTTTTTTTGGTTTTTCTTAGTTTAATTTTATCTTTCTTTCTTTTTTTTGGCCAAAGTCAGAGACAAATGTGAAGAAAAATAAGAATTAATGGTCTATTTTTCAGATTTTTATTTTATTTTAATTTTTTTAATACAATGGGCCACTAACAAAGCATTTTAAATTGTCTCTTTTTATAGAAATTATATTTATATAATGGACATGTATTTTTTTTTACCGGGGCAGAGGTAGGAACAGTGACTCAGAGTAGTGTTTGGTTTTTTTTTTATTTTTTTTTATTTATTTATTTATTTTAACTTCATGTGCTGTTCTCTCTCATAAGGGCTTAACAGAAAAAAAGGCATTTTAATATATTAATACATTCTTTTTTTATTGCTGATTTTCCCTGTGACTGGTACTGGTGATTTAGCCCCAGTTACGTTGCAAATTCAGCCTTTTGACTGCATAGCAGAGCTGGTTCTTAGGACCCAGCCACTCCTTCTTTCACCTTGCACTTGGCAATCACTGGGTTTAGAGAAAAAAACACTGTTTATACAACCGCTTTTGTTTAGCACTGTGTATACAACAATGAGTAAAGGTGGTGTCACACACAGCGACAACGACAACGACGTCGCTGCTACGTCACCATTCTCTGTGATGTTGCAGCGATGTCCCGTCGCTGTCGCTGTGTGTGACATCCAGCAACGAGCTGGCCCCTGCTGTGAGGTCGCCGCTCATTGCTGAATGTCCAGCTTCATTTTTTGGTCGTCGCTCTCCCGCTGTGACGCACACATCACTGTGTGTGACAGTGAGAGAGCGACGAAATGAAGCGAGCAGGGAGCAGGAGCCGGTGTCTGGCAGCTGCGGTAAGCTGTAACCAAGGTAAACATCGGGTAACCAAGGTGGTTACCCGATATTTACCTTCGTTACCAGCCTCCGCCGCTCTCACGCTGCCAGCGCCGGCTCCTGCTCTCTGCACATGTAGCTACAGTACACATCGTGTAATTAACCCGATGTGTACTGTAGCTAGGAGAGCAGGGAGCCAGTGCTCAGTGTGCGCGGCTCCCTGCTCTCTGCACATGTTGCAGCACAGCGACGCCTGTCGTTATGATCGCTGCTTCGGCTGCTGTGTTTGACAGCTAAGCAGCGATCATAACAGCGACTTACAAGGTCGCTGCTACGTCACCATTTTGGTGACGTAACAGCGACGTCGTTGTCGCTGTCGTTTAGTGTGACCCCAGCTTAAGACAGAGATGGTAATGAACCCTCTCTGCCTTCTCTATATGGAGTCTGGCTGTGTCTGACAACCGGCTTCCTGCTCCCTCCTGCTTCCGCTCCTTCTTCCACCTTGCATTTGGCAATTACATGATCACTGGGTTCAGAAAAGAAAACACTGTTTATACAACAGCTTTTGATTAGCACTATGTATACAACAATGAATAAGGCAGATAAGGTGATACTTCCTGCTCCCTCAGCTTCACAATGTTATGCAAGCAGCTTACTCTGCATTGACTTTTTAGAAAGTCAGTGTAGTGTAAAGTTAGTCCGGAACTGGTGGTTGTCCACTACTTTTACATTGATGGCCTGACCTTAAGATAGGTCATCAAGCCCTGATCCTGGTTATATTATCAAAATCTCCTAAGCATCATCTTGTGTGTTTTCTTGAATTTCTATAGAAAGCCCAATTTGCAACTAGCAGCATAATCACTTTACCCTAAACCATCACCATTATCACAAACCTCATAATTACTTTATCACAGTTTAATTTTCCCTTAGCAAACATTAATTCATTGTCTTGCAGTTATTTCCTTGCCTTCTTGACACACCATCCATCATTATCATCTACAGTAGTTCTGCTCCCTGGACTGCCTGCAGAAATCTGCAATCCTCTGCCTCCTTGATTTCAAGAGGTTATAATATTCAGCTAATTAATTGCATTTTAAATGGGATTTTCACCTTGGAACACGAGACTTCAACTGATGTTTTCCTCTATCATTTTTCTTACTGATTATTGCCCAAATTAAAGCACCAATCCAGCACTTTTTATTGCATAGCTGGAGTGGTGCTTTAAATCTGAGTTCTCTGACCTCTGCCATGTACTCACCTTATGGTGCCTTCATCTTCAGTCGCGCTGCACCGGTTGGTCTCCGGTGATTTGAGACCTGCAGGCATCTCCAGTGTTTCATGGAGCCGGAGGTCACAGCTCAATTTATCTCTGAGAGCCTCATGCTGGCCTCTTTCTGGTCTTGTTCTGGCCTCTTTCTGGTCTCGTTATGGTCTTGTTCTGGTCTCCTTCTGGTCTCCTTCTGGTTTCCTTCTGGCCTCATTCTAGTCTTGGTCTGGCCTCATTCTGGTCTCGTTCTGGCCTCATTCTGGTTTTGTTCTGGCCTTGTTTTGGCTCTCAAAGAGATGTATTGGGAGCTTATGACTTAACTTCTGACTTCTCATTACTCAGATGTTATAGTCACAAGATGGTGCTGCGAGACCAATGTGCCACACATATGATGGGGGCGTTGCAAATCGCATACGATATCGTATGCGAAATTGCAACGTGTAAAGCAGGCTTAAGGAGAATGGATCCATTAACGGATTGCTATTTATCTTCCATTTGTAACGGATCCTGTAAGAAAAAAATATCCATTACAAATGAAAGAATTACGGATGGCTAACTAGCAATCTGTTAATGGATACGTCTACCATAGACTCCAATGATAAAAAAACGGATCCGGCAGACATCAGTTATTTAAAAATGGAAAAAAAGTCTCCGGACAGGGGCATGTCAGTCGAATAGAAATACATGCAGCTGATCTGCTCCTGTCTGCCGAGAAGCCAGCCGCGCCGGGTGGTGCGTTCCGATACTCATGCGAGTTATACGCTCATGTGAGGGCACCCTAAAAATCAGTCTGGGACAGATGGGTGGATAAGGGTGCACGGCCTCAAATGCACAATGCAAAATATATGGACAAGGACAATTTTATGAAGTGCTGCACCCTGGAGTCAAGGGTTTTTTTACCCAATTTGTCACCGAGCCGGGAGTGCAGATCCTCTGCGTCATCATGGGCTGGCCTGGCCCGGTTTCGTGACACCAAGGCGTACAGAAGGGAGGGAAGGCAGAGTACAGGAAGAAGGATGGGGGATGGGGGTGGTAGTGACGATGAGGAAAGTCTTTTTAGATTGTGACGCCACCTGTGGTCCGCGGCCAGGGATGGGCCGCCGCTGTGGGTGCTGCTCTCCGGGGCTGATGGTGAAGGTCACAGCTGGGATGGTGTCGCTCCCCACAGGTGGAGTGGGGGTACCAAGGGGAGGATGACGGAGGAAGAACAGGGGTGGTAGTAGTCCCCATTGGCGCCACAGCACTGGGCAACAGCACCGGTAAAGGAGAGGCAGAGACAGGGGCTGCAGTTCCAGGTCTTTAACTCACTGAAAGTTCAGGCGCTGCCCCCAGAGTACCGGTCTCCACCACGATGGGCTCCAGCTGATCTCGAAGCCGTGGAAGGTCAGATCCGGTATATGTCAGCCTATGGGCCCTTCCTCCTTTGATGCGCTAAGTATCGGATCCCCGTGACATGAAGCACTTGGGGTTCCCGGTGTCAGTAAAGTGTCCCGTCCTGTATGCTGATAGCGCGGTTGCACTGTGGGGTTGGTCGAAGACCTCAACCCCGGATCTTACTTGGCTCTAGAAATGGTGGGACAGGTCCGGTGACTTTTCTAGCCGTTCCCGCGACCCTTGCAGGATTGGTAGACAACATGAAGTATATTTGCCCTAGGGTTCTGTACCCCAACAGCGCCGGTCCTGTGGAAGCAGCCGTCTGCTTCTCCCCAGCGACCATGTAGAAATGCCTTGGCCCACAGAACTGCTCTGTGTCTGTAGATGTTCTCCCTTAGTTGTAGTTGTGTTGTGTGTTCCAAGCTGTTGCCCTCAGCCGCTACCACGGCCGGTTCCCTACTGTCACTAGGTCAACCTGCTTTTCCCACTGTGTGCTCCTCACTCCCCCTGGTCGTTGCCTCTTCCTGACCCTGAGTCCTAGCTCCAGTGGATAGGGAGCCCCCGATGCGGTGGCATCCTGTAAACCCAATCTCTCTGGTAACCCCCTTCTGTGACCTGACCCTGGCTTGGTCCCAATTGGGGAGGGCAACCCACTGTAACTGTGTGTGTATGTTGGTGGAACCAGTACCGACCTTCCTTGGACCCAGGATAAGTACTACACCCTGTGGAGCCTGAAGCCTCAGGGGAGCAGGTGTGTATAATAAAAGCTGATTTTTATATTACACAGAGCGGCCTGGGCTCTTATGTACAGAGTTCTGGAATACTGTATATAAGGGCTATCACGAAAACAGATCCAGCATCCAGTCCAATTGGTAAAATAAAAATATTCACTCTTTATTGAATTTCCATTAAAATAGCCATTAATGTGGTTTGGTGCGAGCCATACACATGTGTATGTTTCGAACCAAGCCTCAGTAATGGCTATTTTAATGGAAATTCAATAAAGAGTAATTATTTTTATTCTACCAATTGGACTGGATGCTGGATCTGTTTTCGTGACTGGACTTAGGAGTGGCCTCCCTTCCGTGCACCGTCCTTGATTATGTCCACTGGGTGAGCTGGAATTCCCCTTGTTTCTGTATATAAGGGCTCACTGGTGGTGTCCACAGCTTATGGGGGACAAATCTGGTGACCGGTTCCTTTTAATACTTCAGCAAACAAGACAATTGTAGCTTCCATCTTGGTAACTGATTGGGGAAGGCCTTTTCTGTTGCCAAGATGGTGCCCCAGTGAGAAAGGCTGAAAAATGAACAAGTAATAAAACAGTTTATGGTTAACTATAATGTGGGTCCCTAGGGTCAATTCCGCTGCTGGGCCCTAGGCATCCCAGTCCGACCCTGACCCCAAAGTCCAAAGAAAGATCCATAAAGGCATGGTTCATGAAGTTTGAGTATTTCTTTTTTTTTACTGAAACGTATATATTTGATGCTAAAAATAATTTATGCAACTGAGATAATAAAACGTTTACCACTGTTTTGGCTTTTACAGTCTGTTAAATTTAGTCTGTTGTACCAAATCAGAGAGAAGCCTAGAAAAATACATAAAAGGGCTACAAGAAGCTCCTTACCAGACTGTGACGGTGAGCTGACTGATGGATTCTCGGTCAACTGATTCGGCCACCAACAGAATGCAGTGCAACATATAGGCTATAGAAAGCAAATGGTGTAATTTTTAATGAAACCCAATGGTAATAACTAATTTTAGCCTCAAATACATGTACTATTTATGTAATAAAAAATGGCCCCGAAAATGGACAGTCCCTTTAAATGTGTTCCTTCCAAGATTTGCAAAAGAAAATAAAAATGCAAGAACAAATATTTCCTTGATAGTTCACTTTTAAATATTGAAATTTACATGCAAATGAAGAGTCGATAATGAAAAATATTTATTTAGCCAAGTAATAGCGTCATTCATTCATTCTCATTTATTTCTAAGCCTTGTAGGAAATGCATAAAGTAGATATGAGATGGGATTAAAATGCATGAAATAACTGCAGTTCCCCTCAGATTGCTGCTCTTTAATGTTCTAAATTAAGAGTGAAGAGGCGCATGGTCTTGTCAAGTGATAATCCTCGCAGGCCAATTATTTTTAATACAGAGCTCAGACAGTTTATCAGGTATTTAAGCCGATTTTATATGCCCATCTATAATCGAAACCACTTTCCTAATACGCCCGTCCTAATATTCTGAAAGGAGAAATTGTAAACTCGCTGACATTTGTTTGCTGGGAACTCATCATATTACCGCCGATGATAAGACATACAATAGCTTTAAGAAAAATGAAATGTATTCTTTGTTTTTCCTTAACAGCAGTTTGAGCGAGATTTACGGAGATATGCTACCCAGGAGAAAAAGATGATGCTGGATAACCACGCTCTGTTTGATAAAACCAAGGTACGGAGAAATAAATATGCTTTTACTTGCTTCTCATTTTATTCTTGCATTGTTACAGAGGTTGAAAAAAGACCTAGGTCCATCACCTTCATCCTTACTCCACCAATTCTACATTTTTGTCACTAAATCATCTATAACCGACAATGTAGTGTGTTGTATGTTATAGTATTTGCCATTACTACCTCTTGTGGTAGGGCATTCCCCAATCTGACTGCTCTAACTGCAAAGAACCCTTTCCTGTTTAACTGCCGGAATCGTCTTTCTTCCACTTGCAGTGAGTGCCCCCTGGTCCTTAGTACTGTCTTTGGAAGGAATAAGTCACGTACCAGTTCTTTTTGAACAGTTTTCATGAACAAAGGAGGATTGTAATAACACATATCTCAGGAGAAATACTCCAATACAATACAAAATACCCCCAATCTTTTACCATTATAGGATAAACTCCTAAATACTAGACCAAAAAATGTAGAAACACAATGGAGTTTTTTAAAGAGCTTTTTATTCAAGATATAAAAAGAACACCACAACCATGTGTGTGTGGAAACATGTAGACAATTTATAAGGCTAACAAAGAAAAACCTCACTAGTGGAGATCCAGATATCCATCTTACAGCTTGCATGGGATTTCATATACATAGAAAACTACCAGAGTGGATAGGTTATAACATGCAAGCTCAAAAATTACCCCCAAAGGACTAATAAGTCTGGTATGCATGTAGCTTAGGAGAACCTAATTACCGGTGACGAAACCGTCATGCCCAGCAACAGATAATGAATACATACCCAGGAAGACTTGAACCGATGGGGGATATCCCGGATCACAGGCCCGACGCGCGTTTCGGCTACCTTTCTCAAGGGCCGCCACACGTTGTGTCTGAGCCGCCTGTGCTCCCTTATATACCCCATAGGTTGACATCCATCCGCCCACCTGCAGCGCTGTCATTGCGCTCACCTGCGGTGGAATCCGGGACTTAGTATCTCCACGCAAGCACACGGCGGCAAGTAGCAGACATCCCACGCATGCGCTGGAGGGAACCCCCATGACGTCATTAACGCATGCGTGGTATTGCAGAAGATGCCGCCGGGTGTATGCACCCGGAAATTCCACCTGCAGAGCGAGCGCTGGTGCGTCACAGGAGAGGCGGATTAGAGGCTGGACTAGTAGCTGTGATCGGGCATGGAGAAGCGGCATCTATAGTAAAGTGTATATCTCATCCGTCCATCTATATTCCTAACAAAAGATGACATCTCACACATCCCTGGTGGAGGTATGAAGTACATCAATCAGACAGTCTCATGAAAAGTATCAATACATAAATATCCCATTCCATTAAGACAGAAGTCATGTCAATTTTCATAGGGATGATAGCAATACATAAATTCATATACCCATATGCCTCAATATATTGATCGGACTGTCCCATGGGAAATATCAATATGCAAACATCCCATTCCATTAAGACACAAACATGTCACTTTTTCATAAGGAGGATGGAGATATATAAATTCATGTAAACGTATACCTCAATATGTCAATCAGATGACCCCACAAAAAATATCAGTATATAAATATCCCATTTCATTAGGACGAAGATCATATCAATTTTTCATAGGGAGGGCAGAGATACATAAATTCATATAACCATATACCTCAATATATTAATCAAATTTCCCCATGAGACCATCCGATCAATACACCGAGGCACACATACACAAATATCCCATTCCATTAAGACAAAAGTCATATCAATTTTCATAGTGATGATGGCAATACATAAATTCACATAACCATATGCCTCAATATACCGATCGGACCGTCTCATGAGGAATATCAATATGCAAACATCCCATTCCATACCGATCGGTATATTGAGGCATATGGTTATGTGAATTTATGTATTGCCATCATCACTATGAAAATTGATATGACTTTTGTCTTAATGGAATGGGATATTCGTGTATGTGTGCCTCGGTGTATTGATCGGATGGTCTCATGGGGAAATTTGATTAATATATTGAGGTATATGGTTATATGAATTTATGTATCTCTGCCCTCCCTATGAAAAATTGATATGATCTTCGCCCTAATGAAATGGGATATTTATATACTGATATTTTTTGTGGGGTCATCTGATTGACATATTGAGGTATACGTTTACATGAATTTATATATCTCCATCCTCCTTATGAAAAAGTGACATGTTTGTGTCTTAATGGAATGGGATGTTTGCATATTGATATTTCCCATGGGACGGTCCGATCAATATATTGAGGCATATGGGTATATGAATTTATGTATTGCGATCATCCCTATGAAAATTGACATGACTTCTGTCTTAATGGAATGGGATATTTATGTATTGACTAGAAGGTGGCCCGATTCTACGCATCGGGTATTCTAGAATTTACGTATTGTGTAGTTCATGTATGATTTTTGTTATATATATATATATATAGATGTTGTTGTGTGTACGGTAGTTACCAAGTGTTTGTGTAGGGCGCTGTACATGTTCTGGGTGTGGCGGGGGGTGAGAGCGGTGTTGTATGTGTGTTGCGTGTGTTGCGTTGTTTGTGGAGCGCTGTGTGTCTGTAGCGTTGTGTGTGTGTGTGTGTGTGTTGTGCGGTTTGTGTGTGTGTGGTGTGTTTTGGGGGGAGGTATGTTTTGAGCAATGTGTGTGTTGTGCGGTATGTGCGTATATTTGTGTGTGCTGCGGTGTTTGTGTGTTGGGTGTTGTGTGTGTGCAGCGTTGTGTGTGTGTGTGGGTGTCTGTGTAGGGCGTTGTTTGTGGTTCCTATGCTGCGCATTCCCAAACGTGCTCCATCCGCCATGCTGCGCACTCCCAAACGTGGTCCATCCGCCATGCTGCGCACTCCCAAACGTGCTCCATCCGCCATACTGCGCACTCCCCATCGTGCTGCATCCCCCATGCTGCGCACTCCCAAACGTGCTCCATCCGCCATGCTGCGCACTCCCCATCGTGCTCTATCCGCCATGCTGCACACTCCCAAACGTGCTCCATCCGCCATGCTGCGCACTCCCAAACGTGCTCCATCCGCCATGCTGCGCACCCCCATCATGCTCCATCCGCCATGCTGTGCACTCCCAAACGTGCTCCACCCGCCATGCTGCGCACTCCCAAACGTGCTCCACCCGCCATGCTGCGCACTCCCAAACGTGCTCCATCCGCCATGCTGCGCACTCCCAAACGTGCTCCATCCGCCATGCTGCGCACTCCCAAACGTGCTCCATCCGCCATACTGCGCACTCCCCATCGTGCACCATCCGGCATGCTGCGCACTCCCAAACGTGCTCCATCCGCCATGCTGCGCACTCCCAAACGTGCTCCATCCGCCATGCTGCGCACTCCCAAACGTGGTCCATCCGCCATGCTGCGCACTCCCAAACGTGGTCCATTCGCCATGCTGCGCACTCCCAAACGTGGTCCATCCGCTATGCTGCGCACTCCCAAACGTGGTCCATCCGCCATGCTGCGCACTCCCAAACGTGCTCCATCCGCCATGCTGCGCACTCCCAAACGTGCTCCATCCGCCATGCTGCGCACTCCCAAACGTGCTCCATCCGCCATGCTGCTCACTCCCAAACATGGTCCATCCGCCATGCTGCGCACTGCCAAACGTGCTCCATCCTCCATGCTGCGCACTCCCAAACGTGGTCCATCCGCCATGCAGCGCACTCCCAAACGTGCTCCATCCCCCATGCTGCGCACTCCCCATCGTGCTCCATCCCCCATGCTGCGCACCCCCCATCGTGCTCCATTCCCCATGCTGCACCAGCATCAGCCTCTCTGCCCGCAGCATCAGCCTCTCTGCCCGCAGCATCAGCCTCTCTGCACACAGCATCAGCCTCTCTCCTCCCAGCATCAGCCTCTCTCCTCACAGCATCAGCCTTTTCTGTCCCTAGCATCAGCCTCTCTCCTCCCAGCCTACCCCAGCCTCAGCCTCCCTCAGCATCAGCCTCTCTTCTCTCAGCCTTCCCCTCCCAGCCTGCCCCAGGATCAGCCTCTCTCATCCCAGCATCAGCCTCTCCTCTCTGTCCCCAGCATCAGCCTCTCTCCTCCCAGCCTTCCCCAGCATCAGCCTCTCTCCTCCCAGCCTTCCCCAGCATCAGCCTCTCTCCTCCCAGCCTCCCCCAGCATCAGCCTCCCCCAGCATCAGCCTCTCTCCTTCTAGCCTCCCCAGCATCAGCCTCTCTCCTTCCAGCCTCCTCCAGCATCAGCCTCCCTCTCCCAGCCTTCCCCAGGATCAGCCTCTCTCCTCCCAGCCTCCGTATTCCCAGCCTCCCCCAGCATCAGCCTCCCCCAGCATCAGCCTCTCTCCTTCCAGCCTCCCCCAGCATCACCCTCTCTCCTTCCAGCCTCCCCCAGCATCAGCCTCCCTCTCCCAGCCTTCCCCAGGATCAGCCTCTCTCCTCCCAGCCTCCGTCCTCCCAGCCTTCCCCAGCATCAGCTTTCCCCTCCCAGCCTCCCTCAGCATCAGCCTTCCACAGCATCAGCCTCTCTCCTCCCAGCCTCAGCCTCTCTCCTTCCAGCCTTCCCCAGCATCAGCCTCTCTCCTTCCAGCCTCAGCCTCTCTCCTTCCAGCCTCCCTCAGCATCAGCCTCCCCTTCCCAGCCTTCCCCAGGATCAGCCTCTCTCCTCCCAGCCTCCTTCAGCATCAGCCTTCCCCTCCCAGTCTCCCCTAGCATCAGCCTCCCCCTCCCAGCCTTCCCCAAGATCAGCCTCTCTGCTCCCAGCCTCCTCCAGCACGCCGTGCTCCTCTGCCGACACTCACACACACCCGATCGCATACACTCACACACACAACCGATCGCATACACTCACCCACACAACCGATCGCATACACTCACCCACACAACCGATCGCATACACTCACCCACACAACCGATCGCATACACTCACCCACACAACCGATCGCATACACTCACCCACACCCGATCGCATACACTCACACACACCCGATCGCATACACTCACACACACCCGATCGCATACACTCACACACACCCGATCGCATACACTCACACACACCCGATCGCATACACTCACACACACAGACACTGACGAAATCGCACATACGCGCTGATACTCACAACATCCGGAGATATCACATGCTTCTGGCCATGTGATCCTCCGTCAGGTCCTGGAAGCTCACAGCACAGTATCGCCGCCGAGAAGCAAGCGATATCCCAGGATGTTGTGAGTATGTGGATGCGATGTGATGTGTGTGAGAGGGTGAGGGTGAGTGTGATCTGATTTGTGTGTGTGTGTGCTGTTATGTGTGTGTGTGCGTGTGTGTATGTTCCGCCGCTGCAGGACCTTGATGTGTGGATGCGATGTGATGTGTGTGTGATGTGTGTGTGAGAGTGAGTGTGAGCCGGTGTACACTGGTAACTATGATACACATCGGGCAACTAAGGGACCTTAGTTACCCGATGTGTATAATGGTTACCAGCGTTCACGGCCTCCGTCAAGATCCCAGCATCGCAAGGTTATGTCTGGCGCTGCTGGGATCCTGACGGAGCCGGTGTAGAAGCAAGCGATATCCCAGGATGTTGTGAGTGTGTGGATGTGATGTGTGAGAGTGAGTGTGAGAGTGAGTGTGATCTGATGTGTGTGTGTGTGTGTGTACTCACCTGGGAATCGGAGCTCCGTGTCAGTTGGGCCAGAGCGAGCGTGCATTGCATGAGGGGGGCGGGGCCTGCAGAGAGCCGGGGCGAGAGGCCAATCCGTGTGGGGGGCGGGGCCATGGCGAGCCCAGCGGCCAATCAGCTTTGTGTCACCGTAAGGACACAATTTCGGAGCATGACAGACAGACAGACAGAATAAGGCAATTATATATATAGATACTTTTCATGAGACTGTCTGATTGATGTACTTCATACCTCCACCAGGGATGTGTGAGATGTCATCTTTTGTTAGGAATATAGATGGACGGATGAGATATACACTTTACTATAGATGCCGCTTCTCCATGCCCGATCACAGCTACTAGTCCAGCCTCTAATCCGCCTCTCCTGTGACGCACCAGCGCTCGCTCTGCAGGTGGAATTTCCGGGTGCATACACCCGGCGGCATCTTCTGCAATACCACGCATGCGTTAATGACGTCATGGGGGTTCCCTCCAGCGCATGCGTGGGATGTCTGCTACTTGCCGCCGTGTGCTTGCGTGGAGATACTAAGTCCCGGATTCCACCGCAGGTGAGCGCAATGACAGCGCTGCAGGTGGGCGGATGGATGTCAACCTATGGGGTATATAAGGGAGCACAGGCGGCTCAGACACAACGTGTGGCGGCCCTTGAGAAAGGTAGCCGAAACGCGCGTCGGGCCTGTGATCCGGGATATCCCCCATCGGTTCAAGTCTTCCTGGGTATGTATTCATTATCTGTTGCTGGGCATGACGGTTTCGTCACCGGTAATTAGGTTCTCCTAAGCTACATGCATACCAGACTTATTAGTCCTTTGGGGGTAATTTTTGAGCTTGCATGTTATAACCTATCCACTCTGGTAGTTTTCTATGTATATGAAATCCCATGCAAGCTGTAAGATGGATATCTGGATCTCCACTAGTGAGGTTTTTCTTTGTTAGCCTTGTAAATTGTCTACATGTTTCCACACACACATGGTTGTGGTGTTCTTTTTATATCTTGAATAAAAAGCTCTTTAAAAAACTCCATTGTGTTTCTACATTTTACGTACCAGTTCTTTGTATTGTTCACGCATGTATTTGTACATGTAAATGAGATCTCCTCTGGAACGTCTTTTTTTCTAAGCTAAACATATCTAACTTTTCCAACCTCTCTTCATATGGGAGGCCTTCCATTCGTTGTTCTAATCTAGTTGCCCACCTTTGATCTGACTATAGCTTCTGAATATCGTTTTTAATATGTAGAGTGCAAAAATGGATCCCATGTTCTAGAAGTGGCCTTAGAAGTGATTTATACAGTGGTAACAATAATGTCACACTAGGTATGGGGAAGTGCCAAGTGAACAGCAAGAGGGAAGGGAAACCCTGTGTCTAGGGAAGGGGGAAATGGTGACCACTGACCAAGCCTACCCCCGGGTCCTGGGATCTCTCACCACCCTAAATAGGTTCCGCACCTATATGCTGAGCAGGATACCTGAGCCTAGGTTGACCCTGATCTGAGCCCTAGGTAGGGAGTGGATGGGATGAGCTCTTCATCAACCCCACTAATCACTAAAGGACACACAGGGATAACAAACAAGGGAAAACCACATACACCTTATATCTAGTAGGCTCAGGGAGAGAAGCTGCAACAACCTCCAAGATTCTCCCAGAAGAATGCAAGCCGCCTGCTTGCACTGAAGGCTTGATAAAGATGTATAAAATATCACCAGCACTGAGTGATAAGAAGTGAAGGTATATATAGGCAAGGAAAGCACTGATGAACTACAGCTGGCAGGCTAAACAACACCACAGGGTCCTAAAGGGAAAGGGATGAAAACCAAGCAGGAATGATAGGAGGTCAGGGAGCAGTTTGCGCAGCCAAACACTGTGACCTTCTATAGCTGGACACCACAGGACTGTCTGTCACCCATGACACATCCTTCACAAATACATTGGGATCATGGGATCTAATCTCGTTATATACCCTAAAATTTTGTTTGCTTTTGCAGCTACTGCTGGACATTGAGTGCTACTGCTCAGCTTACTTGTAACCAGAATCCCTTAGTCTTTCTCCTGTTCAGTAGTACCGAGTTAAATCTCATTTGCCAAGTGTCTGCCCATTTCGACATCATATCCAGATTGTTTTGTAATATTGTACTTTCGAGGTCAGTTTTTAATATCCTACATAGTTTGGTGTCATCAGCAAAGACTGAAACTTTACTATCAATCCCATCCACAAGGTCATTGATAAAGAGATTAAAAAGAATCAGTCCTAGTACAGATCCCTGTGGTCCCCTCTGCTGACTATAACCCATTTAGAGAATGTACCATTTATGACGACTCTTTGTTTCCTATCCTCTAGCCATTTCCTTACCCAGTTGCATATAGTTTCCCCTAGTCCTTGCTTCTGGAGCTTTAGTATAAGGCGATTATGTGGCACAGGATCAAACACCTTTGTAAAGTCCAGATAAATCACATCAGCTGCATTACCAATATCCAGATTTGCACTTACCTCCTAATAGAAAACCAAAATGTTGGTTAGACACGACTTATCTTTCATGAGTCCATGCTGTCTCTCAGTTATTATATTATTATCTGCAAGATATTTCTGCAGATTATAATTCCCTCCAAAACTTTGCACACCACTGATGTCAGACTTACCAGACAGTAGTTGCCTGGATCCATCTTCTTACCTTAAATATTGGCACCATGTCAGCCATCCTCCAATCCTGTGACACCAAGCCTGTTACAAGAAAGTATAAGAAGATGAGATACAGTGGTCTGTCAATTACTGAGCTCAATTCCCTCAAGATACATGGTTGAATGCCATCCAGCTTGGGGAATTTATCAATGTTTAATTTGCTCAGACGCAGGCGTAGTTCCACTTGTGTTAAAACTAGTTATAACAGATGGGGAACGTTAATTTATGCCTTGATGAATGATTTCTGGAAAAGTCAGTTAATTGGTGAACATGGATGGAAAGTGCCTGTTTAATATCTCAGTATTTTCTTTGTCCTCTAAGTATTTTGTTATCCTCTTTTAATTGACCAATACCATTTTTTTTTCTTGGCATTGATGTACTTATACAATTTTTAGTGGATTTATTCTAACCTCTTCACCCCCTACCGATTTTCCACTTATTGTTTTTTTTTTTTTTTGCTCCCCTTCTTCCGAGAGCCATAACGTTTTTATTTTTCCGTCAATCTTGCCATATGAGGGCTTGTTTTTTTGTACTTTTAAATGAAACCATAAGTTTTACCATATAGTGTACTGGAAAATGGCAAAAAAAAATGTGATTGCACTATTATTTTGGTCGTATTTTATTCACAGTGTTCACTATATAGGAAAACTGATGTGTCGGTGTGATGCCTCAGGTTGGTATGAGTTTGTAGACACCAAATATGTATAGGCTTACTTTTACCTGAAGGTTAAAAAAAATCATCAGTATGTCCCAAAAAAGGGGCACACTTTTGGTGCCATTTTCCGCGACCCATAGTGTTCTCATTTTTTTGGGATATGGGGCTCAGTTGTGGCTTAGTTTTTGTGTCTCGAGCTGATGTTTTTAATGCTGCCATTTTTGTGCAGATGCTACACTTTGATCACCTGTTATTACATTTTGCACAAAATTTGCAACAATCGATCAAAATAATTGATTTTATGTTTTGATAGATTTATATTTTCATAGGCTGGGCATTTCTGAAAGCGGCGATACCAAATACGTTTATGTTTTTTTCTTAACCCTTTAATTTTCAATGGGGCGAATGGGGGTGATTTGAACTTTTAGTTTTTTTGTTTATATGTTTTGTTTATATGTTTTCAATGCCTTTTGTTTTTGTCATATTATATGTTGTACTATCTTATTTATCCATAGTAGTTTATATGGAGACATGGGGGTCAGTGGGTGCTGACCCGGCCGCCTTTAGAAAGACAGCATGGTCCAGGGCTCACCCCAACTGAACGCCCGACCTCCTTAACCGTGGGCGGAACACTACTCAGACAATGCAGGATGAGGGAATCACAATATTAATATTTTATTGGATCCCCAAACAATTAACGGCACATAGCACATAACCAGCAAAACCACAGAATGTAACCGGCAACAGTTCTTCACCCTTCCGCTGGCTCACTAGGGATTAGATTGTCCGTGCCTCAGAGCTTCCAGAGCTACTTTCTCCAAATCAGCAGCACCCCGCTTTCGGCAGGCACCCACCGAGAATGGAATGACGCCAGATTTAGGAAGCTGGCTGAGGGCTGCAAAGCCTGTAGTCAGGTGACGAGATTGTCCCAAGCTGGATTCCTTCCTTAGGTAGTCCTTGATATCTCAGACGAATCCTTGCATTCGATGATGAAGTCCATGTAGTATTATAATCCAAGATCGGTTATGGCTTGCCAATCGGATCTGCAGATCATTGGTATTGTGTAGCAAAAGTCTAGCTGGGCAATGGACAGTCCTTCTTATACCCCTGAGCTCTCCATTCAGACCATTGGGGTCTTCACAATTGGTGGATAAGACTGGGCTCTTATTGGCTAGATTTCAAGCTGTATACAAAATATCCCTAGTAGTAATGGTCTCTGGCAGAGACGAGGGAGAGACAGCTAAGGGGTGCTTCACACACAGCGAGCTCGCTGCCGAGATCGCTGCTGAGTCACGCTTTTTGTGACGCAGCAGTGACCTCATTAGCGATCTCGCTGTGTGTGACAATGAGCAGCGATCTGGCCCCTGCTGCGAGATCGCTGCTCGTTACACACAGCCCTGGTTCGTTTTCTTCAAAGCCGCTCTCCCGCTGTGACACACAGATCGCTGTGTGTGACAGCGAGAGAGCGACAAATGAAGCGAGCAGGAGCCGGCATCTGACAGCTGAGGTAAGCTGTATCCAAGATAAACATCGGGTAACCAAGGTGGTTACCCGATATTTACCTTAGTTACGAGCCTCTGCAGCTCTCACGCTGCCTGTGCTGCCGGCTCCGGCTCTCTGCACATGTAGCTGCTGTACACATCGGGTTAATTAACCCGATGTGTACAGCAGCTAGGAGAGCAAGGAGCCAGCGCTAAGCAGTGTGCGCGGCTCCCTGCTCTCTGAACATGTAGCTGCATTACACATCGGGTTAATTAACCCGATGTGTACTGTAGCTATGGTAGGAGAGCAAGGAGCCAGCGCTCAGTGTGCGCGGCTCCCTGCTCCCTGCACACACAGCTGTGCGCTGGTAACTAATGTAAACATCGGGTAACCATACCCGATGTTTACCTTAGTTACCAGTCTCCGCAGCTTCCAGACGGCAGCTCCGTGCAAGCGCAGCGTCGCTTGCACGTCGCTGCTGGCTGGGGGCTGTTCACTGGTCGCTGGTGAGATCTGCCTGTTTGACAGCTCACCAGCGACCATGTAGCGATGCAGCAGCGATCCTGACCAGGTCAGATCGCTGGTCGGATCGCTGCTGCATCGCTAAAGTGTGAAGGTACCCTTAGTTACATCACATCTAGCAATATACATAGTAATACAATAGGAGGTTCACATAATTGATTTGTCTAGGTATCTGACCTTCACTAGCTAAGGCAATTACATGAGTCAACAAGAACTTTAACACTAGATTCCTAAGGCTGGGTTCACACATAGCGACAGCGACAACGACGTCGCTGTTACGTCACCATTTTCTGTGACGTAACAGCGACCTTGTAAGTCGCTGTTATGATCGCTGCTTAGCTGTCAAACACAGCGACGCAGCAGCGATCATAACGTTGCTACATGTGCAGAGAGCAGGGAGCCGCGCACACTGCTTATCGCTGGCTCCTTGCTCTCCTAGCTACAGTACACATCGGGTTAATTAACCCGATGTGTACTGCAGCTACATGTGCAGAGAGCTGGGAGCCGACGCTGGCAGCGTAACGAAGGTAAATATCGGGTAACCACCTTTGTTACCCGATGTTTACCCTGGTTACAGCTTACCGCAGATGCCAGATGCCCACTCCTGCTCCCTGCTCGCTTCATTTGTCGCTCTCTCGCTGTCACACACAGCGATCTGTGCGTCACAGCGGGAGAGCAACAATAAAAAAACGAACCAGGGCTGTGTGTAACGAGCAGCGATCTCACAGCAGGGGCCAGATCGCTGCTCAGTGTCACACACAGCGAGATCGCTAATGAGGTCACAAAAACCGTGACTCAGCAGCGATCTCAGCAGCGATCTCGCTGTGTGTGAAGCACCCCTAAGAGTCTTGTAGAAACAATGAGGGGCTTATCCCCTGTTTATAAACAAACAATCATCATGTTTGGCTGAATTTTAAGAAACTTAACCCATGCTAGGCACTAACAGAGTTCATGTCGTCACAGTTTATTTTTATTTCTGAACATTTTATTTCCCGAGAGTATGATGGTTTTACAGGGTTCCAGTAATACATCTTTAAAGATGCCCCAGTTACTATGACATGGTATCAGTCTACGAATAAGCTTTTGCATTAATGGGTTGAAATCAGCTTTTCTAAAGTTCCAGGGTTTTGCATTTCCCCTTTGAAATATGTTATTGAATATTACATTGAAACTTACGATATTATGGTTGGTGCTGCCCAAATCCTCCTTGACCTGTAAATCTGAAATTGTATCTGGAGAGCGGCTCAGTGGTTAGCACTGCAGTCTTGCAGCGCTGAGGTTCTGGGTTTAAATCCCACCAAGGACAACATCTGCAAGGAGTTTGTATGTTCTCCCCGTGTTTGCGTGGGTTTCCTCCAGGTTCTCCAGTTTCCTCCCACACTCAAAAAACATACTGATAGGGACCTAGATTGTGAGCCCCAATGGGGACAGTGTTGCCAATGTATGTAAATGCTGTAGAATTAATAGCGCTTTATAATTGAATAAATATTATTATTATCGTTTATTTGACAGGACCAGATCTAGCAAGTTATATCCCCTTGATAGTTCATCTACCATCTGAGAGGTAATTGTCTTCAACTGTGGATAAACTTGCAGCTTTAGGCGGGCTTTGCACACTAGAACATCGCACGTGCGATGTCGGTGGGGTCAAATCGAAAGTGACGCACATCCGGCGTCGCAGTCGATATCGTAGTGTGCAAATCCTTTTTGATACGATTAACGAGCGCAAAAGCGTCGTTATCGTATCATCAGTGTAGGGTCCGACATTTTCATAATGTCGCTGCAGGTACGATGTTGTTCCTCGTTCCTGCGGCAGAACACATCGCTGTGTATGAAGCCGCAGGAGCGAGAAACATCTCCTACCTGCGTCCCGGCTGCAATGCGGAAGGAAGGAGGTGGGCGGGATGTTTACATCCTGCTCATCTCCGCCCATCCGCTGCTACTGGCTGCCTGCTGTGTGACGTCGCTGTGACGCCGCACGACCCGCTTCCTTAGGAAGGAGGCGGGTCGCCGGCCAGAGCGACGACGCAGGGCAGGTAAATGCGTGTGAAGCTGCCGTAGTGATAATGTTCACTACGGCAGCAATCACAAGATATCGCTGCTGCGACGGGGGCGGGTACTATCGAGCTCGGCATCGCAAGCATCGGCTTGCGATGTCGCAGCGTGCAAAGTACCCCTTAAGCACAACCAGAAGATTCTACTTCTATTAAATATCTGGATAGTTAAAATCCCCCATAATGAGGATCCGATTTGCTGCATTTTTAATTTAAGAAAACCCAAAATAAGAATAATATGAACATATTTCATATTATTCATATTATTTTTATTTTGGGTTTTCTTTGCTTCATGGCCAGTGTGATCATGTGCTTATAACATGCATGTGTACCAACTCACGCTCCGGCTCATTTTTTTTTTGTTTTTTGATTTTTAATTTGTTGCAGCATTTCACCCTCTTCAGCTATGTTGGGAGGCTTATAGAAAACTCCCATTAGCAGCATTCCATTATTCCACTCCCTGTGTACATTTACCCATACTCATTCCACATTGTGGGCTCATGTCCACGTTGCGTAATTGCATGCATTTACGTTGCGTATTGCACTGCAGCGTAAATGCATGCGTCCTGCGTCCCCTGCACAATCTATGTAGATTGTGCATGAGACGTGCGCACAATACGATACTTTTATGAACGCAGCGATTTGGATGCCAAAATTTTTACCCAAATCCGTGAGTTCATAAAATAAGCATATCAATTATTCTGTGCGCTATGGATGCAGCTCCCGCTCTGTCTATGGTGGGGGCAGCAGCCATATCGCATGAAATCGGCTTTTTTCTACAAAAAAACGTCATCCATGATGCAGTGTTTCTGCAGCGATTTGAAGCGCACATGTGCTGTCAAATCGATGCAGAATATTCAGAAGTTATGTGCGCATGGCTAAAACGTTGCTCGTGTGATTGCTGCCCAATACCGAATGCCTTCACGAGCGAACCCCCAAATTTTGTGAATGGAATGCGGGTGTGAGGTCCCAAGGTGTCATGAAGGATTGTGTGGCGATGGTTCCCTATTTGTTACATGCCACTAGTGGTGGACATATGTCCGGGCCTTATTGCATCCATAGAGCTAAATGGTTAAGATTCTCGGAAGAAGGAAATATGGTGAACCTGATGAAGTTGAAGTGGAGATCACATGAGAGAGCGAGTGATCGAATGTGAGGAGTGAAGGACAGATCTGAATCAAATATGACCCCAAGTCAGCAGGCGTGCTGCTGGGGAGTAATGGTAGAGCTGCACACAGAAATGGCAACACTAAATTTCAAATGAAATTAATGGAAATCAAAATGTAATTAAAAGTAAAAAATTATATAAGTGAGATATAAATGCAGATACAGTGGAGAAATGATAAATAATAAAATACCTTAACCCCCTTATGACCCGAGACGTGCTAATCATTCAGCCTTCATCTGCCTCTGACACCCGCAGCTTCATTCGTAGCTGCTAACCTGTTAAATACCACTGTCAATCTCTGACAACAGCATTTGTGGCGCCCCTGACCTGGTCAGGCACCACTGAGTACTGCACCCATGCTGGGGACAGTACAATACAGGTAATCCAGAAGGCTGACCGGGGTGTGGAACACAGGCGCATAGTGATCAGGTCTCACACATGTACCCATGAGAGGACCCCTGGGGATCCCAGGAGGGGGCAAGCCTTCACCTTCACTGGAATAGTGGAGGGGGTAGAGCCTCCATCTCCTCTCAAGGGGTGTGGTGGAGAGTCTGGTTGCTAGGTGGCGTAGGCAAGAACAGGAGAGGAGGAGCAGTGAGCCAGTTCAGTGTAGAGTCCAGGGAGCTCAAGTGAGGAGCAGATCCCTGGAGCTGTGCAATCTGACAGCGTCCGCGCAGTGGCTACAGACGGGGGAGAACGGTCAACTAGGAGTGCTACCTGAAAGCCAGCTTCAGCTAGGGAGTGCAACGGAGTGGGAAGTAAGGAGACTGCTAGAGAGCACCAGGCCCAACCGGGCGGCAGATCCCGAAGCGAGGATAGATCCACCTTTCCCTGCTAAACCTGCCGGCGTGGGGCTCTCAAAGCCCACACCACAACACCACAAAAGCCGCAGCCACGTAACCACAGTGAGGGCCCATAGGTCACAGGAGGCAAGCAGCTGGAGTGGCCTGGTCCGGGGAACAAGCATACGGCGAACGAAGGGGAGAGAGAGGCTGCAGCATCTTCCCTGGGTGACCCCCATAGGGACTAAAAGTCGGGGTCACCCCAAACCACCAAGGGCTAAGGAAGGCGAGTCAGTAGTCACCCTCATAAAGTCAGCCTGAAGGATACCTGGTTCCCACCTGGTTCACCCCAGCTACGCCCGGGTTACTCACCCTGCCATCTAATGTGAGTAAAAACCCTAAAAGACATCCTGCCTGTGTGGTCATTCTGCGACTTGTGGTACTACGCACCTATACAGGGCCCTGGGGCTTGCCTCACTCTCAGGAGGCTACTACATCCGACTGCACCCACCATCAGCCCCAGGCGTCCCCTAACCTGCAGTGGCGGTCCCCACTGACCGCAATACTGAGAGTGGCGTCACGATCAAAACAGAAGATTTCCTACCAGTGACGGAGATCCAGCAACGTGGAGTCCCTGAAGGTAACGCACCGACACCGACACAACACCTGCGGGGCTTCACATCTGGCGTCACGAACAGGATAAGGACTAGACCTGTTCAGACAGGTGACCATGTGCCTGGGCGGTCCGCTTGAAAAATTGGAAGCGTCGCCATATTGCCACCATGAAAAGCGCGCTGAAAAACAACAGCAGCCCGCGCTGGAAGAAGTTACCGCCCACGAAGAGGTGTGGCTACCCAGAGATCCCCTGCAGAGTCCTGACCTCGCTGATGAAGAAAGCGGAAGCGTCCAGAGACGGCGGAGCAGAGAAGAAGCCAGTAGCGTGCTAGAGGAAATGGAGTCCAGACGTGGATACCCAGAGCCAGGCTCTGCTGCCTGGTGGTGCCGGGAGCTTGCCATCTTCTGCGACCAGCTGGAGGCCAGGACTGTGCGACAGCTCAGGGAAGAACGCACGGAGCTCCTGGAGATGGCTGCGGCGGTGCGGACCTACGAGGAGGGAGCCGCGCGACGCATGCCAGACCGAGCGGCGACGACGCAGACCCCGATGCTGCCACAGATGGGTGAGTCGAGTGATGCCCCGGCCAGCGCAAGTGCCCCGACCCCTGCTGCCACGCCCGCGGTCCCAGAAGAGGCGCCCGGCGCGGCGCCACCGAACCAGGCCGCAGCCACGCTAGATGCGGCCCGCCAAATCCAGGCCGCCGCAGCCATGCCCCGCCTGGCCCGCAAAGGTCCGACTACCACTGCGATACTGATCCGTGCCGCAGGTGTGACACTGACCCAGGCTGCCACCCTGCTGAGCCCAGTCCGCCAAGACCCCACCGCAGCAGCGACGCTCGTCCGCGCCGCAAGTGAGATGCTGAACCAGGCCGCAACCCCGCCAGGTGCGGCCCGCCAAGCTCCGATCGCTGCAGCGACGTCCAGCCCAGCCTGCACAGAGCCCCCTGCAACAGCGACACTGATCCAGGCCGCCTCCATGCCAGGCGCGGCCCGCCAAGACCAGGCCGCCGCCATGCCAGGCGCGGCCCGCCAAGACCAGGCCGCCGCCATACAGGGCGCGGCCCGCCAAGAGATTGCATCACTATTTTCCCCGGCCTGCAAGGCCAGAGCAGACACCGCTCCCCAGTCCAAAGAGGTCCCTGCTAGGAAGACCCTGATAGGAGAGGACCCCGAATACTGGAAGCTGAAGGCTGACCTAGAGGCCCAGTTCCCACAAGAGATGGTGGATCGGTATCTGCTCCCTCCGTATACCCCCAAGGAGATTCAGGCAACCCCTGCAGCTGCGCCGGAGAGTCCACCACCTGGGCCAGCTGAAGAACACTCATCCCCAGCGCTGCCACAACCAGAGTGCAGCGAAGAACTAAGGGGGAGGGGAGGCCAGGAAGCTGAGGGGCTGACTCCGACTCCAGTGCCACCAGCAGTGGACCCATACCCAGAGCCCGAGATGCTGCCCTATTCTCGCTGGGATGAGGAAGACCTGACCCCGTCTGCTGACGAAGATCAGCCCAAAGACCTCACCTGGGAGCCCGCAGGCATGAACCCAGCCCGCAAGACACGGCGCAGCAGAACAAAGTATCCTCCAACACCACAGTCTCCAGAGCAGAGAGAAGTCACAGCCAGAGACCTGCAAGAAAAACGAGCCCTGAGAAGATCCAAAGCCCAGGTCAGAGGACCCCTTTGTAGAGGAGTTGTGGAGGACTTCAATTTGAAAAGCGGATACGGCTTTATTGTAGCAAGAGGAATAAAAGAGGGCATATTTGTGAATCGGAGAGATGTTCAAGCCCACCTGCCCAGAGGACATTCAGGCAGAAATTTGAAAATTGGAGACGCAGTACAGTTCACCTTGCATCAAGGAGAAAGGGGCTACTATGCCTTAGACGTAGCACCATGTCCCAAAGAAGAAAGAAAAGACAGAGATAAAGAAACAGATGCAGAAAAGGGAACAGATGAAGATCAAGAAAGAAAAGACAAAGAGCCTACAGATGAAACTACCTCAGAGGATGACAAGGAGCAAGAAAACAGCAGGTGCCGTAGCCCAATAGGCCAAAGCCCTGGTACCGAGGAGTAAAGTAAAGAAAGAAGTACCGAAAGTTTGACCAGTTTGACAAGTTGAAAAGTTTGCAACGTTATTGTTTAAGCATGTGCCCACAAAAACTATTGTGAGAAATAAACTTTAAGGCTATGAACTTGCTATAGCCACAAACTCTCGCAGTGTAAATAGTTACACCAGTGGCACCGCCACCAGAGCCAGCCTGTTTAGGGGCTTGGCTCGTCTGCAACCAGGAGGAGTCCGTCCGTATATAGGGCCTTGGCTCACTTGCGACCAGAGAGCACGCCTGTTTATGGGGCCTTGGCTCACCACCACAAAGAGGGTACCTGGTCAGCACCAACTGTGGAGGCCGCCTCTGCATCCTGCCAGAAGAGGCTGAAGGCGCGGATCCACCAGGCCAGGTATACCCTGAAACCACCAGCCCATGTAAGCCGCCTCTACATCCTGCCAGAAGTGGCTGAAGTCGCGGCCAACGGGAGAGGAAGATTGGAGGAAAGGTCTGGGGAAACGGATGGCCCAGACCTGGTTACCAACAGGACCGGTGACCTGCCTCCTGAGAGGGTTTTGGGTGGGTTAACGGACTTGTGGGTGGAGGGTGGTGATGTCTGATACCTGGTGGTTTTAAAAATGTTTTACATGTTTTAATGTTTTATGCATTTTAAAATGTTGTCTTGCAGCCCGAGGACGTGCTGGTGATAACTAAGGGGGAATGTGGCGCCCCTGACCTGGTCAGGCACCACTGAGTACTGCACCCATGCTGGGGACAGTACAATACAGGTAATCCAGAAGGCTGACCGGGGTGTGGAACACAGGCGCATAGTGATCAGGTCTCACACATGTACCCATGAGAGGACCCCTGGGGATCC
Source organism: Anomaloglossus baeobatrachus (assembly GCF_048569485.1). Classification (NCBI taxonomy): domain Eukaryota; kingdom Metazoa; phylum Chordata; class Amphibia; order Anura; family Aromobatidae; genus Anomaloglossus; species Anomaloglossus baeobatrachus. The sequence continues at coordinate 62,649,351 of NC_134357.1, read as the reverse complement.
CAGGAGGGGGCAAGCCTTCACCTTCACTGGAATAGTGGAGGGGGTAGAGCCTCCATCTCCTCTCAAGGGGTGTGGTGGAGAGTCTGGTTGCTAGGTGGCGTAGGCAAGAACAGGAGAGGAGGAGCAGTGAGCCAGTTCAGTGTAGAGTCCAGGGAGCTCAAGTGAGGAGCAGATCCCTGGAGCTGTGCAATCTGACAGCGTCCGCGCAGTGGCTACAGACGGGGGAGAACGGTCAACTAGGAGTGCTACCTGAAAGCCAGCTTCAGCTAGGGAGTGCAACGGAGTGGGAAGTAAGGAGACTGCTAGAGAGCACCAGGCCCAACCGGGCGGCAGATCCCGAAGCGAGGATAGATCCACCTTTCCCTGCTAAACCTGCCGGCGTGGGGCTCTCAAAGCCCACACCACAACACCACAAAAGCCGCAGCCACGTAACCACAGTGAGGGCCCATAGGTCACAGGAGGCAAGCAGCTGGAGTGGCCTGGTCCGGGGAACAAGCATACGGCGAACGAAGGGGAGAGAGAGGCTGCAGCATCTTCCCTGGGTGACCCCCATAGGGACTAAAAGTCGGGGTCACCCCAAACCACCAAGGGCTAAGGAAGGCGAGTCAGTAGTCACCCTCATAAAGTCAGCCTGAAGGATACCTGGTTCCCACCTGGTTCACCCCAGCTACGCCCGGGTTACTCACCCTGCCATCTAATGTGAGTAAAAACCCTAAAAGACATCCTGCCTGTGTGGTCATTCTGCGACTTGTGGTACTACGCACCTATACAGGGCCCTGGGGCTTGCCTCACTCTCAGGAGGCTACTACATCCGACTGCACCCACCATCAGCCCCAGGCGTCCCCTAACCTGCAGTGGCGGTCCCCACTGACCGCAATACTGAGAGTGGCGTCACGATCAAAACAGAAGATTTCCTACCAGTGACGGAGATCCAGCAACGTGGAGTCCCTGAAGGTAACGCACCGACACAACACCTGCGGGGCTTCACACATTCAATGCTCTCTGGGCAGGGGGCACGGTCTTCTGAGCCCTCATCGGCTGTGGCACTGTTGTATATAGAACAAGTGATCAGAGTATTTTAAGTTCAAGTCCCCTAACGGGACTATTAAATGCAGTACAAAGTGGGAAAAAAATGTTTTTAAAAGTTCAAGTTACCCTCCTTTTACAAATAATAAAACATACACATATTTGGTACTGCTGCATTTGTAAATTAATTTGATCGGTAAACAGCGTAATGAGAGAAAAGATAAATTTGCCAGAATTACAGTCTTTCGGCCTCTGCAGCAACAAAAAAATATGTAATAACATGCGATCAACGCATCGTATATACTCCAAAATAATATTAATAAACTAGCTGTACGCTTCGCCCGGGTTAATAACTGTTGTTAACAAAATAGAATGTATTAACAAAAATGTATTCTGCACACAATATCCGCTGCCCGGGATAGTAACTGTCTCTCTGTTTCTCTCCCATTCTCTGTCTGTCTCCCCCTCTGTATATATCTCTCTGTCTCTATCTATCTCTTTGTCTGTCTGTCTCTTTCCCTGTCTGTCTCTGACTGTCTCTGTCTCTTTCTCCGTCTGTCTCAATCTCTTTCCCTGTCTGTCTATCTATCTCTGTCACTTTCGCTGTCTGTTTCTTTCCCTGTCTGTCTCAGTCCCTCTCTTTCCCTCTCTGTCTCTTTCCCTCTGTCTCTTTCCCTGTGTCTGTCTCTTTGTCTGTCTCTTTACCTGTCTGTGTCTGTCTCTTAACCTGTCTCTCTCTTTCCCTCTCTTTCCCTGTCTGTCTCTTTCCCTCTCTTTCCCTGTCTGTCTTTTTCCCTGTGTCTGTCTCTGTCTCTTTGTCTGTGTCTGTATCTTTACCTGTCTGTGTCTGTCTCTTAACCTGTCTCTCTTTTTTCCTCTCTTTCCCTGTCTGTCTCTTTGTCTGTCTGTCTCTTACCCTGTCTATGTCTGTTTCTTACCCTGTCTGTGTCTGCCTCTTTCCCTGTCTGTGTCTGTCTCTGCATTGTGACATGCCAACATTCCATATAAGGGCATGGCTGCGCATTCTTCTGAAGTTCTGGCTGCACTGTGGCTCCCAGCTCCATTTGCTTTAATGAATGCAGGTTTTTTGGTGAATAACTGTAAAGCGCGGGGTTAAAATTTCCCCTCAAAACATAGCCTATGACGCTATCAGGGTCCAGACGTGTGAGTGTGCAAAATTTTGTGGCTGTAGCTGCGACGGTGCAGATGCCAATCCCGGACATACACACACACACACACACACACACACAGGTTTATATATTAGATAAATACAACAGCTTGGGCAGCAAAAAAACAAGCCCTAATGCAGCCCCACATCCCAAATATTGAAAACATTGCAGCTTTCGGAAAATCATGACACAAGCAAGATTTTTTTTTTTTCAAAATTTCTGGTGTTTTTTCACCACTTAAATAAAACAAAAAACTATACATGATTGGTATCTACATAACTCTACTGACCTGGAGATTCATATTACCAGCTCAATTTTATGGCAAAATGAAAGCTGTAAATAAAAAACCCAAAATACAATTGCAGAATGTTACTATTTTTTCTTGCTGGAAAAACAGAGACCAAGTACAGTGGACCTCATGACGCATCTATTAGGGATAAGCAGGTTACCATACAAAGCACCCAACCATATCTACCTAAAATAAAGACTAGAACCACGACTTTATTGCAGGAATGGCCACAGTTTTATTTAAACCGTATATATGTATACCAAAGCTCGTGGCTCAACATGCCACTCAATTGTTACTTAAACCTTATACATATATACCCGTATAACCATACACCCCGATAGATCCGTCCAAGAGGCCAACCATCCTTCATAACCCCCCGGCCGTAACCTCCAAACCGGCCCAGAGGACCACCTCGGCCGTAACCACCCGGCCCAAAGGTGAGGGGTAACAACGTTCCATCGTTAATTACCCCTTCCCAGAACCTGCGGGACCTCCGCCCACAAGTTCCCATCCAATCCGAAGCCACTCCCCTTGAGCGACTTCGTACCAACCAACCAACTGTCGGTACTCCCAACCTCTCAGACGGACCTATCACCCCGCTGTGACAAAACAACTTGGCAAAGCAATCTTATATTCTCCAGTCTTTCCTTTTTTTTTTTTTTTTTTTGCTTTTTTTTTTTTTTTTTTTTATTTTTATACAATGTTTTTTTTTTTTTTTTTTTCGTTTTTTTTTTTTTTTTTTATACATAACATCAGGGCGGGCGGGTGGGACACAACTTTTCAACGACGAAAGGGGAGGTAATCAGTCCACCCCCCTCTCTTATACCCCCCCACAACCCCCACCCCTTCCCTGGTCCCCTCCAATCCCCCTACAGCTTCCTTCCACCAATCCAATAGTCCTAACTATCCCCTATCCCAGTTCAACCAATTAACCCCCTCCTAACCTTGCACCCTCACGATGGTCATGGGGTCCATTCACCCCTATGGGGCTCACTGCCCTTCTTGACGCATCTATTAGGGATAAGCAGGTTACCATACAAAGCACCCAACCATATCTACCTAAAATAAAGACTAGAACCACGACTTTATTGCAGGAATGGCCACAGTTTTATTTAAACCGTATATATGTATACCAAAGCTCGTGGCTCAACATGCCACTCAATTGTTACTTAAACCTTATACATATATACCCGTATAACCATACACCCCGATAGATCCGTCCAAGAGGCCAACCATCCTTCATAACCCCCCGGCCGTAACCTCCAAACCGGCCCAGAGGACCACCTCGGCCGTAACCACCCGGCCCAAAGGTGAGGGGTAACAACGTTCCATCGTTAATTACCCCTTCCCAAAACCTGCGGGACCTCCGCCCACAAATTCCCATCCAATCCGAAGCCACTCCCCTTGAGCGACTTCGTACCAACCAACCAACTGTCGGTACTCCCAACCTCTCAGACGGACCTATCACCCCGCCACAGACCGGCCAAGTGACCCCTTACTTGGCCCGGGCCCCCCACACCCCTAGTGCTTGCTCCAGGCCATCCCTCAAACCCAACATCCATAAATCCAGACCCACATCGGTCAAGTGAACCCCATCTCTCCTTAGATACTGCTCCGTGGACTCCTCCAATTCTCTATGCCGCACCACCAACCCACCATTCCTCGCCACAAACCTACCAATCGCCCGGTTCAGCTTGCTCCGAGCCCTATTAATCCGGTCCACCGACCTACCAAAACGCCACTGAGTCCGAGCTATAATGTCTGACCAAACGATAACTATGCCCGGAAACGCCCTCCACAAATGTAACAGGTCCAGCTTTATGTCCCTTTTTAATTCCCTTGCCGACCTTACTCCCAGATCGTTCCCACCCACGTGCAAAATTAACACATCAGGGTCACGATCCATACGGCTATAATAAGCCACCTCTGGGCGCACTCTACCCCAGGTCATGCCCCGAATTCCGAGCCACTTTACTCGGGCTTCCGACACCGACACTCCAAGCTGCCGACCGTCACGACGCACATCCGCTCGCAACGCTCCCCAATACCCATAGGAGTGCCCGAGGATCCACACAAGGCATGGACCTACAAATACAAAAACCACGAATAAAAACAGCAACAGAACAAGAAAATACACAACAAACCAGCATCAACACAAACCAGGAATCCCCCACCCCTGACCATCACCTGACTAAGTGAGGCCTAATGTACAAGCGAAACCTGGAAGACTCCCACCTCCCAATCCGCCGGATACAATCCTCACTCAAACCCCACCTGGCGGCCTCCGTCGCCGCCCCAATCCGGAAGGAGTGAGACCCGTACTCACGTGGCTCCTCCCCCACCCTTACCAAAGCCATCTTCAGCACCGCATTGAATTGGTACCGCGACAAAGCCAATCCATCCGCATGTCTAAGAAAAACGCCAGGGAAACCGCCGCGCACCTTTAAAAACTCTGACACTTGTACCACCGGGCACAACTGGTGCCCCGGTAAAGCGTACAACACTACTAAGCGCCCCCGGCCCCTCTGATCCGTCTTCGAAAACCGAAGGCGACATTCCACTCTATCCTCCCCCAGCATAACATCCTCCAACAGCAACCCACCCATCGCTTGCTTGGTCGGGCTGACCAATTCACCAATGCGAAAGGCCCCAAAAAACGCCAATACAAAAGCTACCGAAAACAACACCCGCTCATAAGGAGACGAACACAATTCCCCCAAACACCCCACTAACCGACCCAACAATGGCAATGACACCGGCCGCCTCATGTCACGCGACTGGGCCCCTTTTCGAAAACCCTTCATTGCCTGCCGCACCAGAAAATCCTTAGTCGCGTCCCGAACCCCTTGCATCTGAAACAAGAAGGCCAATGCCGCCAACTTGCAACCAATCACCGAAACGGACCGACCTGCCGAAAAATCCCCACTAATGAACACCAGGACCCCCAACACTCGGCCCTTGTAACCCGACTCCATAAAATCCCCTCTTTCCAACTCCGCCCATTCCTTCCACACCGCCTGATATCGGCACCAAGTAGCCTCAGACACCGATCTCCTAATCCCCTCAAATGCTACACCGATGCCAGGTCCCACAGCCATTCCGGACAAGGTTCTCCATCCGCGTCCGCTCCCGGCACCAGCTTCCTGAACCTGCAAAACTGAAATCGTGATAGCGCGTCAGCCACCTCATTTCGAATCCCTGGCACGTGCCGTGCCACCACACAAATGTTCAACTCCAAACACCTCAACACCAAGTGCCTCAAATACCCCACAACCGGCGGGGATTTTGCCGACAGCGCATTGATGGAATGCACCACCGCCATGTTGTCACAATGCATGCAAACCCTTCTTCCGGAAAAAACAGGGCCCCATAACTCCACTGCTACAATGATGGGAAACAATTCCAGCAGAGCCAAATTCCTCACCAGACCTGCTTCCACCCAAAGCCGTGGCCACTTTCCAACACACCAGTGCGTCTGAAAAATTGCCCCAAAACCGGTCGCTCCAGCCGCATCCGTGTACAACTCCAACTGACTATTGGACAAAGCCTCGCTCATCCAAAGGGTCCGACCGTTGTACCGGTCCAAGAACCTCTCCCAAACCAACAAATCCCCTTTCATCACTTTGGTCACTCTGACAAAGTGATTTGGAGCTTTCACCCCCGCGGTTGCACTTGCCAGCCTCCTATTAAAGATCCGCCCCATTGGCATAATGCGACAAGCGAAATTCAATTTTCCAAGCACTGACTGCAAATCCCGCAACCGCACCTTCTTGGCCTGATACAAAACCCGCACCGACGCCTTCAAATCCAGAAGCTTCCCCTCCGGCAATCGGCATTCCATTGCCAGTGTATCAATTTCGATCCCTAAGAAACATAGGGCCGTCGCCGGCCCTTCTGTTTTTTCCTTTGCCAACGGGATACCTAGGCTCCGCGCGATCCGCTCTAACGTGAACAACAACAAGGAGCAGACCGAAGAGCCCGCCGGACCCACGCAAAAGAAGTCATCCAGATAGTGAATCACTGAATGGACTCCTGCCACCTCTTTGACTACCCATTCCACAAAAGTACTAAATGCCTCAAAATGAGCACACGAAATGGAACAGCCCATCGGCAGGCAACGATCCACATAGTATTCACCATCCCACATACACCCTAAGAGATGAAGGCTCTCTGGATGCACCGGGAGTAAACGAAAAGCTGCTTCCACATCCGCCTTTGCCATCAGGGCCCCCCGCCCGGCAACCCTTACCAGCTCCAAAGCCTTATCAAAAGATACATAAGAAACTGCCGACAACTCTGGCGATATCCCATCATTCACCGACAATCCCGCCGGATAAGATAAATGATGAATGAGCCGAAATTTGTTCGGCTCCTTCTTAGGCACCACCCCAAGGGGGGAAATCCTTAAATTGGAGAATGGCGGGTCCTGGAATGGACCCGCCATCCTCCCCAATTCCACCTCCTTTTGCAGCTTTTCCTTCACCACCGCCGGATGTTCTTTTGCGGACCTCAAATTCCCCGGGCGAAACACCGGCGCCTCAGATTCAAACGGAATCCGAAAACCTTCCGTAAAACCACTTGCTAACAACTCCGCCGCCCTAACATCCGGATACCTATTTAAATAGGGAAGCATCGCCTCTACTCTCACTGGCGTCCTCCCTTTTTCCAGACCCCTCCCCCGCCTTTCCTTTTCCTTTTTTGAAGCACCTGGCCAAGGAGTGGGACCCTCCACATCCGGAACACTCGTGTTTAAACCGACACGAGGCCCCAAACTTACACTGTCCCTCGTTATACTGCCAACAAGCCCCCTTTTTCTGTCCAGCCGAGGACCCGCCGCTCGCACCCGGGCTCCCGGCACCCCCTCGAAAGGGCTGAGCCGGAGCCGTCATTAACCGCATCCACAAAGAAATATCCTTGTGGCCCCACTGGACACCCTGCCGCAGAGCCTTCCGCTGCCGGAACTGCTCATCATATCTTAGCCACCCTAAACCGCCATACACTCTATACGCCTCCCCTATCGCGTCCATATAACCAAATAGGGCGGAACAATGCTCCGGCTCCTTTTCCCCGATCACGCTGGCTAAGATCGCAAAGGCCTGTAGCCAGTTAGTGAACGTCCTCGGGATCAATCTATACCGTCGCTTTTCCTCATCCTCTTTCTCCTTTTTTGTATCACTGGGTTTCACCTTATCCAAATTAAACTTCTCCAAGGGAAGCAGGGAAAAAATTTCCACATACTCCCCTTTCCAAATCTTTTCCCTCACCTCCTTCTTCAAGTGAACCCCTAACTGACCTTCAAAACACACGTAAATTTCACTCCGTGCCCTATCATCCAACCGCACAACCTCATCCTCCTTTTCTTTTTCCTTTTCCGCCTCCTTGCTCGCACCCACGTCAGCCGCCCCACTGGCCGCCGTTCCCGCACCTACCGCCGAGGCAGGGTCCCGCACCGTCACCCCGCTCACCGCCGCCTCAGTCTGCACCACCTCCGTGGGGCCCACCCACGCCCCCACCGGAGCCCCCGGCCCAGTCCGACCAACCCGCTCCGCCGACAACCCCTGCAACGCTCCCAAAAGTTGCCCCCAAAACTCCGGGCCCGGGAAACCAGCCTGACCGACCCCACTCGCCCCCTGTGCCACACTTCCCGCGACGGAACCCCCGCCCCCACTACACACAGCATTAAACATGTCAGTCGTCTGCTCACCAGGCTGCCGTGGAACCGCCGGCACAGCCGTACCACGATCTTCCTGCTGCCGCTCTGCCCGACCTGCCGCTGCCATTGCTCCATCGTCACCGCCGGAATCTGACGTGCTGCCGAAGTCTTCAGGGGGGACCAGCGAGGGGACAGCCTGCACCTGGCGGCCGTCAACCCCCACGGTCACCGCACCCTGCTCCTCCGGGCGCCTCCTGCTCGACCTTTTTCGTTTCTCACGCCGTGGCGCCCTGCCGCCGTCGTTCCTCGCTGTCTGCATGGGCACCTGCTGCGCTGCTGTTGTTGCCGCCGTCCTCAGTGGGCTCCCTCCCTGCCGACTGCAGGAAGGCCGTGCTGCATCTGACCGTCGCTGGGAACCCCCCCCAGCCCGATCCTTGCTGGCGGGGACCGTGACTGTGGACCTCATCTGCGCCTCCGGGCCACCGTACCCCTCCTCCACGCTCCTCACGTCGCCGCTCTCCTCATCCCCCATCCTCCGACCTGTCGCTCTCCCCTGCCGTCTGCAGGGAGTCTCCGTCCGTGCCATACCCCGACGAGCGCCACCCCCAGCCGGCACTTCACTGGGGGCTGCTGTGATCGCTGCTCCGGTCCTGGACTGTGCTGGCCGCGGACCGGAAGTGGGCCCCGCCGAGGCTCCGCCCACCCCCGACCCGCGGGATCTCCGTCGAGGATTCCTCCCGGCGGCCGGCAGCTCCCCCTGGTAAGATGGAGGGCTCCGCTGTCCCGGAGGGTCCCCGTAGGGGCTCCTAGATCTCTCTCTCCCCCTCCCACTGGGGGAGTAGCGCTCCGGCGGTCGCGCCCGCCGAGCACGTAGCAGCGGTCCGGGCGCAGGAGTAGCAGGCTGTACCGCTCCAGCTCCACAGACCGCCACCAGCTGCTGCCGCAGAGCGTCCACGCCGAGGACCTCGGAGGCCCCCCGCACCATCTCTAACAGCGCATTAAGGTCAGTCATAGCAGCGGCAGCACAACGTCCTGGGGCCACAACTTTTCAACGACGAAAGGGGAGGTAATCAGTCCACCCCCCTCTCTTATACCCCCCCACAACCCCCACCCCTTCCCTGGTCCCCTCCAATCCCCCTACAGCTTCCTTCCACCAATCCAATAGTCCTAACTATCCCCTATCCCAGTTCAACCAATTAACCCCCTCCTAACCTTGCACCCTCACGATGGTCATGGGGTCCATTCACCCCTATGGGGCTCACTGCCCTTCTTATTGGTGGTAATACACATGAACCCCATAGAATACATGCAAAAACTTGTGAACAATAAGGGGTATTTACCATGTTTGTGGAGTAAAACTACTGTACCACAGTTGTGAAAAAGTATACAATTTTTATTACTACAAAATATTCAAAGTATTGGAATCACATGTGATGACAGTTAATGGTTAGACATACATAGTTAAAATCCAATTAGATGAGACAGAGAGAGAGAGGTCCCAGGGCGGGATACAGGCTACCCCTTAGCTTCTAGACGGGGAACAAGGTAGTTTTTTATATCCAAATGAACATGTAAATAACCAGAAAACTCAATGGTATATCCCCTAAGATAGTAGAGTAATGGAATGCCTATACATTAAAAAGTAACCAACAGGATAAGGTCCAAATCAGGGCCTGAACACAGCAGTATGTAACACCACCAGAAAGTACATAGCATGATCTCAGACAAGAAAAAAGTTATACAATGGTGGAGATTGGCACCTGAAGGACCTACTTATGGTATGTATAGCACCCAAGGAGGGGAGTCTGTCAGCCTCACATGTGGACCCGGGCCCGACACGTGTTTCACATGTGCTTCAACGGTTGACCGTGACCAGCAGTGTACCAGCGGTGTATAAATAGAGACAAGGGGCGGGGACTCGCTGTAGTAATCACCGCTGTGTCTGGACTCAGCTTTGCGCGCGTGTAACTCCGAGAACTAGCACTCGATATGAATTCCGGGTTCCAGGAAATCCTCCCGGTGACATCATATCCAGAAGCCAAATTCATGACACAAGCAAGAATTTTATTTTTTTTTTTTTCAAAATTTCTGGCATTTTTTCACCACTTAAACAAAAACTATACATGATTGGTATCTACAAAATTGTACTGACCTGGAGATTCATACTACCAGCTCAATTTTATGGTAAAATGAAAGCTGTAAATAAAAAACCCAAAATACAATTGCAGAATGTTACTGTTTCACCACCCTTGGAATTTCTTTCACACTTACCATTACATCATATCATAAAATGGAATGGTGTCATTTAAAAGTACAACTCATTCTGCAAAATACAAGCCCTGACATGGCTATATCAATGGAAAAATAAAAAAAAGTATTGGCTCTTGGAATAAGGGGAGGAGAAAACTTAAATGCAAAAATGAAAAATTTCCTGATTCTTAAAGGGTTAAAGGGGTATTTTCAAGTTTGGAAGTTTTAATGTCCTGACCACTAGGAACTCCAACATTCCTGAGAACTGGGGGCTCTGAAGATTGGTGGTCAATTAAGCCCACTGCTGCTCTGTTCATCCTTAATGGGAACGCTGGAGATAGCCGAGTGCTGCACTCAACTGTTCAACGGCATTGTAATGAGAATGAATGGAGAAGTAGAGTGCATGTTTAACATGGTGTGAGGATGTAGTCGTGGTTGAGGTAGTTGTGTGGCGAACCTGAACAAGCTACATAAAATTCGGGGTCCTGACTGGGTGTGTGGACCTTTGTTATGGAGGCGATATACCTTTGCAGTCCACATGATGCCGATGGCCTTGACTGGCAAGGACCAGATGCTCACCAGTTCAATGAATGAGACCACTGGTTCTTAAAAAATAGTGTTTTACGAACAGCCATTTGATGACAGCTATGTACATTAGATAGCGGGTACACAATTTATTGTACGTTTCCCCTTTAACAATACAGAGCATCTCTACAGACAGTTTAATTATTTCTACACACTCACTTGTTCCTGCCTCTAATAGTCCCACTTGATTCACCACAACCCAGCTTAGCACCACAGTCCAGTCTGTGAAAGTCATATTCTCCACCTGCAGTTCCACGTCCTACACTCTTTAGGAGGGTTTACTATGCAATTATAGCTGACACTTACCTACCAGCATTCGGATGCTTAAGGAATTCCCGCCTAGGGCACTCTCTTTGTCTCACATTTCTGTTCTGTCCAGGACTATTACCTTTTCAAGTTTTAAACTCGGGGCCACACTGCTGTTTTAGACGATCTTAGTAAACTCTGTCTCTAAAGGCTGCTTTACACCAGACAATCTATCGTGCGATAGATCGTCGGGGTCACGGTTTTTCTGACGCACATCCGGCATCGCTGGTGATGCCGGCCTGTGTGACACCTCCTAGCAATGTAATATCGCTCACAAATCGTGAGTCGTGTACTGGTCGCTAGGTTCCATAATATCGGTTCTGAAATCGGGTGCCGGTTGTTCATCGTTCCCGTGGCATCACACGTCGCTCCGTGTGACACCACGCCATCGCGTATCTGCCTCCCGCGTCAGCCGCCGGCTCTATGTGGAAGGAAGGAGGTGGGCGGGATGTTTACATTCTGCTCATCTCCGCCCCTCCGCTTCTATTGGCCAGCGGCCGTGTGATGTCGCTGTGACGCCAAACGCCCCTCCCACTCAAGGAAGTGGACGTTCGCCGCCCACAGCGTGGTCGCACGAGAGGTAAGTATGTGTGACGGGGGTTACCGACTTTGTGCGCCACGGGCAGCGATTTGCCCGTGACGCAAAAAGAACGGGGGCAGGTACGATCGATTGTGAAATCGCACAATCGGTCATACCATGTAAAGCAGCCTTTAGTCTCTGTACTCCAGATCACACTATCCTCTGCGTTGGTCTTCTCTCACACTAATGACACCCATCTCATGCAGCTCTGCTCACTAGCCAGACCTTAAATCTGTCAATACTGTACGCTGGGCCCTATCGGATCTCCTGACAGGAAACAATCTCTGTCCCTACACCGTAGTCCCTCCCACTCTGGGCTAGTCCCAAACATTAACTGTATCTTAACCTACTGTCAAGCAAAATACATTTCAACACATGTAAAGGATATCACAATTTACATTGCACATCACAATAACATTGGGGTCTTCAAAGTGGAATGTGAGAAGCATATCTATCTTCTTACTCATGATTGACCACCTTTCCATTCTCACAGGAATCTTAGTGTTGGAATAAGTGTGGGTCCTAACGGTCGGGAAGTTATCACCTATCTCATGTGAAGAGGATAGCTTTCAAACTGGGGGATCCTCAAGATGGATGCGGATATTGCTGACTTGGTTGGCACGCAGCCATCTATGACGTTCCGCAAAACCGTTCAGTACGTGACCGGCATACACATAGCCACTTTGTGGCCCCCCCAAAACCAACTACCTGGATCCCGGGTAAACCAACCGGGTGTTTCAGATGTGGGACTTGTGTAGCATGTGATCATATCCAGACGGGTAAAACCTTCAGAGGTACAGTCACTGGTGAATGTTTAATGATCAGAGACTTCATCAACTGCAGAACTAAAGGCATTGTTTACCTGGCTACTTGTCATTGTGGTAAACAATATGTTGGAAAAACGATCAGGGAATTTCGCCGACGGGTAGGTGAACACCTAGGCGATATCAGGAATGAGCGTGATACCCCGATTTCTAGACACATGAATTCACAACATTTTGGAAACAGGGAAGCCATTGTCTTTATGGGGATTTTGAAGGTGAAGCCATCCCCGAGAGGGGGTAATCTGGACAGGTTGCTCCTTCAAAAGGAGGCGAGGTTGATCTTCAAACTACGGACATGTCGTCCAGAGGGTCTGAATGACCAGATTAACTTTGGATGCTTTATCTAGATTGGGATTCTCTCTGGTTAGGGGTGGGTGGTGTGGGGAATGACGGTGGCAGGTGTTTATTTTTCTAGACCAGTGATCAGGTCCTTTAGCCCCTTTGTAATAAATGAGCCCACACCAGATTCTTGGGGTGCATTATTGTTGGGCCTGGGGGAATTTTGTAGATCTAGGCGTTAAAACTGTCTTGTATCTACTTCTCATGGATATTGGATATGACAAGATGGGTGGTTTTTCCCCCCCTTTTTCCTATATATGTTCCTTTTCCCCTCCCCCTCTTTATTGTTGCAGTGCTTATTTAAATTTGTTTGACCTTATTTTCCCATTAATTATTATTTGACAGTATTGAGTACTCCCCTTCTGCATATTCTTAGCCCATGTATCGATTTGGCCCCTTAGTGTAAATTGAATATAATGATTTGCACTTATGTTTAGCTTTTTACTGCCAATTGTGCTGAGCTAATCTGCTGTTTGATCGTGCAAATGATGTGAACAGTTCGCGCATGCGCGCTATATGCGTTCCACATGGTGGAGCGCGGTAGTAGCAACGTATTACGTGCTGCGCCTGCGTGGTTTTCATGCGTTCCACACTTGGAACGCGGAAGTGATGTTTGGAGGCCGATATCACTGACGCGCAGGCGCGGTGGACATTAAGGCAATCTTAGTTGCTGAGGATGCACTGTACAGCCTGTAGACATGCGCAATGTGTACTACCTGCGCGATTCGGTGCTTGACTACAACGACTGCACGAACATGTGGCGCCACTGATTACAGGTGATGTAGGAGGTATGAGGGGTATTTAGGGTGATGGTCTAACAGCACACAGCGTCCCACTGGCCATTAGTATACTCGTTGGCATTATCAACTGCCCATGTGTAGTATTGTCCTGCCACTGCAGGCTTTCTTTGTCTTTATTGTTCTGCTATTGCAGGCTTTTCTCCCCTGATGAACTCCCTGTTTAAACGGGGAGGGAAACGCGTTGGGAGGGTGTATATGCTCATCGGGTTAGCATTCCAGACTTGGGTGCTGCCCTTTTACAGGGGCACGACAGGGGTCAGGAATTGTGTCATGGGCCCGGTTTCCCCTTATGTCCTATCTGATCTGCTTCTGCCTTGGATGATTTATGCTCCGGTGGTGTTGGATCTCCTCAGGAGAAGAATTGGGTGAGATCTATCCAATATATTTATATATTTTTTCACTTTGTTTTACACTGCACTGCACTTTATTCTATCATGATTTTAGATTTTTGATATTAAAAGTTAAATTTTAAGTCCTTGCTTTACTGATATATTGATTAGGATTTGGACTGAGCTGTTTTGCTTTGGCAGCAGTTTTTGCTTTTCTATTAGCTTTCAAACTAGAGAACATCCCTTTAGGGGGCTTTCTCACAAACAACATCTATCACCTTTCCATAGATGATAAATGTATGATTGTTGGGTGTTCGACTGTTCGAATACCAAGACTAGGGTTTCAAAGTCGTCTGCGTGAATGGAGCTGTAGTGAACAGGTGTGACAGAGTGACGCCCTGGGCAAGCCAGGGGTCACAGGTCACAACATCACATGCACCCCACATTCCCGGCAGGTACACCTAGGCTAACCTAAAATCCTTGTTGCCTTCCTCCAGGGGCTGATGTCCACACCAGGGGGTGGGCCAGGTGGTTGGCTCCGCCCACCGAAGAGTACACAGCCCTGGAGGCGGGAAAACCAGGCAGATCTGAGAGAGTTGAAGTTGAAGTCAGACTAGAGTCTGAGAAGCAGATCAGTTTGAGGGAGTGAAGTAGAAGGAAGTGGTAAAGGAGGACAGTAAGAGTGGCGACAGAAAAGGAACAGTTAAGAAAGCCTGAAGTTGGTCCGGGTGTGTGCCCCGGACTGAGACAGCAAGGTCAGCAGACGGCGGTGATAGTCTGCAGGGGGACTGCTTGGAGGTTGCTGGAAGGACCGCGGACGGGTGGTGACCCGGCGGTACCGGAGCAGTATACGAAGAACAGTCAGCACCAGGGCAGGGGCCTTTCGGATCCCGGCAAGGCTAGGAGTCGCCATAATTTGCCAAATCCATCAGTGAAGGGGACCTCTGTCTCCTAACAACCAAGTCCCGATTGAAGGCAACAGTCCGACCGTTAAGGGGAGACACCGCCACCGCCAAGGCACCAGTTTCCCAGGGCCAGCGCCTGCGGGCAAGAGAGGGGCTCCTCTGGCTCATGTCCAGGTCGGGGAGCGGGTAACCGGTGGGAACCCATCGCTACCAAAAAGACTTTACATAGGTGCAGGGAAGAGGCCGTCACCGCTAACTGCAGGGAACAGCAGCACCGTAACCGTCCGAGGGACCCGTCCAACCAGCCGTTTGTTTACCGAGAACTGTGTCGTGTTTACTGGCTGAGTGAGTACCTCCGTGCCGTAAGGCACAGCGCTGCCCCTGCACCCCTGCATCTCCACAGGCCCCATACCCGCCTTTCCACCATACCAACCCCATCACTGGGCCCCGGGACCACCAAACCCCCTACCCACGGAGGGGCAAATCAACAACTGGCTGCTCCATACCATCACTCCCGGGCTCCCCAGACAGAGCAGCGGTGGTGTCCACTTAATCACCACAACTGTGGGTGGCGTCACGGACAATAAACTATCCCAAAACCCAATCCCCTTTCACTCACGGGCGAGGAGCGCCGCTCGAGTCCCCGGGATCCGTCCCATCGCTCGAGCCACCGAGCAGCGGCAGCAGGCCGCAGCAGCCGCAGCGGCAGCCGGACCCGAGCAGTGGGAGAGCGTGGCGTCCCCTCCTCCGCCCGCGACAACTTGGCGCCACGAACAGGATCTTACCGCTCTGCCATTGGGTAGAGGTGCGCCTTGTGACCGCCGGAGGTATCCGGCCAGAAAATTTCGGAAGTCGCCATCTTTGGCGCGAAAAGTTCCCGCTCGAGCGTCTTCTCGAGTAGTAGAGGCGCGAAGGCCAAAACTCCGCCCCGATAGAGGAGGGGCCGGAAAGAGGCTAAGGGGGACGGAAACAAGATATCTGCGCCCGACGGAGCCGCTGGAGGAGCGGTGGTCGCAGCCGCAGTGGCACCCGTGGATGGGAATGGGCCTGCCCAGGTCCCGGCCGCGCTGGCGGGAGGTGCCGCGGCCCCCGCGCTCGCTCAGGTGATGCCGTTCTCCTTGCCCTATGCGCCCGGAGCTACCTGGCTACCGCAGTATGACGGGAAACCTGATGCTTTACAGGTCTTCCGGAAAAAGCTTAACCCGTTGCTAGAACTGTACCCCCTGACCGATAAGCAACGTGCAGCGGTAGTAATGGGCCAGTTAACCGGCGCGGCTGAGCAGGAGGCGGAGACCTGGGCCGAGGGGGACCAGTTCTCTGTAGCCACCATCTTTGAGAAGCTACAGACTGCCTTTGAGACCCGTACTGAAGCTGAGCTGAGGATGCAGTTTTACCAGTGCCGGCAACGGTCTGTGGATAGCATTCGGGACTATGCCTTACGTCTACAAACCGCCCTCCGCACGCTAAAGCGGGTGAATCCTATCAGTGAGGCGGACAGCAACAAGATGTTAGTAGAGCAATTTGTGCAGGGGATGAGGTCCCCTGAGGATCGCAAACAACTCCGGCTGTGGGCCCTAGAACACCCTGATGTGGACTTTGCCGTGTTAAAGGAATGGGCCATTAAAGCACTGCAGCCCCCAGCTTCAGAAATCTTGGAGCCAGCCCCGTGGCCCATTGAGACGGCCCCCGTTGTGGTGGCCCCTGCCCTACCAACCTCTCCAATACCTACAGCCCCAAGCAGCATGATGGAGGAACTGGCAGCCCAGGTCCATCGCATGGACGGAGACCTCGCCAAGATTCTCGCTGCACTCCAACCTTTGACCAGGTCTCAGCTTCCAGCACAGATACAGCTTGCCGACAGCCCTGAGGATGTTCCCTGGATGCAGCGGAGAAGTGCTAACAACCCGCGGAGCAGACCTCCAACCTGCTACAAGTGCCGTAAGCCTGGGCATTACTTCCGACAGTGCCCGGTAAACGAGCAACCCCTGGGGCCCCGGGCCAATCCTCAGGAGTAGAACCCCGTGGCCCCCCAGACTGGCGGGACCGGTATATCGGGGCCCGGCCCATCATCCCCGTGGCTGTGGACGGCATACCGGTGATGGCTCTCTTGGACACTGGATCACAGGTAACCACCATACCATACACATTGTACCAGCGGTATTGGGGGATAGACGAGCTGGCACCCCCAGATACTAGTATAACACTAATTGCTGCTAATGGACTCCCATTGACCCAAGTGGGGTATAAACAGGTGGCTATGACAGTGGGGCAAGCTGAACTGCAACACCAGGGTATGATTGTGATCATGAATGAACCCAGTGATCATAACCCGAAGATAGTGCTAGGAACCAATGTGATGGCCCTGTGATGGGTGATGTGTAGAGTTGAGCGCGGTTCGCGGTTCGTGGTTCTCCAGTTCTAGGCTCGAGTGATTTTGGGGCTGTTCTAGATCGAACTAGAACTCGAGCTTTTTTGCAAAAGCTCGATAGTTCTAGATACGTTCGAGAACGGTTCTAGCAGCAAAAAGCAGGGCTTTTTACAGCTACAGTGTGCAGGAGCCATCGCTGGCAGCCTGCCAGAAGCTGGTAACCAAGATAAACATCGGGTATCCAACCAAAGCGCTTTGGTTAGAAGCCCACACTTCCCCGCTCAGCTCGCTCCGCCCCCTCCTGCCCACGGCATGTACACATGTACACACACACACACACACACACACACACATGGTCCCGCTCGGCTTACCTGCGGTGATGAAGTCCCGCCATCCCGACCTCAGCGCTGTCACTGTCCTCCATGGCCGCCGCTTGTCACATCACCTCTCGCTTCCGACCCGATACTGGCTAGCGGTGACGTCATGGGCCTCTCGCGATACTTGGTGTGAAGACGCCGGTCATTGAACTCAGTGACAGGGGCTGTCAGTGTGCTGGAGATCAGCGCAGGTAATGTACCTCGCTGACAGCAGCACTTGTCATCCCCTGCAGTGACCTGGGCTGACCCATTGATGTTAGCTCAGGTCACTGCATTGCTCTCCCAGCCAATGGGGAACATCCTGCTCTTCATTGACTGGGACAGTGTGGATCGTCATGGCAACCCCTTGGATTACACCAGACCTGGATTTGTTTTTCATTCTAATAAATTGGTTAAAGAGGGAATGTTTTGGGGAGTGTTTTTTCAAATAAAAATGTGTTTGTCGTCTATTTTTTTTATTACTGACTGGGTTGGTGATGTCGGGTATCTGATAGACGCCTGACCTCACCAACCCCAGGGCTTGATGCCAGGTGACATTACACATCTGGTATTAACCCCATATATTACCCCGTTTGCCACCGCACCAGGGCGCGGGATGAGCTGGGGCGAAGCACCAGGATTGGCGCATCTAATGGATGCGCCACTTCTGGGGCGGCTGCGGCCTGCTATTTTTAGGCTGGGGAGAGTCCAATAACCATGGACCTCCCTAGTCTGAGAATATCAGGCCCCAGCTGTCTGCTTTACCTTGGCTGGTGATCCAATTTTGGGGGACCCCTACGTGTTTTTTTTTTCTAATTATTTATTTAATTTAAAATAACAGCGTGGGGTGCCCTCAGTTTTGGATTACCAGCCAAGGTGAGGCTGCCAGCTGTGGTCTGCAGGCTGCAGCCGTCTGCTTTACCCTAGCTGGCTACAAAACTAGGGGGAACCCTACGTCATTTTTTTTTTCATTTTTTTGGCTAAATACAAAGCTAAGCACCCCTTAGTGCCACATGAAAGGCACCAAAGGGTGCTCCACTTTTTCTCCACTTTTTCTCCATTTTTTTCTCCACTTTTTCTCCACTTTTTTTTACATTTTTTTTCTCCATTTTTTCTCCATTTTTTCTCCATTTTTTCTCCACTTTTTCTTCACTTTTTCTCCACTCTTTATCCATTTTTTCTCCACTTTTTCTCCACTTTTTCTCCACTTTTTCTCCACTTTTTCTCCACTTTTTATCCATTTTTTCTCCACTTTTTCTCCACTTTTTCTCCACTTTTTCTCCATTTTTTTCTCCACTTTTTCTCCACTTTTTCTCCACTTTTTCTCCACTTTTTCTCCACTTTTTCTCCACTTTTTCTCCATTTTTTTCTCCACTTTTTCTCCACTTTTTCTCCATTTTTTCTCCACTTTTTCTCCACTTTTTCTCCACTTTTTCTCCACTTTTTTCTCCACTTTTTCTCCATTTTTTTCTCCACTTTTTCTCCACTTTTTCTCCACTTTTTCTCCACTTTTTCTCCATTTTTTTCTCCACTTTTTATCCACTTTTTCTCCGTTCTTTTTCTATGGTCAGTCTACCCATTAGTTCTGCCATGCATACTGTAGCTCTACACCTTCTGCACATGTTACTTTATGATTGACATCTCTTTCGTACCAGAGCTGTCTAAGCCTACTCTGACCCCATATTTGTCATTACTATATTGTCCTTGTACTGTATTATGACATTTGTATCATGTGTTTCATTTCTTGCTGTGTTGCAATTTTTTTGCTGCATCCCAATTGTACCTTTACATTGTTCGAGTTTATGTTATTGTTCTCTCACTCATGTGATACTGATTATTGTCATTTTTCATGATTACAAGCAGATAAGTCCAATCTGACGAAGGCTCAGGCCGAAACGTCATTTGTAACTTGTTTTGGACAAAAACATATATGCTTATGAAATTTTTTTTTTCTTAATACGGACCAATAAAGAGTGATTTTGCATTACTATCCGTTGTGACTTACTGACTTAGTCTGGGAGATTTAGAGTGCCGAGGTTACTCACTAATTTTATCTATTATTACCTCTGAGCACCTATATACCAGTGAGCAGAGCTTCCTCTACAGTAGTTCTCCTGATTAGGCATGCCCTTACCTCATGAGTAGGGCATTGCAGCTTTGGTAGCAACCATTACGACATGGACTCTGCTGCTGTGGACCCGGGGAGAGTGAGTGCAGATTCATTGCACCCACACTCCTCACATGAAGGGTCCGCACTCCTACAAAATGGGGGATACGTTCCCTGAGTGTCTCCCCCCCGATATTCTAGACGGTCCAGAGTCGTCGTGGGACCCCTTTATTTTTTTTCTTACAATAAATTGGTGAAAGAGGAAATGTTTTGGGGACTGTTTTTTCAAATAAATTTCTTTTGTCGATTTTTTTTTTTTTTTTGTTAGTACTGACAGTTTATGATGTTGGGTATCTAATAGACGCCATGACATCACAAACTGCTGGGCTTGATCTCAGGTGACTTTACAGCTAGTATCAACCCGATTTATTACCCCGTTTGCCACTGCACCAGGGCACGGGATGAGCTGGGGTGAAGCGCCAGGATTGGCGCATCTAGTGGATGCGCCACGTCTGGGGTGCCTGCGGCCTGCTATTTTTAGGCTGTGAAGGCCCAATAACTATGGACCTTCCCACCCTGAGAATACCAGACCACAGCTGTCCGCATTACCTTGGCTGGTGATCCAATTTGGGGGGGACCCTACTTTTATTGTGTAATTATTAATATTTATAAAATAATTATAAAAAAGAGCCTGAGGGGACCTCCACATTGGATCCCCAACCACGGTAAAGCTGCCAGCTGTGGTTTTCAGGCTACAGCCGTCTGCTTTACCCTAGCTGGCTATCAAAAATGGGGGGACCCAACGTCATTTTTTTTTTTAACTATTTTTTAAATAGAAAAAATTAATGGGCTTCCCTGTATTTTGATTGCCAACCAAGGTAACGGCAGGCAGATGGGGGTGGCAACCCATAGCTGTCTGCTTTATCTGCTGAGAATCAAAAATACCGCTGAGCGCTACGTCATTTTTTTAAAGATTTATTTTTACAGCACTGTGATGTCCAGCAATCAAAATACAGGGAAGCCCATTTTATTTTTAGTTATTTAAATAAATAATTAAAAATAATATATATGGGCTCCCGCTGCATTTTTTGTATTGCTAGCTAAGGGTAATCCAAGCAGCTACTGGCTGCTAACCCCCACTGCTTGGTGTTACCTTCACTGGCAATGGAAAATCCAGGGAAGCATTTTTTATTTTTTTGCCAAAAAACTACAAAAAAAGGACGTGAGCTTCGCCATATTTTTGTATGCTAGCCAGGTATAGCAGGCAGGTGCTGGAAGAGTTGGATACAGCGCCAGAAGATGGCGCTTCTATGAAAGTGCCATTTTCTGAGGCGGCTGCAGACTGCAATTCGCAGCAGTGGGGCCCAGAAAGCTCAGGCCAACCTGTGCTGCGGATTCCAATCCCCAGCTGCCTAGTTGTACCTGGCTGGACACAAAAATGGGGCGAAGCCTACATCATTTGTTTTCTAATTATTTCATGAAATTCATGAAATAATAAACAAAAGGGCTTCCCTTTATTTTTGGTTCCCAGCCGGGTACAAATAGGCAACTGGGGGTTGGGGGCAGCCGTACCTTCCTGCTGTACCTGGCTAGCATACAAAAATATGGCGAAGCCCACATAATTTTTTCAGGGGGCAAAAAACTTCTGCATACAGTCCTGGATGGAGTATGCTGAGCCTTATAGTTCTGCAGCTGCTGTCTGTCTGTATGGAGAAGAGCAGACAGCAGCTGCAGAACTACAAGGCTCAGCATACTCCATCCAGGACTGTATGCAGAAGTTTTTTGCCCACCAAAAAAATGACGTGGGCTTCGCCATATTTTTGTATGCTAGCCAGGTACAGCAGGCAGCCACGGGCTGCCTCCAATCCCCAGTTGCCTATTTGTACCCGGCTGGGAACCAAAAATATAGGGAAGCCCATTTTTTTTAATTATTTCACTTATTTCATGAAATAATTAAAAAACAAATGACGTGGGCTTCGCCCCATTTTTGTGTCCAGCCGGGTACAACTAGGCAGCTGGGGATTGGAATCCGCAGCACAGGTTAGCCCGAGGTTTCTGGGCGCCTCTGCTGCGGATTTCAGTCCGCAGCCGTCCCAGAAAATGGCGCTCTCATAGAAGCGCCATCATCTGGCGCTGTATCCAACTCTTCCAACAGCCCTGGAGCCGGGTGGCTTGTTGGGTAATCATGAGTTAATACTGGCTTTGTTTTACTAGCCAGTATTAAGCCAGAGATTCTTAATGTCAGGCACGTTTGACCCGGCCATTAAGAATCTCCAATAAAGGGTTAAAAAAAAAGACACCACACAGAGAAAAAATACTTTAATAGAAATAAATACACAGACACATTAGAGACTCCATCTTTATTACCCCCTGTCAGCCCTCCACGATCCTGCTCTTCTGTCTTCTTTCTTTCTAGTGTAGTAGTAGTGAGGATTGTAGTGAGGATGAGGTTCACCAGCCCATCACTTGGGGCTGGGGAACCTCATCCTCAGTACAATCCTCACTAGTGTAGTAGTAGTGACGATTGTAGTGAGGATGAGGTTCACCAGCCCATCACTTGGGGCTGGGGAACCTCATCCTCAGTACAATCCTCACTACAATCGGGAAGCAGCGTGCAGCCTTCACTCCGTGAGTGATCAGTGCTGGCTGTCAGCGGTAACAGCGGTAACGCTGACAGACGCGTTACCATAGCAACGGTGCTCTCGGAGCTGCGGTTAGCGGTGACGACACCGCTAACTGCGTTGCTATGGCAACGGTGATCTCCGTTAATGACCGGCTGTGTCAGCCGGTCCCTAACGGAACGGGGAGTCGACCGTGTGCTAGAGCATGTCGCCGGTACACGGCGATACACATATGTGCACCATGTACCGGAGAGATGCACTCGCAGGTCCTACATGACGCGTCATAGTCATGTGACCAGTCTGTAGCCAATGAGATAATAGCCACGTGACTGGTCACATGGCTATTCTGACGTCACGACAGGTCCTGCATCTCTGCTGGCAGTGCCGGTCACGGGAGGATTCAGCGATCATCGGATGGAATAGCGGCAGGAGACAGAGTGCAGAAGGGATCGCGAGGACCGGTAAGTGTTATGGCAATGTTTATTAACTATTTGTGTACATTTATCATGCATTTTTATGTGTTTGTGATTGCCTCCCATTATAGCCTATTGGCTCGAGTTCGGTTCGTCGAACGTTCGAGCCGAACCGCGACCGGTTCGCTCATCTCTAGATGTGTTGGCCCTACTGCAACAACTGGCCACCACGGCGGCGGGGAGCCGACAGAGAGCTGTGCAGCGTGAGATCCGAGCCTTGATGTACCGCCAGCATGTAAACTCAACAGGAGGAGAGATTGGTGAAGTGAGAGTGATGGATGTTGCTCCGTTGATGGTGCCCCCTAGGAGTGAGATGATGATTTGGTGTAGGGCAGTGGTAGGGCCTCAGGGGCGTGACTACCCTGCCATGATGGAGCCCATACCCTCCGAGCACTGGCCCACTGTAATGGCCGCCCGAGGGGTGGTAGATGTAAAGAAGGGGAGAGTGCCCGTGAGGGTACTGAACTGTGGGGAGGAAGAAGTCAGGCTTCCCCGGTATGCCACCATTGCCAAGCTGCTCACCCTGGATCCCCACACCATCCACGAGGCCACTCCCTCAGTTTCCCCACCTACTACTAGCACTTCCCCGCCTCAAGGGGAGGTAAATGAGTGGCACCAACAGCTACATGTGGGCACTGATGATACCCCTACACATCACATAGCAGGGGTATACAGGGTGGTGCGGGAGTATGAACAAGTTTTCAGCAAACATCCACTAGACTTTGGGCAGATCAAAGGGGTCCAACACTACATCCCCACCGGTGAACACCCCCCTATCAAGGAGAGGTACAGGCCTATTCCCCCTGCACATTACCAGTGTGCCAAAGATATGTTGAGGAACATGAAGGAGGCAGGGGTTATTCGGGACAGCTGTAGTCCCTGGGCCGCTCCGTTGGTACTGGTCAAGAAGAAGGATGGTACCATGCGGATGTGTGTAGACTACCAGAAGATTAATCAGATAACGTATAAAGATGCCTACCCACTGCCCCGTATTGAAGAGTCTTTGGCCGCACTGAGAACCGCAAATTACTTCTCTACCCTTGACCTCACCAGTGGGTACTGGCAAGTGGCAGTGGCCCCGGAAGACCGGGAGAAAACCGCCTTCACCACCCCAATGGGGCTCTGTGAATTCAATAGCATGCCGTTTGGGCTGTGCAATGCCCCTGGAACCTTCCAACGGCTGATGGAGTGCTGTCTGAGACATCTAAACTTCGAGACCGTCCTGTTGTCATCCTGTTGTACCTGGATGATGTGATTGTGTACTCTCAGACGTATGAAGCCCATCTGGAGCACCTAGCCGAGGTGTTCGCGTCCCTTGCCAAATACGGGATGAAGTTGAAGCCCTCCAAGTGCCACCTGCTGAAACCCAGAGTGCAGTACCTGGGGCATGTGGTGGGTGCGGAAGGTGTCGCCCCCGACCCTGAGAAGATCACTGCCATCCAGGACTGGCCAAGACCAACCACCGTGAGGGAAGTAAGGCAGTTTTTGGGTCTGGTGGGGTACTACCGGCGCTTCATCAAGGGGTACACGAAGATGGCTTCTCCCATGCAAGACCTCCTCGTGGGACAGACCAAAGGTGGTAGACCCATCGGATCCCCACTGGTGTGGGAGGACAGGCATGAGGAATCCTTCCGTCAGCTGAAAGCGGCCTTGACTGGAGAAGAGGTCCTAGCGTACCCTGACTACGGCTGCCCATTCATCCTCTACACAGACGCCAGCAATGTGGGTTTGGAGGCAGTCCTGTCCCAGGTCCAGGAAGGAAAGGAGAAGGTGATTGCCTATGCTAGCCGAAAACTCCGGCCGACTGCAAGGAACCCTGAGAACTACAGCTCCTTCAAGCTCGAGCTCCTGGCACTGGTGTGGGCTATCACCGAGCGGTTCCGCCACTACTTGGCCGCAGCTAAATTCACCGCTTTCACGGATAACAATCCGTTGACTCACCTGGACACGGCCAAGCTTGGCGCGTTGGAGCAGCGGTGGGTGGCCAGACTAGCCAACTATGACTTCACCATCAAGTACAGGGCCGGTCGTGTCAACATTAATGCTGATGCCCTCTCTCGGATGCCCCACTTGTCAGAAGGTGGGTGCGAGGATGATGACCTCGAGGAGATCGAGTTGCCTGCATTCCACCAGCCATCAACTGAGAAGGTACATGTCCACCAACAACGGGTGAACCTGGATCCGCTGCCCAGTCAGGAGTGGCAGGAAGCTCAAAATCAGGCGCCCGCTGTCCGCCTAGTCAAGACCCTGGTGGAGCAAGGCGCTGCTGGGATGGACCCTGCCACCCCAGCTGAAGCCCAACGCTTGTGGAAGGAACGGACCCGGCTGTGCCTACATCAGGGGAGGTTGTACCGTGAGCTGATCAACCCGAAGACCCATAAGAAGATCCGCCAGTTGGTTATTCCCCAAGCTGATGTACCCACTGTTCTGCAGGCGTACCATGATGGTGCCGGCCACTTCGGATGGAAGAAGCTGGAGATGCTGTTGAGGGAGCGGTTCTATTGGAGTGGGATGCGGGAGTCTGTGGAGGCCTGGTGTCGAGAGTGCGGTCCTTGTACGTTGAGGAGGAAGGATGAAGCCAGCCAGAAGGCTCCCCTACGCCCGATCATTACACACCAACCGCTGGAGCTGGTCGCCTTGGACCATGTAAAGCTCACCCCCAGCCGAAGTGGGTACACTTACGCTCTGACCATAGTAGATCATTACTCCGGGTTCATGGTGGTTGTCCCGGTCAAGGACTTAACCGGCCGTACCGCCGCTAGAGCGTTCCAAGCTTACTTCTGTCGACCCCATGGATACCCTGAGAAGGTGCTTACCGACCAAGGTCCAGCCTTTGAGGCGGAGGTGTTCCATGAGTTCTGTCAGCTGTACGGCTGCAAGAAGATCCGGACCACGCCTTACCATGCCCAGACCAACGGTATGTGTGAGAAGATGAACCATCTGGTCCTTGGCCTCCTCAAAACGTTGCCGTTGGAGGAGCGGAACCTG
Organism: Anomaloglossus baeobatrachus; assembly: GCF_048569485.1. Taxonomy (NCBI): domain Eukaryota; kingdom Metazoa; phylum Chordata; class Amphibia; order Anura; family Aromobatidae; genus Anomaloglossus; species Anomaloglossus baeobatrachus. Next base: position 62,623,383 of record NC_134357.1, on the reverse strand, counting down.
TGGCCGGAGAAGCTGCCTGACTTGGTCGATATGTACAACAATATCCAGTCTAGCTCAACGAAGTGCACCCCAGCGTATCTGATGAGGGCTCGGCCTGGCCGACTGCCGGTGGACCTGAAAATGGGACTGGAAGCCCCAGAGACACTCCCCTCAACGGCTGAATGGGACACCCGGCGGAGGGTGCAGTACCGACAGATTCAGGAGTATGTGGAGAAGAACCTAAGGGTACCTTCTCACTTAGTGATGCAGCAGCGATCCGACCAGCGATCTGACCTGGTCAGGATCGCTGCTGCATCGCTACATGGTCGCTGGTGAGCTGTCAAACAGGCAGATCTCACCAGCGACCAGTGAACAGCCCCCAGCCAGCAGCGACGTGCAAGCGACGCTGCGCTTGCACGGAGCCGCCGTCTGGAAGCTGCGGTGACTGGTAACTAAGGTAAACATCGGGTATGGTTACCCGATGTTTACATTAGTTACCAGCGCACACCGCTTAGCTGTGTGTGCAGGGAGCAGGGAGCCGCGCACACTGAGCGCTGGCTCCTTGCTCTCCTAGCTGCTGTACACATCGGGTTAATTAACCCGATGTGTAATGCAGCTACATGTGCAGAGAGCAAGGAGCCGTGCACACTGCTTAGCGCTGGCTCCTTGCTCTCCTAGCTGCTGTACACATCGGGTTAATTAACCCGATGTGTACAGCAGCTACATATGCAGAGAGCAGGGAGCCGCGCACACTGCTTAGTGCTGGCTCCTTGCTCTCCTGGCTGCAGTACACATTGGGTTAATTAACCCGATGTGTACAGCAGCTACATGTGCAGAGAGCCGGAGCCGGCAGCACAGGCAGCGTGAGAGCTGCGGAGGCTGGTAACTAAGGTAAATATCGGGTAAGGTTACCCGATGTTTATCTTGGTTACAAGCTTACCTCAGCTGTCAGACGCCGGCTCCTGCTCCCTGCTCGCTTCATTTGTCGCTCTCTCGCTGTCACACACAGCGATCTGTGTGTCACAGTGGGAGAGCGCCTTTGAAGAAAACGAACCAGGGCTGTGTGTAACGAGCAGCGATCTCGCAGCAGGGGCCAGATCGCTGCTCAGTGTCACACACAGCGAGATCGCTAATGAGGTCACTGCTGCGTCACAAAAAGCGTGACTCAGCAGCGATCTCGGCAGCGAGCTCGCTGTGTGTGAAGCACCCCTTAGTCGGAGTCGAGAACAACAGGAGCAGCGCTTCAATCAGAAAGCGTCTGCGGGCCCTTTCCAGCCTGGAGATGTGGTGTTAAAGCGGAAGAGATAGACCCACAAGCTGGATGATCAATGGGAACAAATCCCATACGTCATACAACCCACAGGATGGGAAGATGGAAAGGCCTACCAGATCAGTCGTGACCAAGGGGGCACTTTGGCCACGGTTTCCCGGGACCATCTGAAAAGGTGCCCACCAGCATTGAGGGCGATGGCTGAAGTACCAGTTTCTCCACCATCAGAGAAGGCAAAAGAGATGATCCACACTGTGATGGGTGACTTCCCAGCAGACTGGCCTACACAGAACGGCGCGGTGATTCTTCCAGTGATACTGTTCCCACAACCTGTGGATGAAGAAGTGGTGGAAGCGGTCAACCGTGAGCCAGAACCAGTGCCAGTGCCCAGGGATGAACCTGTGCCCAGCTCCCCTATGCCTCCGCCTGCCCCACACGATAGCAGGGAGGAGGAACCGATTGTTCCCTCTACCCCACTGCCTAGCCCCACTGACACCGGACCCCGGAGGTCCACCCGTCCCAACCTAGGTAGGCCCCCACTTAGGTACAGGTAAACCGTTCTTTAAAGGGGGAGGGGGAAGAAAAAAGGTGTGTTTTAAGTGTGTTTGAAAAGATTTTGCAAAAATGAGAATAATAACCGAAGATTTACCTTGATTGTCTACCGTGATTGGAAACCGGCCGTTGCCGGCACCGTTGTCCCCGTGGGGACCCCTTAGTTGCATAGAGAACTTTCTATGGACAAGCCCGTGAACTTGCAGGGCAACCATAGATGCTAGTGGCTTGTAAATAAGTTGTGTTACCGTTACCGTTTCCGCATTTACCGCCTCCGGAGAGGCAGGTTGGAGGGAGGGCCCACAGCAGAGCAGGCTGGGGCCCAGCCACCACAGGAACCGGTGGCTACCCTCTGGAGGGGAAGGACAGATCCCGCTCGGGTAACTGGTTCAGGACTGGGGTCAAGGGGTGCTGCCTGGGTTTTAGGGGCAGCATCAGGGCCAGGTTACTTGGGTGGGAGAGAGCGGAGACCGTAACCGTTAACCGTTTAAACCGTAACGTTTAAGAAATGTGCCTCCCGATGTGGGATGATGTTTTTCTACTTGTATATATGTTACCGTTTTTTATCTTTGCAGAAAAACAAAAGGAAAATAAAACCGGTGTTGGACGGGCAGCCCGAGGACGGTCTGCGTTTTGCTAAGGGGGAATGTGACGCCCTGGGCAAGCCAGGGGTCACAGGTCACAACATCACATGCACCCCACATTCCCGGCAGGTACACCTAGGCTAACCTAAAATCCTTGTTGCCTTCCTCCAGGGGCTGATGTCCACACCAGGGGGTGGGCCAGGCGGTTGGCTCCGCCCACCGAGGAGTACACAGCCCTTGAGGCGGGAAAACCAGGCAGATCTGAGAGAGTTGAAGTTGAAGTCAGACTAGAGTCTGAGAAGCAGATCAGTTTGAGGGAGTGAAGTAGAAGGAAGTGGTAAAGGAGGACAGTAAGAGTGGCGACAGAAAAGGAACAGTTAAGAAAGCCTGAAGTTGGTCCGGGTGTGTGCCCCGGACTGAGACAGCAAGGTCAGCAGACGGCGGTGATAGTCTGCAGGGGACTGCTTGGAGGTTGCTGGAAGGACCGCGGACGGGTGGTGACCCGGCGGTACCGGAGCAGTATACGAAGAACAGTCAGCACCAGGCCAGGGGCCTTTCGGATCCCGGCAAGGCTAGGAGTCGCCATAATTTGCCAAATCCGTCAGTGAAGGGGACCTCTGTCTCCTAACAACCAAGTCCCGATTGAAGGCAACAGTACGACCGTTAAGGGGAGACACCGCCACCGCCAAGGCACCAGTTTCCCAGGGCCAGCGCCTGCGGGCAAGAGAGGGGCTCCTCCGGCTCATGTCCAGGTCGGGGAGCGGGTAACTGGTGGGAACCCATCGCTACCAAAAAGACTTTACATAGGTGCAGGGAAGAGGCCGTCACCGCTAACTGCAGGGAACAGCAGCACCGTAACCGTCCGAGGGACCCGTCCAACCAGCCGTTTGTTTACCGAGAACTGTGTCGTGTTTACTGGCTGAGTGAGTACCTCCGTGCCGTAAGGCACAGCGCTGCCCCTGCGCCCCTGCACCTCCACAGGCCCCATACCCGCCTGTCCACCATACCAACCCCATCACTGGGCCCCGGGACCACCAAACCCCCTACCCACGGAGGGGCAAATCAACAACTGGCTGCTCCATACCATCACTCCCGGGCTCCCCAGACAGAGCAGCGGTGGTGTCCACTTAATCACCACAACCGTGGGTGGCGTCACGGACAATAAACTATCCCAAAACCCAATCCCCTTTTACTCACGGGCGAGGAGCGCCGCTCGAGCCACCGAGCAGCGGCAGCAGGCCGCAGCAGCCGCAGCGGCAGCCGGACCCGAGCAGTGGGAGAGCGTGGCGTCCCCTCCTCCGCCCGCGACAACAGCATATCCCGAAGATTGTTAACGGAGCAGTGATCACAAAATCTCAGTCTCCATTCACACAGGGAGATGAGAGTGTGTTACTTAGGCTGGGGCCACACGGGGCACTACTGCGATGCTCGCATGAGACTCGGCTCGCCCTGGCAGCACAGCAGGAGCTGAGTGTCAAGCGAGTGTGCCTGCGTCTGAGATCCGACCCTGCGAGCGGACCTCAGCTGCGGGGGGCGGGCCGGCTCTCAGGAGGGGCGGACCAGCGCTGCGGAGGGGCGGGCCGGCACGGAGGAGGGGAGGGAGGGATTTATCTCCCTCTCCTCCGCAGCCTGCTATTGTGATTCTCGCTCTGCACGTGCGGTACACCGGTGTACTCTGAGTGCAGTACGATTTTTCTCTCGCCCCATTCACTTGAATGGGTGCGAGAGAAAAGAGTCTCACCTTACAATTACAGCATGCTGCTATTGTTTTCTCGGTCCGATTGGGGCTGAGAAAATAATAGCTCATGTGCGCTGACACACAGGCTAGAATTGGTCTGAGGGGAATGCGATGTTTTATCGCACTCCACTGATTTTCTCGCCGTGTGGCTTAGGCCTTATTCTCAGGATTAGTGGGGTCTAGCTGATATAATTAATATTTATCTTCTATATAGGTGATATGTTGTTTATGTGACAACCTCTTTAAACTTACAGGTCTCAATTAGAAGACCCTGTACCGTCATCCCCATTACAACTCTTCCCTCAGGCAGTTCGGTGTTATCAGAAAAAGACTTTTTCCTATGGGGCTCAATCAGACTCTTAAAATTCTTAGATATGCTAAAAAAAACCTTGGATTCTGATTAGTTTGTATAATGGCTAACGTCACCTATCATGAAACTAAACTGTTAGTGGGCCTCGTTGTCATGGAAACAAAAGCTAAATGACTCTCTGATTCAACCTATAACTTTGTATATTTCAGAAAAAAAATTTTTTTTAGTTTATAGATTAATCATAAACCTTTTATTATATGTCAGTCTTCTAGCTGGGTCCCTGTGGCTATAATGATCTGAATTTACAGTCTTCCATGGGTCCGGTTCCGCAGTTAGAACTGTAGAGGCATCGGTGCTCCAAACAACCCTATGGTGCTGTATGTTCAGTGCATTAAAACCATAGGAGGTTTGGGGGCTCATAGATTCCTATAGTGCAGAAGATTTGCATCATTAGAACTGATAAGGGAACTGGTATATGTTGTATTCCTCTCACGATTCTTCTGTGCAGATCATCTTGCACATTAGGAAATGCTCTGCTGAGCTTTCCTGGACTACTGAGCTGGCAGTGACACTATTCCTCTGTGCAGAGCATCTTGCACATTAGGAAATGCTCTGCTGTATTTTCCTGAGCTACTGAGCTGGCAGGTTTATTGACAGCACTGGCTTCCATGCTGGATCTGGGAGGTGCTGATTACTCAGGTGCTCCATCTTCTTGGTAATTGCGCTGCTCCTTTACTTAGCATGCCCTCCCAGAACCTTGCCAGTCATACATTCTAGTTCAGTTGTTGTGCTTTTGGCCTGTGTTCCTTCTAGTGTTCTGATCTATCGTTTCTTGACCTCGGACTGTTGTTTTGACTCCTTTCTCTCTGCTCCCTGTTCCTGTCATTTCCTCCTGGCTTTAGATCTCCTACCGTTACCTAACTACATCTCAGATTACTCCTTGCATCTATTACGTGCCTTCCTGGAATTCTGACCCCTGGATTATGACCTGACTTCATCTCTGTGTACTCCTTGAATCCATACATGTCCTCATGTTACCTGACCCCGGTTTTCCTGACTACTCTTCTGTTTGTACAAACCCGTAAGTAGTGACTGCATTACAATTCCATTCAAATATAAGGGGGTGGTCAACAGAAAACGCCCATATTCAATGCTCCACAACATTTGTAGATCAACATCATCAATCTGCCGGTGAACCAAAACCGCCAGGAACTGAACTGTAAGGAGTGTTTTTTCTCGAAGGAGGCGTTAGAAGGGGACACCGAGTCAGGTGACAACTGTGGAGCAGATACAAAATTTAAAAGACTGGGCCGGCAGCAAAGAAGCCAATCATGCCCGTGTTGTCTGTTGTTGAGACTGGAGGTGTATGGAGTCCAAAGAAGACCTAAGCCCTACCATCTTCAGAGGAACCCCAAGACTGAATACCATCACCAGAGGAGAACCAGACTTCATGGTCAAACACTAAAGCCAGAACATCAAGCATCATCCCTAGAGAAGGATTAGACTTGGTGGTCAAACACTGAAGCAAGAATATTGAGCATCATCTCCAACGAAGGACCAGTCAAACATCGAGAACTGGAGATTGGGAAACAAACATTTGCTCCAGGGTCCTTAAACGGTTAAACAAAATGGCCAACATTTATAGTTAAGAAAATGAATGAAAACAGCCAGCTACACTACCAACAAAATATTAAAAATCTTGTAGGAGACCATGTGTGTACAGGTGTATGGGGGCACATAGAGCCCTTTGTCTCTGTACCACAGAGCCATAAGTAAGCACGGTATATGCTGCCATACGGTGCTCCATATGGTGCTGCATTACAGAGATATTCTACCTCAGAGCCAGTTACACAGCTTCAGCTGTGGATCTTGATAACTTTCTGCTTTGACATTCTGAGCTCTGCTACATTTGTAGATTGCAGTTCATTACCAGACTTTTTATTTCTGTAGCAAGGCTAATTGGTTTATCTATAGACTCTTTTTTGTGATTTAAGAAGATAATAATGGTTGCTAATGAGGAACAAGAGATAGACAAGTAGCACTAAAAGCATTTCGCAGCTTATAATGTTTTTGATCCTTGGCCTTTTTTATTGTGATGGCATATAGAGTTTTGATTCATTTTTTTATTATAGTTTGCCAATAAGCAGAAATGCAAATAGACCAAGGTGGGAGGGAGGAGCGGGAGGAGATAAAGAGCCATGGGAAGGAACACCACTTTAAAAATGCCATGAGATCAGCAGGAACACAGAGTAATTGTAGGAAATGGATTTCAAGGGGACGGGAAGCTGGATACCATAAACCAGCTCTGATCAAAGGTGCAGGCTGTATAAAACAGCTGGCTTCTTCCCTGTAAGGACAGGCCCAGCTCCTAAGTCCACCTTCTACACCGAGACTTCTGACATGTGCCGTTCCAGTACAGGAGATGTTGGGAAAGGTTAGGAAGAAAAGTGGATTTGCTCAGAAGAAAAACAAGCTACAGGTAAAAAAATCCTACATTATAGTGCTCCAATATATTAAAATAGTAGCACAGTCAAAACAGTAGTTTACAAAAAAAAGTTACAGACAACCATAAAGTGTACAAGCAAGTCAACAAATTTGTGTCCAAATAATGTCACCTCAATGCACATGTTATGCTCATGGGGTAACCACGGTTTAGTGGGTCCACTGGAGCAAAGGTTCTGTCGCGGGCGGGGAGGAGGGTGTCAGCACACCGCGCTCACCCCTTCTGCTCGGGTCCGGCAGCTGCTCAGTGGTGGCTCGAGCGGTGGGCCGGATCCCGGGGTTTCTCGAGCGGCACTCCTCGCCCGTGAGTGAAAGGGGGTTTGTTTGGGGTGTTGGGATAATGTCCGTGACGCCACCCACGGTTGTGGTGATGTGTAGCACCACCGCTGCTCAATGCGGGGATCCCGGGGATGGTGATGGGGAGCAGCCAGGTGTTGTGTTGCCCCTCCGTGGGTAGGGGTTGGTGATCCCGGGGCCTGGTGATGGCTTGTGAGGTGCAGGGCCTGGTGGGCGCAGGGACGCGGGGGGGCAGCGCTGTGCCTTGCGGCACTATGGTACTCACTCAGCCTGAGACTTGGACACAGTTTGTACGGTAAACCAAACGGCTGGTAGGACGGTCCCACAGACGGCTGCTTTGCTTCCCCACTAGGTGACGGTGATGTCCCTCTTCCTTGCACCTGTATGTACGGATGGTTGCGATGGGTCCCCACCGGTAACCCGCTCCCCGGCTTCAAGCTGGGCCGGAGGAGCACTACACTTTGCCCGCAGGCGCTGGCCCTCAGAGACTGGTGCCCTGGCGGTGGCGGTGCCTCTGTTGTACAGGTTGGACTGTTGCCTTCTATCGGGACTTGGTTGTTGGGGGAATCTACGTCCCCTTCACTGACGGATTCGGCAAATTTGGCGACTCCTAGCCTTGCCGGGGTCCGAGAGGCCACTGCCCTGGTGCTGACTGTCTTTCGGAACACTGCTCCAGACCACTGGGCACACAGCCAACGAGGTCCTTCCAGGAACTTCCAAACGGTCCCCCTCCGGACAGTCACCGCCGTCGCTGACCTTGCTGTTCTAGCCCTACACTTTCACTTGTTGTTTGTTTACTCTAGCCCTCAGCTAGACTGCACTCTTCCCCTGCCCGGGGCTATCTGCCTGGTAACTTCCTGCCTCCAGAGTTGTGAGCTCCTTGGTGGGTGGAGCCAACCGCCTGGCCCACCCCCTGGTGTGCATCAACAGACTCCTGGAGGAAGGCAACAAGGATTTCTGGTTAGCAGATGTGCCTACCTGGAGTGTGGGGTGTGGTGGTGTTGTGACCTGTGTCCCCTGGCTTGCCCAGGGCGACACAGTTCCTTTTCACTTGCTTGGAGGAGAAAACTGCACCAGCTGCCAAATCTTCACTACTGCCACCGGAGGTACACTTGCTGATAAGGGGCCGACAGAGGGCAGTCCCAGGGGATCTAGGGTACCTGGGCCTCTGGTGCCACAGACACAATACAGTCACTGGTTGAAGCGACAGCAGCAGCAGGCAGAGCCGTGGATTTGTCCGGTATGGATGGATGGATGTGGTGGTTGCGGCTGATGAGGATACTTGCAGAGGAGGGTATGGTAGTAGGCGGCTGGTGTGGATACTTGTGGCAGTGGGTATCGTAGCAGCCAGCTGGCATAGACGGTCGTAACAGCAGCAGATTAGGATTCCACTGAAACATAATATGAATCAGTAGCAGAATGTACCACAATAACAGCAGCAGCAGCACTAAAGACCTGAGAACTAGCAATGTAACTAACTCGTTACCCAAGCATCTCCTTTAAGGGGAAGGTGCCTTAAATACCTGAAATCTCTCAGCTGACCTGAGAGGGACCTTCAGGTCAGGATGTACTGGCCCTTTAAGAAAAGGGTCGTGGCCATGCGCGCAATCTACAAGTATTTCCAAGAGGCAGCAGCATGATTTGAAGACTGGACAGCCACCACAGGATGGCCAGGCAGATGAGAGAACTGATGTCCCCGCCTGGGAAGGGGGGCAGGACAGTGCGGGATTGTCGGTATGGATGTTACAGCACAATTAACAGAGCCTACACAGAAAAGACAGTAAGTATGCATATGATGTAATAAATCCTGAGGAGGGTGATCATTAAAAGGGTTTTCCAGGTTTTTGATGAGTCTGCAGTTACACTACCACCCTTTGAGAATTCTCCAGTGCCAGTGGCAAGACTGAGCAGTCATGTGACCGCAAGTATGTGATATCCATATTTCTGGCCACATTCCACCTAGACGTACACAGCCTCACTCAATGAATGTGAATTAATAGTGACCACAAACGTATAGTCGAAATGTGGCTTGGCTTGTGGTCACATGACTGCTCATTCTCGCTACCGGCACCGGAGAATCCGCACTGTAAGGCATTAAGTCTCCTCATACTGTCATGCTAGACCTGGTGTGTCACTCTCCATAAGGAGAAAACTTCCCCCTTAGATCGAAGTCTTAGGGCGACTTTGCACGTTGCAACATCGCACGTGCGATGTCGGTGGGGTCAAATCGAAAGTGACGCACATCCGGCATCACTTTCGACATCGTTGTGTGTAAATTCTAGCTGATACAATAAACGAGCGCAAAAGCGTCGTTATCGTATCATCGTTGCAAGTTCCGACTTTTCCATAATTTTGCTGCAGCGATGGTACGATGCTGTTCCTCGTTCCTGCAGCAGCAGACATCGCTGTGTGTTACGCCGCAGGAGCGAGGAACTTCATCTTACCTGCCACCGGCGGCTCTACGTAAGGAAGGAGGTGGGCGGGATGTTTACATCCTGCTCATCTCCGCTCCTCCGCCGCTATTGGCCGCCTGCCGTGTGACGTCGCTATGACGCCGTACGACCCGCCCCCTTAGGAAGGAGGCGGGTCGCCGGCCAGAGCGACGGTCGCAGGGCAGGTGAGTGCGTGTGAAGCTGGCGTAGCGATAATGTTCGCTACGCCAGCTATCACAAGATATCGTACCTGCGACGGGGGTGGGGACTATCGCGTGCGACATCGCAGCATCGGCTTGCGATGTCGCAACGTGCAAAGCCCGCCTTAGATTCTCACCTAGCCAAATCAGATCTCATACTTTGCACTGATGAGGAGCAATACCCCAAAACACGGTGTCTGCAAACAGAGATTCTGGTTTGGCTTATGTATCCTAAGTCATATGGCAAGACTCATTAAATGGTCAATATTGATGTTTAGGATTACTCTTCCAATAAGTGGCACTAGAGTTCAAGTCCTTTTCCTCACTAAAGAGGCAATTTCCAGGAAGAATATAGACATTCATGCTAAACCTGGAAAGCCCTTTTAAGTGGTGGAAGCCTTTAGGCATTTGCACCTGTTCCATACTCTATAATACCACCCTGATTATATTCCTCAGAATTTAATTACTGATCAACAAAGAATAATTCCAACTGCATAAGTTTGTATTTTTTTTGTCCAAAATCCTCCAGTTTCTGCTGTGCCCTGTTGGTTAACTTATTTTTTTATCCTTTTGTATTTTCTCTAGAAACCTAGTGTATTTTTTCCTCTATAGGCAATACATAAAATAAGATGCGTGTCATGATTCATGCATGGCTGTGCCATTTCTGAGCTCTGCCACTTCTGAGCATTTTTGTGCATGTATCCTGCCTCCGGGGTTTAGGTCTCTTGGAAGGGGCCTATTTGTTCTGGCCTCATTCCGGATGTCACACTGGCACATCTTGGTGCTGCTGATCTGTGACACCGCCAGTGATATTTCTGTGCTCTGTTCCTATGACAGGTTCTTTGTTTCTTGTCCTGCTACCCGGTACTGTTTGTCCTGACCTCCATTCCCCTTGCCCAACCTAACTTCTGTCCTTCTTGCCCGACCTGAACTGACCTCCATCCCCCGACCTGACCTGTCCTCAATTTTCCCAGCCTTTCCTTATCTCCATTCCTCCTGTTCGTCCGTCCCTCCTACCCGACTTTTCCTCCATACCTCCCTGTGCTCCGGTCTCCTGTCCTGTCCCGTGTTCCCCACATCCTCCCCTATGCTTACTTGCTCTCCCGGTATCCGACCTCGGCTCTGTTCTTTGACTTTGGATAGTTTTCTCCTCGGTACAGACGTTACCTCCCAGCATAGGTTCTGACTGATCGACCATCCCTGCTCTTGTGTTAGCGACCTCTAGTGGGCTTCTGTCTAACTACACTCTGGAGTTCTTTTCCTACCTGAGTTCCTGCGCCCCCCTAGTGGTAGTTTGACATTATGTGCATAAAATCCACAAAGTACAAAGCAAAAACATGTAATTCATGGTACAAATATATTTTTTTTTTTTAATCTACGTCAAGCAATACATAAACGTTATTGCTATTAGCAGAAATCATATAAAGCTTCCATTCCCCTATGACGGAGCTGCAGGAAAAAGTGAACAATTACAACCTGGTTTTCCTACACACAATCTATGGTTTATTACAATGGGAGAACCTGTGATTAGTTTATTTTTGGAGAACAATTCAAACCAAAAAGAACCTAAAACTTAAAACAATCTTTAAAAGCCAGTAGAATTTTTTTTTTTAGGAAAATAGCCAAAATCAGATTTTTTCTAATGTGAAATAAAAGCTTATCTGAAATGTCCAACAACATCAACGACATCAAGCTACAAAAAGCTGAGCAGATAGAAGCCGAGAAATAAAATAACTATTTATTAATCAAGGCTTCATCTACACCAAAGGGAATGTAACTTTTTGTGATAAGCTTTTATTACATTTTTTCTCCTTAGGTTGTAACTAGAACACGCCGGCTTTTTCTACTTATGTATGTATTTTTGTGTAGGAGTTGGGGGGGAATGATGTAGGAGGTATTGCTGCAAGGCAGACTGGATACTGCGGCTTAGTATCTCTGCTGTTATTTTGTTTGTCAGGAGATCTGCAGATTGCTACATTATTGGATTACTATTACTCACTGACATTTTTATCCTTTGTTCTCTATGGTTCTATATAGTAAATACAGATGCTATAAAAATGATTCAACCTTCACTGCAGATTCGAGTTATCAGAAATTTTACAAACTTTCTGCTGTTTTCAATAAACCAATCAAAAGGGAATAATGTACATATCTCAACCAAAGGCATAGCTAGGGGTTCAGCTCAGGTGGGGGCGAAACATCTGAGCTTGCCCTAAGATGGTAACCTTCAACTCAGGTGGGGGCGAAACATCTGAGCTTGCCCTAAGATGGTAACCTTCAACTCAGGTGGGGGCAATAAATGTGAGTGGGCCCCTAAACAGGAAATCGTGGAGAGCTACGGTGGCGCAGCCTAATCATGAGTGCAGGGGAACCTCAGCAGATGACCGCGCTGTTACTGGCAATAAATCTCTATACAAAGACCAACGCCAATATTACTGCCATATGCTGACCACATAGTGACAGATACCAGTCCTGCAGAACATATAATAGATTACAGCTCAGTTATAGATGGTGACTTACAGCTGACTTTTTTCTTATGGAGTATTCACTTTTTCTTTCCTTTTCCATCTGGCCCAGACCGGCATTATAACTTCTTCCAGCCACGATTCATCTACAGAGATTACAATAAAGACATCTTTGACTTCTCACATTTCCACACACACTGTTTAATGGACTCCACAGTAGCCCCCACATTGTATAATGACCTCCATAGTAAACCCCGACACTGTATGAGAGCTCCAAGAGTAGCCCCCAAATTGTATAATGGCCCTCACAATCTCTCCCACATTTTATAATGACCTCCATATTGTCAGGACCGGGAGGACTCATGGGCCCAGGAGGTGGATCCACTGGACCGAGTATCCCACCGGGGGGCAGGGTACACGGCAGCCGGAGCACTGGCGTGGCAGGGACAGGTATAACCAGGTCAGCAGAGTCACAGAGTTCTTCAGGACGGTAAGGAAACAGGCACAGGTACCAGGGAGCAAAGACAAGGAGTCTACAGGACACGGCACCAGGGGGCCTGAGCACCTAGCTCAAAAGACAAAGCTTCCAGACACGTTGATCAGGCAACGCCCCTATGGAAGGGCCAGTCTTATATATCCAGCACAGCCGTAGGTCACTTCCTGCTTCAGGTGTGCTGGGTCCATAAAACCAGGAGAGTGGGCGCGGCCTGGTCCTATACAGAGGCATGAGGCTAATACTCAGAGTCAGACTCATGAGACCAGGAGCAGGACTCAGGAGAGCACGAGCGGGAGCCATGACCGGTGGACACGTGGAGTGGATCAGTGGGTAAGGAGCAGTGCAATGACGGTGAGGCCGGATCAGTGGGTACGGAGCGGTGGTGCAATGCAGGTACGACTGGATCAGTGGGTATGGAGCGGTGGTGCGATGCAGGAACCGGCTCAGTGGATAAGGAGGGCTGCTGGGACACCGGGAGCGTGACACATATTAGCTCCCACACTGTGTAATGACCTCCCACATTAACTCCCATGCTGTATAATGACCCCCACATTAGCTCCCAAACTATGTAATGACCCCCACAGTAGCTCCCATGCTGTGTAATAACTCCCACATTAGCTCCAACATTGTATAATGACACACATATTGGCTCCCGCACACTAAAATGGCCCCCACATTAGCTCCCATGCTGTATAATGACCCCACATTGGCTCCCACACTGTATAATGGACCCACATTAGGCTTCATGCTGTGTAATGACCCCCATATTAGCTTTCACACTGTATAATGACCTTCTTATTAACCCCCACACTGTTTAATGGCCACCACATTAACTCTCATGTTGTATGGCCACCAGATTAACTCCCGTGCTTTGGAAAGGCCCTCACATTAGCTCCCACACTGTACAATAGCCCCCAAATTAGCCCCACACTGTATAAGGAGCCCTCATAGCAGTGGTGTAATTACAGTGAGATGTACCCTGGTGCAAGATTTGGGCCTGCACCCCCATTCCTGCCCCCTGCATGTTGGATAGATGTATGGGCCCTTTAAGGTTTCTAAATCCTATAAAGACATATTTGTTATTCCTCCTCCCCCTTCATTATTTAGTAATGTCCCCTATCCTGTACTAAAGTTCCTTATGCAGAGCCCCTTCCAAGTATATATGTCCCCCGTCCTGGTATATGTCTTTCATCCTGGTATATCTGTTCTCCATTCTGGTATATATGTCCCCATCCTGGGTCCATCCTGGTATATATATATCCCCATCCTGGGCCCATCGTGGTATATATGCCATCCATCCTGGGTCCATTCTGGTGCATATGTCCCCCAAACAAGGCCTACACAGGTATATATGTCCCCCATTCTGTTGTACATGTCCCGCATCCTGCTATATATTTTCCCTGTTCTGCATAAAAAAAAATACATACATTTACCTTAATCCAGGCTCCACAGTCCTGATGGCTCCAGAGCGGGCAGATAATTGCCCTGTCATCCCATGCACAGAACAACAGAGTCCTGACATTCACAGATGACATAACCACTCTGGAATTCTGATGTCCTGTCCATGTGCTATCATTCTGCTGTTCTGTAGACCTCAGTGCCCTGTCTACAAAACAGAGAGTGGCAGTTAACTGCATAGATTAACTATATTGTTATTGTGTGCGCCGATGTACTTAACAATGGCAGTAGCTCTGGGTGGTCCTCTGTGATTACAGGGCCGGGTGCAACCACCCCCTCTGCCACCCCAGAAGCTACGCTACTGTTCAATACAATATGGATAACAATTGTGTTGTCCAAATTCTGCATACACATTGACAAGCAAAAGGGTAACAATGTTTTGAGCTTTTGATTTTCAGGTCCAATATTTTACCATTCACTACAGCTTCCGATGTGACAATCATCTTTGATCTCATGCATAAATTTAATTTGCAACTATTTAGCATATGATTAGTTATGCAGATTCTTGTCTGGAACTTGACGTTACGATCATCCGATCGCTTGTGCTATACATAGTGTATCTGCACTGCTCTATATAGTAAAAATTACCATCCCCTATGAATGCAGGCTTGCAACCTGTATTCACAGGAGTATATAAATGGGAGAACAGAGGGAGTGGTAGTCAAAGGTCATACAAAAGACCAGCTAATCATAAATAACGTCAATCACTGCTTTTTTGCAAAAATATAACAAATATTTATTAAATTGAATAAATAGCAAAAAAGTGACATAAAGACATAAACAAGTACATTACACAAAGATCAGGCTCAAGAGGAGATGTCACTGAAGTACAATAGACCAGGGGTCCATAACCCATCAGGGGAGCAGTGTCGCAAAATAGTAAAGGAGGACATGGTCTGATAGAGACTCCGGACAGTAGATTAAATATAACTCCAATGTCTCAAGGCGTGCACACATATTACAGTAGGCATTCAGGGAGACAACAACTATAAGGAGTCTAGTAACCGGAGAATCAGACCATGAACCATATATTAATCATATCGCAGACAGGTAACAATCATTAAATGTACAGAGTAGAATTAGTCCCTGTACTGCACTCACCCATGATGATGGAAGTGGAACCCGAGCAAAACGTGCCCCGACGCGCACGTTTCGATGTCTTCTTTGGGGGGCCGTGGTGTGATATGACACAATATAACCGCATTAAAATATACCGCTACCATGCTTTAGCCGGGCCGCGATTGGTCGCGTGCGGGGTGGGACTCCGGCAGTGGGCCGCGCCATAGGGCATTCCTGGAACCGACGCGAGCACTTCCTGTGTCGTCACACAGGGCGCACGCGTCACTCCGTACGGAAGCCGGCTGGCGCGAGCATGCCTGGAGTCCCAGCGCGCACGCGCTCCACAGCTACGGCCATTAGAAAGATGGGCAGAAAAGAGGGCAAGTAGAAAACAAGTAGAAAACAAGGCAAATATGTAAAAATTCATGCAGCCCAATATTAAATCCTGGGGGACTGCATATAAGGGAATCATCCCATCTCATATTGCCCAAAGTAAACAAAGCATAAATCTGGGACACCGGAAATAACATCCATCAATAATACCGGTTACAATTGTAAACCTACACACAGATATGGAAACAATCTAGGTGGGAGCAAGTATATATAATATATAATGGAAGGAAGCTAAAAAGAGACATATATATATTTTGTATTATCATATCCATACAAATGCCCAATAAATAGCCTTCCCAGTCAGGTGACTATGGGCATAATCACTGTATAATGATGTAGATAAAGTCCAAGTGTATCTACCCATTCTGTGCAAGAAAAGGGTATATGGGAACATGCACATTTCCTTCTTCAATGCCTTTTGCTTTTTTCCTTTTAACTCCTTCATCTCTCTCCTTGCAATCCTCCCACCACAGATTAATTGGAGACAGGATGTGTCGCCAGCCCATAACCCGGATCCATAGATGTAAATATATTCCGTGCACCCTAAAGATGGTATCTCTTGTGATAATGGATGTACCAGTGTCTCATCGGAAGAGAATGATGAAACGGTAAAAATTCAAACGCAGCAGGTAGAGCCTATAAATAAGGACAAACCAAAACAATAGAAAACACACCAACATTAGTAAAAGGTTTTAAAAACAAGACAATGAGGCAAGTCACTAAAAGAATTACAAATCGACCCAAATCAACCAAAACTGAGTCAGGTGGAAATCGCAAAATTGGAGCAAAACATCATAAAAATCATAAAAATGGAGCAAAGGACAACTTCTCATTAAGTCCCCCAGGTGTCATGGTGCCCAAAATGACAATCCATCTGCATTCGAGACGCGACAATGCCTGCTGGTAATTGCCGCCCCTCGAACCCAGACGTAATTTGTCAATGGCCTTCACTCTAAAAGATGCAGGATTACAGTCATGGTGCATCTTATAGTGTCGGGGGATGGTTCGAAGGGAGCTCAAATCCTCAACATCTCTCGCCGCTATAATGTCTCTGACATGTTCGCGTGTACGCACACGAAATTGTCGAGTTGTCAGACCGACATACAGCAGATTACATCCACATTTTGCCAAATAAATTATGTGGTCTGTACTGCAAGAGCTGTACTGCCTGATTACGAACTCTCTTGCACCATCCACTGATGTAAACGAGGAGGCCCTATCAATGTTCTTACAGGCCACACACGAACCACAGGGGAAACATCCCCATCTTGGTTTCCCGATGTTAAAGGGGAGGACATCTCAATGCACATAGTGACTGTGCACCAAGATGTCACACAAATTCTTACCCCTCCTTGCTGTCATAAGGGGATGGTCAGAGAGAGCACTCGCCAGTGTCGGTTCCGTTTTTAGCACAGGCCAATGTTTGTCAAGAATACGTCTTATCTCCCCCCACTGGTTATTAAAGGTAGATATAAACCGTATTGGTCCAGTAGCAGACTCGGTTTTATTGGGTATAGATAACAATTGGTGTCTGGAGGTGGCCATGGCCCTGGAATGAGCTTGTTTAATATTCCGTGCACTGTATCCTCTATTTCTGAATCGCTGGGAAAGATCACTAGCCTGTATATCAAAGGACTGATTGGATGAGCATATCCTCTTAATCCTTAAAAACTGTCCCACAGGAATCGCCCTGATAGTTGAGGGGAGGTGGGAAGATGATGCGTGTAGTAGACTGTTCACTGACGTCTCCTTCCGGAACACGTCAGTGTGAACAGACCTGTCAGGTTGGATAGAGATATTGATATCCAAAAAGTCCATGGTCTCTGAGTTACTCCTGAAGGTCATCCTGACATTTCGATCATTGGAATTTAAAGCAGAAATAAAAGATGATAATTCAAGGTCGGTTCCCCCCCAGATGATGAACACGTCATCGATGTATCTTAGCCAGCACTGCAAATGGGAAGCGGCGCAGGCGCCGTCGCCGAAAATCTCCCTCTCCCAATAGCCGAGAAAGAGATTTGCGTACGACGGCGCGCACACCGCGCCCATCGCAGTGCCACGCTTCTGGAGGAAGAACCGATCCTTGAAAAGAAAAAAATTCCGTGTCAGGATGAACTCCAGGAGTTCAAGGACCAAGTCCTGCATCGATGTCTCCCAGTGACTCATTCGCAAAAAGAACTTGGCTGCCAACAGCCCATCCTTATGCTGGATACAGGAATAGAGGGACTCCACATCTGCTGCTACCAAGATAGAACCATGATCCAAATACAATCCGTCAATCCGCCTCAGGACGTCTGAAGTATCTCTGACATAGGAGGGGAGCGTTTCAACTAATGGATGTAGATAGTATTCTATAAATTTACAAATTGGGTCGCATAGCCCTCCTATGCCAGAGACAATGGGACACCCTGGGGGACAACGTGGGTTCTTATGTATCTTGGGCAGCAGATAGAAGGTCGGAGTAACCGGAAATTTAGTATGGAGACCCTCATAAACTTTCTTAGTGATGATTCCCTGGGACAAAGCCATGTCCAGAACACCAACCAATTCAACCATAAATTCACCAGTAACTTGACGTTACGATCATCCGATCGCTTGTGCTATACATAGTAGTGTATCTGCACTGCTCTATATAGTAAAAATTACCATCCCCTATGAATGCAGGCTTGCAACCTGTATTCACAGGAGGCTCATCATGACAAACACAGGAGTCATTAGTGGACCCCTGGCAGTCATGACAATCCATCGGCGCCCCTCAATCAGATCACGGGAGCGCCGAAGGGAGCAGAAAATGGCGCACTTCCCTCTGGCGCATCTTAAATCCTGCTGTCAGAGATTGACAGCAGGCTTTAACTGAAAAACAGCCTTGGGTGGAGCCTGAATCCACCCACGGCTGTTAGAAGAACATAATGACTGATCAGATCAGCCGACGTGCAGAGGAAGATGCAGGTTCAGCATGCAAGTCATATCAAAAGGTAGGGAGATGCTCCACAACGGACGTAGTATGGCATGGGTCATTAACGGGTTAAAAAAATAATGATGGGAGCACAAAAGTGATCCAGTGTTCTTTACTCGAGACGGATAGGTTGGACGCTTTGACGGGCTTGACTAAATTAACGAGTATATTGGAAGTCAATTATTGGACAGTCTGGTTCTCTGCCCACATACCGCCAGCCATAAATAGAGCATTTCTGGGGGAGGGTGGGTGTTTTTTATTTTTTTTTTTTTGTTTTTTTTTTTACACACAGCATCCGAACACATTGGTTCTCACTGTGGATAAAAACATTCAGAGACTGCAAGCGGCTCTCACTGGCTCACTAAGGTGTGCCAGCTCCAATCACTCAGTGAAAGGAGTTGGTTCTTTGTGTCGGATTGTTCACGAACAATACATCCGAGCACCTATGATACATGGCTGATCACAACAATACACGAGCACCCTGATACTCGATCGAGTATCAAGCAATGGTGAACACTCTCGCTCAGCATTATTATTAATGCTTTAAAAAAAGTTCAATCCAGTTGAAATACCATCATTAAGTAGGAAGAAAACAAGGATGGATTGACTATAATAACACATTACCCTGCCCGAAATTGTCAATACGTCAATACTATAATACTAATAAATAATAATAATTTGTGTAATTGTTACTATTAAATTGAAACTACATAGTTATCAATTTTTGTTTACTGCTCTAAGCAATTTCAATTTTGGGTGGACGTCATATTTGGGAACCATAAAAAAAAAAAAAAATCACGTTCATGAACCAAATGTTATTAATATACCATAAAACTTCTTTGAAACAACCACCCGAAATTGACATGGTCTTGTAAAGAGGATCTCCTCTCAAAGAGGAGCATTGGTGGACCTACAAAGGATGAAGAGAAATTGAAAATCCATCACAGAAAATTCTGGTCTAGTGCAGGAGTGGTCTTCTCAAAATAGGGTCTAGCGCATGAGTGGTCTTCTCAAAATAGGGTCTAGCGCATGAGTGGTCTTCTCAAAACTGGTCTAGCGCAGGAGTGGTTTTCTCGAAATCTGGTCTAGCGCAGGAGTGGTCTCCTCAAAATCTGGTCTAGCGCAGGAGTGGTCTTCTCGAAATCTGGTCTAGTGCAGGAATGGTTTTCTCAATAACGTCATTTTTTGGAGAGGTTTCACTGTACTCAAGCATTTCAAAAAGCTCTCACTGCAAGGAGTAAGTGATAGTTACAAAACTGAGCACTATGACATCACTGTGACATCATCTGCTGAGCTTTAAAAACTTTGTATTGATCAAAATATGCCATTTTTATAATCCGAGGTCCTTTAATGCAGTTTCCCTGTCCAAAGATCTTTCCGCCAAATAATATAACTCTGGGATCTCTGCAGAAAAGAAACATGATAAATCAATGGCGCTGTCCCAAGGAGGTTTTTGCAGGCATCGCATACTGTTATGGTGGCATCAGGATCTGTGGAAATTTCAGATTCTTCCAATCTGCCTGCTAACTTCTCTGATGTCTGTGATCAACGCAGGGTGATTTGGACGTCGACTCACAGACCTGTAAATCATAGGCAGGCTAGCAAGAGTTAATCTCTGCTGGACTGCTTGTTAATCTTCTTTAATTACACGTTGTGGGAGAGCCAGTCATATTCACTCCCCTTCTATAGATGCTGTCTGGACTTTTGCATTAGTGCCAGCTATAGCTTTACTATACTGGCCTGGAGAGGTGGATTTATCCAAGCTTAGTTGTGGTTGTTATATTATTGTTGTATATGGTTGTGGTGTTAACCCTTCCTGTCCTTTTGTTGCTGCCTTACTTCTCTTGCTTTTCTCTTTAGTTTCTTACTGCTTATTCCTGTGTGACTGAGTTTCTGTTATCCCTGTCTGACGTATCTGTGTGGCCACTGTCTGTTTTACACTATTGGTGTTGTGTACTCTTGTACTAGCTCCTGCCACTGCAGGGTGAATCCTTTCTTCCCTGATGAACTCTCTGACCTGAGGGGGAAATGCGTCAGGAGGGCCTGATTGACATTGGGGACAGCCACTATACTTGAGTGCTGCCCTTGTCAGGGTGACAATATATACATAGGGCATGACAGGGGCTAGTTCTGTATACTTACCCTACAGCATTCCTTCTGGCCTGTGTTTTTTCATCTACTCGGTGGTGTATGGATCTCCACTCGTGGAGAAGGATCGGATGAGATCTAGGACAATCTTTTTATATGCACTTTCAGTTTCTGCACTGCACTTTATGTATGTCCTTCAATGGTTTTTTAGGTACATATTAAAAGTTATATTTTGGTCCTTGCATTGAACTATTAATATATATGACCTTTGGCATTACTTGTCTCTGCTCTGCAGGGTTTTGGCTTATCTGTGTTTCTCTCACACTCTTGCCCCTTCCTGTCCTGGTGGGACGGAGGAACAGATTAGATTTACTAAGGAGTATAGTAGGGCATGGGACTCCAGCAACTCCACCATCAGGGGTAATCCGAAGGACAGGGATAGTATAGCATGGGGGACAGTATTCAAGCCCCTTTCCCTTGCTATCCCACAGTCACATTGTGACAGGCGCTCCTAGCAATTTGCTGTTCAGGAAAGTACAATATACAGTGCCTACAAGTAGTATTCAACCCCCTGCAGATTTAGCAGGTTTGATAAGATGCAAATAAGTTAGAGCCTGCAAACTTCAAGCAAGAGCAGGATTTATTAACAGATGCATAAATCTTACAAACCAACAAGTTATGTTGCTCAGTTAAATTTTAATAAATTTTCAACATAAATGTGTGGGTCAATTATTATTCAACCCCTAGGTTTAATATTTTGTGGAATAACCCTTGTTTGCAATTACAGCTAATAATCGTCTTTTATAAGACCTGATCAGGCCGGCACAGGTCTCTGGAGTTATCTTGGCCCACTCCTCCATGCAGATCTTCTCCAAGTTATCTAGGTTCTTTGGGTGTCTCATGTGGACTTTAATCTTGAGCTCCTTCCACAAGTTTTCAATTGGCTTAAGGTCAGGAGACTGACTAGGCCACTGCAACACCTTGATTTTTTCCCTCTTGAACCAGGCCTTGGTTTTCTTGGCTGTGTGCTTTGGGTCATTGTCTTGTTGGAAGATGAAATGACGACCCATCTTAAGATCCTTGATGGAGGAGCGGAGGTTCTTGGACAAAATCTCCAGGTAGGCCATGCTATCTATCTTCCCATGGATGCGGACCAGATGGCCAGGCCCCTTGGCTGAGAAACAGCCCCACAGCATGATGCTGCCACCACCATGCTTGACTGTAGGGATGGTATTCTTGGGGTCGTATGCAGTGCCATCCAGTCTCCAAACGTCACGTGTGTGGTTGGCACCAAAGATCTCGATCTTGGTCTCATCAGACCAGAGAACCTTGAACTAGTCTGTCTCAGAGTCCTCCAAGTGATCATGAGCAAACTGTAGACGAGCCTTGACATGACGCTTTGAAAGTAAAGGTACCTTACGGGCTCGTCTGGAATGGAGACCGTTGCGGTGGATTACGTTACTTATGGTATTGACTGAAACCAATGTCCCCACTGCCATGAGATCTTCCCGGAGCTCCTTCCTTGTTGTCCTTGGGTTAGCCTTGACCCTTCGGACAAGCCTGGCCTCGGCATGGGTGGAAACTTTCAAAGGCTGTCCAGGACGTGGAAGGCTAACAGTAGTTCCATAAGCCTTCTACTTCCGGATGATGCTCCCAACAGTGGAGACAGGTAGGCCCAACTCCTTGGAAAGGGTTTTGTACCCCTTGCCAGCCTTGTGACCCTCCACGATCTTGTCTCTGATGGCCTTGGAATGCTCCTTTGTCTTTCCCATGTTGACCAAGTATGAGTGCTGTTCACAAGTTTGGGGAGGGTCTTAATTAGTCAGAAAAGGCTGGAAAAAGAGATAATTAATCCAAACATGTGAAGCTCATTGTTCTTTGTGCCTGAAATACTTCTTAATACTTTAGGGGAACCAAACAGAATTCTGGTGGTTTGAGGGGTTGAATAATAAATGACCCTCTGAATAAACTTTTCACAAGTTAAAAAAAAAAAAAAAAAAAGAAATAACATTCTTTTTTGCTGCAGTGCATTTCACACTTCCAGGCTGATCTACAGTCCAAATGTCACAATGCCAAGTTAATTCCGAATGTGTAAACCTGCTAAATCTGCAGGGGGTTGAATACTACTTGTAGGCACTGTATATAGTAATGTAAAGGAGCAACAGCACTTAGCCAGCACTGTAGACACTTCATTTTAAGGATCATGGTGGTCCTGGCATTCTACCACCTACTTTACATTACAGTATGACACATAATCAGTAAGAAAAGCCACTCTCTCCAAGTTCATTGACCTGGAGAATCATGAGCGCGGCATGTAAAGTGCTTGAATTTTCACTGCTGACCTCGCCCCAACTAGCAACTAGACGACAGGGTTTCTTCAAAGCATTTTAAGCTAGGTACTCCTGTTTCTGAGTGTTTTATGGGGACTGGAAACTGTCAAGTTTATGAGGTCTCTCTTTTTTCTGGGAGCCTCCTAGTTGTGTCGGGAGAGTTGGCAAATATGAGCAGATATATTATATTTTACATATACCCTTTAAATATCTGGTAAGACTACAAAAAAATAATGTAAGTGATAAAAGTCATCCCGAGGCCACTGCAGGACATTTCCATAATAATTTCAAAATTTCCAGCAGCTTTCAGAAATCCTACCTGCAAAGCGTTTAAGTGGTATTGAAATTATTGTAAGTGCACCTTGCCTGACTTGTACGTTCCTCACTTAATACATAAATAGTGTTAAAAGCTTCCAATGTTGCTTGTCAATTATCTCTTCACATTTTCACCTTTCCGTTGAGTGTCCTGTTTAACCTCAAAAGCAAGTTTTTCTGTGAAATGTGCTACATTTTATAACGGAAAATCAGTTCTAATGACATTACTGTTTAACCCCTATTGCGGGATTTACAACCTTTATCACCAAGTGTCACTGAGTAAAAAGAAATTTCTTAAGAAGGAGTAAAAAGTGAGTAATATATTTACACTTCAAAGCTTTTCAAAGGAGGTTGCATCTACCTTGAAGAAAGGATTTGTCTAATATTTCATTTGATTGGCTAAGTATACTTTTCTTTAAATTTTACACTGATTAGTTCTGTCTTAACATAGAGAGGTAAAGGCTAGTGATGACGAGCGAGCGTGCTCGGCACTACTCCATTTTCTCGATTGAGTATCGGGGTTCTCGTGTATGCTCGTTACTTGGCCAAGTATTGCGGGTGCTTGAGCGCCATGCTCCATTCCCTGTTCCTTATGTTTCATGACTGCTAAGTAGCCAATCAACATGAATTGCCTGCCATACACAGTAATCCCAAGCCATGTTAGCTACTGGAATGACTGTGATTGGCCGGCCGCATCGCGTCATTGGGCTTTATATGAGACCCGGGGGCGCAATGCTCGGCCCACTGTCCTCTGGAAGCAGTTTAGGGAGAGTAGATCTAGGAAGGAAAGCTTATATTAGAGCAGGGTTTGTAAACTTGTATCCCTTAGTGGCTTCCATGTGGCACTAAAGGATATTGTTTTCCCTGTTTAACCTAATAAATAAAAAAATTAATAATTTAAAAAATGATTTCGGGCACCCTAATTTTGATAACCAGCCAGGGTAAAGCAGACAGTTTCAGGCTGATATTATCAGGCTGGGAAAGTCCATGGGTATTTTTTCCTTAGACTAAAAACAGCAGCCCACAGCTGCCCCTTAATTGGTGGATCACATTAGATGTGCCACTTCTGGTGCTTTGTTCAGCGCTTTCTGATTGCCCTGCTGTAGTGGCAATCGGGGAAATATTTTTTGAGCATTGATATCAGTTGTGTAATGTCAACTGGCATCAAGCCCAGGGGTTAGTAATGCAGAGGTGTCTATTAGACACCCCCATTACTAACTCAGTAGGTTAAAAGAAAAAAAAGACACACACACACACAAATATTTTATTTTTAAAAAACACCCACCCTACTCTTACCCTGGCTTACAATTTTTTTTTTAAAAAAAGCCATGAAGATCCGAAGTAGTCTATTTAATCTGATGTTTCAGCGGCTGTGAATAGCAGTGAAGTACAGGTATTCACAAGCGCTGGGCAGTGACGACAACACTCATCAATGTCACTGGGTCTCGTTGAGCACAGCGTTGAGCCAGCCACATCCCTAACTGGCACCTGTGAATAGCTCTACTTTACTGCTATTCACTGTTGCCTTATCTGCATTTGGGGAAAGTGGACTACAATGGAGGAGCTTCGAGGAACATTTTTGATAATAAGTTGGTAAATAACTGATAGTGTGGTAGTCTTTATTCAAATAATCTTTTTTTTTCTGTGTGTGTTTATTTCTTTTAACTTACTGGGTTAGTAATGGGGTATCTGATAGATGCCTCTCCATTACTAACCCATGTGCATGATGCCAGCTTAGATTACATACCTGACATCAACTCCAAAACACCAGAATTGGTGCATCTAATGTGATGCACCAATTCTGGGGGGCTGTGGGTATTTTTAGACTAAGAAGGGTCAAAAATGAGGGAACCCCCATATCATATTTTTAAATTATTTATTTATTTAGTTCTCAGCAGCGACCTTGAAGTCAGAGATGTGTTCAGGCATCCTCCCCATGCTGTTTCCAGCCATTTCAGTAATTTTTCACCTCCCCTAGGCCTCATGTTAGGGTCTCCTGGGAAAACGCTTGAGTTATCCATTGACTTCTATTATACTCGTTACTCAAATTGAGCCCATCCGAGCATCCAATCTGTTTGACACAAGTAACATGCACTCAAGCATTTTAGTGCTTGCTCTTCTCTAGCAAAGGCACATTCTGATGATTTTTTGTTGGTTGAGGAAAGTGGCGCAGAGCGGTAGTTTAGGGTGAGGGATTGACTCTGGACTTCCCGGCACACAACACGAAACACCTGGTTCTATTTGAGTGTGTGGATGTCAGCTGTGTGAGCTGGAAGCCCCTGCAGGCAACATACTGCTATTGGTGTTGGCTAGCCAGGACCGGATGATGACTTACACACAGAATGAGACCAACAGCTATCTTTAAACCATAACTCATTACGGTGCAGTTCATTCTCCATCATGTCTCTGCATTCAAGATAGTGGGCACATATATTCCAGCACGTTTCAATTTTACTTTAGTTTCAGCATTATCAGACACAGTTCAACTTCCCTCTCTACTGTGTCCAGTCTTACTGGGCTAGTAACTCCCAGTACAACCCAATCCAGCATTACAGTGCACACTATGACGTTCAACCTTCCTATCCTGCAGTCTCATTGTGGGCCCTATAATGAGCAGAGTAAAGCTTTGCATACCCAGACATTTATCAAGTAACCACTCGGTCTGCTGACTACGTACACACGCCAGGTGAGATTAACTGCTAACTTGATGGTTTAGGGGCTTTGCCACTAGAGTCCTGCATGAGTAGAAGTCACTTGGTACCTTGACGGTTAAGGCGCGTGGATGTTAGAGTTATCTCCTCTGGCATCTATAGTTTTGGGCCACTCTGCTCAAGGATTATTCTCTTGTTACAACGCTGTTCACACCCTGTGTCTCTGGTCACTCTTGAGGATCATACTATCTTCCTTTCTGTTTCTTTTGCTCCGTTGCCACAAACCACATATTGTATGCGACCTTCATGACTGACTATACGTCTGTCACGTACGTACACTAGACCTTCATTGACTCCTTCTAGATTAAACCACCACTCTCCCAGCAGCTCACCCCTTCCACCATGTTCTAGTCCTAACACTTAACGTTTTCTGTCCCTGGGGTCTGTCGTTGGCCAATACTTCCTTACAAAACATTCTCATTTAAATACTATACATTACGCCATCAACATTACATATCACATTATCATTACTTACCACACTCTACATCACAATACAATACAACACATTGCACAGGAACACAATACAACACATACAATATTTACAAAAGACGCAAGTCATAATGTGATTGGTGTCTTCAGGGATAGGTACGTGACCACCATTGCCCACCACTCTTATCGTGGTACCGAATGATAGCAGTTGACTTGCCTGTAGGATTACAGTACATTGTTCCTGTAATGCACTGTATCTGACCTCCCTTGCACATAAGATAAAACTTGAGAAAAGCAAAGGATTTGGGTAATATGAGCCAGAGCTTCATTATATTTTGGTTCCTATGATGCCCATGATTGTAGATGGTGGTAAAATCCAATATGCCTGACTTTGCCTTTTTTTGGGCGGGAGGAAGATCATTGCCAGGGGTGTTTAGAAGCAGCTTCTTTTCTTCTTCTCAATATAGTAAGTATTGATGAGTCTTTGAAACCTGTTGGTTAAGGTAAAGATGGCTGAAATAGCTTCAGAGAGCTAGATAATTAAGCTAAATGCTTGGACAGCTACAAAATCTATTCTCTAATTTCGCTTAAAAAAGTAGGAAATACTCTCTTTTTACTAATGATGCTAGCAGAAAAAGATTAATGGGTTGCACAACTTGTCCTAACTTCTACATAGCTACGATTTAGGACCCAAGGGCAGTGCTCATTAAAGATTGACTGAATTCCATGAACTTTGTTCAGAATTATTCCTCTTTTTATTTTGGATATTCTTACTTTATCGCATGTAGGTGACCTCCCTGCACTATCCTTGCATTTTGCACTCTATTAGATGTGTAAATGCTCCTTTAAAGTGGACCTAATACCTTCTAAACTATGAAAAAAAACTTTAAAGACAGTAATGACGTGATCTGTTCTTTAATAGGCAAATTTCCAAGGGTTTGGATACTTACCAGATCTTATTAATGAGTTCTAATGTTTTAGTGAATTATTAGGCTTTATCCTTTCAAATAACAATTTCCATAATCCGGCACACTTAGATGTAACTTTATACTGGATTATCAAATCCAACAAACTACCGGATGTTCATTTCCTTGAAGGGTTATTCCCATTTTTAGAAGTTTTTTATCCAAGGAATTATAACTTAATCATCGGTGGATAATGTAAAGAATAGAATTCCGAGAACAGCTGCCTGCGTGAAGTGGTGGCCGGGCACCTTTTCCCTTTTTAGGACTATTGAAACAAAAAAGAGGATTGTACTTGGCTATCCCCATCAGTCCCATAGAGAATGAATGGTGGTGGTCATTTATGGCCACCGTTCATTCAGATGGGACTCTGCAGAGCTCTTTTCTTGGGATCAGTGAGGGTCTCGGTAGTTGTATTTTTGGAAGTTCCATCTGCTGGATTCTTCAATTTTCTACTTTTCTTTTTTATCCCATTTTTCATGACCTGAGCTCAAAGAACTAAGACTTTTTCATGTGGAGACCCCGATGAGAATAATGAGCATGTAGATGAGCTTCCAAAAGACGGTTTCTGACCATGGAGAAACTCTTTGGTTATGCAAACTGATTGTTCAGTAGTTGTCTCTGAACTGCCTTTAGAGACGACTTACGGTAGAGAAATGCACATTCAATTCACGGCAACAGCTCTGGTGGCCATTTGTGCAGTCAGTGAAGAAAGGCAGTGATGCCGGGCCACATGGGCTCTAAGCTCCTTTGACAAGGACCCCCATTTGCGTGTATGACTTCAGGCGTGGTGTGCGATACTTACTGGTTTCTTAAGGCCAGCGTCCATCACTCCTCTGCCTGTCGCCGTTGTACACAAAGTAGTAAAACACACCACACCAAAGTTCTCTTGACAAACCAAAGTTTATTCTTCACACCGCTATGACAAACATGGCCTCAACTTCTCACAGTTCTGCCATTACTGTATTTTGGGGTACACTCTCAAACTATAACAGCTATCTAGGATCTCATCCTCAAGCTGCCGGGTGTACGTCTCCGTTTTCCCACTTTTCTCGCTGTGTCTGCTTCTGGGTCCTGTCGGCTGTCTAGTCGTAGAACTTCCCTGAGCCTGCCAGGGTGAGTTGTTGGCTCCGGACCGCTCAAGGTTACCTCAGGGTTCCCTGACTAGCCCTCACACCATGCCATGTGTTCGCTTACTCAAACTCTATTCAGAACTGGCACCCTAACAGGCCACACCACTTGCCAACCCACTTGCCATCTGTGACTCCTCTTCCACCAGACTCAACGCTGTCTTAACATCTAACCTACCACTGCTCCTGCCTGACCATTAGATGATGCCAGCTGCTACATGGTCCCACCTCTGCTACATCGGAGTCTACATTCACTAGCAGCAGTACATATTATCATATACATTTTTAATATGTAACAACACCTACAAGATACTTAGTTTTAAACACATCTGTTATGGTCTGGAAAATGGCATAAACAGTATTGAGATCCAACCACTTTCTACATCAGTTACATGCTCCCTCAAAACTTGTGACATCTGTGGTATTGTACTGTGTGATAAAACTGCACATTTTAGAGTGGCCTTTTATTGTGGCCAGCCTAAGGCACACCTGTGCAATAGTCATGTTGTCTAATCAGCATCTTGATATGTCACAACTGTGAGGTGGATGGATTATCTCGGCAAAGAAGAAGCTCTCACTAACACAGGCTTAAACAAATTTGTGAACAATATTTGAGAGAAAAAGGCCATTTGTACATAGAAAAAGTTTTAGATCTTAGAGTTCAGGTCATGAAAAATGGGAGGAAAAACAAAAGTGTTGTATTTATATTTTTGTTCAGTGTAGATGAATTTCAGAAATAAAATGCATTCAGGTTACAGGCATTTGAAAGGCCTGGAACCAAATACATTTCACATGTACTTAAATTACATTCCTTAAGGAAGCAACAAGAAATAAAATGTCCAGTAAACTCAACAAATAAATCATTTAATTTATATAAGAAAAAGATTTCCCAATACAAGATACATTTAACCAATAAAATCACTTAGTATTTTGTCTAAGCATAATACTGTACATGTATATATATATATTCACAAGGCAACACTTTTGGCCTTACGTTGTTGGGGTGTCCTATTTATGTAGGAAGCCCCAACTTATATCAATTTATTTACAATACAACATACATCATGACATTCCAAGAAGTGTAGATTTTCTATGCCAGTACAGACCAGATTATCTAAACAAATACAGATGGCATATCAAATTTTTTTACAGGGGTTGTCCAATACTCACACAATATCTTCCTCAAGTAAAATAACACTTATGAAGACAGACAAGGGAAAACCAAAACTTTGTCACACCACTCGCACACACAAAAGGTTAGGACAATAAGAGATTCAAGAGGAAAAATATGAGCAGGAAGGAAGCTACAAAAGAAATGGGGTAAACTCCACAACCGCACCAAGCAATACGCACAACTTTCGCCAGAAAGTTTGAGATGCCACACCTCACAGAACAAAAAAGAAAAATTGTAGCTGGCATGGGTGGAAGGATTCAACCAGCATAAATAGGAGAGGAGCAGATATGATAGGCTTCCCCACAACATGTGAGCAAAGGAGCCAGCAAAGCAGCAGAGATTAACTCTTGCTAGTCTGATTATGAATCAGCACACAGCAGGTCGACGCCTGTGTTCCTCCCAGATAGCACAGAAACCATCGGGTGGAGTGTTATGCCGGCGTCACACGGGACGATAAATCATGCGATCGCATAAGTGATCGCACCCGCCCCCGTCATTTCTGCGTCATGGGCAATTAGTTGCCCGTAGCACACAAAGTCGTTAACCCCCTGTCACACGGACTTACCTGCCAGACGACCTCGCTGTGGGCGGCGAACATCCCCTTCCTGATATAAACATCCTGCACACCACCTTCCTTCCGCATTGCCGGCGGGACGCAGGTAAGCTGTGTTCGTCGTTCCCGAGGTGTCACACGGAGCGACGTGTGCTGCCTCGGGAACGACGAACAACCGGAGCACAGAAGGAGGAATGACTTTATGAAAATGAACGACGTTTCAATGAGCAATGATAAGGTGAGTATTTTTGCTCGTTCACAGTCGTTCGGAGGTGTCACACGGCACGATATGTCTGACGATGCCGGATGTGCGTCACTAATGACGTGACCCCGACGACATATCGTACGATATATCGTACCATGTAACGCCGGCATTAGAATCTGCAATCTGAACAGAGACCGATGCCGCCATGACAGTCGGTGAAGATTCGTCGGACAGATATCATCCATGATATCTCTTTCATCACCTGTACTACTGCAGAGTAAATATGGTGCTTCCCAGCAGCAGGATCAGACGTCCGTGGAGCAGGTCCAACTAGAAATGTTATCATTAGTGATGAGCGAGTACTAAAAAGCTCGGGTGCTCGAAGCTCGGGCCGAGCCTCCCAAGATACTTGTGTACTCGGCCCGAGCAACGAGCCCAATGTTATCCTATGGGAGACCCGAGTATTTTTGTGAAATGACCCCCCGGCAGCATGGAGAAACCCTAAAAATGTCACAAAAGTCTCAGAAGAGTGCTCAAATGACATGGCAACAGCATGGGGAAGACCCCTTGAAGCATTTATCACTGAAAAGTCACAGCTGTGAACAATTTTGTCCGCGTTTTATGCCATTTTTACGGACTCACCAGAAAACCTTCCAAAATGACCCCAAAATGATTTTTCATGGCGGAAATGTTAAGGGCACATACCCAATAGTGAGATAGAGCTGGTGTATGTTACTTTTTGAGATTAATACATGAAAGATTTTACGTGAAAACATTGTGTGGCACTCCGATGTCCCTGAGAAGAGACGTACATGAAGGCCTCTTGAGTCTAATGTGCCCATTTTGAGGAAGTGAGTCTTTGTAGTATTTTCCTTTGCCAGGGCAGTCCAAAATTGTGAGGTTCACCAATGCCCCTGCATACAGACGTGCATGAGAGCCTGTAAACCTGAAGTGCCCATTGTAAGGAAGTGGGTCTATTGTAGTATAGCCCTTAGGCAGGGCAGCCAAAAATTGGGAGGCTCCACGTTGTCCCTGGATAGAGACGTGCATGAGGGCCTGTAAACCTGAAGTGCCCATTGTAAGGAAGTGGGTCTATTGTAGTATAGCCCTTAGGCAGGGCAGCCAAAAATTGGGAGGCTCCACGTTGTCCCTGGATAGAGACGTGCATGAGGGCCTCAAAACATTAAGTGCCCATTGTAAGGAAGTGGGTCTATTGTAGTATAGCCCTTAGGCAGGGCAGCCAAAAATTGGGAGGCTCCACATTGTCCCTGGATAGAGACGTGCATGATGGCCTGTAAACCTGAAGTGCCCATTGTAAGGAAGTGGGTCTATTGTAGTATAGCCCTTAGGCAGGGCAGCCAAAAATTGGGAGGCTCCACATTGTCCCTGGGTAGAGACGTGCATGAGGGCCTCAAAACATTAAGTGTCCATTGTCAGGAAGTGGGTGTATTATAGTATAGCCCTTAGGCAGGGCAGCCAAAAATTGGGAGGCTCCACATTGTCCCTGGATAGAGACGTGCATGATGGCCTGTAAACCTGAAGTGCCCATTGTAAGGAAGTGGGTCTATTGTAGTATAGCCCTTAGGCAGGGCAGCCAAAAATTGGGAGGCTCCACGTTGTCCCTGGATAGAGACGTGCATGAGGGCCTGTAAACCTGAAGTGCCCATTGTAAGGAAGTGGGTCTATTGTAGTATAGCCCTTAGGCAGGGCAGCCAAAAATTGGGAGGCTCCACGTTGTCCCTGGATAGAGACGTGCATGATGGCCTGTAAACCTGAAGTGCCCATTGTAAGGAAGTGGGTCTATTGTAGTATAGCCCTTAGGCAGGGCAGCCAAAAATTGGGAGGCTCCACGTTGTCCCTGGATAGAGACGTGCATGATGGCCTGTAAACCTGAAGTGCCCATTGTAAGGAAGTGGGTCTATTGTAGTATAGCCCTTAGGCAGGGCAGCCAAAAATTGGGAGGCTCCACGTTGTCCCTGGGTAGAGACGTGCATGAGGGCCTCAAAACATTAAGTGTCCATTGTCAGGAAGTGGGTGTATTATAGTATAGCCCTTAGGCAGGGCAGCCAAAAATTGGGAGGCTCCACGTTGTCCCTGGGTAGAGACGTGCATGAGGGCCTCAAAACATTGTTCCCATTGCAAAGGAGCGGGTCTCCTGTCGTTGTAATGTCCATTCTGCAAAGAATGGGCGAAAAAATTTACCACTGGGGGTATACCTGAAACAAAGGCCTAAGTATTGCAATTTGTAATGGTCATCATCATGGTGGCGCATGAGGAGAAGGAGGAGCAGTCCAGCGATTATCCAAAGTCCAGAAGTGTGTACCCATGGGTGAGTGGAGGTACATGGCAAACTTTAAATTCCGCTCTCATTTGCTGGTGGTGTGGTGAAGTCTGGCCCAATCCAACCCTTGTTCATCTTGATCAGAGTCAGCCTGTCAGCATTTTCAGTTGGCAGGCGGGTGCGTTTATCTGTAATGATTCCACCTGCGGCACTAAAAACACGCTCTGACAAAACGCTAGCAGCAGGGCAGGCCAGGACTTCCAAGGCGTAGAGAGCCAATTCATGCCACGTGTCCAGCTTGGATACCCAATAATTGTAAGGCACAGAGGAATGTCGGAGTACAGTTGTTCGATCTGCAAGGTACTCCTTCAGCATCTGGGCAAACTTAGGATTTCTTGTGGCACTACCCCGCACCTCAGGGGCTGTGGTACGTGAGGGGCTGAGAAAACTGTCCCACATCTTAAAGACTGTTCCCCTACCTCTGGCGGATTGGACTTGTGCCTCTCTCGGCTGTACGCCTCGGTTGTCCACTGATTCATGACCTATGCCGCTAGCGTTTTGTGAGGGGAATGCTTTGCCTACTTCCGTGACTATGGCCTTCCGGAACTGCTGCATTTTGGTTGACCTCTCCTCCACGGGAATAAGAGACAAAAAGTTCTCCTTGTAGCGTGGGTCTAACAGTGTTACCAACCAGTAATGATTGTCGGCCAAGATGTTCTTAACGCGAGGGTCACGAGACAGGCAGCTTACCATAAAGTCAGCCATGTGCGCCAGACTCTTAACAGCCAGGACTTCAGTAGCCTGACCAACAAGATGACTGAACATGCTGTCCTCCTCCTCCTCCTCCTCCTCCTCATCTACCCTGTCCTCTGGCCAGCCACGCTGAACCGAGGATATGACTGGTGTGCATGTCATATCCTCAATTTGGCCGGAGAGTTGCTCCATGTCTTCATCCTCCTCCTCGTCATAGTCCTCCACTGCACTTTGTGATGAGACGAGGCTGGGCTGTGTGTTATCACCCACACCCACTACTGTTTCTTGCTGCAACTCATCGCGCTCCGCCTGCAATGCATCATGTTTGTTTTTCAGCAGAGACCGTTTTAGAAGGCAGAGTAGCGGTATGGTGACGCTAATAATGGTGTCATCACCACTCACCATCTTGGTGGAGTCCTCAAAGTTTTGGAGGATGGTACATAGGTCTGACATCCATCTCCACTCCTCAGGTGTTATGTGTGGAGTTTGACCCATTTCCCGACGGCTTAGGTGATGCAGGTACTCAACAACTGCCCTCTTCTGCTCACATATCCTGACCAACATGTGCAGAGTTGAATTCCAACGCGTGGGGACATCACACACCAGTCTGTGAGCCGGAAGATGCAAACTGCGCTGAAAGCCGGCAAGGCCGGCTGAAGCAGTAGGTGACTTTCGAAAATGTGCAGACAGGCGGCGAACTTTTACCAGCAGATCAGACAGCTCTGGGTATGACTTTAGAAACCGCTGAACCACGAGGTTGAGCACATGGGCCACGCATGGAACATGTGTCAGCTGGCCTCGCCTCAAAGCCGCCACCAGGTTCCGGCCATTGTCACACACGACCTTTCCTGGCTTTAGGTTCAGAGGTGTGAGCCAGTGATCTGCCTGCTGTTTCAGAGCTGTCCACAGCTCTTCTGCATTGTGGGGTTTGTCACCTATGCAGATTAGCTTCAGCACAGCCTGTTGCCGCTTCGCCGAGGCAGTGCTGCAGTGCTTCCAGCTTGGGACTGGTGTGGAAGGTACAGTGGATGAGGATGCGCAGGAGGAGGAGGAGGCTGAAGAGCATGACATTCCGGAGCTGTAGAGTGTGGGTGAAACACTGACTGAGGTAGGGCCTGCAAACCTTGGTGTGGGAAGGACGTGTTCCGTCCCTCGCTCAGACTGGGTCCCAGCTTCCACAATATTAACCCAGTGTGCCGTCAACGAGATGTAGCGGCCTTGCCCACAAGCACTTGTCCACGTGTCTGTGGTTAGGTGGACCTTGGGTGAAACAGCGTTGTTCAGGGCACGTGTGATGTTTTGTGACACGTGGTTATGCAACGCGGGGACGGCACACCGGGAGAAATAGTGGCGGCTGGGGACCGAGTAACGTGGGACAGCTGCCGCCATCAGGTCACGGAATGCTTCTGTCTCCACCAGCCTAAAAGGCAACATTTCCAGCGCAAGCAGTCGCGAAATGTTAGCATTTAGAACTGTGGCATGTGGGGTGTTGGCAGTGTATTTGCGTCTGCGTTCAAAGGTTTGCTGAATGGATAACTGAACGCTGCGCTGGGACAAGGACGTGCTTGATGATGGTGTTCTTTCTGCGTAGGCAACTGCAGGTGCAGGAGTGGAGGAGGCTTGTTCGCAGGCAGCATGGACAGGGGATTGGCTCGCATGCACAACCAGCGAAGACGTAGCAGTGACATCAGCAAGCACTGCTCCTCGACTCTGTTGTACTTCCCACAAAGTCGGGTGCTTGGCTGACATGTGCCTGATCATGCTGGTGGTGGTCAGGCTGCTAGTTTTGGTACCCCTGCTGATGCTGGCACGGCAGGTGTTGCAAATGGCCTTTTTTGAATCATCTGGATCCAACTTAAAAAACTGCCAGACTCGGGAAGACCTAACATTTGTACAGGCACCTTGTGTCGTCGTGTTGTTCCGGGGAACGGTTGCCTGACTTCTGCCTGGGGCCACCACCCTGCTTCTTACTGCCTGTTGTGATGCTACGCCTCCCTCCCCCTGTGCACTGCTGTCCTCGCTCTGCATATCCTCCTGCCAGGTTGGGTCAGTTACTGGATCATCCACCACGTCGTCTTCCTCTTCCGCACCCTGCTCCTCCTCCTGACTTCCTGACAATTGTGTCTCATCATCGTCCACCACTTGTTGAGACACGTTGCCAACTTCGTGAGAACGTGGCTGCTCAAATATTTGGCCATCTGTACAGACGATCTCCTCATGACCCACTTCAATATGAGCTGGCGAGAGGCCAGAATGTGTGAATGGAAACGTGAACAGCTCTTCCGAGTGTCCAAGTGTGGGATCATTAATGTCCGAGGAGGACGTGTACTCAGCCTGGTGGTAGGAAGGAGGATCAGGTTCAGAAATGTGCGGTGCAGTATCACGGCTACTGACACTTGACCGTGTGGAAGACAGAGTGTTTGTGGTGGTGCCAATCTGACTGGAAGCATTATCTGCTATCCAACTAACAACCTGTTGACACTGGTCTTGGTTCAAGAGCGGTGTACTGCTGCGGTCCCCAAGAATTTGGGACAGGACGTGCGAGCGACTAGATGTGGCCCTTTGTTGTGGCGAAATTAGAGCTTGCCCACGACCTAGGCCTCTGCCTGCACCACCATCACGTCCACTTCCTTGTTCCTTGCCAATGCCCTTGCGCATTTTGCAATGCTGTGCACTGCGGACGTGTATATTCACTACTTGTGCGTTATATCAAAGTTTGTGGAAATGCACACAAGTGCACCTGTACGCTGCCACCAACAGGCACACACGTGCGGTTTTAAAAACCAAGCACGGACGCAATAAGAACCTAACAGGTTTTTTTGGGGAGCGACAATTACAGACAAGTCAGACACTATCTGGACTGTTTTACACTGTGTACACCAGCCCCAGATATGATGAAGGCTGGTATACGGTCACCACTACCCTGCCTGCCTGCCTGCCTGTATACTGGTACAATAGTCCTGACAAGGACTCTTCTGGTCACTAGCCTGTATTCAGACCTGGCTATACCCTGCCTGTATATAGCAACAATAGTCCTGAGAAGGACTCTGCTACTGTACTCCGACCTGGCTATACCCTGCCTGCCTGTATACAACTAGAATAGTCCTGAGAAGGACTTTTGGTCACACTGTTTGCAGCCCTGCAACTGAAAAAGCTATAAAGGGCCGCAAAGCTTTCCCTGAATCAGCGACACTCTCCCTGCACTGACTGTCTGGATAGCTGTGAGCAGAGCACAGCGCGCCGGCCGGTATAAAGGCTCGGTCACGCTGTGCAGGCCGGCCAATCACTGCAATTCCACAACTAACAGGGCTGTGGCATTGCAGTGGTCTGCCAGCCAATCCCTGCATGAGGGCTGGCTCTCAAAAGAGCGCCAACATGCAGAAATGAAGACCACGAGTACAGCACGAGTA
Source organism: Anomaloglossus baeobatrachus (assembly GCF_048569485.1). Lineage (NCBI taxonomy): Eukaryota > Metazoa > Chordata > Amphibia > Anura > Aromobatidae > Anomaloglossus > Anomaloglossus baeobatrachus. The sequence continues at coordinate 62,586,351 of NC_134357.1, read as the reverse complement.
TCGCGAGATTACTCGGTCCCCGCCGAGCAGCCCGAGTACAGCGATACTCGTGCGAGTACCGAGTAGTTACAAGCATGCTCGCTCATCACTAGTTATCATTGATCACTTTTTTACAGAACTGAAAAATTAGTGCTATAAAAACAAAGGGAAATGAAGAATGAAATGTATGCCTCAGTTTTGGATCATGATCTTTTAAGTCAAATGATAACTAATGTGGTTGTTAAATGGTATGTCATTAAATCTGTCTCTTCACTTTCTCATGGCTTGAAGTGATTACATAGAATGACAACTAATGTTATTCCTTAAAAAAAATATATTACTCCTCAAATTCTAATATTCATTTTTCACCACCCACCAGCATCCAATGAGAGTCAATATGTTTCTTTACTTGATGCTTTGAGAGACTAAATTGTAGGACTGAGTTACAGCTATATACACTATGCGGTAAGCTTATTTACCAAGGTCGTGCTAGTGAATTTATTTTATGCATTGCCATGTTTTATTCTAAAGAACTGAATTTTCATTTGCATGTAATCATTTCTGATTTTTGTTTTACGTTTTACACAGAGATATCTTATCAGAAATAGCTTCTTAAATCACCACTGCATCATGTTTTTTGTATTCCACCCCTGGAGTGGTGCTTTAAATCTGAATCCTCTGCCCCCTCTGTTTTATACTCCCAGTAGATTTACCAATCAGATAACCGGCACATAGCAAGTCGGTAGTCCTGAGGCATCACATCTGCTTCCTGGTTCTTGGCAGTGGAACGCATGCCAGCCATCGACACCATGGGAACATAGTGCCAGGACGACGGCGCATGCGCCCATGTTCCACTGTGCTATACTGCAAGAAGGGATACCTGTGCCACCGGCTGTGCATGTGCACTGTGATTAGAAAATATTCACTGTAGAGGTGGGTTACTACTTAGCTTAAAAGGTGGACACCTCTAGAGAATAGCTTTATTCTGTATGACACCAGGAGTACCTGTCTATATACTAAACCTATCCTAACAAAAACGGAAAGGTATAGATACCAGTGGTGTGCAAGCATGCTCAGCACTGCTCGTTATTCAGCATTGGGGTGCTCAATCGAGTAATGAGTAGTGCCAAGTATCTCATGGTACTCGAGTGCTTGGGTTACACTGAAGCAGCCTCTTTCAATGATTGGAGCCGCCACACTGAAGCCAAGGATTCTCCAGCTGAGTGCAAGGACTACTTTGCCATAGTGTCGACACCTATCCTGCATTGCATTCCCAAAGCTGGGAAGGGGTTATGTGACGCCCTGGGCAAGCCAGGGGTCACAGGTCACAACACCACACGCACCCCACATTCCCTGCAGGTACATCGAGGTCAAAACTGAAAATCCTTGTTGCCTTTCTCCAGGAGCTGGTGTCCACACCAGGGGGTGGGCCAGGTGGTTGGCTCCACCCACCGAGGAGTTCACAGCTCTGGAGGCGGGGAAACCAGACAGATGAGTGTTAGAGTCGAAAGTGGAAGGAAGTGAAGTGAAGTGGTAGAGGAGCTAAGTAAGAGCAACAGAGAAAGTGACAGCAAGAAGCCTGAAGTTGGTCCGGGTGTGTGCCCCGGACTGAGATAGCAAGGTTGGCAGACGGCGGTGACCGTCTGCAGGCGAGACTGATTGGAGGTTGCCGAAAGGACCGTGGACGGGTGGTGACCCGGCGGTACCGGAGCGGTATACGAAGATTAGTCAGCACCAGGGCAGGGGCCTTTTGAATCCCGGCAAGGCTAGGAGTCGCCATAATTTGCCAAATCCGTCAGTGAAGGGGACGACTGTCTCTCAACAACTAAGTCCCGATTGAAGGCAACAGTCCGACCGTAAAGGGGAGACACCGCCACCGCCAAGGCACCAGTTTCCCAGGGCCAGCGCCTGCGGGCAAGAGTGGAGCTCCTCCGGCTCATATCCAGGCCGGGAGCGGGTTACCGGTGGGAACCCATCGCAACCAAACAACAACACATAGGTGCAGGAAAGAGACCGTCACAGGCAGGGGATATCAACAGTGCAGCCGTCTGAGGGACCCGTCCAACCAGCCGTTTGTTTACCGAGAACTGTGTCATGTTTACTGGCTGAGTGAGTACCTCCATGCCGTGCGGCACAGCGCTGCCCCTGCGCCCCTGCACCTTCGCAGGCCCCCTACCCGCCTGCCCATCATTCCAACACCCCATCACTGGGCCCCGGGATCACCAACCCCTACCCACGGAGGGGCAACACAACAACTGGCTGCTCCACACCATCACTCCCGGGATCCCCAGCCAGAGCAGCGGTGGTGTACACTCAATCACCACAACCGTGGGTGGCGTCACGGACAATAAACTATCTCCCCACACCCAAAATCCCCTTTTCACTCACGGGCGAGGAGCGCCGCTAGAGTCCCCGGTATCCGGCTCGTCGCTCGAGCCACCGAGCAGCAGCAGGCCGCAGCAGCCGCGGCAGCCGGACCCGAGCAGTAGGGAGAGCGCGGCGTCCCCTCCTCCGCCCGCGACAACTTGGTGTCACGAACAGGATCTTACCGCTCTGCCATTTGGTAGAGGTGCGCCTTGTTACCGCCGGAGGTGTCCGGCCAGAAAATTTCAGAAGCCGCCATCTTTGGCGCGAAAAGTCCCCGCTCGAGCGTCTTCTCGAGTAGTGGAGGCGCGAAGGCCAAAACCCCGCCCCGATAGAGGAGGGGCCGGAAAGAAGCTAAGGGGGACGCGATGGCGGCTGGCTGCATGTGAGCGCAGCTATAAAAGCAGGGACGCCAGGACTCTGCAGTCACCCTGTTCCTGGAAGAAGTCGCCAGCAGCATGTGGATGCCGTCCCGAAGCACCGTAGCCCCCGCGCCGGGAACCGCGGCGTGGGTGGAGATCCGGACCGCGCAGCTCTATCAAAGGCTGCAGGTCAAGATGCAGCTCCTCATGGAGGAGTGGGAGGCCGACATGGCGGACGTGATAGCAACCGTGCGGAGACGCGAGGAGGAAGCCGAGGACGGGAGGGTGAGTGACCCACGCCCCGATGCCCTTGAAGGGCCGGTCATCGTGGCTGCGGGACCCGGTTCAAGCCCTCTCGCTCTGTTACCTCCCTCGCCACCCGTCTCGGAAGCTGTGACCCCGCCACTAGGCCCGCTGCCACCGCAACCGGTAGCAATACCCAGCATGCCCGCCCCGGCGGGCCGACCTGTAGCCGGAGCCCGTAGCAAGTCGGAAGTGCTGCCATGGAAGGCCCCGAAGTCTGCACCGGAGGCAGCCCCTGAGAAGTCCCCCGAGCCGGAGCTGATAACCCGTTCCGAGCCGAAGGCCCAGCAGCGGAAAGCCCCTGTGCCCATCCCCCACACCTCGGCTGAGGTTGCGCCGGGTTGTCGCTGCAAGGCGGCGCCCAAGGCCAAGACACCGCGGGACCTGCCGCCCAGATCCCTGACAGTGGGTAGCGTCCAGAATATCCCGCGGGGCCCGACCCGTGCGCCGGAGCTCGCAGCAGCGCCGTATTGGGACAGGGAGCCGGTACCGTTGGGTCCGGAGATCGGTGAAAGGGAGAAGAAGAAAGCAAAATTGGTGGCACGGGCAATCCGGGAGAAGGAGAACCTCCGCCAGGCGACGTTCCGTGTCCGGGGACCGCTGTATGAAGGACAGGTGAGGTGGTTTGATGTCCGCCAGGGCTATGGGTTTATCTATGAACCGGGCCTGGAGGCCGAAGTGTTTATAGCCCGGCGGGACGTGAATGCCCACCTGCCCGAGGAGCACCCCGGCCGTAACCTGATGCCGGGTGACATCGTACAGTATACCCCGCACTGTGGAGAGAGGGGGTGGTTTGCCCTAGATGCGAAACTGAGGGGCAGCCAGGAGAGCCGAGTGAGTTCTGCCCCCCTCCCTCAGATGAAGCCGAATACTCAGAGTAATGGCAGCGGAGCACCGTTGTCCAGTCCCCGTTGGGACCACCACTGAATTTTGTTTGCAAGTTTTTGAAAAGTTTTGAAAAAGATGATGATAAGCAAAAATGATTACCGAAAAGTAACCAGATTGTAACCGTGATTGAGAGAACCGGCCGTTGCCGGCACCGTTGTCCCCGTGGGGACCGTTTAAAAAGTTGCATGGAGAACTTTCCATGGACAAGCCCGTGAACTTGCAGGGCAACCACAAACGTTAAGTGGGATGTAAATAAGTTGTTTTACCGTTACCGTTTCCGCAGTTGCCGCCTCCGGAGAGGCAGGTTGGAGGGAGGGCCCGCAGTAGAGCCGGCTGGGGCCCAGCCACCACAGGAACCGGTGGCTACCCTCTGTAGGGGAAGGACAGATCCCGCTCGGGTAACTTGGTGCAGGACTTGGGTCAAGGGGTGCTGCCTGGGTTTTAGGGGCAGCATCAGGGCCAGGTTACTTGGGTGGGAGAGAGCGGAGACCGTAACCGTAAACCGTTTGCAACGTTTAAGTATTGAACCTCCCGATGTGGGATGATGCCATAAATTGTAAATATGTTACCGTTTTTCTACTTTTTTCACAGAAAATAAAACCGGTGTTGGACGGGCAGCCCGAGGACGGTCTGCATTTTGCTAAGGGGGAATGTGACGCCCTGAGCAAGCCAGGGGTCACAGGTCACAACACCACACGCACCCCACATTCCCTGCAGGTACATCGAGGTCAAAACTGAAAATCCTTGTTGCCTTCCTCCAGGAGCTGGTGTCCACACCAGGGGGTGGGCCAGGCGGTTGGCTCCACCCACCGAGGAGTTCACAGCTCTGGAGGCGGGGAAACCAGGCAGATGAGTGTTAGAGTCGAAAGTGGAAGGAAGTGAAGTGAAGTGGTAGAGGAGCTAAGTAAGAGCAACAGAGAAAGTGACAGCAAGAAGCCTGAAGTTGGTCCGGGTGTGTGCCCCGGACTAAGACAGCAAGGTTGGCAGACGGCGGTGACTGTCTGCAGGCGAGACTGATTGGAGGTTGCCGAAAGGACCGTGGACGGGTGGTGACCCGGCGGTACCGGAGCGGTATACGAAGATTAGTCAGCACCAGGGCAGGGGCCTTTCGGATCCCGGCAAGGCTAGGAGTCGCCATAATTTGCCAAATCCGTCAGTGAAGGGGACGACTGTCTCTCAACAACTAAGTCCCGATTGAAGGCAACAGTCCGACCGTAAAGGGGAGACACCGCCACCGCCAAGGCACCAGTTTTTCAGGGCCAGCGCCTGCGGGCAAGAGTGTAGCTCCTCCGGCTCATATCCAGGCCGGGGAGCGGGTGGGAACCCATCGCAACCAAACAACAACACATAGGTGCAGGAAAGAGATCGTCACCTGCAGGGGATATCAACAGTGCAGCCGTCTGAGGGACCCGTCCAACCAGCCGTTTGTTTACCGAGAACTGTGTCATGTTTACTGGCTGAGTGAGTACCTCCGTGCCGTGCGGCACAGCGCTGCCCCTGCGCCCCTGCACCTCTGCAGGCCCCCTACCCGCCTGCCCACCATTCCAACACCCCATCACTGGGCCCCGGGATCACCAACCCCTACCCACGGAGGGGCAACACAACAATTGGCTGCTCCACACCATCACTCCCGGGATCCCCAGCCAGAGCAGCGGTGGTGTACACTCAATCACCACAACCGTGGGTGGCGTCACGGACAATAAACTATCTCCCCACACCCAAAATCCCCTTTTCACTCACGGGCGAGGAGCGCCGCTAGAGTCCCCGGGATCCGGCTCGTCGCTCGAGCCACCGAGCAGCAGCAGGCCGCAGCAGCCGCGGCAGGCGGACCCGAACAGTAGGGAGAGCGCGGCGTCCCCTCCTCCGCCCGCGACAGTTACATCTCAGGGTTGCCATGTGCAATGCGCCGGATATGTGATTTCTGAATCTACTGTGTAAGTGGCACTAGTGGCTGTCTTACTATGGTGCTCTTATTCCATATCATTGGCTAAACTCGATATAAATTATTATATGGTTCCTTTCTCCCCTCCACACACGCTCCCTGAGGAAGCAGGGTGAAACGTGCATTGGTGCCACATCACTTAGGTTAACTTCTAAGTTTGTTTCCGCTATATCTACCTAATTATTAAATACTTATTTATATATACTATGTCTCTAGTTACTAAAAACACTTTGCCACTATATTGTTGACCATTGAATACTTTTTGAATATGATTATTGACATATATCGGCTTTTGACTCATCACAGTTTATTAATGTTTATATGGTCATTTACTAATACTTATTTTTGAGGGACACCTGCATTTTTATTTGTTCCTACTCCTTCATGTTTCCTGTTTCCCTGGTTCCTGCCGCTGGCTTTCAGGGCCTGCTTATGCCATGCAGGTCTCCTAGAAGCACACTTAGAGCCTGCACCTGTTCTTAAAGTACCAGTGCGCTCTAACCCAGAATTGCCTCTCAGCCTCTGGCTGAAAGGCCTTAGGTGTTTAAGGCACCTTCCCCCTATGAGAGGTGCCTGAGCAACATGGTCTAGACTTACAGACATGTTGCTACTTGTTTGGTCCCTTCCCGTTGATTCTGACCAATGCTGTATGTGTTAACAGTTGTCTGTACCATCAGTGCCTGCTGAACCTGTCATACCTGCTGTAACCATTGTACCTGTCGTACCTGCTGTACCCACTGTACCTGCTGCACTATCTGTGCCTACTGTCCTAGCTGAACCTGCTACACCGCTGACACAGTTAAGGGAATCCCTATAGTAGCACCTGGTGGCTACCGGGAGCCAAGCCCACCCTCACCATCAGAGGCTCTGGTGATTGCCCAGTTGTCACTTAGTTACACCTCACCAGGTTGAGCCGGTGCTGCGCCCAGTGGTTCCACTCCCACTCATACCCGTGAGCGTTACACATATAATAGCAAGAAATACTAATATTCCTCATGATCATACACCTGACAGCTTATTGGGCACGATACAAAGTAATACACCTTCTGCAAGAAAAAGAAAACTGATACTGGGGAAAACTGATACTCACAGCGCAAATATCCACAGAGGGGAGACGAGACAAGAAGAAACCAGACGGGATAAACCAAAGGGGAGGGAGAAAGTCACACCATACAGCGCAGTCAAAAAATCGCTGGTCACCAAACGGAGGATTGCCATGAATGGTGGGATACAGTTTCTGCTTGCAGTTGCAATCTTTGGTGGTCTCCTACTACAGTCCCCAGGAGGAGACCAGCTGTGGAAGAATTGAGCAGCCTGGCACTCAGCACTCTGCTTTAAAAGGGATTAACCCTTGCAGTGCTGGGAGCAGAGAAATAACTCAGCCGACGTCCAGCCAAGCTGAGCACTTAAGGGAGATCAGGTTGTCTGTCGGACGCTACAATGTGAATAGAGTCTGATTCTGGAGAAGTAATCTGTGTGTGCGGATACGGACAGTGCATGACAGTTAAGATTATTAATATTATTATATAGCTTTTATTATTGTCTTATGATTTATTACGGAGGTATTTATGGACAAGAATGACACCTTCTAAATATCTTCTTTTACGTAAATAAAATCAAAGCATCCATATTCGGTTTCCTGTCTATGAGCGCAGTTCTACTCTGAGTATGCGGTATATATCTTTGTTATAGAGATTTATAATGTCGTTGATAACATGGGGGCTGGAAGAGATCACTGATACCTTTACACTTCTCCATAAAACTGTCATCATTTCCATATTCACCATTATTAATCTGCCCATTTTAATAAACAATTGAGGTAGGGGGGCATCGCTCATGATCAGGTGGTGTGCGTAGAGCTGGCTTCCCTGGATGTCTTCATTTCTAAGCCTAAAGCTATTTGCTTGCACAGTTAAGCAGACTTTTTATGTCTTTTTAACTTAGATGTAATAGTCTTGTTTTGGCAGACGCTGCTCTAAGATTATATGGTTATAACGGGGAGATAGTCAGCCCACAGAACATCTTGATAAATTAAACATTCCACATCTGCAACGCTTCCTTCAGATGTCGGCAATAATGACTGAGATGAGCGATAAAGATATACGGAGGTTATAATATTGATTTCTAACTTGATACGCGTTGCTCATATAAGCTCATTCTCACAATTAAATACTATCACATTGCAAACACAATAACAGATGCATATTCCTTCATTACCTAAGTGATTCCCGAGCTTTTATCTTTTTTTGCAGTTAGTTATTTTGCTTTGGATTGAGTTATTTGTTTGTCTTTGCACCTGCATGACTAGAACATTACTGTAATTAGTTTACGTTTTCCGTTGAAGTGAGAAATGCGTTAGTATTGCAAAACAGTTCACTCTCTTATCTTAATTTGTAAGTGTATAAACTTGCAAAGAAGAGCATTATAGAAGTTCTCCACCTTTGGAGAGGAAGCTGTCAGGTCCCCTTTGCCCTCCAATCCATCAGCATTGATCCCTGTATGTCCAAATTCCCTCCCTAACGAGCCCTGTATAATATTCACTAATGTGAATGTTTAAAAAAAGACTTATAAACTTTGCTTTTTCCTATATGCAGCACCCCTGAGGTATCAGGTGCCACAAAATGTAACCTGTGGAAACCCAAACCCCGGAATATCCGTGCCAGTCAACACACCAGCACCCTCAGGCCATATACATAACCCCAATTCTAGACTGGGAGACTGCCTAGCAACAGGTAAAAGGGAAGGGCACTTATTGGCTAATTGCCCCCCAATCTGTAGGGAGAGACCCAGCAAGAGGAGGGGCCAGTGGTCAGTTGGGAAGTTGGCAGGAGGAAGTGAGAAGAGTTAGAAGTGAAGGAGTGAGGAGTGAAGTAAAGAAGGAAAGGTGTAAAGACTTTAAGTAAGAACGGGACACTGTAAAGGAGACAAGGACTGTGGAGTAAGGAACCAGGACTCCAGGAACCGTGAGTTACCTGTGGAAGTGTAATACTCCAGGGACCGCGGGGCGCCTGTGAAAGTCCAGAACCAAGGGTCACAGGACTGAACACAAATCAAAAGAGTCCGTGGAGCCTCTGTTAGGAGTCTTGACACAGAAACTAGCGAGATATCCCTCCGGGAAGGACCTAGCCAAGGAGTGCACCTAGGCTTTCACTGCATTGAGCGCCCTTGTTGGCTGCCGGCAGTGTTTTCTCTGGCTGGTCTCCCCGAGATCAGTGATTGTTTTGTTTTGTTGGTCTACTAGGCATTGCTCCCACCTGGCCAGAATCCTACTCCACACTGATGAGGGGCAATACCCCGAAACAGCTGTCTATGGATGGATACCTGGCCTTGGTATTTCCCTTGTCATATCTTGAAACTTGTCAAAAAGTTGAATATTGACTAAAAGGGCCACTTAATATGATGGTTATGGTGGTCTCCTAAGAAGAGCCACTCCTTGGCTAGGTCCTTCCTGGAGGGATATCTGGCTAGTTTCTGTGTCGAGACTCCTAACAGAGGCTCCACAGACTCTTTTGATTTGCATATTTCCCAGGGGGCAATGCACCTAGGCTTTCACTGTATTGAGCGCCCTTGTTGGCTGCCGGCAGTGTTTTCTCTGGCTGGTCTCCCCGAGATCAGTGATTGTTTTGTTTTGTAGGACTCAGCACAAGGCGGGGTGCAGACCCTAGGACAGCGGAACACTTTATGGTCAACTGTTAAATTTGCCAGGTGAGGGGATCTCCAGGGTCCCTCACAAACCAAAGAGTCTGAAGCATCAGCAGCAAAGAGGGAACCTGGGACAAGGGACAGACGTCCACCCATTAAATAGTCCAGGCTGCCTGCAATAGGACCAAAACTGAAACAGAGGGGCTCCCCGAGAAGCTCTAGGCCACGAGAGCCTAATACAAACTAGTGTGCATGGAGGACAGCTACCCCAGGTCACAGTTGGCATGGAGAACAAGGTGAGCGAGAAAACCTAAAACCGGCACCAGCGGGTCCAGGTACCAAGCCACAAGTAAAAAAAGGGCAAGTTGAAACTGCAATACCAGTGTAGACTGTTTCCTTTTCGCCTCCGTACAAATACATTGACTGGGGACTCTTGCCCCCTCATCATCCACTGCTGGGGCCTAGCCATGCTTGTGGAGGGCCCAAAACACCTAAGCTGCATTACTCCACCAGCCCCAGCAGGACCCTGCAGTGGCGACTTCAATAACAAGACCACAAGTGGCGTAGTCGAAAACTCTTTTATTTTATTTTCTTTTATTTTTCTTCCATTTTTCACCCCTTTTTTATTGGACCGACCCCCAGGGTCACAGAACCGGGCATCGACTGCAACCACAACTGTTCCCCCCTTGCGCACCACACGCCCGGGACCGAGTACCCCACAGCCCTTGGGCGTCACATATGCTAATTAGGCCTTGACTAGTCGAAGGGGCGTTAGTATCCCAGACGAGTTTGCCCCCTTTCCATGTTATCACGCCCCTGTGAGCATGATAGTATGATTTCCACAAGATGATGGCAGTTGCAACTCCCGGAAATCTCGCGCATGCGTGTGGCTCATTTCAGCCACATAAGTGCACCTGTCATGCTAGGTATGTGGACATACCAAGCAAACAATGAAAGAGAAACCCTGTGTCTAGAGAAGGGGGAAATGGTGACCCCTGACCAAACCTACTGATGGTCCCTGGGGTGCTCCACTACCCTAGATAGGTGCTGCAACGATGCGCCGATGGGAGTATTTAAACACATGGGGAATAGTGATAATGAGAAGCTGAATGACAAGAGGGCTCCGCTGGGTCTTAAAGGGGAATAGTTGAAAACCCAGCAGGAAAGCTACCTAGTGTAATGAATACTGACAGCAGGAGCAATAGAAAGGGAGCATTTTGTGCAGCCAAACGCTGTGACCTTCTATTGTCAGAAACCACATGACTGTCTGACACCCGGGCCGTGACACACCCGCTACTGCTTCTTTGAAGCAGGATGTACTTTTACAGACTACTTTAGGAGCACTGCGCATGACCGGGAGTTCAGAAGACATGAACATGAGCCATCTTCTGAACTTAGTGCAAACCTAAACTAGAAATTCTTAAATGCTCCAGATTTATCATAGTGGTTTATACTGTTTGAGCAATCTGTCTAATTTTAGTTGGCTTACTTTGAGCCAGAAACGTGCACCACAATTTTGTTTTATTTTTTGGCCAAGATGTTGCATGTTGCATGTTAAGCCACACCATTTCCCAATAAGTCACAACCCCTTGTCAAACAAGGAACAGAAAGCACAAGGAAGCACAAGAAGTAATGGGATGAAACGTAAAGGAAAGAAATTCAGGTTAGACATTAGGAAAAAACTTTCTGACAGTGAGGGCAGCCAGAGAGTGGAACAGGTGATGGCGGGAGGTGGTGAGGTCTCCATCAATAGAAATCTTCAAGCAGAAACTGGATAAACATATAGCTGGGATGATTTAGGAAAGGCTGCACTCGCAGGGGGTTGGACCCGATGGCCCTTGAGATCCCTTCAAACTCTACCATTCTATGATTCTATGAGATACATTATTTTGCACAAATTTCACCTGATTTCTGGTGCATTTATCTTGCTAAATCTCCCTCATAGTGTACAGAATAATATTGATTCTGTCAAATCCTATAATAGGAAAACCATACAAAACTAGTGAAATCCATATTACTTAATAAACAATAAATAAATATATATATATATATATATATATATATATATATATATATACATATAAAAGAAAAAAAACTAAAAACCCTAGGGCAAAATATACATATTTTCCACCACGCTTAAAATAAAATTCACTTTTATTTTAATTCAATAATAATTGCACTAAAATAATGTAATGAACTTTGCAAAAGTTACATAAAATAAAGAATAAAGTGAAGCCTATTATGACCATGGAGCAATGGGAATTATTCGTCTCAATATTGAATGTCCCTTTAAGAGACATTTCATTTGATATCTTAAAACTTTTGCCAATGATCCTTGGATTGTAGAATAGAATAATATAACGCCTTTCCTATACACAAATCTATAACCGCGTCACAACATTCTGTAACTTGTATCTGTGTATCTGATCATTGTGTAATGCAGTGTAATACACTTTGTGCAGAGCCAAGTTGTTTGCATGGAGCTTACTTCATTCTCTATCGCTTGTGACAACTGAAAATGTGTTTTTATTAAAGCCCCAGTAAGCAGCATTAGCAAGCCAAACAGCATAACAAGTCCGCAAGTAAATGGAGATAATGAGGTGCGCGTAGAACAAAATAGAGATCTAATAGGAAAAGAATCCATGCGTGCTTTGCACTTAATAGATACCAACGACCTGCGCTGGTAAACATTTTACTGTTGGGTATCAAACTGACAATGTTTCAGAGTTTAACAGAACATTAGGTAAAGGCGTATCTAGGTTTTCCGGCACCTGAGGCAAGAATTCAGTTTGGCCCCTCCCGTCCTAGCGGTTTGTGTAGTCATCATGCGACCGTGCATTTATATGCGATTTACACACATACAGTCATGTGCCGACATGCTGTTCTTCCTAATTCTCTCAATGTTCAGTGAAAAACCGTGAGAAGAAGGAAGAAAAGCCAGTTGTCCCATGACCGTATATTTAAAAAATCGTATATGAGTGTTGTGTCCATGTGATGACTGCTGGAAGCAGCAAGCAGAAATGAATCCTGACAGTGAGTGTATTATATGCTGTTAGGATTGAATTGCTACAGAGCTTAATTTCATAATTAACCTCTTCACGACACATGACGTGCTGGGTACGTTATGGATTGTGTCAGGTTAATCCCCGCCGGCTGCCTGCGGCAGCTGGTAGCGTTCCCTGCACATGCCAGTTGATTTGAACAGGCACTATCAGGCTCGAGTGGAACCGCATTCTACTCGCGTCTGTTTACCCCTTGCATTTCGCTGTCAAAATGTGACAGTGAGATGAATCAGTGCGCCGTGGTAAGCATATACTTACCCGCACCATCAGAAGTCACGTGACATGATTACGTGAATCCAATCGTTGTCATAGTAGCACAGGGTCATGTGATGACTCCTGTAGCTATCATGAGTCACTTCCTCTTACATTCGGCAGACCACCGTTTGCATGAGTAAAGCAGCTTTTCTGCGTATCTCAGCTGTGCAGCTGTGATCTAGAGAAAGGATCAAGCAATCAGACTACTGATCCTTATAGTCCCCTAGGGGACTAGTAAAGTAAAAAAAAGTTTTAAAAAATTAAAAGAAAACAAAAAAACCCCTAAAAGTTCAAATCACCCCCCATTGAAAATTAAAGGGTTAAAAAATAAAAAATATACACACATTTGGTATCGCCGCTTTCAGAAATGTCTGATGTATCAAAATATAAAATCAAATAATCTGGTCGGTAAACGGCGTAGCGGAAAAAAATTCCAAACGCCAAAATTACGTTTTTTTTGGTTGCTGCTTATTTTGTGCAAGATGCGATAACAGGCGATCAAAGTGTAGCATCTGCGCAAAAATGGTACCATTAAACACATCAGCTCAAGGCACAAAATAAGTCATCACAGAGCCATAGATTCTCTAAAAACGAGAATGCTGCGGATTGCAGAAATGGTGCAAAAAGTACGCCTTTTTTGGACAAACTTGTAAATTTTTTTTAACCCCTTAGATAAAAGTAAACTTATACATGTTTGGAGTCTACAAATACGTACTGACCTGAGGCATCACACCAACACATCAGTTTTACCATATAGTGAACAAGGTGAATAAAATATCTCAAAAACAATTGGGCAGTCGCATTTTTTTTTGCAATTTTTTCACACTTGAAATTTTTTTGCAGTTTTTCTGTACAATATATAGTAAAACTAATGGTTTCATTCAAAAGTACAACTCATCTCACAATAAATAAGCCCTTATATGGCAAGATTGATGGAAAACTAAAAAAGTTATGGCTCTCGGAAGAAGGGAAGGAAAAAACAGACAAAGGAAAAATTGCCCAGGGGTGAAGAGGTTAATGGATTTGTCCAGGTTTTGAGATAAAAGTCACTCTATGTGATTGCAGGCTTCTGAATTCTAACAGGGCATACACTTCTCACTTTTAGGATTCTCTTATGCCAGTGGAAAGAGTGGACGATCATGTGTTTGCAAGTATGCAATATGTATACTTCTAGTGACATTCCGACTAGACATGTTGGCCTTCATTCAATTAATTTTCATTGAGCGAGACAACACATGTCTAGTCGGCACGTGACTGCATGTATATAAATCTCACTCTCACCGCCAGCACTAGAGAATCCTGAGAGCATGCAATATGTGGACTGTGAGAATTCAGAACTCTGCCCACTCACTGTCAGTGACACCATCCATGCCGCTTGCCATTTGTGGGCAAGCGGCACACAGTTGTTTCCCATCATGTTCACGTTCCATCTATCTTGGTATGTTTGTTCCATCTTCTTGATATCCTGATGAAATCTTTCTCCCTGCTGTTCACTAAAAGCACCAAGGTTTTCAGTAAAGGAGACCAAATGGCAATATAAAAAATGTAACTTCAAATTAATCAACCGAAGGCTGTGAAACCTTTCAGCATCTTTGATCTTTGTTCTTACCTGGAAATTTCTTCACAACTTCTTAAAACAATCCCAAGCCTTTTTCCCAACAGCTTTCAGTTTTGTTTTCAAACATGTGTCTTCATGGGTTTCTACATATCCGAACTTCCAAAAATATCTTCTTCAGTTTTGCTTCTGACAGTAACTGAAATCTGGTTTACAGGTAGTTAAATGTTTCTCCTTCTCTTGGTAGAGCTTCGGTAGAGTTTTCACAAACTGTTTCATCAGTACAAGCGTAATGTGGAGTGGTGGCAGGAGAACTTTAACCCCTTCACGACCATGGACAGATATATCCGTCATGGAGCGTGTACTGTTAAGCCCCGCCCCCTGCCACGGGCAGGCGGCGTGAATCGGCACACATATCACCTACATGTTACGAGCGGAATCGCATTCCACCCGTAACATTAACCCCTTACATCTCGCTGCCAAAGTCTGGCAGGGAGATGTATATACATGTGGTGAAGATTTTCACTTACCGCCGCCCCCACCGGAAGTCACGTGGGTGATCACGTGACTTTCGGTGGTTGCCATCGTAGCACAGGGTCATGTGATGACGCCTGCAGCTATGACGTTTCACTTTTGTTTTCCCTCGGCCCAGAGCAGAGGGTAACAGGAAGTGACTGTATCTGCTGTTTACAGCTGTATAGCTGTGATCAGCAGATAGATAAGAGCGATCGGATTGCTGATCGCTATAGCCCCCTAGGGGGACTAGTAAAATAAAAAGTAAAAAAAAGTTTTAATAAATAAAAAAAATTAATTAAAGGGTTCAAAAATAAATAAATATATACACATATTTGGTATCGCCGCGTTCAGAAATGCCCGATCTATCAAAATATAAAATCAATTAATCTGATTGGTAAACGGCGTAGTGGCAAAAAAATTCCAAACGCCAAAATTGCGTTTTTTGGTCGCCGCAAGTTTTACGCAAAATGCAATAACAGGCGATCAAAATGTAGCATCTGCGTAAAAATGGTACCATTAGAAACGTCAGCTCGAGACGCAAAAAATAAGCCATCACTGAGCCATAGATCCCAAAAAATAAGAACTCTACGGGTTTCGGAAATGGCGCAAAATGTACGCCACTTTTATTGGACAAGCTTGTGAATTTTTTTAACCCCTTAGATACAAGTAAACCTATACATGTTTGGTGTCTACAAACTCGCACTGACCTCAGGCATCATACCCATACATCAGTTTTACCATATAGTGAACACCGTGAATAAACCATCCCAAAAACTATTGTGCCATCACACTTTTTTTGCAGTTTTTCCACACTTGGAATTTTTTTGCTGCTTTCCAGTACACCATATGGTAAAACTTATGATTTCATTTAAAAGTACAACTTGTCCCGCAAAAAACAAGCCCTCATATGGCAAGATTGACGGAAAAATAAATAAGTTACGGGTCTCTGATGAAGGGGAGCAAAAAACAAAAACGCAAAAACGGAAAGTGCCCTGGGGCTGAAGGGGTTAATGGGATCATCTTAACTTTACACAAATATATTCTTGAGTCCAGGTTGTATAGATGTTCTCATTGGTCAACTTTTTTGTTTCCAGTGATGAGTCCTATACCGGCTGTCCTGTTCACATAAAAAGCGTGGATGCTTTGTGTGTTCTCCTTGCTGCCCAAGGAGCAAAGACAGAATTTTCAGATCACCACATATTGACCATCCTTGATCCTTGTAGAATAAAGTCTAAATTTTCATAGCTTTTCTTCAAGTGCACAGACTGCTCTATAGGCACTGAAGCATACTTGCTGCCATTGTGCAGCAGCAGCTTTTAGACTTTTTTGGATGAATCAACAAAGAGTCTCCACTCTCACATTGTTATCAATGACACATTTTTCCATCAGCCAAGGAACATCACTGCAATACACTACAACACCATATGGAGAAAAGTATGGAACAAAGTCCTATGGAATTCTATTCTTTTGGAATCCAATGGAGTCAGTGTTTATGAAAAAAAAAATGTGAGTTCACTGATCAAAAGTATATAAAAATCACCTCTTACGTTTCAAAAATGTTACCCTTACAGACTTGTGTAATTGCCTCTCACTGAGTTCCCTGCACAAAATATGATGCACACACTCTCCCTCGTTCCTTACTAGGTCCCCTCTTCAAAACTTTGTCCTCGCCTTTCCATGTTGAGTACCTCTTCACACTCCTCTGACACTGTTTTTTAGAGTGTCAGTAAACCACTAACTGAACACTGCTTTAAATGGTGTGCGACAAATCCTTGTAATTTTTGGCAATTTTGGGGAAAATCAAAGGGGCCAGCACAAAAAGGCAAAATGTCAACTTTTTCTGAAATTGTGACTTGCACAAAAATAATTCCTAACAAATCCCATAATAAATACTCTGATCCCAATTCATCAATACAATCTCACCAAAATTCTACTGTAAATTGCATTGAAAAGTTGCAAAATTTTGTTTTTCCCGGCAGTTTCTCCAAGCTACGCCAAAGTGGATGGAGATGGGGCATTATGTGGCATTAAGGAGACATATATCATGACAAGCTATGGTGTTCCTTATGGAGTCAGGGATTGGTGTCAGTTTTTTGGTGTTGCACGCATAGGCATATGGCACTTGTCACATGTTCCTGAGCGTCTGATTATACCACACCCCCTTATCAAGACCAGTAAAAAGATATCCACTCTTGATGAAACGGAGCTTCAGTACCAATTTTTTAAACATTTTAAACTTCTACTGTCAAATTTAGAAATCTGGTAATCTCCAATAAAATTCAAGGAAATGCTAAAGCTGGCCATGACCATATATATTAGAGTCGACCGAATGAAAGGCTGTCCAGCCAAACATCCAATATGCATGGAGAGGCATGGAATTGGATTGGGCAGTTGGGTTTTATCTTAAACCTTTTATTTTCAATGTGCCTTGTAGCAGATATTTACTCTTTCCCTACTGGATGTATGCACTTAATGCTGAATCTTAGGAAAATCAAGAGTTAATTCCTGCTGATTTGTGAACTGTTGCTAGGGGGTCAGGCTGCTAATGACCATTCACGGCCGCCTCCACTCTTTATAAGGTTCTGGATCTGGTAGCTTGTTGCCGAATATAGCTCAGCATTGCTTCAGCGATTCCGGTCCTTAGTGTAGTAATCCAGAGCTGTGTACTTTCCTCTGTGGTGTAGAAATATCTCTTTTGCTAGTTTATTTCCTCCCTATGTTTTATTTCCTCCTGGGTTCGTATTGTCTCTCCCTTGTGGCCGATTGCAGTGTGTGTATGTGTGTGTGTGTGTGTGTGTTTTGGTTCTTTCACCTGTCTGTGTTATTTGTGGGGTTTGATTCTCCGGTCCCAGCCCTCTCCTGGGGTGGGGGAAAGAGGGTGTTAAATCAGGGTTCCAACAGGAGTTAGGGTTACGCTGGTGGCCCAGACCTAGCTACCATAAAGCTTACCTCTGGGATAAGGGACAGAGTAAAGTTCCTTTTTTGAGGGTCAGTTTAGAAGTCCCTCTTCTGTTACCCTAATTCCCAGTAATAGTCTGGTGGTATATTTAAAGGGACAAAACCTTGATTTTGCTTTGTTTACTTGCTGCAAGTAAAAAATCAAGTTGACTCTAATCATCCTGTACCTTGAGTAGAATTTTTTCCTACACTGAACATGCGTATATAGACAGATATCCGTGATTCTGACAGCAGGTATCTAATATGTAAGGCCAGCCTAAGAGAAGTTTGCGTTTTATGTCCCTGGAGCACCACACAGTATAGAACCCTTTTATCAAACTCATCACGGAAGAATTCTACTCATTCCTTTTATGTATCTTTACCACTAATCCTATACATGGATTAGCAATAAATTATTTTTGAAACCAATCTTTTGGCATGTAACAAATACAGACGGAGAAGAAAAAAAATTCACTGGGAAATTTACATTTTAAATATATCATTGTTAAGTACAGCTCCTCTCATCTCAGATAATGTCTTTCAAAGACACATCAAAGCGGAGTGTTTCGCCTCTGCAATAATTTTCGATGCTAAATAAAATAGAAAATTGCATGAATGTGTAGAGGAGGAAGACAAAAATAAGATTACCAAGTAATTACACTGAACAGAGTGTACATCGCATTTCCTAGACATGGATACGGCTATTACTGTAAACATGGAAAATCTGCTAAGCTACAATATGTAGAAATCATTACATACGTAAAGATATATTAGCATAATATCATACCGCTATCTATCTCTTTTATGTGCTTTTCCAATTTATCTTTCTTCCCACCCCACACAGACATGTTTAACCCTGTCCCATAAATTGTGAAAATGCATTATATTCAGGACTAGCTTTATATTGGGTGCACTGTATATCCTCATCCAAAAGAGAATATTGTCATACATGCCGTGTCTAATTATTCAATATATATAAAATCTCATCACTAGCATAACCTGCAAAAATAAAATGCGATGGTCACAAATAACTGAAACCAAGAAAAATACTTATCATCCACTCCACCACCGACTGCAGATCCTGGTATAGGAAAGGGGATGCACTGATCAGAGTCCAGCTAGTCAACGGAAGAAGCAATCCAAAAAATCCAAGAAAAATCCAGCAGTCCCAAATGATAAAAAAAATCCAAGGTTTTATTTCACATTTTAAAATTCCATGGTTTACACGCCATTAAAAGGGAAACAGATGACGCGTTTCGGTTCCATCAGACACTTACTCATATCTGATAGATCCGAAACGCATCATCTGTTTCTTTTTTAACACTAGAAGTCCCCCCTGAAGTCCCGAAAGAGGGTCAAATGACCCTTAGTCCAAACTGACCTAACTAACTAGAAACTAAGTGGCTAAACTCAATGGAAAACAACAACCTCCTGTGGTGCGACAGCAATGGCCTTAATTAAAGAACAAATATGGTGATTATAGGATGTTAGCTAAAATCCTTCAGGTCATTCGACCCGTCTCTGGGTTCCAAAGGTTGAAATGTTAAATGGCCCCTCTCTGGGACTTCTAGTGTTAATGAAGTGTAAACCATGGAATTTTAAAATGTGAAATAAAGCCTTGGAATTTTTTATCGTGTGGGATTGCTGGATTTTTGTTTCACACAATGCCTAAAGGGATTGTCCAGTTGGGCAATTTTTTTTTTACAAAGAGCTTGAATTGATATAAAAAGATGTGTTTTTTAGTGGCACAGTTAGAGAATAGAGGATAGTTCTGCTGCAGGAAGAGTTTCCAGCAGGCTGATTATCACCAGAGGCAGGATTACAGTGAGTCTCACAGAATAAATAAGAGCATTATAAGGACTGAAAATCGAAATGTGCCCAGAGGGCACTGAGATACACATTAATATTAAAGAGGTGGTTCACTACTTTGAAATAGTGGCCACATCCCTGTAAAAGTGATAGGGAAGTCTTTTTCTAAATACCTTGCTCAGAAAGACTGGAGCCGGCCTCGATGATGTTGGGTCAACTAGACGTTGACGTGACATCACTGGATTCCACAGGTCACGGAGCTCGGGAAGTAACTGCCTGGGGATGAGCGAAGCGTAATAGCGCTGCTCATAGCCAGAATTGGCTGAATGAGGTATTTAGAAAAAGCCTTCCCTATCAGTTTTACAGAGATGTGCCACTATTGCAAAATAGTGAACCACCTCTTTAACCAGCGATCTGACTTTGGACTGCTTGATGGATACTTTCCGTATCTTCAGCGATTTGAAGAAGAGTAGAGAAAACACAAACTCCTCCAGTATGCCTAATTCCTCAGCACATCTAGGATTTGGAGTTCCCTATATTTCTTTGAGTTTGTGAGTTTGGTCTTTGTCATGTTGTCCATTATTCTATGTATTGTGAGGGCAGAGCTTAGTATCTTCTACTCAGGGGCCCACTTCTTGTTGGGATTTCCGTTCATCATATCTGGGATACTAAATCTTGTTTCCTATAAGTTTCTCCAAAAATTTGGGATGGTACTTGCCTTCATTTCCATTTTAGTCAACTTTGGTGTGTCCACTGGGGACATGGTTCTGGCAGTTGATGATATAGACGTATGATTTAAAAAGATATAAGAAGTGATACTCTCACCGATCTCATGCATGTTCCTCTTTGAGGTTTACCAGCTTCCCGCTAGTCTGTACTTCCTGGTCTGGATCTGACCAATCAGAAATGTTAGAAAAAATATAGACCAGAAAGTAGACACCAGCAGAGACTCACAAAGCACTGGAATTGCATCATCTGAGTAATTCTACCACATCTATATATATAATTGCCTTATTCTGTCTGTCTGTCTGTCTATCTGTCTGTCTGTCATGCTCCAAAATTGTGTCCTTACGGTGACACAAAGCTGATTGGCCGCTGGGCTCGCCATGGTCCCGCCCCCCCACACCGATTGGCCGCTCGCCCAGGCTGCGCCCCCACACGGATTGGCCAGCCGCTCGCCCAGGCTCCGCCCCCCCCACAGATTGGCCTCTCGCCCCGGCACCCTGCAGGCATTGGCAATTCGGCCACGCCACGCCCCGCCCCCTCACGCAATGCACGCTAGCTCTGGCCCCGCCCCCTCCCTCCCCCCGCGCATTCCCCGAACTGACACGGCTGTCACCGAGGTGAGTACTGTACTCCCCCCCACCCTCACCCCCCCCGGCCTCCGCTCGCACAGGAGTGGTGTGGATACGTTGGTAACCATGCTCGCATGGTTACAAGCGCATCAAGGTCCTGCTGCTGCGGCGGAAGAAAACATACACACACATCAGATCACACTCACTCTCACACACACCTCACACACACCTCACACACACCTCACACACACCTCACATCGCATTCACATACTTACAGCATCCGGCGATATCGCTTGCTTCTCGGCCTCGATACTGTGCTGTTGTGACCTTCCAGGACCTGACGGAGGATCACATGGCCAGAGGCATGTGGTATCTCCGGATGTTGTGAGTGTGAGCGCGTATGTGCGATATCGTCAGTGTCTGTGTGTGTGAGTGGATGCGATCGGGTGTGTGTGAGTGGATGCGATCGGGTGTGTGTGAGTGGATGCGATCGGGTGTGTGTGAGTGGATGCGATCGGGGGTGTGTGAGTGGATGCGATCGGGTGTGTGTGAGTGGATGCGATCGGGGGTGTGTGAGTGGATGCGATCGGGTGTGTGTGAGTGGATGCGATCGGGTGTGTGTGAGTGGATGCGATCGGGTGTGTGTGAGTGGATGCGATCGGGTGTGTGAGTGTCGGCAGAGGAGCACGGCGTGCTGGAGGAGGCTGGGAGCAGAGAGGCTGATCATGGGGAAGGCTGGGAGGGGGAGGCTGATGCTGGGGGAGACTGGGAGGGGAAGGCTGATGCTGAAGGAGGCTGGGAGGGGGAGGCTGGGAGGAAGGAGGCTGGGAGGAGAGAGGCTGATCCTGGGGAAGGCTGGGAAGGGGAGGCTGATGCTGAGGGAGGCTGGAAGGAGAGAGGCTGATGCTGGGGGAGGCTGGAAGGAGAGAGGCTGAGGCTGGGAGGAGAGAGGCTGAAGCTGGGGAAGGCTGATGCTGAGGGAGGCTGGGAGGGGAAAGCTGATGCTGGGGAAGGCTGGGAGGAGAGAGGCTGATCCTGGGGAAGGCTGGGAGAGGGAGGCTGATGCTGGGGGAGGCTGGAAGGAGAGAGGCTGATGCTGGAAGAAGAGAGGCTGATGCTGGGGGAGGCTGATGCTGGGGGAGGCTGGGAAGAGAGAGGCTGATGCTGGGGAAGGCTGGGAGGAGAGAGGCTGATGCTGGGGACAGAGAGGAGAGGCTGATGCTGGGAGGAGAGAGGCTGATGCTGGGATGAGAGAGGCTGATGCTGGGAGGAGAGAGGCTGATGCTGGGGGAGGCTGGGAGGGGGAGGCTGATGCTGGGGGAGGCTGGGACGAGGGAGGCTGATGCTGGTGGAGGCTGATGCTTGGGGAGGCTGATGCTGGGGGAGGCTGGAAGGAGAGAGGCTAATGCTGGTGGAGGCTGATGCTTGGGGAGGCTGATGCTGGGGGAGACTGGGAGGGGAAGGCTGATGCTGAGGGAGGCTGGGAGGGGGAGGCTGGGAGGAAGGAGGCTGGGAGGAGAGAGGCTGATCCTGGGGAAGGCTGGGAACGGGAGGCTGATGCTGAGGGAGGCTGGAAGGAGAGAGGCTGATGCTGGGGGAGGCTGGAAGGAGAGAGGCTGATGCTGGTGGAGGCTGATGCTTGGGGAGGCTGATGCTGGGGGAGACTGGGAGCGGAAGGTTGATGCTGAGGGAGGCTGGGAGGGGGAGGCTGGGAGGAAGGAGGCTGGGAGGAGAGAGGCTGATCCTGGGGAAGGCTGGGAAGGGGAGGCTGATGCTGAGGGAGGCTGGAAGGAGAGAGGCTGATGCTGGGGGAGGCTGGAAGGAGAGAGGCTGAGGCTGGGAGGAGAGAGGCTGATGCTGGGGAAGGCTGATGCTGAGGGAGGCTGGGACGGGAAAGCTGATGCTGGGGAAGGCTGGGAGGACGGAGGCTGGGAGGATAGAGGCTGATCCTGGGGAAGGCTGGGAGAGGGAGGCTGATGCTGGAGGAGGCTGGAAGGAGAGAGGCTGATGCTTGCGGAGGCTGATGCTGGGGGAGGCTGGAAGGAGAGAGGCTGATGCTGGTGGAGGCTGATGCTTGGGGAGGCTGGGAGAGGGAGGCTGATGCTGAGGGAGGCTGGGAGGAGGGAGGCTGGGAGAGGTAGGCTGAGAGAAGAGAGGCTGATGCACACACACACACACACACACACACACGCGCGCACTGCACAACACACCACACACCACACACACACACACTGGGAACCACAAACAACTGCCCTACACAGACACCCACACACACAGACAACGCTGCACACACACACAACACCCAACACACAAACACCGCGGCACACACAAATATACGCACATACCGCACAACACACACATTGCACAAAACATACCTCCCCCCAAAACACACCACACACACACAAACCGCGCAACACACACACAACGCTACAGACACACAGCGCTCCACAAACAACGCAACACACGCAACACACATACAACACCGCTCTCACCCCCCGTCACACCCAGACAACACCCAGAACATGTACAGCGCCTACACAAACACTTGGTAACTACACACAACAACATCTATATATATATATATATATATATATATATATATATATATATATATATAACAAAAATCATACATGAACTACACAATACGTAAATTCTAGAATACCCGATGCGTAGAATCGGGCCACCTTCTAGTGTTTCATAATTTCATTGGAGTCAAGTACGTGATATGAAATGTTATTAGTGACTTTTCATAATAATACATTTTAACATTACCAAATAGGATTTTTTTTCCATAATATGTGCCTCTGCTCTGTAAACCAAACATATTAGAAGGGTCTCATAGCTGGTGGTCAATGAACTTGGACCTTCACAGATCTTCAAAACAATCAGGTGCTGACACTAATTTTAATGCACACATGACCACACATTTGTATCTATTTTTCCATTAATGTCAGTAGAAACACCATAGCTCCGTAAATTGGTTCATAGCCGAATATTGCATTTTCTCTCTTATTCAAGCGCATGGGTAAGTCATCAAAATGTGACTCCTAGACAACTTCTTTATAATATCATTTTCCTATATTATATGAATCTGAGTACACATATGTTAAAAAATAAGTTAAGGAGTGGCAGGCCCAATTTTATTTTCCAACCCAGTAATATAACAGGCTAAAGATTCAGTAAATTTTGGGAAAATGTAATTTGTTTTGTACTATGTACAAATATTAGAATTTTATTTTTAAGTTTTGATCTATATAAAATTGTACTTAAAGTGGTACACAGGCCACATGCACACGTTGAGTATTTGGGCAGTATTTTACATCACTATTTGAAGTGAAAACCAGGAGTGGAACAATCAGAGGAAAAGTATAATAGAAACACAGGCACCATTTCTGTATTTTTCACCCACTCCTGGTTTGGGTTTTCAAATACTGATGTAAAATACTGACCAAATACTGAACGTGTGACCTTAGCCTTAAAACAACGACATATTGCTAGAACTCAACACATTTAAAGGAAGACATCTATATATTATTGGATCCTCTGGGCCCGAGCATCTTAGGACTCCATTCGCTCATAAAAATATCCATTAGGGGGGATTAGGCAATGTACTATATTAATGCCAAATCCAAAAAAAATACAATAATGTCAAGGTAGTAATGAAGTGACTGGGAATCGGAAGTCCTAAGCTGACTCTCAGCCTAGGGGAGCCCCAAACTGTCCATCACCCCAGAGGTACGCCTGATGGTGGCGAGGTCTGGACCTCCAGTGTAACTCTAACTCCTGAGAAGCGCTGATCTTGTACCACCTCATCCCCACCCCGGGTGGGTGTCAGGGCTGGAGTGATAAATCCCCACACAAATAGACAAACAGGGAGGAACTAAAACTCTAACTCACAGCAGTCAATCATT
The DNA here is from genome assembly GCF_048569485.1 of Anomaloglossus baeobatrachus. Taxonomy (NCBI): domain Eukaryota; kingdom Metazoa; phylum Chordata; class Amphibia; order Anura; family Aromobatidae; genus Anomaloglossus; species Anomaloglossus baeobatrachus. The sequence goes on along the minus strand of NC_134357.1, from coordinate 62,561,531 downwards.
GAGGTAAAGATAATATCTGCACAGAGTGAAATAAAGAAAAGGAAGGAAATGCACAACAAGGGTATCTCCACAATACACCAGGATAGCATACAACAGTGCTCCAGAAGCTGAAACACCATGCACCAAGATCGGTATCACTTTTGCTATATTCGGCATGGATGAACAGTATCCACCATCTTTAAAGGGCGCAGGCTGCTGTCAAAGGTCTTCAGTAACCTGTGACCCCAGCAGCAATTCACAGGCTAACAAAAATTAACTCCTGCTCAACTGATCATCAGCAAGTATAAAAATAGCAACAAAAAGAGGAATAAATATCCTCCAAAAATTAAGTATTATGTACAGCAAAGATGGGCTGCAGTGTGTACATCGCCCAGGCCAAAAACTAATACTCTACCAGGATACAGCTAAATCATCAGCAAGCACAAAACTGGTCGACACCCGGCTCTGACTAAGGCCGGCTTCACACATCCAGCATTTCACCGCTTTGCCGGATCCATCACACTCCAGTACAGTGCATTACAGTACAATGGCATCGCGGCAAACTCCGGTCACATGCTCCGGTCACATGACAGAATGTAACCGGAGCTTGCCACGATGCCATTGTACTGTATTGCACTGTACTGGAGTGTGAAGTATCCGGCAAAGCAGCGAAATGCCAGAAGTGTGAAACCAGTCTAAGCAACACAGAAGCACCAGGTGTCATGTCAGACTCTGCAGTGTGAATAGAGTCCAAAGTCTCCATGACACCTGGTGCATATAGAGCAGGACACTGCATGACAAATAATTTATAATCAGAGAAGCATCATCAGTAGATCTAAAGTGCCTTAGGCTCAGTACAAAATCTTTACAAAAACCCACAACGACCTCCTGCCATTTAGCTCTGTTGTCACCCACTGAAGTGGCAGTAGGGTCATTGGGATCAGTCCCATGAAGTCCACACACACCAGTATATTTTTCTCTAATGTTCGTCACCTTACAACTTCATAATGAATTTAGATTAAATCTTACAAAAAATTGCAGGTTTAATCAACAGGTGAATTTTGCAAAGCGAACTAATAATCAGCGAGGCAAGATAATTAAAGAATTACTTAGATAACCATTTATCACAGAAGCCATTTGTACCTGTCACCAGTATGTTAGTACAGGGAAAGATAACTTATTAGCATTAATGCAAATGCAAATAAAGTTTAATGAGTATCTGCTAGCTTCATATAATTAAAATTTTAATAAAATGTCAGAATTAGTAGCAAGGAACAGAAAACTAACAAGGTGATGTCTTCATCTACAATTCATTAAGAGAACCATATGTTTCAACGCTTGGTGGCCTGATCCACCAGAGGTCAAACATCGGTTATTTAATGCATGGAGAACATGGTGTATCATGAGTAATAATGTATGTATAATTTCATGGGTACTGGACATTTTCAAGCGATAATGACTATTAATAATCCTATTTATTAGAATTCTGATAAACGGAGTAATTAACAGGTTACTGTAACAATAAACCACAAGCTTAATTAATATGGAACCTTCACAGTGTGATTATGTGAATGAATGCACTAAAGTCGAAAGTGCACAGAGTTGCTGATGAAAGTGTTATTAGATCTACTAGAAGGTTATATAGAGAGTTCATGTGATAATTAGCGTTACAAAAATGACAACAAAAATATATTCACAATGTGGTCTCATTACCTCTAGAATTGTATCAGCTGATTGCTAGTTGTTGTTAGGCACTAATGTGGTGAGTTGGATTCCCAAAGATGTAGGTCAGGGTGGACACATGGACCTTGGGTACTGACACAGCAGGCCAGAAGATACAGAACCAGGAGGGTAGATGAAGGGAAAAAAAACAGCAGGACAGGTGTAGAACTCAGATGTACCTGGATTATAAGAAGCACATTTCCTCCCACAAATTTTGGATGAAAATTAGAGGTGCATCTTATAAGCTGAATGTTGCTTGCCAGGAGGTGGTGGAAAGGGGTCGCAGGAGGCAAGGGCAATACTGCGGGCTGCAGGCGCTGTGCTTCAGGTACTGCTGCTTGCAGTGGGTGTTGAGGCTAGTGCCATCCTGAAAGTGTCGGTAGTGTGGCCTTCAAATATAGGTGCCCAGAGACGGCGCAAGCACAGGTGAAGCTCTTGGCTCAAGATCTCATCTGTGCACACGCCGCCTCTGACCCATTGATCTCCCAGCAGCATACTTAAATAAAATAGTGCCATCTGCCATCACTGAGTCATTTCAAAAACCCTGGTAGCGGTGTTCCATTACTTTAATGTCCTGATGAAACCGCTCTCCTTGTTCATTGCTTACATCCCCAAGATTTTGAGGGAAGAAATCTAAATGTGAATGCAAAAAGTGCATTTTCAGAGACATGCGAAATTCAAGACTCTGGTTGCATTTAGCAGATCCTCAACACCTTCAACAAATTCTGGAGCTTTATTTTTTCCTAAGACATTTTCACAGATCCACTTGAAGCTTTTTCAAGATCTCAATTCCTTATCATTTAGAGTTCCTTCAAACACATCATCTCTCATAAGCTCTCTGATCTAAGGACCAACAAATCCCCTTTTTCAGTTTTGCTGGTGAAATGCTGGAGACGTTCTGTGAAATGTACTGGAACCCTTGTGAATTTGTCTTTGGCTTTCACAAAGTTTTTAATCAATCCAACTTTACATGTAGTGGAGGAAGAAAGATTTTTGTTGGAGCAACTAAAGGATTATGCTGAACATTGTCTCTACCTGGAGCATAGATGTTTCTCTGTCCCCAATCATGATGAACATAATGTTCTACTGTATTTCTACTGTCCCATAAACACAAGAAGCAACAATATTTTTAAAAACCTCCTTGCATTCCCGTTAGCAGACCAATCACTTTCAAATCTCCACAGATGTTCCATTGATGATGTTTATATTGTATAACATCCAAAACAACTGACAGATTTTCATAACTTTTCTTTAGATGACATGAGTGAGCAATAGGGATTGATAGTTTTATAGTTATATTGTAAAGCAACATTGCTTTCAAACTTCTCTGGGATATCAATAAACAATCGCCAATCTGCAACAAAATACTCTTGATTCAGTTCTTCAGAGAGGCCATTCACATTGTTACAGTACACCATTGGTCCATAAACTGTGAAAAGTTGTGTTAAAGTGTTACTTCTGTTTCGGTAATAATGCACTCTGAAATCATCATGAAGAAGATTCTTCTGTTTCAACCTAGATGCAAGAAGTTCAGCTTTATCTTTTGACAATGAAAGGTCTCTGATGAGATCATTTAATTCATGTTGAGTAAAGCGTTCTGGCTGCTCCATCAGGTACATACTCATCTCGACTTGAGGTCTCCATGTCTTTGCCAGTGGCCTCACTGTGAGCGGGTCCCTGCTTTACTGGATGCTTCGCTGGATGTCTAGTTTTTTGTGTCCTGCATACTATTCCGAGGTGTGTCTGTTCGATTTACAGGAGACGAGAATTTTGTGAATTGGGTGAGCTGACATTTCTTTCTCTTATTGCAAAATTATGGCTTGTAGACATGGATCATTTCTTAATTTTTTTTAATTTGTCCATAAAAAAGAAGTCTGTCCATGATTTTTTTGATAAGCCGTCCAAAAAAAGGTAAACATTTTCAAATTGGCAACCCTAGTATTTAGTATCAGGTGCGAACTCTACTTCGTCTTGGATTCAGATGGGTTTGTCATTGTTGCAGCCCATGAATGGCGGCAAAGGTCCCTAGCAGCAAGGGACTCAGCCAGCACTGGAATAGGAATGGTTGAGTATTGGTTGGGCTTTTCATTTAAAGGCCACTATACACATTTGATTAATGTTGGCTGAAGCGGCAGATAAAGGCTGGTTTAGTCAACACTCTCGTGTATAGGGTTACCAGCCAATGGATAGTCAGGGGAGATATCCATGAAGTATTTCCAATTTCAGACTGTCGATTGCTTTGCTCTCCAAACAGATAAGTCCCCTGAAGAGATATCTATTGGCCCCCTTCACATGTCAGTGATTCCAGTAGTATGATGTCTGTTTTAATACATACCAGAGACATGGACATACACAGACCTATTAAAATCAATGGGTCTGTGCACACATCAGTGTTTTCAAAAGGACTGTGTGTCCGTATGGAGCACATGCTTGTCCATGTGTTCCACACAGAGACAAGTCCATTTTTCTCCAGCAGCACTGATGTCACAAGGACTGCACACTGATGTGACACGTACTGTGTCTATTAAATAAAATGATTTACTATACTCATCTGTCTCCAGCGTTGCTGTATTCGGCTCTGCTGTCACTTGCTTCCAGGCTCTCTCATTATGCTCATGAATATTCACTACACTGTGGACCCGGAAGCAGCAGCAGTGCCAGAGACAGCAGCACCGGGGACAGCAGAGCCAGGGACAAGTAAGTAAAACTTTTCTGCTCTCCTTGTGCTCTCACGGATAGCACACGATGAACACTACTGTGCCAAAATCATGGCACAATAATGGGCCATATGCACCTTCAACACGGACATGCAAAACACGAACGTTTTTCACGTACATGTGAAGGGGGCCTTATGGACTACACAGGAGAGTTGGCCAAGAAAGCAATCCTTTGTATGGGAGAGACAGCCGCAATGGCTATCATCCCGATGATCGGCTGAACCATTGTTCAGCCGACAACCATCTAATTTGTATTCTCGGCTTAACTTTTACAGCATTCAGAGAATTTTGTTTTATCCTTCAGTGGTCAGACAACCCCTTTGATTTTATAATTGCGAGTTGTTTTTCTTTCACCTTATTTTTGCTATCTGTGCAGTCTTTCGAAAAGTTTGCATTTCATTATTTGTTTAATAAAAAAATAATAGTTCAGTCATTTCAATTCAAGTCCAATTTTTCCTTTTTACTGGATCCACTTAAACCTTGAAGATAATTGAACAAGCTCATAAAGGTAAAATATATGATGCCGAGTCTGAAGAATACATGTAGAAAAAGACAATAAATATGATAATCAGGCTTTGGGAACACAGCGCGGAAAAGATTACAATGCCTACACATTACAAGTTCTAAACATAAGTCATAGACTTGTTTAGCATAATACATAATCGCTTAAGCAAAAGAGAAAAAACACAAAAAACTCTCATCGCTCCTCTATGTGACTCGAACAATGGCTCCCCTGTAGCTAAAGCCATTTATTTTTTTTACAGCTTTCTTTAGTTTGTCCAATATTTTAGCGCTCAACAAATTGTTATAGTTTAGAAAATGGAGCGGGGTCTAAGTTCAAGTTTTTACTTACAGCGTTCCATTTATTTTGCAATATTTTTTTCCCCATCTTTAAGCTGAAAGAAGATAGCTTTGGGCTGACGGCATAAATTACATTTAATAACTGAGCATCTTTCAAGCCTGCATGAGACTGTGGTTGCTCTTCCAGGTCTTATTAAAAATTCCTTTCAAATCCGCTTTGTCCATATTAACACAGTGTATCATTTCTGTACAGCTAGTGTTCTTCGGAAATGCTTTAATTTGTGAAGGAACCTGCCTGAAATTTTGTTTTGGATGTAAATTGATTCTGGTTCAGTCAAACTGTGCAAGTATGCCTCACAAGAGGAAACACACAGGAGCCAAACTTTAGAATTTCAGTATCCTCTCCCTAAAGGGTGCTTTACACGCTGCGACATCGCTAACGATATATCGTCCTGGTCACGGTGTTTGTGACGCACATCCGGCGTCATTAGTGACATTGCAGTGTGTGACAGCTAGGACAAAAACTTCAAAAATCGTTGATCGTTGACATGTCGCTCCTTTTTATAATATCGTTGGTGGTGCATGCCGCTGGTTGTTCGTCATTCCTGCGGCATCACACATCGCTGTGTGTGACACCGCAGGAACGACGAACATCATCCTACCTGCGTCCACCGGCAATGAGGAAGGAAGGAGGTGGGCGGGATGTTACGTCTTGCTCATCTCCGCCCCTCCTCTACTATTAGGCAGCCGCTTAGTGACGCCGCTGTGACGTCGCTATGACACCGAACGCACCTCCCCCTTGAAGGAGGGATTGTTTGGCGGTCGCTGAACAGGTATGTGCGTGTGACGCTGCCGTAGCGATATTGTTCGCTATGGCAGCAATCACCAAATGTTGCACGAATGACGGGGGCGGGTGCTATCGCTCGCAACATTGCTAGCAATCGCTAGCGATGTCGCAGCGTGTAAAGCACCCTTAAGTCTGTTTCAAGGCTTGTTATTAAAGGGCCGGACATTGACTAAAAAGCTTCCTCTAAGGCCTCTTTCACATGTCAGTGAAAAACACAGACATTTTTCACTGACATGTTAAAAACGCATGTCCCTCAATGTGCCGTGATTTCACGGCATACATGTATTCTCCATGTGCTATCGGTGATCCGTAATAGCACATGGAGATCAGGTACTCCAAACTCACCTGTCCCTACTTCTGCTGTCTGTGGTCCTGATCTCTCCCGCAATGCTGTCTCCTGTGGCTGCTGTCTCCCCTCTATAGCTACTTCCGGGTCAGCTGTGCAGTGCATATGCATGAGCATAATTAGCCGGCCTGGAAGCAGAAACAGCAGCGACTGGAGACACCATTGCTGGAGACGGGTGAGTTTAAAATGCTTTTTATTTTAAATGTATGTGTTTTTCTGGGATGTGTTTCATGTAACATACCCCTGTGTGTTCCGTGTGACATCAGTGAAGCCAGAAAAAAACGGATATGTCTCCGTGCTGGAATCACGGACACGAGTGTATGCTGCAAGGAGACACGGTCAGTAAAAAATCACTGATGTGTGCGCAGACCTATTGATTATAATGGGTCTGTGTATGTTCATGATTCTGGTACGTATAAAAACTGGCACATAAATACCAGAATCACTGACATGTGAAGGGGACCTAGCAGGTGGTATTAGCATGATCTATGTGTATATATATATATATATATATATATATATATATATATATATATATATATATAAAATAATTTTTTTTTCTGTTTTTGGTTTGTTTGTTTTTTTTTCCTTGAAGAGACATCATTTTCAGATTCTTTCCAAACTCTATACACCAGTGGTCTCCTTAAAGAGTTATTCTAAAGTTCTTGAATATGTAAAATTGCAACTTACTTATTACTAAAAATCCTTTTCAACTTTACAGTTTACTGCTCATGTCCTAAGTAACCATCCACCACTACATCCTTTCATCTGTGGCTGGTCTTCCAGGAAAGAGTGCAGCACTTACAAGCTTTTTGTGATAGAGCTTGTAACCACTGCTCTGATGTTGACTGGATCAGAAGGTGCACAGTTCAGGCCAGCAGTGTGAAAAGACTGTTGGCCTGAACTTTTTATTCATTCTCTCGTCCACTGCTCCCTTGCTACCAAGAACCTGGGAGGAATGGGAGTGCTTCCTTGTTAAAGTCATTAAAATTACATAAATATGTACAGCCGCACTCTAAAACGCTAAAATATGCAAATATTGAATATAGGAATTTTGGCACAGCATTACTGCTATTGGAAAAAATTATCTACTTGGTTTACAAATTGGCCAATTCATGTAAAGCGGGCTTTACACGCTACGATATCGTTAATGAATTATAGTCGGGGTCACGTTGTTTGTGATGCACATCCGGCGTCATTAACGAGATCGCAGCGTGTGACAATTTTGAGCGTCCTTAAACGATCGCAAAAATGCTCAAAATCGTTTTCCGCGGAGAGGTCATCCTGAAACAAAAAATCGTTTTAATTTTTTTAGTGATGTTGTTCCTCGTTCCTCCGGCAGCATACATTGCTGTGTGTGACACCGCAGGAGCGACGAACATCTCCTTACCTGCCTCCTCCGGCAATGAGGAAGGAAAAAGGTGGGCGGGATGTTACGTCCCGCTCATCTCCACCCCTCCGCTTCTATTGGACGCCTGCCGTGTGACGTTGCTGTGATCCCACACGAACTGCCCCCTTAGAAAGGAGGCGGTTCGCTGGCTAGAGCAACGTCGCACAGCAGGTATGTGCGTATGACGCTGCCGTAGCAATAATGTTCGCTACGGCAGCGATCACAGAATATGGCACGTACGACGGGGGCGGGTGCTATCGCGCTCGACATCGCTAGTCGCTGCTAGCGATGTCGCAGTTTGTAAAGCCCGCTTAAACACGACAACCAACAACAGGGCGTATGTCTCTTTGTCGGGACCCTATCCTATATATTTTTATCCTCTTCCTTTCTGAGCTCTCCACCCATCAGCCAGAGAATTTTTATTTAGCTGGATCCTATCTGCCCATTAGGCCTCTGTCACACGTTCGTGCCTCCGGTATGTGTTTGGCAGTTTTTTCACGTACCGAGGCACGTACACACGTGGACATATGATTTCATAATGGTTTGGACACACGTAAGTATTTTGGAACGGAACGTGTGTCCGTTCTGTACTTACGTGTGTCTGTGTGTTCCTCACGCCGACATATCCACATTTTCTCCGGCAGCACGGGTGTCACACGGCCCGCACCCTTACCACACGGATGAAGTATGGATGCGGTCCCGTGTGACACGCGCCGGAGAAACACGTGTCATTATTTTAAAATAAAAAAAACCCACATACTCACCTCCACCAGCCCTGCAGAATCTTCCGCTCCAAACAGTTGCTGCCGGCCGCCGCTCATTAGGAGTGTGTTATGGAGGTGGGCGTGCTGTCACGGGCTCTAATCTCCGCCCCTCCGCTCAGCCGAAATCAGCATCAGTGGGGAGTGGGCGTGGCTGGAGCCGAAGATCAGAACCCTGGACAGCAGCAATGACCACGTGAGTATGCAAATTACCGGTTCTCCGTGTGTTATCTCGGATAGCACATGGAGAACACACGTGGATCGCACGTACCGGAGACACGTACTTACCACACGCAACACGCAGGGAAAATACATGTCTCATGGCACGTGAGTGATTTCCACGTGAGTGTGGCAGAGGCCTTACTTGTAGTTTTGTTTTTTTTTAACCCAGATAGAAGCGTATTAGGATAAGCTCCCGACAAAGAGAGATACGCCTTGTCGTTGGCTATTGGGCTTACATGAATTGGGCAATTTGTAAATCAAGTATCTAGTTTTTATCAATATCAGTAATGCAGCGCCAAAATTCCTATATTCAATGTTTGCACATTTAGTTTTTCAGTGTGCTATTGTACATATATTATTGTAACTTTGCACCTATTCACACCTAGTGGATGCGCTAGTCAGTCTTTTTTATATTTTTAAAGTCAATCACACACAAAGCAGTATGTTCTCAAATCTTTCTGCTTTGTCAATATAAAACTGATTACTTAAGAATAGAAACAGCTTAGTTATTATGTTTAGTTTCAATTATGTTGAATGTTCTTCCTAGTGATTTAATTTTGCTTTTTAGGGTTTTATATTTGTTAGGAATCAGATGTAATAATAGCGTCAAATTACATATATTTGGCATTAGGTTATGTTTTTTTTGTTGGTGTTATGCCATATTCTTAATGATAATTTTGTAAGAGGATTAGTTATGGTGCAATATTTGAATCTGTTGTATGGGGTTAATCACAAAAAATGGTTATGGATTTTGTTTCTTGACCACAAAACGCACCCTATGGCCGAAAAAAACCATAACAAAATGAATGAGTTTTTGCCAAGTTTTCGGTGTGTTCTGCCATGTTTTGGTATGATTTTGCCCATGCGTTTTTTCACTATATTCAATGGAAAAATGCAGGGAAAAACACAGAAAAGAAGTGATGTGCTGCTTCTTTTTTCTGCAACCAAAACTGCAGGCAAAAAAGAAGCAACGTGTGCATAGCTTTTTGGATTTCTCATAGACTTTGCTGAGGAAGGTCATACATGCAGTTTAGGACCACAAACTGCACCCAAAACTGCACCAAAAAAGCAGCAAAAATGCAGCAAAAAAGCAGTGTGCGCACAGGGCTTTACACAGTCTTTGAGATAGATGGATTCCAACTCCACCCAATATTTCTTAAATGGGGACATTTGGAGTTCTAGAATCCTAGCTAGGTGAGTAGAAATGCAGTATTTTTCAAAGTCTGGTAGACCTAGTCCTCCCTTGTTTTTGGATTTAGTTAATATTGAGTGTTTTATTCTATAGTTCTTATTTAGCCATACAAACTTAGAACTTATTCTTTTGAGTCTTCGAAAAAACATTTGTGGAATTTCGATTGATAGAATTTGAAAAAGGCAAAGAACCTAAGGTTAAATGATCATTTTTAATAGGTTAATTGTACCGAACCATGATATGGGGGCTGTTTGCCATGATGAAATATCGTGTTCTAATTTGTGAAGGAGCTGTTTATACGTCAGGTTATAGAGGGCTGAAAGAGAGTTGCTGATGTTGGTCCCTAGGTAGGTGATATGAGAGCAGTTTGTTTTGAAGGGAGAGATTTGTCTGATGTGACGCCAGTTTTTGAGGTCAATATTTATGTTTAGAAGGTCTGATTTAGAAAAATTGATTTTGACATTTGATAATGGACTGAATTGGAGAATTTCTTTGAGTAGTGTTGTAATTGCTCAATATGGATCTTTAAGGTAGAAGAGTAAATCATCAGCGAAAGTAGCAACTTTATGTTTTGTTTGTCCACAACTAAAGCGGGCTTTACACACTGCGATATCGGTCCCGATATCGCTAGTGTGGGTACCCGCCCCCATCTGTTGCGCGACACGGGCAAATCGCTGCCCGTGGCGCACAACATCGCCTAGACCCGTCACACATACTTACCTTCCTAGCGACATTGCTGTGACCGGCCTCCTTTCTAAGGGGGCGGTCCGTGCGGCGTCACAGCGACGTCACTGAGCGGCCGCCTAATAGCAGCGGAGGGGCGGAGCTGAGCGGGACGTAACATCCCGCCCACCTCCTTCCTTCAGCATAGCGGCCGGGAGGCAGGTAAGGGGAGCTTCCTCGTTCCTGCGGTGTCACACGGAGCGATGTGTGCTGCCGCAGGAATGAGGAACAACCTCGTTACTGCTGCAGTAAGGATTTTTGAGAATGGACCCCCATGTCACCGATGAGCGATTTTGCACGTTTTTGCAATGATGCAAAATCGCTCATCGGTGTCACACGCAACGGCATCGCTAATGCGGCCGGATGTGCGTCACCAATTCCGTGACCCCAACGAGTTCACATTAGCGATGTCGTAGCGTGTAAAGCCCCCTTTAGACCTTGAATTTCAGGGTTTTGTCTTATCCCGATACGAGGGGCTGCTGATAAGTCTTTGGTTTGTGATATTATTTTTGTTTCTATGGTAACGAATGTTACATCACATAAAAGCCTGATGTGTTTAATTTATGTTTTCAAAATTTTGTGTTTGTTGCTTATGGCAACAGTATTTTTTGCACGCGGGAAAATAAACTGGTGGAGTCTAATGTGATAATCACAGCAACTGTGAGCAGAGGAGAGATAAAATTCTTGTTTCTGCAAGGAAAGTCCGGGAAGGATATTTATGGTGATATGTCGCAGACATTGGGGGATCAATGCCCTTCATATTCCACAGTTAAGAACAGGGTTGCCAAATTTTAAAATGGGCCACATCAGCATCAATAATGAGAAACATCCTCTACGACCGAGAGTGGTTGTTGTTCCAGAGATCGTTGATAGTGATGGGTGAACCCGAAATGTAAACTTCTGGACCCATACCGAACACATAGGGGTACTTTGCACACTACAACATCGCAAGCCAATTGTAGCGATGCCGAGCGCGATAGTCCCTGCCCCCGTCGCACATGCGATCTCTTGTGATAGCTGCCGTAGCGAACATAATCGCTGCGGCAGCTTCACATGCACTTACCTGCCCTGCGACGTCGCTCTGGCCGGCGAACCGCCTCCTTCCTAAGGGGGCGGGTCATGCGGCGTCACAGCGACGTCACATGGCAGGCGGCCAATAGAAGCAGAGGGGCGGAGATGAGCGGGACCTAAGCATCCTGCCCACCTCCTTCCTTCCTCATTGCAGCCGGGACGCAGGTAAGGAGATGTTCCTCGCTCTTGCGGCTTCATACACAGCGATGTGTGCTGCCGCAGGAACGAGGAACAACATCGTACCTGTCGCTGCAGCGACATTATGGAAATGCCCAACACTACACTGATCATACAATTTCGACACTTTTGCGCTCATTAATCGTATTAAAAACGATTCACATACTCTGATGTCGACAACGACGCCGGATGTGCGTCACTTTCGTTTTGACCCCACCGACATCGCAGCTGTGATGTTGTAGTGTGCAATGTACCCCATAGTGTTTGTGCACAAGGTCCCAAACACCGGTTTTCCTGGGAAACCCGTGTTACAGTTCAAGTCCAGTTCGGCTCCAGGGGCTGTAATAAAATCACATTATTAAAAAACATTATGATTATACTTATCGGCCAAGCAACGCATCCTGCAGACCCGCTATCTCCTGGCCACTTGTGCTTCCGGGTCCGATCATTAACTTCCGGTGGTATTCACTGTACTGCTCATCACTGGGCAGTCTTCAGCTTTTTTGTCTGTGTTCGCAGTGACGTCACGGTTCACCCAAGTCCATGGCTTAAGGCAGCTTTACATGCTGCGACATCGCTCAAGCAATCTCGTCGGGGTCACGGAATTTGTGACGCATATCCGGCCGCGTTAGCGATGTCGTTGCGTTTGACACCTATGAGCGATTTTGAATTGTCGCAAAAACGTTCAAAATCGCTCATCAGTGACATCCCCCCTATTCTCGATTATCGCTGCTGCTGCAGCTAGCGATGTAGTTCCTCGTTGCTGCGGCAGCACACATCGCTATGTGTGACACCGCATGAACGAGGAACCTCACCTTACCTGCGTCCGCCCGCAATGAGGAAGGAAGAAGGTGGGTGGGATGTTACGTCCCGCTCATCTCCGCCCCTCCGCTTCTATTGGGCGGCGGTTCAGTGGCGCTGCTGTGACGTTGCTGTGACGCTGAACGAACCGCCCCCTTAGAAAGGAAGCGGTTTGCCAGTCACAGCGACGTCGCAGGGCAGGTAAGTAGTGTGACGGGTCCGCGCAATGTTGTGCGCCACGGGCAGCGATTTTCCCGTGTCGCACAACCATTGGGGGCGGGTACGCACGCTAGCAATATCGGTCACGATATCGCAGCGTGTAAAGCGGCCTTTAGCCATGGACTCGATTGAACTTTGACTATCACGGTGCACCTGCTTCTCACTCTGTACAGAGCGATGAAGCAGAGCTGACATTGCTCTACCTCTGGACTACATTGGAATAATAATTTTTTTTATAATAAAGATGGAGTCTCTAAATGTTTTTTTGTTTTAATTCTAATACAAAAATGTTTTCTATGTGTTGTGTTTTTTTTTTTACTGTTTACTAGAAATCCATAGTGGCCATGTCTACTTTTGAGTGACACCATGAATTTCGGGCTTAGTACCTGCTGGGAATACAAAGCTGGTATAATAATAATAATAATAATATTAATAATAACGGTATTAACCTCTTTATTACCCAGCGTGTCACCGCCATCAGGGCCGCTGGATGAGTCGGGTAAAGTGCCTGGAAATGGCGCTAAGAAACAATGTCACTGGATTTTTGACTTCTGAACCAAAACTAGCACCTTAAGCAGCACATGTGCTGCATACTATAAAGGTGCATGTAACTTCCTGACTTCCCCTGTACACTCCACAAATACATTTATAAAATATCCCGCCATATATGTTAATTGTCTAGTCTGATGGGCTTCCTAATCTGTGCCTCCTGTCCCTCCTTTTGCTGTCCTACTGTGCTGATTGATGTGGATGACATCTCGGGCGCCATCCACGTAGGTGGGCAAAATCTCGCACCTGTGCAGCCATTGTCCCAGCTTGCGCAGGTGCACTTTACTCTGCCTTATTGCAGACCGAGCCAAAGACATAGGTGCATCTGCACTAACCGGCGAGTTCTCTGCGCAGCAGCAAGATTTTGCCCAGCAATGTGGATGAAGCGGGTGGCATCATGAACATCGCCGGGCAAAATTTTGCATCTGCGCGGAGAACTCACCGGTTTACATAGGTGCACGTATCTTTTTGGCTCTGCCCGCAATGAGGCAGAATGAAGTGCACCTCTGTGAGCCGGGAATGTGTCTGCACAGGTGCAAAATTTTGCCCACCAACATGGATGGCGCCTGAGGCGTCATTCAGCACAAGAAGTCGGCAAAAGGAGGGACAGGAGGCGCAGATTAAGACATCCATAAGACCAGACCGGATAATTTACATGCATGGCGGGAGATTTTATAAAGGTATTTGTGGGGTCTACAGGGGGGATCAGTTGGTAACAAGCACCTTTATAGAATGGAGCACAGGTGCTGCTAGTTTTAGTTTAGAAGGCCAAAATCTGGTGAGAGGTTCCCTTTAAAGTGCCATTCCAATGCTGAAAAGAAAAGATGCTGGAGTGGTGCTTTAAGTAAAAAGTTGTAAGACTCTGACTTATGTACCTATAATTATTGCATCTCCAATGTACTTAACAGCATAGTAGAGGAATAAATGTTGGCAAATTTGTTTGTAATAGCTGGAAGCATAAAATAACAGCAGTCGTTACCAAATATATTATCTCTGGGTTATGTGCCTCAAGTGGTCAAATCAGGAACTACAAATTCAGTAGTGTTGAAGTTATCATCTGGTAAAATGGTCTGTAGCTTTGTCGGGGTGCCGGTGTTCCCCGTTATGCATCTTCCTCTAGTCACTCCGAGAGACCAACGAAATTCGAATTAGATTCTGGAAACGTGAATATTAGTAATTTTCAGGATAATAATAATAATATTTATTCATTTATATAGCGCTATTAATTCCACAGCACTATACATACATTGGCAAAACTGTCCCGATTGGGGGTCACAATCTAGGTTCGCTATGAATATGTTTTTGGAGTGTGGGAGGAAACCCACGCAAACACAGGGAGAACATACAAACTCCTTGCAGATGGTGTCCTTGGTGGGATTTGATCCCAGGACCCCAGCGCTGTAAGACTGCAATGCTAACCACTGAGCCACTGTGCCGCCAACATGTAAAGGATGAAGCTCCTTTACATGTTGTTGTAATTACACAGCCCGGATTATTTGCTATATATATTCTCAGGGGCTTCTCTGCAGAGATCAGTTCTTTGTAAAGATCAGTGCAGTGTTTGATATGATGAAAGTGACAGTAATGCTAATTACAACCATCAAGATAGAAATTCATTTGAATAACATTATTCATTACATGTCAGTATTCTGACAAGTTAAAAGGAATAACTTATTTTCATATAGATGTTTGATACTACAGATGGGAAAGTCAGACTTGCATTGATTGGCTTAAAACTTCATGACTGAAGACAAGTCACAATATTGTGGGCTATAGGGACATCGGTGAACTTTGTGGCATCTAATGTTAAATCACTATGAACCAACTTACCAGGATACCAGTGGATCCCGAAGTTGGCTGTTACGCATCTGTCTCGGCTCTGCAGGGCTTCATCACTTTCCCCTATAACAGCTGCTATGGCCCAGCATGCTGCTATGTGGTCATCTGCCTAGGTCTATATTAGGCCCATCAAGATACACACCTGTGTCTTGGTATTATGACTCTTAATTCTGTTTGGTTTACTGTGAACCTGTCACGAGTGGTAGACAGTCCTGTGGTGTCCGACTATAGAAGGTCACAGCGTTTGGGTGCGCAAACTGTTCCCTGACCTTTGATTATTTCTGCTTGGTTTTCAACCCTTTCCCTTTAGGACCCTGCAGAATCACTTAGCCTTTCAGCTGCTTTTCATCAGCACATGTTTGGTGTCTTTGTACACCTTGACTTTCTATTTCTCTGTTCTCTTGGTAGCGCTAACTTCCTACTTATCTTGAGTGCAAGCAGTCGGCTTACAATCATCTGGAGTGCTTAGTTGTGTTTTGCAGTCCCTCTCCATGTATCTAATTTGAGATACGTTTCCCTTGTTTGTTATCCCCGGGTGTCTAGTGGGGTTGACGAAGAGTTCATCCCATCCACTCCCTACCTAGGGCCCAGATCAGGGTCAGCCCAAAGCCAGGTTCCCAGCTTGGTGCATAGGTGCGAAACCTATCTAGGGCAGTGAGGCAACCCAGTGCTCAGAAGTAGGCTTGGTCAGGGGTCACTATCTCTCCCTTCCCTACATACAGGGTTTCCCTTCCCTTTCGTCATTTGCTTAGTACTTCTCCTTACCTAGCGTGACAGTACCACTACCTGGTCCATCTTTGCCTGGATTTTCTTGGTCTTTTCTTCATCTTGTTTGGCTGCAGCCTTCAGCACTTCTAGTCTTTGCTCCTGTCTCCCTGTGGCCTCCAGTCCTCCAAGTCCTTACTGCATACAAGCCTTCCTGCTGCTGTAGCAATGCCCAGCTACTGTGTACCCACACGGACCTAGTCATGGAGGATCCACCTCACAAAGTGAGCCTAACAATTGCCATGAGGTTTTTCAGACGACATCTCCATTTGGAGTTGACTTTGGAATATGTTCATGATCTGTATAGGTGATGTGTGGGCCATGAAGATAATTTCCTTGAGTGGGCCCAAGGAACCCCAGTCTGACATTGCCCTCATAATTACAGTTCAGTTCACTAGGCAACACTCCTAAATATTCCAGATGAGTTAATTTGTTTCAGGTGGATTGAATTCATCTCAAACTTTACAAAAAAAATGAGGAATTTACTGAATTTGAATTTTCTTTTTGTATTAACTTGTAAATGGAGACATGTTAGGCACGATTTTTCTGCACTGTAAAGGGCTAGGAAAAAAAATTATAAAAATATCAATAACTCGCCGCTCACCTGTTCACTCTGCACTGGAAATTATATCGCCAAATAGGCCTTTGGTGAGCAGTTTAACGTCAGAGTCTTCTTGGTGCCAGATGCCCCAGCGTAGAATGAAGAAGGCTGAAAAACATGTCACGTGATGGGGAAAGAGACTGGATGGTGGGCTGCAGAGGTGGTAGGACAGGTGACCGGCAGGGTGAGTATTAATTTTATTTTTCATCCTTCGTTTATTATGCTCTGGGTTCTGGTGAGGCGCTAGAACATAATAAAGAACCTTCAATTCGCAAAGAATAACTTCAATGTGAATTCAATTTTCCTGCCAAATCCAAGCAATATTCCGAATTCAGATCTCACCAAATTTGTTCATCTCTACTAAATGTCATAAACTGGTTATACTGGAGTACACAGAAGTCATGGAGAAAACCAAAGAACAATGTGTCGATTGCGCTAGCAACATATCGGTCCTTAGTTTTCTTCATTTCTGTGTAGTATTCAAGTTTACTCAAGGTGCACATCACCCTGTCAGCGGCAGCAGCTACATTTACCTTCAACATGCCTCTATTAGGTGTTGTTTTCCAAATTCAACATGAGAAGGTGAGTAGATCACCCTCAAGGACTTCCTATTATTACTGTTATACAGTGTTGCTGTGATGATGAAAAGTCGGGTGTAATAAGACACTAAACCACTAGGTGTCACCAGGATCTGCTGAGCTTGTACACTAAAGGGTGCTTTACACGCTGCGACATCGCTAGCGATGTCGTGCGCGATAGCACCCGCCCCCATTGTTCGTGCGACATTTGTTGATCGCTGACGTAGCAAACATTATCGCTACGGCAACGTCACATGCACA
This sequence comes from Anomaloglossus baeobatrachus, assembly GCF_048569485.1. Classification (NCBI taxonomy): domain Eukaryota; kingdom Metazoa; phylum Chordata; class Amphibia; order Anura; family Aromobatidae; genus Anomaloglossus; species Anomaloglossus baeobatrachus. Next base: position 62,543,970 of record NC_134357.1, on the reverse strand, counting down.
TACCTTGTCAGCGACGTCGCTGTGACCGCCGAACAATCCCTCCTTCAAGGGGAAGGTGCGTTCAGCGTCATAGCGACGTCACAGCGGCGTCACTATGGTCAATAACAGAGGAGGGGCGTAGATGAGCAACCGGAACATCCTGCCCACCTCCTTCCTTCCTTGCCGGTGGACACAGGTAAGGAGATGTTCGTCGTTCCTGCGGCATCACACATAATGATGTGTGATGCCGCAGGAACGACGAACAACCAGCGGCATGCACCACCAACGATATTATGAAAAAGAGCGACATGTCAACGATCTGCGATTTTTGACACTTTTGCAATCGTTGATCATTGCTCCTTGGTGTCACGCGCTGCGATGTCGCTAGCGGCGCCGGATGTGCGTCACTAACCATGTGACCCCGACGATATATTGTTAGCGATGTCACAGCGTGTAAAGCACCCTTAAGTGTTGCTAGATTTACCTATTGAGGGGCAGTCAAATAAGCCAGGGGTCAAAAGCCAGAAGATAATGTAAATGACAAAAGCAGTGAGCAGAGCCAGAGTCAGGGGACGAGCTGAGGTTGGTAAACAGAGAGGACACGTAAGTACAAAAGAGAGAGCAGAACCGGAGTTAGGGGACAAGACGGGGTTGGTAAACAGAGGGGTCATGTAAGTACAAGGGAGCGAGCAGAGCCGGAGTCAGGGAACAAGCCAAGGTCAGGGAGTCAGCCAATCAAGTCAGTAGGTAAGGAGACGGGAGGGGAACAGCGGAACTAGGTAGCGGGACAAGATCAGGTCAGATACTTACGGGAACCAGAGACATGCACTACAAAACAGGAATTATCGCTGGTGGCGTTACGGGTGAAACAGCTCCCAGATAAAACGGAGCAATCATCCGGAACAAGGCTCAAAAGAACAGACCCCTCCCACACCACACAGGACTCAACTGGGAACTGGGGAAAAATTTGAGGCCCAGCATTGGCTCTGCAGGAGAGCAGAGCACCGCTGAGCAGAATCATTACAGTTGCCTTATGAGCGGCTTTTCCCTTCACCATAACAATCAACTTTTTTAAAAGATTAATTAATAATTAGCATGGGCATTAATATCCTCATCCTCATACCTCCACCAATCAGTTGAATGAAGTGATTAATGACATTCAGTAATTAGCACCGCTCCATACTTTGTGCAGGGACTGCAAAGCACAAGTTCGGGGAGAGCTTGCAGTACCTATAATGGCCACTAATCAATGTACCAAAGCCTGTTCAATTAGATCGGTGGGTGCGTTGGACCCACACTGATCTGATATTGCTGAGCTTTCTTAAGGATAAGTCAGCAATATTAAAGTCTTACACTATTTTTAATCAAAGTATTTTTGTTTTCCTTGCTTAGTTCTGAGGGTAAAGTTACTTTTAAATCAATAATACGGTTTTGACAACCATTATCTGGAAATTATTGCTCTGGTTGCACTGGCAAGACCCTTTGACAATAATTGTTATTTTTGCCAATTGAGTTGATAATAGTGATGGGTGAGTAGTAACTATTTGGGTTCGGATTAACCGTAACAAATCCCAAAAGCACTATTCTGGTATTTCTCATGAACCTAATGCAGGTTATCGGGAAAGCTGATCATTTTTCTTGTCGTGACGGATACTGGAATTAGTACTCGGTATTTGGTAAGCATTATCCAAACACTGATAGTTACTATTCACCCATCAATAGTTGATAAATGAAATGTATTGTATCAATAGGTGAGCAAAGCGTTAAGGCTACTTTACACACTGCGATATCGGTACTGATATCGCCAGCGTGCGTACCCGCCCCCATCGGTTGTGCGACACGGGCAAATCACTGCCCGTGTTGCACAACATCGCCCAGACCCATCACACGGACTTACCTTCCCTGCAACGTCGCTGTGACCGGCGAACCGCCTCCTTTCTAAGGGGGCGGTTCGTTCAGCGTCACAGCCACGTCACAGCAGCATCACTGAACCGCCACCCAATAGAAGCGGAGGGGCGGAGATGAGCGGGACGAACATCCCGCCCACCTCCTTCCTTCCGCATTGTGGCCGGGAGGCAGGTAAGGAGAGCTTCCTCGTTCCTGCGGTGTCACACGGAGCCATGTGTGCTGCCGCAGGAACGAGGAACAACTTCGTTACTGCTGCAGTAACGATATTTGAGAATGGACCCCCATGTCACCAATGAGCGATTTTGCACGTTTTTGCGACGATGCAAAATCGCTCATAGGTGTCACACGCAACGGCACCGCTAAAGCGACCGGATGTGCGTCACAAATTCCGTGACCCACACGAGATCACTTGAGCGATGTCGTAGTGTGTAAAGCCCACTTTACAGCACTGCAAAACGGATGGGCATTTAACCTCGTATTTTATATAGGACTGCTCATGTTATTCACTACCAACTGTCAAGAGAAAAATGAATTACTTTGTCTAACTGTTTTGACAGAGTATTGCCTACTGAAAGGAAAGATCAGAGACGATGTTTGTTGGGAAGCAATAGCCTTGGGAAAGGATAAAGTGAACTGACAAGGAGTAAATGGAGGGCTCAGACATTAAAAAGGCACATAACTGTTGGTATGACAAGGGTGTATAATGTTGGCAGGTCTTTGCTCTGGTACCTATAATAATAGTATGCTCAAACACTGCTTTGGGGCCTAGAAGAGGAGGCCGATAAATGACATTGAGACCTCCTTTGGCCAGTATTTGTCCCAGGCAGCTATAGATACAGACTAGATAGCTTTCAGATTCCCATTACCTTGTATGCTCCTCAGGAATAGAGACTTTGGACATTAGAAATTTGCAACCAGCCATGTTAGATCCTATGTCCAAACAAGAATGGGAGAAATTGGTCCAATAACTTGGAGGGAAAAACAAACAGCATGGTTCTTCTGTTCTAAATGGCAATTCCCAACACCACAATGGAGTCCTGTTTTGTCCCTGTTTAGGCTCCTTCTCCTCTATGTATGCCACTGATTTTAGTTGAGTTAAATTATAACTAATTTGTTTTTGAAATTACAGTTTAAATGTATTTGTAACCGTATAAGCGTATAGGAGAGATGGAGCCAGATTATGTTCCCTGGCCCAACATTAATTTCAATGACTGTCACCTAAATTCGAACAGCACTACAGGCTAGGTGAAGACTTCAAATTGTCACAATGTTACACAAGGGACAGGGCAGGAGTGAGATGGTAAACAGATAAGGACAGACAAGGGAAAACCAAAACTCTGACACACTGCACCCACAAAGGAATAGACAAAGAGAGACTCATGAGAAAAACAAGAGCAGGAGGGTAGCAACAAAAAAGCAACAAGGGTTAAAGTGAACCTGTCACCAGATGTTAATAATTCTCATCTAACGGTCGGTGCAGAGCAGACTGGTCGGATGGGCGTCTCCGTTCTCTGGGTCCGGGCCTCCTCTTTCGGCCATCTTTGTCCTCCTTTTGAAGCTAGTGTGGATGACGCATTCTACATCATACACACAAGCCGACATTGAGGTCCTGCGGAGGCGCACTTTGATCTGCCCTGAGTAGGGCAGATATTGTAGTGCGCCTGCGCGGGACCTCAATGTCGGCTGGAATCCAACAGAAAATGACTCGCATTTCCTATTGACTTGCATTGAACTTGCTATTCAGAATGAATAGGCCAGTAGTTACAGTACTTGTTATGAGTATCGCGAACACGAATATTTCGATACTCGCTCTTATCAGTGGTGGTCTCAGGACCTGGACCCCCACCAATTTTATAGTATGTGTAAAGGTACCATCACACTTAGCGACGCTCCAGCGATCCCACCAGCGATCTGACCTGGCAGGGATCGCTGGGGCGTCACTACATGGTCGCTGGTGAGCTGTCAATCAGGCAGATCTCCACAGCGTTCAGAGATCAGCCACCAGCGACCTGTGCTTGGTAACCATAGTACATATCGGGTTACTAAGCAAAGCGCTTTGCTTATAGTTACCCGATGTGTACCTTGGCTACGTGTGCAGGGAGCAGGGAGCCGGCTTCTAGAAGCTGCAGACGCTGGTAACCAAGGTAAATATCAGGTAACCAAGCAAAGTGCTTTGCTTGGTTACCCGATGTGTACCTTGGTTACCAACGTCCGCAAAAGCCGGCTCCCTGCACATTCAGATCGTTGCTCTCTCGCTGTCAAACACAGCGATGTGTGCTTCACAGCGGGAGAGCAGCGACCAAAAAATGGTCTAGGACATTCAGCAACGACCGGCGATCTCACAGCAGGGGCCAGGTAGTTGCTGGATGTCACACAGCGACATCGCTAGCAAGATCGCTGTTGCATCACAAAAACCGTGACTCAGCAGTGATGTCGCTTAGTGAGACGTGGCCTTTAGGGACTTCAAGATATAAAAAAAGAATAGTTGCACTTTAGGGTTTGGATTACTCTACAGAGAAATGGTTTTCGTGCAAAAATATATAGGTGCAGACCTAGTGTTAAAGAGGTTAACTGAGTCTTTTGACTTTTTTTTCTTATGTGGTTGGTTAAATGTTAACAGGCAGATAGTTGCTAACTAGCTACCTGTTTTGCCCAGTGCTGAAATCTACCAGCTCATAGTATTCACTGATCACTTTTGCTGGTGATTCTGTCCTGTGGTGATGACACTTCAACAGAGCAGCTTCTTCTCTCCCACTCTGTTCTGTCGATGGGGAGTAACTACCTATGTCATGCTGACTGACAGCTGGATCCCCACTGCCTAACTGTTGTCAGCCGGCAGTCAATTGCATGATGTTGGCAGTGACTCCCTAGACAGGGCTGTATTTTGCCTTCGTGCTGCCCTAGGCACTTTAAGTGATCGCGCCCCTTAGTGACAACGTAACACTGAGTTTTCGCACACGACATCTGTTTAAGGCAGATCTACTCTGTAAAACACTTGAAAAAGTATCAATGAGAAACGAAGGGCACTAACCCCCCCCCAATGGGAATCACCACGGGCACATCAAAACATAGCATGAGTATAAAATATTCCCACCACACCGTCCCCACTTATACACTGTGACTGTCCCTAATAAACTACACACTGCCCTCCCTTATAAATTATACCCACCACACCTTCCTCAATGATGAAATATGATCTGCACATTGTCCTCACATCATGTTGCCCCCTCCTCACAATGTCCCATGCATGCTGCCCCTCCTCACAATGTCCCATGCATGCTGCCCCCTCCTCACAATGTCCCATGCATGCTGCCCCCTCCTCACAGTGTCCCATGCATGCTGGCCCTTCCTCACAATGTCCCATGCATGCTGCCCCCTCCTCACAATGTCCCATGCATGCTGGCCCCTCCTCACAATGTCCCATGCATGCTGCCCCCTCCTCACAATGTCCCATGCATGCTGGCCCCTCCTCACAATGTCCCATGCATGCTGCCCCCTCCTCACAATGTCCCATGCATGCTGCCCCCTCCTCACAGTGTCCCATGCATACTGCCCCCTCCTCACAATGTCCCATGCATGCTGCCCCCTCCTCACAATGTCCCATGCATACTGCCCCTTCTTCAGTGTCCCATGCATGCTGCCCCCTCCTCACAATGTCCCATGCATGCTGCCCCCTCCTCACAGTGTCCCATGCATGCTGCCCCCTCCTCACACTGTCCCATGCATGCTGCCCCCTCCTCACAATGTCCCATGCATGCTGCCCCCTCCTCACAATGTCCCATGCATGCTGCCCCCTCCTCACAGTGTCCCATGCATGCTGCCCCCTCCTCACAGTGTCCCATGCATGCTGCCCCCTCCTCACAGTGTCCCATGCATGCTGCCCCCTCCTCACAGTGTCCCATGCATGCTGCCCCCTCCTCACAGTGTCCCATGCATGCTGCCCCCTCCTCACAGTGTCCCATGCATGCTGCCCCCTCCTCACAGTGTCCCGTGCATGCTGTCTCTCTCCATGAGCTCCTAATGCTGCCTTCCTTTTTTCCATAATGACACCTCCATGCTGCCCCACTCATCATACTAAGACCACCACACTAGCGCTTATGCTGAGACCCACACACACACACACACACACACACACACACTACCCCACTCTTGATATTGACTCCCCTACATTGTTCCACTCCATACTGAGCCCACACATGCTGCCCCTTCTCCATAATGAGCTCCCAATGCTGCCCCCCTCTTATTCTGAGTCCTTACACTCCCCCCCATCGATAGTGTCATTGCCCCAGCAGCAGCCTCTCTCCCCCCGCCTCCAGCAGCAGCCTCTCCCCCAGCATCAGCCTCTCTCCCCCCAGCCTCCCCCAGCATCAGCCTCTCTCCCCCCAGCCTCCCTCAGCATCAGCCTCCCTGCTCCCAGCTTACCCCAGCATCAGCCTCTCTCCTCCCAGCCTCCCCCAGCATGAGCCTCCTCCAGCATCAGCCTCTCTCCTCCCAGCCTCCCCCAGCATCAGCCTCCCTGCTCCCAGCATCAGCCTCCCTCCTCCCAGCCTCCCCCAGCATCAGCCTCCCTCCTCCCAGCCTCCCCCAGCATCAGCCTCCCTCCTCCCAGCCTCCCCCAGCATGAGCCTCCTCCAGCATCAGCCTCTCTCCTCCCAGCCTCCCCCAGCATGAGCCTCCTCCAGCATCAGCCTCTCTCCTCCCAGCCTCCCCCAGCATGAGCCTCCTCCAGCATCAGCCTCTCTCCTCCCAGCCTCCCCCAGCATCAGCCTCCCTGCTCCCAGCTTCCCCCAGCATCAGCTCCCTCCTCCCAGCCTCCCCCAGCATCAGCCTCCCTCCTCCCAGCCTCCCCCAGCATCAGCCTCCCTCCTCCCAGCCTCCCTCCTCCAAGCCTCCCCCAGCATCAGCCTCCCAGCCTCCCTGAGCATCAGCCTCCCTCCTCCAAGCCTCCCCCTCCCAGCCTCCCCCAGCATCAGCCTCTCTCCTCCCAGCCTCCCCCAGCATCAGCCTCCCTGCTCCCAGCTTCCCCCAGTATCAGCCTCCCTCCTCCCAGCCTCAGCCTCTCTCTCTCCCCCCAGCCTCCCCCAGCATCAGCCTCTCTCCTCTCAGCCTCTCTCTCCCCCCAGCCTCCCCCCCAACCTCAGCCTCTCTCTCCCCCCAGCCTCCCCCCCAGCTTTAGCCTCTCTCTCCCCCCAGCCTCCCCCCCAGCCTTAGCCTCTCTCTCCCCAGCCTCAGCCTCTCTCTCCCCCCAGCCTCAGCCTCTCCCTCCCCCCAGCCTCCCTCTCCCCCAGCCTCAGCCTCTATCCCCCCAGCCTCAGCGTCTCTCTCCCCCCAGCCTCCCTCTCCCCCAGCCTCAGCCTCTCTCCCCCCAGCCTCAGCTAATCACAGTTAGCACAGGCATTTCTGAGTATGCAGTGCGCCCCTCCCCCATCACATAGAAATGCCTGTGCTTACTGCTAATTGTGAGTATGCATGCAGTGCACCCCTCCCCCCATCACATACAGTTAGCACAGGCATTTCTGAGTATGCAGTGCGCCCCTCCCCATCACATACAATTAGCAGTAAGCACAGGCATTTCTGAGTATGCAGTGCGCCCCTCCCCCCATCACATACAATTAGCAGTAAGCACAGGCATTTCTGAGTATGCAGTGCGCCCCTCCCCCCATCACATACAATTAGCAGTAAGCACAGGCATTTCTGAGTATGCATGCAGACTGCATGCATACTCAGAAATGCCTGTGCTTACTGCGAATTGTATGTGATGGGGGGAGGGGCGCACTGCATACTCAGAAATGCCTGTGCTAACTGTATGTGATGGGGGGAGGGGTGCACTGCATGATGCAGTGCACCCCTCCCTCCATCACATACAGTTAGCACAGGCATTTCTGAGTATGCAGTGCTCCCGTCCCCCCCATCACATACAGTTAGCAGTAAAGCCCCCCTTCACATATAGACAGCTTATTACCTGCTCCGGACCCGGTGATTATCCTCCAGACGTCACACTGGTGCCTGCTGTGAGCTCTGCACAGGTTTGGATGTCCCAGCTCTTGGCAAGAAGCTGATTGGAGCGCGCGTGTTGTGACCCCGGAAATGCAGCTGTCGGCAGTTCCGGGTTCAATCAGCTCCCTGTGCCTGCAGTGTATTTGTATCCGCTTTAAAGACGCGGATACATACAAATCAATAGAGGGGCGCCCGTGCGCCCAACACAACACCCCCCTTTACCCCGACCCCCGCGAAAAGACTGCGGATTTAGTGGGATAGGTAAAAAAAAAAAAAATTTTTTTAATTTTTTTTTAATTTTTTTTTTTTTTTTTGCTGCTGGAAGGCGCCGCCCCCCCGCATCGCGCCGCCCTAGGCACCGGACCACAGGTGCCTAGTGGTAAATACGGCCCTGTCCCTAGAGCAGACCTGAATGGGAAGAGCTGTTTTGTAGATGTGAAGTCAAGTGAAGCAGCAGAATTCCTGGCAGGAGCGGTCTGTGATCAGTATGACCTGGCAGTGATTGGCACCGGTAAGAGCAGGCAGGTAGTTATTAACTATCTGCCTATACACTCTTCGCCCCATAGAAAATAAATACAAAAGTCCCAGATAACCCCTTGAGTGCAGCAGTTGCTGTTATAGTAGAACCCAGGGCAAGCAACCTAAGGGGGCCTGGAAGATCTCTCTAGCCAAAAAAGGAGGCAAGTACTATAAATAATATATAAGAGGTTGTCCCCTACTTTTAAATTGGTGGCTGATCCTTAGGGGCACTTTGCACACTACGACATCGCAGGTGCGATGTCGGTGGGATCAAATCGAAAGTGACACACTCCCGGCGTTGCTCTCGATATCGTAGTATGTAAATCGTTTTTAGCAAAAGCGTCGGTATCGTATGATCGGTGTAGTGTCGGTCATTTTCATTATTTTGGCTGCTGCGACGGTACGATGTTGTTCCTCGTTCCTGCGGCAGAACACATTGAGGAACTTCTTACCTGCGTCCCGTCTGCAATGCAGGAAGGAAAGAGGTGGGCGGGATGTTTTCGTCCCCGCTCATCTTTGCCCCTCCGCTTCTATTGGCCGCTTGCCGTGTGACGTCGCTGTGACGCCACACGACCCGCCCCCTTAGGAAGGAGGTGGGTCGTCAGCCAGAGCGACGTCACAGGGCAGGTAAGTGCACGTGAACCTGCCGTAGCGATAATATTCGGGGCGTGGACTATCGCGCTCGGCATCGCAGCATCGGCTTGCGATATCGTAGTGTGCAAAGGGCCCCTTAGGATAGGTCATCAATATCCAATCGACCAGGGTGAAACACCCCCCACCTCTGCCGATAAACTGTTCTTGTTGTCGGCAGCAAGCAGTCGGAAATGCTCAGTTCCAGAGCTGCTCTGTCTTATCATAGTGGCCGTGGCTGGTACTGCACATCCATCTCCTATTGATCTGAATATGAGGCGGATGTGCAGTACTCAGCCGCAGCCATTATCAAAAGACGGAGCAGCTCTGGAACTGAGCATTTCTGACTGCCTGCTGCTGCTGCCGGCACCGACAATGGCAGATTGGTGCAGGCAGGGTATCGGATCTGGGCCGATCTGACATTTATTATCTATCCTAAGGATATCCCATCAATATAAAAGTAGTGGACAACACCTTTAAATATCTGTGCAAAACCCCAAAATAATAACTATGAATGATTCAAGGGATGTCACATAATGAGCAGCCAGTGATCCGGATTCAATACCAGTATCCCTCATGTACTTTGACTTCTTTTTCAACAAGTTTTTGTGTTTCCTTCACACAGAAGCAGCTGAGCCCAGGGCGGGCGTAGCGCTTGGATTGTAAGCGCGCCGACTGTTGTGAATGTCCTTGCACCTGTATACATTTCATTCTGATTGAAGCGGTGTCAGTAACAAGCTGTGCTTGATCTCAGCTCCATGATCATTTTGTGCGGTAGGATCATTAGCGAGGTGGCCTTTGTTCTCCGCTTCGTAAGTGAAGCTCTTCAGCCTTTAAGTCTTTAAAAATGCACCAAGCTTTACATAATTCCATGCTCCAAATTTGAAGGTAAAAGAATTTTGTCTTTATAGTCTGAAATTAGAGAAGTGTAATAGTGAAGATAGGAAATGATAGAAGAAAAACACACGGTGCTCCTGACGGCTATGTGGGGCTTTTTATACGGCTGCTTTTTAACACATGCTGGGTCTAATCAGAAAATCTAAGATTTCCGAGTTGTTTTCCGATTGGACACAGCAGTCATCGGGAACCAAAAGCAAGATAACCACTGAACTCCAAGCCATCTTCTGCTCTTTCTTTTTATTAAAACCCTTTTTCCTTCTGTCACAGCCTGTGCTGACTGTAGACGCACCATTGAGCATAATTAGGCTTATTTTTAGCAATGTGGCCTGTGATTGAAAAGCCCACACAAGGGACGCAGATAAAACACAGTGCAGAATGGAACAATACCTATATTTTCAGTCCTCTTTTTACTATATATGTCCAATGTTTGGAGGCTTTTAGGTAAGATCACTGGCAGATAAGGAAATGATTACCATTCATTTACATTTTGAATTGGAGTTCTATATATCCTAAAACCACATCCAGTCACCTCTGAAAACTACACCCACCCAAAGATGGATTATGGCTAGTGTTGAGTGAGTAGTTAACTATTCGTACTTGCTATGCTTTTAGCGAGTACTGTCAGCTCCTTGCATATTCATTACGAGTAGCGGGCGCAATGTAAAGGCCACTTTACACGCTGCGATATCGGTACCGATATCGCTAGCGTGGGTAGCCGCCCCTATCCGTTGTGCGATATGGGCAAATCGCTGCCCGTGGCGCACATTGCCTAGACCCGTCACACTACTTACCTGCCCTGTGACGTCGCTGTGACCGGCAAAACGCCTCCTTTCTAAGGGGGCGGTTGTTCAGCGTCACAGTGACGTCACAGCTGCGTCACTGAACCGCCGCCCAATAGAAGCGGAGGGGCGGAGATGAGCAGGATGAACATCCCGCCCACCTTCTTCCTTCCACATTGCAGTCGGGAGACAGGTAAGGAGAGGTTCCTCGTTCCTGCGGTGTCACACGTACCGATGTGTGCTGCCGCAGGAACGAGGAACAACTTCGTTACTGCTACAGCAACAATATTAGAGAATGGACGATGAGCGATTTTGCACGTTTTTGCAACAATGCAAAATCGCTCATAGGTGTCACACACAACGGCATCACTAAAGCGACCGGATGTGCGTCACAAATTCCGTGACCCCAACGAGATCGCTTGAGCGATGTCGCAGCCTGTAAAGCGGCCTTAAGTCAATGGGAAATACTCGCTAAGTAGCGAGTCACCCGAAAACCGTACTTTTCGTGCGAGTAGCGAATAGTACGGCTTTTGGGTTACTCACTACTTAGCGAGTATTTCCCATTGACTTACATTGCACCCGCTACTCGTGACAAATATTCGAGTAGCGGACAGTACTCGCTAACAGCATAGCGAGTACGAATAGTTAACTACTCACTCAACACTGCTCATGTCAACATCCCCCCCCTCCCGATCTCTCACAATCCAAAGGAGACTATCTCCTTTCAAATAGGGGGTTTTATCTCCTCATGAGAATCCCCGTGCTCACCTACACTGATAACAATCGGTCAGTGTACAAATGCTATTATGATGAGGACTGTCCCTCCACTGAGAGTACCATGATCAAAGCACACCCCGGATAGGTAATCTGGGTCATCCCGACTTGCTAATACTGTGCAGGGTACGCATTGGTCTAGAGATGTGACGATTCTGTATTCCCTGCTTTCTCTGATAATAACAGCAGGTGACGTCACATTGGGTGAATAGCTGAGGCGTTCCCCCTGTCTTCGCATTGTTTGCACGGCCGTCCTGATCTCCAATTGGCCGTGAATGCCTGCAAGACGCCACTTCCGGTTTCGCCGAGTGACGCCACTTCCGGTTCCGCCCCGTGATGCGGGTGTGGAACGCAAGCGGCGTCCGATGGTGGAACGCATTAGGGGGGCGTTCCCTGACTTCGCATACGACCTGGGTATGCAGATCTGACGAGTGTATTAACACTCGATTGCATGCTGAGACTTAGTTCCATCAAAGCCATCATAGACATAGGAATAGAGTGAGTACATCTGAATGGGAACTTTACCTTTTCATCATACGGAGGGGGATGGTGGTTGGACGTGGAGGGAGGGAGGGGAGGGAGGGAGGTGGGGGGGGGGGTGTGCCTGTGGGTGAGGGAGCGGGGTGGACGGATTGGCTGGAGGTGGGGGCGGTTCACTCTTGGCAAAAGCCAAAAGGAGACCTCAGTCTATCAGGTCTCCCCTTTTATCCAGACAACATGCCGTCCTGTTAACGATTGGCAAGTTATATATCGAGCCTCCTGAAGATCCGTGGCCGGAGAAACGCGTCGAGGCGACTCCAGGGCATTTCTGGGACAATCACATGACCCCCAATGAGCTAAGTGCCTGACTATCTCTTTATGCACTAACCCGGGTGGTTCCACCTGGTTGCTTATTGATATGCAATCTGTATGTGCAAATGCAATGACACCTAAACCGGCTTCCTGGGGCATATAAGCCGTCTGTCTGGAGGAAGCAGACAGCCCCAGGAGCTTGTGTATGTCTGAGTCCTATACATCATATTGCACTCTGCACTGCTTTATGCACTTAGTCTAGTATGCATATCATTTTCTATTGGAGTACTCTCTCTGCATAGTGAGTTGATTTGGTTACTCCGGGTCCCTGAGAATACTATCTATATTATTAGGTTATATCTGATCAAGTATCATTCCAGGGTACATCGGAATTCCATGAAATAGTCAAGGCCTATCGGCCGGGTATATGTGTCCTAGTATTTCTGTCCACTAAGTTTGAATGTGCCCTCCCATAACCCTCCACTTTATCTATTTTTCATGACTATATTGAGGGTCTATCTAGGGATTTTTTAGGGCTAGCCACCGCTGAGTGGGGGCGCCATTTTCGTATATTTAGGGTGCCAACCCCCGCGGTAGGTAGTGGACAGGAGGGAGGGGTATCAAATAGGGTAAGAACTTTACCTTCCTCCCTTTCTTTTTCCTACACATTTTGCACAAGGGTTTGTGGATTTTAAATATTATTAATAAAAGAGTCTTTTAAGGGTTATATATATTTTTGATTGTGACACTTCCCCTTCTTCATAAAGCATATTGATTATGGCCAGCTTTCTAACAGGTCCTATTGACACTAACTCCTGGGTCGAAGACGCGAACCAGGCATTTTGCACAAGGGAAATCCCAGATGGTGGGACAGGGATCACCTCCCTGAAAACGAAATTTAGTGATCTTTATTCAGCTTATAAGGAGTATACGAAATCCTGGTGGGAGATTAAGGCTCTTGAAAACTACCTCAAAAACAGAATTGTCCCTAAGGGTCTAAGAATCAATCTCCGCCCATCTCCCCGCACCTCAAATTCAAAACTCCTGGAGGCTTGGCAGAAAGAATCCATAGAGTCTTCTCTCAGGTTTATGACCTTATTGGTACAAGAAGAGAAGACACTGTTGGAACAGGCCACCACGAAACTAAATTTGGACATTGAGGGTATCCTTAAGTTTAAATCAGATCCTGAGTTTAACAAAAGAGAGAGTGCCCTGCAGGTCTCTGTAGAGAAGTATCAGGGATACATTAAGGAGAGGAAACACCTACAATTCCAAAGAGATCTTAGGGAGTTTGCTACGAACCAAGCCTACAACTTTGTTAACCCAGCCCAGAGAGATACAGACATCTCCTCCTCTGATCAGGAGATCTCAGATACTGAAAGGGTAGCGGGGGAGACTTGGTTTAGCAGCAGAGGTAAGCGACAAAATAAGAGATGGAGGCGAGGAGGGAGGAACACCTACCCCACAAGGGACCCTATAAACACACGATCTTATGGGCAGGAATCAGGATTCTCGCATGCATCTACCTCTGCAACATCCGGTGGGATAAAGGCACCATCTTTTTTAGAGCAGGGGGTATCCCGGGGATACCAATTGAGGAACCGGGTGAACTAAATACAGAGCAGACGCAAAGTGGAGGGCTAAACAGGAGTCAGATTATTAATCTATCCGACTTTACACCTAATGAGAAACAGAACAGGATTTTGAGAAAAGGGCTGTCATTCGTGCCTACGAACGACTATAATTGTTTCCATTGGGTTAAAGACTTACAACTCTTCGGAAGGAAACTAAAATGGAGAAAATTCTTTCTCAACAATGACAGGGAGAGTTGTAGGAGGCTGGGACTGACCGAAGAGGATATAGAGGGATATCGGTCACTCCTAGGACTCCTGCAGGAACAGGATTCTGATCAGAATACCGGTTGTGGCCCTTTCACTGGGCTTAAGGCCAAGAGTACGAGAATGCCTCCACAAGGCGACACTACCAATATAGATCTTTTTCTTAACCTTGTGGAAAGGGACCTTAAAAAGATTCCCCGTAGAAACGATGGCTTAGATCGTAATCTCACTGACGATGAATTTTCAGCACTGCAGGATCTTGAGAAAAATGAGAATGTAATAATAAAGCCTTCGGATAAAGGCGGTAATCTCGTGATTCTAAGTCATGAAAGATACCTAGAGATGTGCCATCGTATCCTTAGAGACAGACACACCTATGAGGTGCTCTCCTCCAATCCTCTAAATGGGTATATGACATCTTTGCTCTTGATATTAGAGGAGGCAAGAGGGATTGGTCTATTAACTAACAGTGAATTTGATTTTTTGAAACCTAATTGCCCGGTTATGCCGACTTTCTATACCTTACCCAAGGTCCACAAAGGGCTGGAGGTGCTTAAGGGCCGACCTATCATTTCGGGAGTGAACTCGTATACCCAAAACAGCGGTATTTATATCGACGAAATTTTACGTCCCTTTGTCACCTCGCTTCCGTCGTACACACGCGACACAGCCGACCTTTTGGGTAGGCTGGATGGCATTACGGTTGGGGAGGATGTCATATTGGCTTCTATTGATGTAGAGGCCCTCTACAGTAACATACCCCATGCGTTAGGCTTGAAGGCGACCGAGTACTATCTTAACACACGAACCAGGGAACATAGGGAACATAATCAATTTTTGCTGGAACTACTGAATTTTGTATTACATCACAACCTCTTTAAATTCGACGGTAAGTACTTCCACCAGCTCAGGGGGACTGCTATGGGGAGCCCTTGTGCTCCCTCGTATGCAAACCTCTTCCTGGGCTGGTGGGAAGAAACCGTCGTCTTTATGGATGGGGACCACTGGTGGCAGTCACATATCTTGCTATGGTCAAGATATATAGACGACATCCTTGTCCTTTGGTCAGGTTCCAGCACTCTGTTCACGAGGTTCGTAGAGTCACTTAATAAAAATGAACTGAACCTTCATTTCACGCATGAGGTGAATACGAAGGAGTTGCCATTCTTAGATGTAATTATCAAAAAGGAGCCTAGTGGCATCCTCTCCACCAGCACCTACCGCAAGCCCACGGCTACTAATAGCATTCTGAGATGGGACAGCCATCATCCATTCCCATTAAGGAATGGTATCCCTAAGGGTCAATACCTTCGGCTGAGGCGGAATTGCTCCACTATGGAAACCTTCCAGTCCCAAGCCAAAGATATGACTAGACGTTTTGTAGACAGAGGTTACCCCCCTAAGGTACTACACTGTGCCAGAGTCTATGCAGAGAAACAGGACAGGATGGCACTTCTACATGGATGTGGAAGTAAGAGAAAAGAGGAGGATGACATCACCAGGTTGATCGGCACATTTGACTGTCAAAATGAAAGAGTCCGCAGTGTCCTTAAAAAACACTGGGACATCTTGATTCTGGACCCCGATTTGAAGCAGATGATTTCAGAGAAACCAAGCATCACGTACAGGAAGGGTAGGTCTCTTAGGGACAGATTGGTCCATAGTTGTTACATCAGACCTAAGCCCCCCGGTACGTGGTTGGACAGGGGCATATGCGGCTTTTTCAGGTGCGGAGATTGCTCATACTGTAATTCAATGAAACCTGCGAAATACGTGAGGAGTGCCAAGAATGGAAAACAATTCTTCCTAAGGTCCTTTGCTAACTGCAAGACGACGGGAGTAATATATGTGGCCACCTGTTCATGTCCTTTGAACTATATAGGCAAGACAAAAAGGGAGCTGCGTAGGAGGGTGGGAGAACATCTCGGTGACATACGCAACAAACGCGACACCCCCTTGGGGAGGCACATGAATTTTCATCATGGGGGTAACATACAAGAGGTTACGTTTCAGGTCCTTGAGGTGGTCAATAAGAATCCCAGAGGTGGTGATCACGACAAGGCCCTTCTAAGAAAAGAATGCGAATGGATTTTTAGAATGGAGTCTGTACACCCTGGGGGTTTGAATGAGCAGATTTCATATGCCTGCTTTCTTTGAAGCCTGGGTTTGTGTTAGGGCTCCCTGTGGTCTGCTGGTCTGAATCCCGTAATAGGGAGGTAATGTTTTAATTCATGCCACAAGGAACATGTGGCATCAATAATAATCTGTGTCAGGGGTGACCAACCTCACTCCCCCGTCCCACATACCTGCTCCTCGCTTTACATGGGCGCCCAAGCCCCCCCCGCACCCCCCCTCCCCTCCCCTATTGTCCTCCCTCTGTCCCCCCTCTTTCTTCCCCCTCCCCCCCCCTCCCCCCCCTCCCGATCTCTCACAATCCAAAGGAGACTATCTCCTTTCAAATAGGGGGTTTTATCTCCTCATGAGAATCCCCGTGCTCACCTACACTGATAACAATCGGTCAGTGTACAAATGCTATTATGATGAGGACTGTCCCTCCACTGAGAGTACCATGATCAAAGCACACCCCGGATAGGTAATCTGGGTCATCCCGACTTGCTAATACTGTGCAGGGTACGCATTGGTCTAGAGATGTGACGATTCTGTATTCCCTGCTTTCTCTGATAATAACAGCAGGTGACGTCACATTGGGTGAATGGCTGAGGCGTTCCCCCTGTCTTCGCATTGTTTGCACGGCCGTCCTGATCTCCAATTGGCCGTGAATGCCTGCAAGACGCCACTTCCGGTTTCGCCGAGTGACGCCACTTCCGGTTCCGCCCCGTGATGCGGGTGTGGAACGCAAGCGGCGTCCGATGGTGGAACGCATTAGGGGGGCGTTCCCTGACTTCGCATACGACCTGGGTATGCAGATCTGACGAGTGTATTAACACTCGATTGCATGCTGAGACTTAGTTCCATCAAAGCCATCATAGACATAGGAATAGAGTGAGTACATCTGAATGGGAACTTTACCTTTTCATCATACGGAGGGGGATGGTGGTTGGACGTGGAGGGAGGGAGGGGAGGGAGGGAGGTGGGGGGGGGGTGTGCCTGTGGGTGAGGGAGCGGGGTGGACGGATTGGCTGGAGGTGGGGGCGGTTCACTCTTGGCAAAAGCCAAAAGGAGACCTCAGTCTATCAGGTCTCCCCTTTTATCCAGACATCATGCCGTCCTGTTAACGATTGGCAAGTTATATATCGAGCCTCCTGAAGATCCGTGGCCGGAGAAACGCGTCGAGGCGACTCCAGGGCATTTCTGGGACAATCACATGACCCCCAATGAGCTAAGTGCCTGACTATCTCTTTATGCACTAACCCGGGTGGTTCCACCTGGTTGCTTATTGATATGCAATCTGTATGTGCAAATGCAATGACACCTAAACCGGCTTCCTGGGGCATATAAGCCGTCTGTCTGGAGGAAGCAGACAGCCCCAGGAGCTTGTGTATGTCTGAGTCCTATACATCATATTGCACTCTGCACTGCTTTATGCACTTAGTCTAGTATGCATATCATTTTCTATTGGAGTACTCTCTCTGCATAGTGAGTTGATTTGGTTACTCCGGGTCCCTGAGAATACTATCTATATTATTAGGTTATATCTGATCAAGTATCATTCCAGGGTACATCGGAATTCCATGAAATAGTCAAGGCCTATCGGCCGGGTATATGTGTCCTAGTATTTCTGTCCACTAAGTTTGAATGTGCCCTCCCATAACCCTCCACTTTATCTATTTTTCATGACTATATTGAGGGTCTATCTAGGGATTTTTTAGGGCTAGCCACCGCTGAGTGGGGGCGCCATTTTCGTATATTTAGGGTGCCAACCCCCGCGGTAGGTAGTGGACAGGAGGGAGGGGTATCAAATAGGGTAAGAACTTTACCTTCCTCCCTTTCTTTTTCCTACACATTTTGCACAAGGGTTTGTGGATTTTAAATATTATTAATAAAAGAGTCTTTTAAGGGTTATATATTTTTGATTTCAACATGGCCCTGAAGCAAAATCATGTGGCCATTGGCCACCACAGGAGGGTGTATTATCGGCCATGCTGCCCCGTGTGCTTTCACCCTTATATCCGTGCTTACTCATGAGTTGTTGAAGAAGCAAGAAACGCAAATGGTGATCTGTTCAGTGCACCCTAAGCTGTGGCCAATGGTGCCTAGATGTGTTTGTGTAATAAATGCATTTTACTATTAAGACTTTCTCTTTAAAGCTCAGTCATTTGTGTCACAGACTTCATCAACTACATAATTTACTTGTCATAAGGAGATTTTTGCAGGCATTGCCAACTGTCATGGCGGCGGCGGGATCTGGGGAGACTTCAGATTCCTGCAGCCTGCTTTCTAACTTCTCTGATATCTGTGATTAGAATAGGCAGACTTGGGAGTCAACTTACAGACTTGTACTTCATGGGGGGGTAGCAAGAGTTAATCTCTTTTGGACTGCTTGCTAGTCTCCTTGGTCACATGCTATGGGAAAGCCAGTCACATTCGCTCTTTTACACTATATATTCTAGCTGCACTATTCCTATGATGAAAGCTATAGCTTGACTATACCTTGCCAGGAGTGGTGGTTGTGAAATTATTGTTGTGTGCAGTTGTGGTGTTAACCCTTGTTGTCGTTTTCTTTTTTTGCTGCCTTACTTCTCTTGTTTTTCCCTTTAGTTTCTTACTGTTTATTCCTGTGAGAGTGCAGTGTGACTGAGTTTCTGTTATACCTGTCTTTATAATCAGTGTTTCCATCTCACTCCTGCCCCACCTTCCCTGGGGGAAAGGGGGAACAGATCAGCTTTACCCAGGAGTATAGTAAGGCATGGGACTCCGGCATCTTCACCATCAGAGGTAATCAGCAGGCGAGGGATAGCCTTAGGTTCTCTAATGTAAGGGACATCATAGTAGCCTCTTGTCCCTCGCTATCCTGCAGTCACAGCTTGACATTACTAACACGATGTGAAATAGCGGTGGTGTCTTCCCCTTCAGAGCATAAACTTTGGCTTGGAGATAAGGACCAGAGTTGGGGCACCCAGCTTTGTTAACTTGGCTGTCCCAATAAAACAACTCCTGCCTATACAACTTATCTGCGCATATAGACATCATAGTGGGGTCGCCTTCTTTTGACATCCTCTATGATCTACTCTATGAAAGCTAGGTTCCATCTCTGCTACGAAACTACTTAGATGCAGCTTTCATTCTGTGATAGCAGCATCATGGTGCAAATTAGTTACTGTTAATGTTATGTAGCTGGACTTCTCGGGAGATCATTATTCTCACCATATAATGTAAAGTTAAAGGGGTTATCTGGGACTTCCATTTTTTTCACACATGGAGCTAAAACTTACAAGCAGGTAGCTGCTAACTATATACCTGTTGCACCCTGCTGTGATCTCTTCCCAATAAAAGCGATTACAGACCCCTTCTGCCGGTGATTTTCCTGTGACATAATGTTGACAGAACAGTTCCTTCCCTGCCATTCTGCTCTGGCAATGGAGAGTGGTACAGCGACAGAGAGTGAAAGTGGGAGAGTGAGAGAAGGGGAAAGTGGGAGAGAGGGAGAGTGGGAGGAAGGGAGAGAGAGGAAGAGTTGGAGAGTGAGAGAGAAGGAGAGTCGAAGTAAAGCCGGCGTCACACGCTACGATATATCTAGCGATATTGCGTCGAGGTCACTGAATTCGTGACGCACATCCGGCATCGTTAGAGATGTCATAGCGTGTGACACCACCGAACGACTGTGAACGAGCAAAAATACTCACCTTATCGTTGCTCGTTGACACGTTGTTCATTTTCATAATGTCGTTCCTCCTTCTGCGCGCCGGTTGTTCAATGTTCCCGAGGCAGCACACATCGCTACGTGTGACACCCCGGGAACAACGAACACAGCTTACCTGCGTCCCGCCGGCAATGAGGAAGGAAAAAGGTGGGCGTGATGTTACGGCCGCTCACCTCCGCCCCTCCGCTTCTATTGGGCAGCCGCTGTGTGACGTCGCTGTGACGCCGAATGTCCCTCCCCCTTCAGAAAGAGTATGTTCGCTGCCCACAGCGACGTCATTAGGGAGGTAAGTACGTGTGACGGTGGTTAACGACTTTGTGCGCCACGGGTATCGAATTGCCCGTGACGCACAAACGATGGGGGCGGGTGCGATCGCTCATGCAATCGCATGATAGATCGTACCGTGTAACGCCGCCTTTAGAGAGAGAGGGAGAGTTGGAGAAAGGGAGAGTGAGAGAGAGACTTAGTTACTTTCCCGGACAACGCTGGGCACTACAGCTAGTGTATGTATGTATGTATGTATGTATGTATGTATGTATGTATGTATGTATGTATGTATGTATGTATGTATGTATATATATATATATATATGTATATATATATATATATATATATATATGTATATGTATGTATATATATATATATATATATATATATATATATACACACTGTATATACAGTATATGCTATATTTGGTGTCACTGTAATCATATTTGTCTGCAGCATCTTTCTGTTAGGTAATATTTATCAGGCACAGATTGATATATAACCAACACCCAGAAATCAATATTGGAAGTGTAAATTGTTCATCATTTCACAACACCAGGGATTTTATTTCTAAATGCATTATATGGTGACACAAATAGTTTAATTCAAAACTATCATTGTCTAGGAAAAAAGCAATTCTTCATCTAGCTACGTCAAAGGTAAAAAAAAGTATGTTATGTCTTTGGGAAGAAAAAAACTAAAAATAAAAGCGAAAAACACAAAAATAGAGTTAGTAAATAGTTAACAAATGCTGCTAATATGAGATGAAGCATGAATGAAGAGCACAGCGCTCATGTATCTAGCTCTCATTAAATGCACTGATTAGCCATGATTGGAAAATATCCCTCAATTAATGATAGTCTAAAAGTCCTTGGTTCTGCTGCCGCTGGTTTTAGTGCTATTGATTATCAATGTCAACATATAAATATAGGAAGCTGCAAATCAGAGCACATTGCTTTCCATGGGCATTTGTTCTGCACTAAGTGTAGTTAATGGTCATGTTTACAGCCACAAAAGCATTATTTGCAGGCATTAAAATAACGGAATTGATGGGCACAGAGAACACAAGGGAGAGCCAGCTGCTCTTAAGCATTTCATATAAGCTTGATTGATGCTGATTAGAGATTAGCTATAAGCTGCGCTCCGAAATGGCAAAAATGTAGATGAAGACACACAATCATTATTTTTTTCCTGTGCTAGGAAGGCATAAAGAATAGTGCTGATTGTAATCATTAAATAAACACCTTGACTACGTGGAATAAGACTGTAGTAAACCAATAATGCAAAAAATAAAAGTCAAATGAAGTCGCTCAATAACAATGTAAGAGTAAAGCGTCTACTTCGTACCAGTTCTTGGTTCCACGCCAAGGTCTTGAATGGGCATGCTGACAGATGCCAATGATAATACCCCACCTGTGCCGGAGTCCAAACGTGAAACTGTGCAAGAAATATCAAAGAATACTGATAATCGTGTTAGAGGAAAAACGAAAACCATTCCCACTGTAATTGAACCATTCACTCCATGTTCGGGATTTTTGTACAACTGCAAAAATCCACATTCACATCCACATATGCTCATGAAAGGTTCCCAATTCCATAACTGCAGCTAAGACTGAGTACGTTTCTACCCTCAGATAACCATGTATCAGTGACGTAACTAGAGTTCGATGGTCCCCAATGCAAAACTTGGACCTGGCCTCCCACCGTACACCGGCACTCTGGGTATAGGATAATTAAAACGACACTCGGGGTACAGGATAATGACAATGACACTCAGCTCTTTCCCTCAGCACCTAGCTTTCCCATGCTCTGAAATCCCTCTTTCTATTAGCATCCAGCTTTCCTATGTTCTGATATCTATCTTGCCCTTGACACCCTGCTTTCACATTCTTTGCTATACATCTTTCCCTCAGCACCCAGCATTCCCCATGCTCTGCTGTACATCTTTCCCTCAGCACCCAACTTTCCCCATGCTCTGCTGTACATTTTTCCCTCAGCAACCAGCTTTCCCCATGCTCTGCTGTACATCTTTCCCTCAGCACCCAGCTTTCCTCATGCTCTGCTGTACATCTTTCCCTCAGCACCCAGCTTTCCCCATACTCTGCTGTACATCTTTCCCTCAACACCCAGCTTTCCCAATGCTCTGCTGTACATCTTTCCCTCAGCACCCAGCTTTCCCCATGCTCTGCTGCCCATCTTTCCCTCAGCACCCAGCTTTCCTCATGCTCTGCTGTACATCTTTCCCTCAGCACCCAGCTTTCCCCATACTCTGCTGTACATCTTTCCCTCAACACCGAGCTTTCCCAATGCTCTGCTGTACATCTTTTCCTCAGCACACAGCTTTCCCCATGCTCTGCTGTACATCTTTCCCTCAGCACCCAGCTTTCCCCATGCTCTGCTGTACATCTTTCCCTCAGCACCCAGCTTTCCCCATACTCTGCTGTACATCTTTCCCTCAACACCCAGCTTTCCCAATGCTCTGCTGTACATCTTTCCCTCAGCACACAGCTTTCCCCATGCTCTGCTGTACATCTTTCCCTCAGCACCCAGCTTTCCTCATGCTCTGCTGTACATCTTTCCCTCAGCACCCAGCTTTCCCCATACTCTGCTGTACATCTTTTCCTCAACACCCAGCTTTCCCAATGCTCTGCTGTACATCTTTCCCTCAGCACCCAGCTTTCCCCATGCTCTGCTGCCCACCTTTCCCTCAGCACCCAGCTTTCCTCATGCTCTGCTGTACATCTTTCCCTCAGCACTCTGCTTTCCCCATACTCTGCTGTACATCTTTCCCTCAACACCGAGCTTTCCCAATGCTCTGCTGTACATCTTTTCCTCAGCACACAGCTTTCCCCATGCTCTGCTGTACATCTTTCCCTCAGCACACAGCTTTCCCCATGCTCTGCTGTACATCTTTCCCTCAGCACCCAGCTTTCCCCATACTCTGCTGTACATCTTTCCCTCAACACCCAGCTTTCCCAATGCTCTGCTGTACATCTTTCCCTCAGCACACAGCTTTCCCCATGCTCTGCTGTACATCTTTCCCTCAGCACACAGCTTTCCCCATGCTCTCCTGTACATCTTTCCCTCAGCACCCAGCTTTCCCCATGCTCTGCTGTACATCTTTCCCTCAGCACACAGCTTTCCCCATGCTCTGCTGTACATCTTTCCCTCAGCACCCAGCTTTCCCCATGCTCTGCTGTACATCTTTCCCTCAGCACCCAGTTTTCCCTTGATATCAGAGCATGGAATAGCTGGGTGCTGAGGGAAAGATGTTTAGCAGAGCATGGAAAAGCTGGGTGCTGAGAAAAAGAGCCAAGTTCACCCAGATTTCCCATCCCATGCTTGTATCTTTCTCCCACATCCTTCTATGTATGTCCCCATCCTGGAACATATGATCTCCATCACGCCGCACACATTAAAAAATGTAACAATTATACTCGCCTTCCCTTTGCTGTTCTGGTGCGTGGTGTTTTCTTCTGATACAGTTTTTCCACATGCACTCACATACCACTACAGAAAAACACACGCTGTATACTGTACATGCACAATATTACATGCATAGTATACTGTGCACAATATTACGTTACGCCCCTGCCATCCATTTAGCAGGGCCAAGAAAGGGCACAGGATCCCCTGTAGCCTGGACTCCATCGATAAAGAAATGTGTCGGCTCATAGCTGGATTTGTTTTTTAAAGGGAATATGTAACCAGAATCTTGTTCCAATCATTTTTTATTTTCATGTTCCACAATTGTCATATCACTATATACTTGTATATATTTAAAGATATCCTGAAATATTTCAGTTTTCACACTGAGCCTCCTAATAGGTTGATACTTCCTTTTTGTGTAGAAATCTCTTATCCCCAGACAATTCTCAGATAGGGTTCTTAGTTATTGTAGCATATCTCTTAGTAATGCAAAGGTGGCCGTCCCCAGAATCATGTAAAAAAAGGTAAAATAAAATCACAATTAGAAAAAAAGTGGTTCAGAAATATATATTTCAGTGTCAGGTTTTAATTAGTAAAAATATGTAGTTGATACAATTCCCTGTAAAGGACAATTTATTTAGTGTCTGTGACACTTTGTTAAATTTGTACAGATGCTCGACCCTTTGTTTTTCCTTTTTCATTTCAGTCTTTTCTACCTTCTTTCCTCTTTCCCTTCTTCTTTCTCATTTTCTCATGGGTTCTCCTGTAATAATTTCACCCTTATAGGGTTGCAAGGCTTAGAGGGTTATTCCCATCTTCAAGATACTATTCAATATGTAATAGGTGTAATAATAATAATAATAATAATAATAATAACAAAAAAAAGTAAATATTTCCAATTAGAAATGTAGTATAGTTCTCTTGATATAGTCATGTCTCTTACCTCATATGCAGGGCATTGCAGCTTAGGTATTGATAGTTACATCCACTTATAGTGACAGTTAGTCGCTCGTGGTCATAACAATGGATACCTAAGCTGCAATGCCCTGCACATGAGATAAGATACATGAATATATCAGGAGAACTATACTACATTTCTAGTTGGAGGTATTTGCTAATATTTATTATTATTATTATTATTATTAATATTAATAAACCTACTACATATTGAATCTTGGAGATGGGAATACCCCTTAAAGTCACATTTAGTCCACAGTATCAAATTTACAATTGTCGCGGGCGGAGGAGGGGACGCCGCGCTCTCCCACTGCTCGGGTCCGGCTGCCGCGGCTGCTGCGGCCTGCCGCTGCTCGGTGGCTCGAGCGATGGGCCGGATCCCGGGGACTCGAGCGGCACTCCTCGCCCGTGAGTGAAAGGGGATTGGGATTTGGGGATAGTTTATTGTCCGTGACGCCACCCACGGTTGTGGTGATTGAATGTACACCACCGCTGCTCTGGCTGGGGATCCCGGGAGTGATGGTGTGGAGCAGCCAGTTGTTGTGTTGCCCCTCCGTGGGTAGGGGTTGGTGATCCCGGGGCCCTGTGATGGGGTTGGGATGGTGGACAGGCGGGTATGGGGCCTGTGGAGGTGCAGGGGCGCAGGGACAGCGCTGTGCCGCACGGCACGGAGGTACTCACTCAGCCAGTAAACACGACACAGTTCTCGGTAAACAAACTGCTGGTTGGACGGGTCCCTCGGACGGTTCACGGTGCTGATGTTCCCTGCAGTTAGCGGTGACGGTCTCTTCCCTGCACCTATGTGTTGTTGTTTGGTAGCGATGGGTTCCCACCGGTAACCCGCCCCCCAGCTTGGATATGAGCCGGAGGAGCTCCACTCTTGCCCGCAGGCGCTGGCCCTGGGAAACTGGTGCCTTGGCGGTGGCGGTGTCTCCCCTTAACGGTTGGACTGTTGCCTTCAACGGGACTTGGTTGTTGGGAGACAGTCGTCCCCTTCACTGACGGATTTGGCAAATTCAGTGACTCCTAGCCTTGCCAGGATCCGAAAGGCCCCTGCCCTGGTGCTGACTAATCTTCGTATACCGCTCCGGTACCGCCGGGTCACCACCCGTCCACGGTCCTTTCGGCAACCTCCAATCAGTCTCGCCTGCAGACAGTCACCGCCATCTGCCAACCTTGCTGTCTCAGTCTGGGGCACACACCCGGACCAACTTCAGGCTTCTTTCTGTCACTTTCTCTGTTGCTCTTACTTTAGCTCCTCTACCACTTCTAACTCTCCACTTCAACTCCTTCCACCTCCTCCTCAAAACTCTATCTTTACTCCATCACTTCCCTAGCTTAACTCTTCCTCAGACTCTAGTCTGGCTTCAACTGCTTGGTTCTCCCGCCTCCAGGGCTGTGAACTCCTTGGTGGGTGGAGCCAACCGCCTGGCCCACCCCCTGGTGTGGACACCAGCCCCTGGAGGAAGGCAACAAGGATTTTAGTTTTGACCTTGTGTGTACCTGCAGGGAATGTGGGGTGCATGTGGTGTTGTGACCTGTGACCCCAGTTGTTGTTGAAGTGGATAGAAACTGCGCTCAAATGGAATGGGAATGGCATAGACAAGATGCCTGAACACATCTCTGACTCCCAATACATATAAATAAATAATTAAAAAAAAAAAAAAGATTTGCGATCCCCCCTATTTTTGATAATCAGCCAAGGTAAAGCAGACAGCTGGTATTATCAGGCTGGGAAGGTCCATGGTTATATTGGTGATATTTGAACTGTTAAACTACAAACTGTGTGTAGCCCCATCTTTCATATGTTTAGTTAATCAAACTTATTACATGAAAACCAACTTATGAATAGTGATGAGCAAGCATTACCATGCTCGGGGGCTCAGTAATGAACAGTTGGATGCTTGGATGGGTACTACTCAAGTATAATGGAAGTCAATGGGAACTCGAGCATTTTTCCACAAGATTTCCTGCAAAAATGCTTGAGTTTCCCAATGACTTCCATTATACTCAGGTACTCGAGTCACGACCATCTGAGTGTTAAGCTGCTCTTACGAGTACTGAATTCCCAACCATGGTAGTTAAAACGGGTGTGTCAAAGTTAACAGACAGTCCTATGGTGTCCTTAAATAGAAGTTCACAGAGTTTGGCTGTGCAAAATGCTCCCGGACTTTCTATTTTTCCTTCTGTTAGTATTCAGTGTACTGGGTATCCCCTCTGCTGGGTTTTCTTCCTTTTCCCTTTAGGACCCAAGGGAGCTTCTCTTCTCTTTAGCTGCTAATTATCTGTACTTCCCCTTGGGTTTAAATACTCTAATTTTCCCTGGGCTTGTGCTGGTGATATTCAGTTCCTTCACAAGTTCTGGATACAAGTAGGTGGCTTGCACTTATCAGTAGAATCCCTGTGTGTCCTTTAGTGCCTAGTGGGGTTGAAGAAGAGTTCATCCCATCCACTCCCTACCTAGGACCCAGAACAGGGTCAGCCTAGGGTCAGGTATACGGCTTGGCATATAGGGGTGGAACCTAGGGCCCAGGGGTAGGCTTGGTCAGGGGTCACCATCTCCCCCTTCCCTAGACACAGGATTTCCCTTCCCCTCCTTTTTACCGTTCACTTAGTACTACCCCGTACCTAGCGTGTTAGTAGTGCTCAGTCATCACTACTTATAAAACATATTATTCTCTTACAAACTGTATAATTGTTGCATGGCAATGATCTGTTTTATCTATTTTTTTTGGATTTTGCAGAAAATTTTCTTGAGAGCCAGAACTGAAGAAGACATCTTTGCCCACCTTGGCCTGGATTATGTGGAACCAGAGCAGAGGAACGCATAACGATCAATAATTTTTGTAAAAGAAAATAAAAAATTATGCTGTGTAAAACTTAGTCAACCAATCGAAAGTTTGACAGGAACAGCCAGCCTCCCCACATATATGGATTTTTTATTTCCCAACCTTCTTAATTGCAGATGTCAGGGGAAAAAAAGATAGTGTTGTTAAATTTCGATATGCCTGATCCTATTTGTTTAATGGGAATTGAGTTGCTGCCTGGGGCATATGGCAGCAGCTTAAGCACAAAAAGTTGTTCTAACCCATAGATTTTGGCAAGGACTGCTGGTTAATGGGTCTTCCCAAAAATCAATAGATTAGGCAAATATGTATGGAAATCTCCTGACTGTTTACTGGTTGGAGATGTTAGATAAGAGAAGGATTAGACATGTGGATTTCGGCATGCACAATCTTTTGTTCTCAGGGTAGATTAGCTCCTGATCATTTGAAAAACATGTATTTACAGAAGTACAGATGATATAGTTGTGTGGCTAGGCTTAATCTTTCTTCTGAAAGAATATAAAATTGTCTTTTCTAGTATCGACATTTAGTAAAATCCTATTTACAAAGCTTCCAGGATTTTAATACATCAGTCTGAAATGAAGATGGATTGAGTATGTAACCATACATGTCAAGGTATTTTAATTCGAGCCTTGGGGTGACTTGTTTACGCAAGTACTGCAATTGGAGCAAAAAGTGCAAAAGCTCAATTATTGTGAAAAAACTGTATGTGATGGATTTTTTTCAATATTTTTAATTAGCTCATTGTTCAATGTATATAAAAATCACCTGTTACTTTTCAAACAATTTTATCTTTGCAGACCTGTGAAATTATTGCACTGTATCTGTTGCCAGCCTTTACAGAGCTCAGAATAGGCTAGAGCTTCGGGAGCTCAACCTGGCCTCCTCCCCACACTGTCTCTCTTTCAGCCAGAACACAAGTTGCAGCAGTAACGAAGGCCCGGACGTGTTATTCACCAAAAGGGCTGCAGTTGATGGATTCTGGTTTAGATGGCAAATGACTAGTTCAGTAAACCCACCACTGTGGATATCTGATGCCTCAGTCTCCTCCTGTTCATCCTTCTCTCGCATGCGGCCATACAGCAGGCCACTGTGGAGCAGGAAGAAGTGAAAAGAAAGGGGCAGGTGACTGTATTAGTGTAGAAGGCCTTTCAACAGGTCCCTATTTTTTGGGTGGAATTTTGGTGAAATGACCCTATGATTGGACCTGTTCCTTTCACCAAAGTGAAATCAGTTAGCTCCAGTTGTTTTGTCCATATTAACATTCTGGCGAACAGGCACTTTTTTAACACCAGGCACCTGTCGGCAAAACCCTTTGTACTATGCTTGTCTTGTCCCATGACTTGGGAATCATACAGTATTGTATTGTCTTCATATTGTTTTTGTTACATTGCTATGTAATCAGTTTGCCTTTTAAGCGGGCTTTACAAGCTGCGATATCGGTACCGATATCGCTAGCGTGTGACCCGCCCCCATCGTTTGTGCGACACGGGCATATTGCTGCCCGTCGCGCACAAAATCGCCCGTCACACATACTAACCTGCATAGCGATGTCGCTGTGACCGGCGTACCGCCTCCTTTCTAAGGGGCTGGTTCGTTCGGCGTCACAGCGACGTCACTAAGCGGTCGCCCAATCAAAGCAGAGGGGCGGAGATGAGTGGGACAAACATCCCGCCCACCTCCTTCCTTCCTCATTGCGGGCGGGATGCAGGTAAGGTGAGGTTCCTCGTTCCTGCGGTGTCACACGGAGCGATGTGTGCTGCCGCAGGAACGATGAACTACATTGCCCAAATATCAGCAACGATAATTGGGAGGAGGGGGGCATGTCACCGATGAGCGATTTTGAACATTTTTGTGACGATTCAAAATCGCTCATAGGAGTCACACACAACAAGATCGCTAACGTGGCCGGATGTGCGTCACAAATTCCGTAACCCCAACGAGATCGCTGTAGCAAAATCGTAGCATGTAAAGCCACCTTTAGAAGTTTGTCCTTTCCCTTTTCCGATGTAAGTAACCCCTCCCTACTGTCTCCTGTCAGTGTTTGTCAGCCATCTACAGCTTTGCATGATCTCTACACAGCTCTGTTTCTAAATTGTCTTTTACCTACTGTAACTGTGCCTAACTACAAGAACTCAGCTGGAAAATGAACCTTCTGCTGGAGTCTTCATGCTTGACTCCTAGTCGTGCAGTGTTCAGCGTTGCACTTGCTGGGGGTCATGGTGGCATCGGACTCTGTTCACACTGCATAGTCCGACAAACAGACTGGTTTTATTTAGTTGCACAGCCTGGATTGGGCCTTGGCTGCTTCTGGCGTCACTGCTCTCTAGCACAGCGGGAGTTGATTTTTACTGGCCTGTGATCATCTGCTGGGAGCGCTGGCTGCTGATTGCCGATGTATGTAAAGTGCTGTGGACTAATAGCGCTATATTAAGGAATAAATATTATTATTATTATTATTATTATTACCAGCCCTTATAAGGTTCTGGATTCTGGGACTGAGTGCCGGATATAGCTTTTGCTTCCTCAGTTCCAGTGGTTATCCAGTCCTATGGTGATCTACAAGTGATGGTTCTACACGGTGTGCGAGTTCTCCAGTTGTGTGTTGATTTCCCACCCCTTTTTGCATTGCTCCCCAGTTCACATACTGTCCCTCCTTTGTGTTTGAGTGCAGTGTGCGTGAGTTTTCTTTTACCCCTGTCAGTGCCTATTTGTGGGGTTTTTGTTACTGGGTGTCCAGCCAGCTCACTGAGTGGGTTTGGCGTAGTCTCAGGGCTTGGACAGAAGACAGAGCCACTCTGGGGGCTCAAACCTGGCTACCATCAAGCCTACCTTTGAGTTAAGGGACAGCACAGGGGCCCCAGTCTTAAAGTCAGCCTAGGATTCCTTTTCCCATTGTTACATACCCAGTGAAACTCCTGCACTTGAATTACTCTATCTTATAAAATCTGTTTGTGTGAATAATTATACATGTAAACAACCATAGAAATGATGTATCAAGAGCCTCACACTCGCAGCCTAGTTATGAAGTTAGAATAATGCTGATGGCGGCCCTGCATACAATACCAAAGTAGCGCTGGTTTGGGCCTTTGATAAGTTGGCAGCAGTAAAAAGCTCAAGAAAAAGAATAAATAAGATGGGTTTTCAGGCTCCAAGGGTAAAAAAAGATCATAGGACAGTGCAGTGCTTGTATTGCAACCCCCTTCACCCCATCTCTAACACCCAAATCTATCATGGTGGCTTGCCCTCAACCTTTCTGTTCTGACACTGCAAAGTTACTTGCTATTTTTCGCTTTTATCTTGCCATTTTTTTTTTTGAGGGCCTTTTCAGATTGACTCACCGGCTTTTATTATTCCTATTTTTATTATCTATTTTCTTTGACACTAGTTTTCTTTTAAAATAGAATACATTACTTAATTTTCTTCATCCCAGCAATGCTGCCCTCTTGAAGGTTCAAAGTGCTTTTTTTCTGCCAACTAATGGTACATAAATGCCATATATAAATACCACTATATTTATCTGCTGCAAATTCCTATCATTTCTGTCATTTTCTTGTTTTATTTTATTTCGAAAAAACAAGATAACCATAGTTCACATTCTGAAATAAAACTATTTCTAGTATTTTATATCACTTTAATAATTCATACTGGTTGTTTGCTTTTTGTGTATCTTTGTATCATTGTACAAAGCAGATGGTAAAAGATTAGACAGGCTTATCATCTACAATCAAACAATGAAGCATTTTCCCTTTGGCAAGCTTGTCTTTTGTAGCTATGGTTAATAATTTGCTGGTAACAAATAATAAAGAAAAATAATAATAAATAAATATATATATATATATATATATATATATATATATTTATATGGACTGGTCTCTTATGTATATATAACTATATCTATATATATATGTATATATCTGTATCTATATATATATATATATATATATATATATATACCTAAGAGACCGGTCCATATAACTTACTGGGAAAAATTGACATCAGAGCGAGAGGTTCTCTACCAAGGACTCATTCTATTACTCAGAATGCAGAGCAGCTAAACATGGCTTTTTTTGTGACCAAGTTACATGGTTGCCCTAATGAAGTCATCTCACATTTTTTATTCGCTAAACCTATGTCTATGTGTATATAGTGTACAGTCACTGTGTTAATATACTCATCTACTGAGATAAGCGCCGTTCCAGTCTTCTGTGTGACGTCACCGCTAGTGATGAGCGAGTACTAAAAAGCTCGGGTGCTCGAGGCTCGGGCCGAGCATCCCAAGATACTCGTGTACTCGGCCCGAGCACCGAGCCCAATGTTATCCTATGGGAGACCCGAGTATTTTTGTGAAATGACCCCCGGCAGCATGTAGAAACCCTAAAAATGGCACAAAAGTCTCAGAAGAGTGCTCAAATGACATGGCAACAGCATGGGGAAGACCCCTTGAAGCATTTATCACTCAAAAGTCACAGCTGTGAACAATTTTGTCCGCGTTTTACGCCATTTTTACGGACTCACCAGAAAACCTTCCAAAATGACACCAAAATGAATTTTCATGGCGGAAATGTTAAGGGCACATACCCAATAGTGAGATAGAGCTGGTGTATGTTACTTTTTGAGATTAATACATGAAAGATTTTACGTAAAACATTGTGTGGCACTCCGATGTCCCTGAGAAGAGACGTACATAAAGGCCTCTGAGTCTAATGTGCCCATTTTGAGGAAGTGAGTCTTTGTAGTATTTTCCTTTGCCAGGGCAGTCCAAAATTGTGAGGTTCACCAATGCCCCTGCATACAGACGTGCATGAGGGCCTGTAAACCTGAAGTGCCCATTGTAAGGAAGTGGGTCTATTATAGTATAGCCCTTAGGCAGGGCAGCCAAAAATTGGGAGGCTCCACGTTGTCCCTGGATAGAGACGTGCATGAGGGCCTGTAAACCTGAAGTGCCCATTGTAAGGAAGTGGGTCTATTGTAGTATAGCCCTTAGGCAGGGCAGCCAAAAATTGGGAGGCTCCACGTTGTCCCTGGATAGAGATGTGCATGAGGGCCTGTAAACCTGAAGTGCCCATTGTAAGGAAGTGGGTCTATTGTAGTATAGCCCTTAGGCAGGGCAGCCAAAAATTGGGAGGCTCCACGTTGTCCCTGGATAGAGACGTGCATGAGGGCCTGTAAACCTGAAGTGCCCATTGTAAGGAAGTGGGTCTATTGTAGTATAGCCCTTAGGCAGGGCAGCCAAAAATTGGGAGGCTCCACGTTGTCCCTGGATAGAGATGTGCATGAGGGCCTCAAAACATTAAGTGTCCATTGTCAGGAAGTGGGTGTATTATAGTATAGCTCTTAGGCAGGGCAGCCAAAAATTGGGAGGCTCCACGTTGTCCCTGGATAGAGACTTGCATGAGGGCCTGTAAACATTAAGTGTCCATTGTCAGGAAGTGGGTGTATTATAGTATAGCCCTTAGGCAGGGCAGCCAAAAATTGGGAGGCTCCACGTTGTCCCTGGATAGAGACGTGCATGAGGGCCTCAAAACATTGTTCCCATTGCAAAGGAGCGGGTCTCCTGTCGTTGTAATGTCCATTCTGCAAAGAATGGGCAAAAAAATTTACCACTGGGGGTATACCTGAAACAAAGGCCTAACTATTGTAACGGTCATCATGGTGGCGCATGAGGAGAAGGAGGAGCAGTCTAGCGATTATCCAAAGTCCAGAAGTGTGTACCCATGGGTGAGTGGAGGTACATGGCAAATTCCCGTTACAAACTTTAAATTCCGCTCTCATTTGCTGGTGGTGTGGTGAAGTCTGGCCCAATCCAACCCTTGTTCATCTTGATCAGAGTCAGCCTGTCAGCATTTTCAGTTGACAGGCGGGTGCGTTTATCTGTAATGATTCCACCTGCGGCACTAAAAACACGCTCTGACAAAACGCTAGCGGCAGGGCAGGCCAGGACTTCCAAGGCGTAGAGAGCCAATTCATGCCACGTGTCCACCTTGGATATCCAATAATTGTAAGGCACAGAGGAATGTCGGAGTACAGTTGTTCGATCTGCAAGGTACTCCTTAAGCATCTAGGCAAACTTAGGATTTCTTGTGGCACTACCCCGCACCTCAGGGGCTGTGGTACGTGAGGGGCTGAGAAAACTGTCCCACATCTTAAAGACTGTTCCCCTACCTCTGGCGGATTGGACTTGTGCCTCTCTCGGCTGTACGCCTTGGTTGTCCACTGATTCCTGACCTGTGCCGCTAGCGTTTTGTGAGGGGAATGCTTTGCCTACTTCCGTGACTATGGCCTTCCGGAACTGCTGCATTTTGGTTGACCTCTCCGCCTCGGGAATAAGAGACATAAAGTTCTCCTTGTAGAGTGGGTCTAACAGTGTTACCAACCAGTAATGATTGTCGGCCAAGATGTTCTTAACGCGAGGGTCACGAGACAGGCAGCTTACCATAAAGTCAGCCATGTGCGCCAGACTCTTAACAGCCAGGACTTCAGTAGCCTGACCAACACGATGACTGAACATGCTGTCCTCCTCCTCCTCCTCCTCCTCCTCCTCCTCCTCATCTACCCTGTCCTCTGGCCAGCCACGCTGAACCGAGGATATGACTGGTGTGCATGTCATATCCTCAATTTGGCCGGAGAGTTGCTCCATGTCTTCATCCTCCTCCTCGTCATAGTCCTCCACTGCACGTTGTGATGAGACGAGGCTGGGCTGTGTGTTATCACCCACACCCACTACTGTTTCTTGCTGCAACTCATCGCGCTCCGCCTGCAATGCATCATGTTTGTTTTTGAGCAGAGACCGTTTTAGAAGGCAGAGTAGCGGTATGGTGACGCTAATAATGGCGTCATCACCACTCACCATCTTGGTGGAGTCCTCAAAGTTTTGGAGGATGGTACATAGGTCGGACATCCATCTCCACTCCTCAGGTGTTATGTGTGGAGTTTGACCCATTTCCCGACGGCTTAGGTGATGCAGGTACTCAACAACTGCCCTCTTCTGCTCACATATCCTGACCAACATGTGCAGAGTTGAATTCCAACGCGTGGGGACATCACACACCAGTCTGTGAGCCGGAAGATGCAAACGGCGCTGAAAGCCGGCAAGGCCGGCTGAAGCAGTAGGTGACTTTCGAAAATGTGCAGACAGGCGGCGAACTTTTACCAGCAGATCAGACAGCTCTGGGTATGACTTTAGAAACCGCTGAACCACGAGGTTGAGCACATGGGCCACGCATGGAACATGTGTCAGCTGGCCTCGCCTCAAAGCCGCCACCAGGTTCCGGCCATTGTCACACACGACCTTTCCTGGCTTTAGGTTCAGAGGTGTGAGCCAGTGATCTGCCTGCTGTTTCAGAGCTGTCCACACCTCTTCTGCATTGTGGGGTTTGTCACCTATGCAGATTAGCTTCAGCACAGCCTGTTGCCGCTTCGCCGAGGCAGTGCTGCAGTGCTTCCAGCTTGGGACTGGTGTGGAGGGTACAGTGGATGAGGATGCGCAGGAGGAGGAGGAGGCTGAAGAGCATGACATTCCGGAGCTGTAGAGTGTGGGTGAAACCCTGACTGAGGTAGGGCCTGCAAACCTTGGTGTGGGAAGGACGTGTTCCGTCCCTCGCTCAGACTGGGTCCCAGCTTCCACAATATTAACCCAGTGTGCCGTCAACGAGATGTAGCGGCCTTGCCCACAAGCACTTGTCCACGTGTCTGTGGTTAGGTGGAACTTTGGGGGAAACAGCGTTGTTCAGGGCACGTGTGATGTTTTGTGACACGTGGTTATGCAACGCGGGGACGGCACACCGGGAGAAATAGTGGCGGCTGGGGACCGAGTAACGTGGGACAGCTGCCGCCATCAGGTCGCGGAATGCTTCTGTCTTCACCAGCCTAAAAGGCAACATTTCCAGCGCAAGCAGTCGCAAAATGTTAGCATTTAGAACTGTGGCATGTGGGGCGTTGGCAGTGTATTTGCGCCTGCGTTCAAAGGTTTGCTGAATGGATAACTGAACGCTGCGCTGGGACAAGGACGTGCTTGATGATGGTGTTATTTCTGCGTAGGCAACTGCAGGTGCAGGACCGGAGGAGGCTTGTTCGCAGGCAGCATGGACAGGGGATTGGCTCGCATGCACAACCAGCGAAGACGTAGCAGTGACATCAGCAAGCACTGCTCCTCGACTCTGTTGTACTTCCCACAAAGTCGGGTGCTTGGCTGACATGTGCCTGATCATGCTGGTGGTGGTCAGGCTGCTAGTTTTGGTACCCCTGCTGATGCTGGCACGGCAGGTGTTGCATATGGCCTTTTTAGAATCATCTGGAGCCAACTTAAAAAACTGCCAGACTCGGGAAGACCTAACATTTGTACAGGCACCTTGTGTCGTGTTGTTGTTCCGGGGAACGGTTGCCTGACTTCTGCCTGGAGCCACCATCCTGCTTCTTACTGCTTGTTGGGATGCTACGCCTCCCTCCCCCTGTGCACTGCTGTCCTCGCTCTGCATATCCTCCTGCCAGGTTGGGTCAGTTACTGGATCATCCACCACGTCGTCTTCCTCTTCCGCACCCTGCTCCTCCTCCTGACTTCCTGACAATTGTGTCTCATCATCGTCCACCCCTTGTTGAGACACGTTGCCAACTTCGTGAGAACGTGGCTGCTCAAATATTTGGGCATCTGTATATACGATCTCCTCATGACCCACTTCAACATGAGCTGGCGAGAGGCCAGAATGTGCGAATGGAAACGTGAACAGCTCTTCCGAGTGTCCAAGTGTGGGATCAGTAATGTCCGAGGACGTGTACTCAGCCTTGTGGTAGGAAGGAGGATCAGGTTCTGAAATGTGCGGTGCAGTATCACGGCTACTGACACTTGACCGTGTGGAAGACAGAGTGTTTGTAGTGGTGCCAATCTGGCTGGAAGCATTATCCGCTATCCAACTAACAACCTGTTGACACTGGTCTTGGTTCAAGAGCGGTGTACTGCTGCGGTCCCCAAGAATTTGGGACAAGACGTGCGAGCGACTAGATGTGGCCCTTTGTTGTGGCGAAATTAGAGCTTGCCAACGACCTCAGCCTCTGCCTGCACCACCATCACGTCCACTTCCTTGTTCCTTGCCAACGCCCTTGCGCATTTTGCAATGCTGTGCTGACGTGTATTCACTAGACTTGTGCGTTATATCCAAGTTTGTGCAAATCGTGCACCTGTACGCTGCCACCGACAGGCACACACGTGCGGTTTTTAAATGCAAGCACGGACGCACTAAGAACCTAACAGGTTTTTAGGAGAAAAAATTACTGAGAAGTCTGACACTATCAGCCGCTGCTGACTGACGTGTATTATACACTAGACTTGTGCGTTATATAATAATAGTTTGTGAAAAACGCACACAAGTGCACCTGTACGCTGCCACCGACAGGCACACACGTGCGGTTTTTAAATGCAAGCACGGACGCAATAAGAACCTAACAGGTTTTTAGGAGAAAAAATTACTGAGAAGTCTGACACTATCTGGACTGTTTTAGACTGTGTACACCAGCCACAGATATGATGAAGGCTGGTATACGGTCACCACTAGGAATGGCTATATACCCTGCCTGCCTGCCTGCCTGCCTGTATACTGCTACAATAGTCCTGACAAGGACTCTTCTGGTCACTAGCCTGTATTCCGACCTTGCTATACCCTGCCTGTATACAGCAACAATAGTCCTGAGAAGGACTCTGCTACTGTACTCCGACCTGGCTATACCCTGCCTGCCTGTATACAACTAGAATAGTCCTGAGAAGGACTTCTGGTCACACTGTTTGCAGCCCTGCTACGGAAATAGCTATAAAGGGCCGCAAACCTTTCCCTGAAGCAGCGACACTCTCCCTGCACTGACTGTCTGGATGGCTGTGTGCAGAGCACAGCGCGCCCGCCGGTATAAAGGCTCAGTCACGCTGTGCGAGCCGGCCAATCACTGCAATTCCACAACTAACAGGGCTGTGGCATTGCAGTGGTCTGCCAGCCAATCCCTGCATGAGGGCTGGCTCTCAAAAGAGCGCCAACATGCAGGGATGAAGACCACGAGTACAGCACGAGTATCGCGAGATTACTCGGTCCCCACCGAGTAGCCCGAGTACAGTGATACTCGTGCGAGTACCGAGTAGTAACAAGCATACTCGCTCATCACTAGTCACCGCCCTTCAGACTCTCTATATCTCTCTGTGCTCTGCGAGACCCAGAAGTAACTTTTCTAATGTAAGCCTAGGGAACAGCAGAACGAGGTCCCAAAGGTTTCAATTGTAAAAGAGATTTCTGGGTCAAAGACAGAGCATAGAGTGATACAGATAGTCTGAAGAGCGGTGACGTCACTCAAAAACTAATCGTAAAAAAGGATGTAATTATCACAGTTGCAGAGGGTGCAACTGCGACCAACCCGTAAACGAGGGGTGCCTGCCAACACCAGCGCCTATATCAGTTGGATATGCATCCTCTGCTGGCGGTGAGTGCCCCCTTCCCCATTTGTCCAGGGTCCTGTGCTGTCACTTGCCCAGGTATGCCGGTTGGTGACGCTGGCCTTGCCCAGGATGAATAACATTATACCAGATAGGGACGGATAAAGTAGATAACTACGGGAAGGGACCCAGGCTTGGGAACATTATTACAGAAAGGGAACCTGGGAAAGGTGACATTATTACTGGAAAGGGCCCAATATTGGGGACATTGTTACTGGAAGGGGCCTAGAATTGGGGACATTGTACCTGAAAATGACTGTGATGAAGGAGCTTAATACAGGAAGGATGGGGGACATTTTTAAATAAAAGTATCAGGGACTTTATTACAGGATGGGGGACATTATTATATAGCTTGTGAACATGTATCTCTTTATAGGATCTAGATTGGCCCATACATTTGACCAACATGCAGTTGGGGACCCATATACAAATTTTGCACATCAGATTCTAGATACACCTTTGATGGGAATGGTGCTGAATGAGATGGCAGTTGTCGAGCATATTAAGACACTCACGTTACATTATTTACATATATATATATATATATATATATATATATATATATATATATATATATATATATATATATACATACATATACAGTACAGACCAAAAGTTTGGACACACCTTCTCATTCAAAGAGTTTTCTTTATTTTCAGGACTCTGAAAATTGTAGATTCGCATTGAAGGCATCAAAACTATGAATTAACACATGTGGAATGAAATATTTAAAAAAGTGTGAAACAACTGAAAATATGTCCTATATTCTAGGGTCTTCAAAGTAGCCACCTTTTGCTTTCATTACTACTTTGCACACTCTTGGCATTCTCTTGATGAGCTTCAAGAGGTAGACACCGGAAATGGTTTTCCAACAGTCTTGAAGGAGTTCCCAGAGATGCTTAGCACTTGTTGGCCCTTTTGCCTATACTCTGGGGTCCAGTTCACCCCAAACCACCTCGATTGGGTTCAGGTCTGATGACTGTGGAGGCCAGGTCATTTGGCATAGCACCCCAACACTCTTCTTCTTTGTCAAATAGCCCTTACACAGCCTGGAGGTGTGTTTGGTGTCATTGTCCTGTTGAAAAATAAATGATGGGCCAACTAAATGCAAACCGGATGGAATAGCACGCCATTGCAAGATGCTGTGGTAGGCATGCTGGTTCTGTATGCCTTCAATTTTGAATAAATCCCCAACAGTGTCACCAGCAAAGCACCCCCACACCATCACACCTCCTCCTCCATGCTTCACGGTGGGAACCAGCCATGTAGAGTCCATCCATTCACCTTTTCTACAAAGACACGGTGGTTGGATCCAAAGATCTCAAATTTGGACTCATCAGACCAAAGCACAGATTTCCACTGGTCTAATGTCCATTCCTTGTGTTCTTTAGCCTAAACAAGTCTCTTCTGCTTGTTGCCTGTCCTTAGCAGTTGGTTTCCTAGCAGCTATTTTACCATGAAGGTCTGCTGCACAAAGTCTCTTCTTAACAGTTGTTCTAGAGATGAGAAGGTGTGTCCAAACTTTTGGTCTGTACTAAAAAGCTCATGGTAGGGCTTCATGAATGATGCAATGTAATTCTACATTTCTCCAGTAGTGGCCACTGCCAGGTAAATGTCTCGCTGGCTATATATTTATTTATTTAAATATATACACATGTACTGGTTCCATTCAGCTGATTTCTAGTTATAGGGGACTTATTTGTTGTAGGTGTCTAAGAACTTACTGGTGGGTAGTTGCTAACTAGCTGACTGTAATGGCGCGGCAGCGATCTTTCTTTGCTCAGAGTAGTCATGAACCGCTCATGACGGCGATTATCTTTCTTCTGGTAATGTCACCTCAGCAGAGCAGATTCTTCTCTTCAATTCTGCTCTGTCAACAGGGCACCATTAACAATGTCATGCTGATTGACTGTCATGCTGATTGACAACCGGCTCCCCGCTGCCTAAATGTGGGGAGCCAGCTATCAATCAGCATGGCGTCACGACAAGCGGATCAACTTTCTCTCAGAGAATCCTTCCAGAGGAATAGCAACCTCTAGACACTGGCCATGTGAGAAACAAACAGACACCATTATAACATATGGGGACACACCCATGGGGCGAGGCATGTGAATAGGCAGACACACCCTAAAGAGTTTAGTAGTACAGGTCCCAGACTCACTATCTAACAGGCCCCATCGACACAGCAGAGTGAAACAGAAAGAGCTGCTCTGTTGACATGACGTTAATGGAAGCAGGAGAGTTAAGAACTACCTAACAATACGTTCTTAGCCCAATGTGAAAAAAAAATCCAAAGTCCCATATAACTCCGTTAATTCCAAAGTACTCCAATCCAACAATGCTAGCATGAGAATATAGAGATTTTTTTTTATTTAAAGGGGTTGTCCACTACTTGGACAATTGCTCTTTAATGAGCATGTTTAGCACTTACACTCGCTTATGGTGTCAGTGCCATTCCAGCAGTGTCGGTGTAGCGCCCTGGAGAACCAGGTACACGCACATTTAGGCCCCCACACTCCGCCAGTTCTCAAAGGGTTACATCAGCCGACCTGAAATCCTAGTCACCCCCCCTCAGGGCAAGACATGCACACCAGTGGGCGTAACCAAGCGGTTGGGACACACCCACCTAGGGATCTAGACAGCCCAGGGAGGGAAAACAAGTAGTTCAAGTTTGTAGTTCAAGTTGAGAGGAGGTGGGCTGGAGCTAAGTGTAACTCCAGCAGAGTTCAAGTTGAACGGTGCCAGGGTTGGATCCCTGGTGCCTCTGGCTAGGTGGCAGACGGTAGCCATAGTCTGTAGGAGACGCGAAGACGGCTGCGGGGATCCAGAGTGGACCGGGACAGGGTAGTGGCTCGTCGGTGCAGCCACCGGAGAACCGACCGGAAACCGTACGCACAGAAAGGAGGTACTCGGACCCTGAAGCCGGGACCAAAACCAGCGGCCCAGCTAACTCACTGATTGAGGGCAGAATTATAGGTTCTGTCCCAACCTAAGTCCCAAAAAGTAGACAACCACCCACAGCAAGGGATAGTGGCCACCGCTAGGGCCTGTAGATCCCACGAGTCAGCGTCAGACGGACACGGCTCCCAAACAAAGAACCGGGAGCGGGAACCTGAGTTACACACCAGGCAGTCCCATTTTCTACAAACAGTGCAGAGGAGAAAGGCTCAACTACCACACCCGGGCGAGGACACCGATACAACCATCTGCGGAGGCCAGCCACCATCATTTTAGTTTACCACAAGACTTGTGTACTTCTTCTTATCGTGAGTAACATCTCCGGCCTGGCCGGGTGTGCCGGTCCCTGCACCGCCACTCCTCAGCACAGAGACACTGGGCCCCGGGGCATCCATCCCTACCCACAGAGGGGTTAACAACCAGCTGCCATTACACCTCCCCGGGCCTCCCATAACTGCAGTGGTGGTGCCGTACCTCACCACACACCGTGGGTGGCGTCACAGACAACCTCCCTTGTAAATAAAACCCCCCTTTTCACTCGTGGGCGGCGAGCCC
Organism: Anomaloglossus baeobatrachus; assembly: GCF_048569485.1. Lineage (NCBI taxonomy): Eukaryota > Metazoa > Chordata > Amphibia > Anura > Aromobatidae > Anomaloglossus > Anomaloglossus baeobatrachus. The sequence goes on along the minus strand of NC_134357.1, from coordinate 62,502,553 downwards.
GGGTCCGGTTCCCACTCAAGCCACGGAGAAGCCCCGGACCCGAGCATCCCCTCGCAGCCCCTCGCAGAGGTCTGGCCCCCTCGTCTGCGACATCGGTACTCGCTCTTTTGGGTCTCGTTATATTGTTACATCATGTGAGCCCCATGCCCAATCAGAATTGGCTTCACTCTCTCACCTTTAGACAAATCAAACATCAAGAAGTAGTAAGGGCAGCAACTGGCTGCTCACTTTCTCTTTATGCTTGGAGAGTGAAGCCAGCACTGATTGGGCTCAGGCCTCACGTGACAACAATGTCACTTGAGACCCTGGGAGAGGAAGTGCTGATACCGCTAGAATAGTGTTGGAATCATAGATGAATATAAATGTTGTTATTTTACCCAGGGCAAACATGCTGACTGAGAAGGGGTTCTCTGAATAGTGGACAAATCCTTTAAAGAGAACCTGTCACCAGATTTGACCCCTAAAAGCTGCGGCCAGCACCGGTGAGCTCTTATATACAGCATTCTAGAACTCTGTATGTAAGAGCCCAGGCCATGCTATATAACGTAAAAAACATTTTTCAATACTGACCTAGGAGGCAGATTGGTCCGATGGGAGTCTTCGCTCTCTGCTCTGGCTACTCCTCCATCTTCTGTGATCTCCGTCCTCCTGCCAGTCCTGTGCATGACGCGTCCGGTATCAATCACAGAGAGGGCTCCATTGCGCTCTTGCGCATGCGCACTTTGATCTGCCCTGCTGAGTTCAGAGCAAAGGACTTTAATGCGCAAGTGTGAATAAAGGTCAAATACTGCCCGCGCATGCGCAATGCGCACTACATGACTTTGATCTGCCTTCAGCCAGGCAGATCAAAGTGCGCCTGCACAAGAGTGCAATGGAGCCCTCTCTGTGAATGACGCCAGACGTATCATGCACGGGGCTGGATAGGAGGACAGAGATTGCAGAAGACGGAGGAAGCGCCGGACAGGAGAGCAGCGACACCCATCGGACTTATCTATTCCCTTAGGTGAGTATTATAAAAGTGTTTTTTGCATTATACAAAGCGGCCTTGACTCTTATATACAGTATTCTATAACGCTGTATATAAGGGATCACTGGTGGTGACCGCAGCTTATAGTCGCCAAATCTGGTGACAGATTCCCTATAAGTTAACATTTGGTTAGTAGCCTAGTGGGAAAACCTGCAAAGTATCAAAAAACACTGGATTCCTAATATTGCCAAATACATCTCTCTATACAATGCAGAAAGTCAATGCCCCAAGGGTTTCCATTGTTTAATAACCCAAACATCCCACTAATATTATCGGGAACTCTGTCCTTATATGTAAATGTTTCAAAGTGTCATTTAACATCTAAATTTTATCATTAGTATTCTACAGAAGGTTAAGTAGTTTTAAGAAAGAGCCCTCCATAACTTCTCCTTAGTGGTAATTGATGGTTGTGACATTGTAACCTAAAATACTTCAGCCATTCTAACCAATATAGAGCAAGATTTGTTACATTTCTCCTGCTATTAAATCCTCGCTGTCATCTGTCTTGATGCTGAAGTTTAATCACAGAGACAGCTCCTTGAGTTCTCTATGGAAGTCTTGTATTACATGTAATGTATTAATCCTCTAATGAGCCTCCATTCACCAAGGACATCTATCTGTATAAAAAGTAAGGTCATTTAGTAAGTATTAATTTGTCACTTTTAGATTAAAGGTGATTGAGAGCGCCTGGCTCTTACAAACTCATTTTCTTTAACAATGGAGCTTCTAAAACCATTGAAATGATTATAACACTTTGTACACTGGGAATAAGTGGAACATGTACGACAATTATCCTCGGAAACAATAGACTTCTCTTTAAGCTACAGTGAAGGTGCTATTATGAGAGGGGATGTGGCGGCTTCAATTGCTTCCTCCGTAGAGTGCAAAAAACAAGTTGATTAAGCTATAGATTTTATGTATCATGCAATGCCGCTTTATATAAAATGTATCGGGGCAAGTGTAACATTTGACGCCATTCGGAAGGAAATGACTTGGTGAAATAACCATAGGATATGTTATTGCTCCAATGTCAAAAAAACATTGTGTCTTGTAATTCCTGTAACCTTGCTTCTAGAAGTGATTATGCGCCAATCTGAATGGTAGTTATTTGACTCTTCATTGCTTTGTAATAATAATATGGATTTATGCATTCCTTCAGCCAAGATGAAAATGTAACTTTGTCTTTGTATTTAACTACTAGCTGTACTACTAGCTGTACTACCCGGCTTCGCCGGGGTTAATAACTGTTGTTAACAAAATATAATGTATTAACAAAAATGTATTCTGCACACAAAAACCACAAAACAAATAGATAGAAATGTAATTATTAAAATGCAAAAACTAAGCTAATAGAAGCATTTCACAACATATATTTCAACACCACAGATATTCCACACAGATTTAACTAAATTGGCCAGGTAATGCTCCGTCTGTCTCTTTCCAGGTCTGTCTCTTTCCCTGTCTGTCTCTTTCCCCGTCTGTCTCTTTCCCGTCTACCTGTGTCTGTCTGTCTCTTTTTATGTCTGTCTCTATCTCTCTGTTTCTTTTTCCATCTGTCTCTTTCTAGGTCTGTCTCTTTCTCAGGTCTGTCTCTTTCCCCGTCTGTCTCCTTGTCTATTTCTCTGTCTCTTTCCCCGTCTGTCTCTATCAAGGTCTGTGTCTTTCCCCGTCTATCTTTGTCTGTCTCTCTGGCTGTCTCATCCTTCCCTGTCTGCCTGTCTCTGTCCCTGTCTGCATGTCTGTCTGTCTCTTTCCCCATCTGTCTCTTTCCCCATCTGTCTCTTTCCCCATCTGTTTCTTTCCAAGTCTGTCTCTTTCCAGGTCTGTCTCTTTCCAGGTCTGTCTCTTTCCAGGTCTGTCTCTTTCCAGGTCTGTCTCTTTCCCCGTCTGTCTCTGTTTGTCTCTTTCACCATCTGTCTCTGTCTGTCTCTTTCACCGTTTGTCTCTGTCTGTCTCTTTCCCCGTCTGTCTCTCTGTCTGTCTCTCTCTGTCTCTCTCTATCCGTCTCCCCACCAACATCTTATTACCTCACATATAAGCTTCTTATACTGTGAATGTCTTTTGTTCCTATAGCAACCAATCACAGCTCCTGCTAATAATCTGTAGTTCTAGGCTCCATTGACTTTAATGGAGGCATGTTTTTTGGAGAGTAACTGTAAAGCGCGGGGTTACATTTTCCTGTCAAAACATAGTCTACGACGTTCCCTGGGTCACATGAGGTGTCTGTGCAAAATTTCGTGATTGTAAATGCGATGGTGCGGATACACTTTTCGTTTCACTTTTTCCCCATTATGTAGATAGGGGCAAAATTGATTGGTAAATTGGAACACGCGGGGTTAAAATTTCGCCTCACAACATAGCCTATGACACTCTCGGGGTACAGACGTGTGAGTGTGCAAAATTTTATGGCTGTAGCTGCGACGGTGCAGATGCCAATCCCAGACACACATACATACATACACACATTCAGCTTTATATATTACATTTCTACCCCAGACTTCTAAGTCAATGTTTTTATTTTTTTACTTTTTCTTTTACAAAAGAATCTCTTTACTACTGGTTATATGAACTCTCGAGGGGTTAATCTTGGGGAGGGGTCTGCACTTCATCTCTGTCTTGAGACTGTAATAGTCTATGGACTCTTTTCTGTCTATAAACTCTTTCATTGCAACTGCCATACTCCACTCATGCCCATTTGCAATAAGGGAAGGATATGTGTGCTTCCAATAAGGCAACCCAAAGGAAAGATTTTAAAGGGAATCTGTAGGCAGGTTTTTGCTACCTCATGAGAGCAAAGAGATCCTGAATCCAATGATGTATCACTTAGATTAGTTGGTGCAGCCATTCTCACACAATCAGAAGTTTTAGATTTAGTTATGTAGCAGAGCTGAGAGAGCTGTCCCGCCCACACCAGCCTCTCTATAGCAACAGTACATTGACAGTGAGGTGTCACTCAGAAGAGGGGGCGTGCTTGACTGCTGTGCGCCTGACATTGCAGCTCAAGCAATGAGAAGTCCAGCTGCTTAAACAAATATAGCAAATAAACAACAGATCGGACCTCGACAAGACAGGCATCCCTGAGATCTTTGTTTTAACCCTTGAAACATACTTTCTTCAGATTACATAGCAAATACCCGCTAAAGACACCTGCCATCACGATCCTCCTGTGAACATCAGCCCATTGTCGGAGTTCATAGGAGATTGTGAATTTTGATATACAAAGCGGTGCTGATGGACTGCCCTGTATAGCACAAGCAATAGGCCAATTCCAGCCTCAAGTCCCCTAAAGGGACTACCAAATACAAGAAAAGGTAAAAAAAACTAGAAGTTTTAAAAAAATATTAAAAAACAAATTCAGTCACACTCCAACCTCTCCACCATGGCCAGGACCAAAGAGCTGTCTAAGGACACTAGGGGCAAAATTGTAGACCTGCACAAGCTGGGATGGGCTTCAGGACAATAGGCAAGCAGCTTGGTGAGAAGGCAACAACTGTTGGCGCAATTATTAGAAAATGGAAGAAACACAAGATGACTGTCAATCTTACTCGGTCTGTGGCTCCATGCAATAACTCACCTTGTAGGGTAAAGATGATTCAGAAAAAGGTCAGGAATCAGCCTAGAACTACATGAGAGGACCTAGTCAATGACTTGAAAAGAGCTGGCACCACAGTATCAAAGACTACCGTTAGTAACACACTATGATATCATGAATTAAAATCTTGCAGGGCACTAAAGGTCCCCCCTGCTCATGCCAGTACATGTCCAGGCCTGTTTGAAGCTCGCCAATGACCATCTGGATGATTCAGAGGAGGTATGGGAGGTCATGTGGTCAGATGAGACCAAAATAGAACGTTTTGGTATCAATGCCACTGGCCGTGTTTAGAGAAGAAGGATGAGTACAACCCCAAGAACAAAAATGAAACCATGAAGCATGGGGGTGAAAGCATCATACTTTGGGGGTGCCTTTTTGCAAAGGGAAGAGGATGACTGCACCATATTGAAGGTAGGATGGATGGGGTCATGTATTGCAAGATTTTGGCCAATAACCTCCTTCCCTCAGTAAGAGCATTGAAGACGGGTCATGGCTGGGTCTTCCTGCATGACAATGACTCAAAATACACAGCCAGGGAAACTAAGGTGTGGCTCCATAAGAAGCATTTCAAGGTTCTGGAGTAGCCTAGCCTGTCTCCAGATCTGAGCCCAATAGAAAATCTGTATGGAGGAGAGGGCCAAAATCCCTGCCGCAGTGGATGAAAACTTGGTCAAGAACTACAGGAAACCTCTGATCTCCACACTTGGAATTGTTTTGCAGTTTTCCAGTACATTCTATGGCAGAATGAATGTGTCATTAAAAACTACAACTTGCTACACAAAAAACAAGCACTCCTGCAGCTATATGGTTAGAAAAATAAAAAAGTTATGGCTCTTGGAAGAAAGGGAGGAAAAAACAAAAAATGGAAAAGCGCTCAGAGGTGAAAGGGTTAATTGAATGGTTTTGGCCATATTCTGTCTTAGAACAACTACAGAATATTGCTCATCACTGTTATATAACTGTAATATGTTAAATTTTTGATTTTCAGGCTCCATACCTCATCATCCACTACTGCTTTGAGTGTGAGACTACCTTAATTTCATAGGCAATCATCTTGTCTATCTCAAGCATAAATTCGACTTCAAACTATTTATCATATGATTACTTATGAAGATTTTTGTCATGTCACTGCATTGTTACTGTTTTGCTCCTGTGGTGGAAGAATCTTTTTTTTTCTGTAAACTACAAATTACAACCTGTTCTCACATTTCCTAATAGCTCAGTGTGTTATTAGGTTGATTTCCAAGTAAAAGGTCTCTGGTTTGAATCAAGGAGTAGCCATGAAGATGATTTCCCAAGTAATGAGAAACAGCATTATCCAGCTCATCAATAGTGGTCTTTTAGCCAAGAAAATTTGCCAAACTGTATCATGTGAGTAAATTAAGAATTGGAAGAATATGAAATGAAGTCCGTCCATCCATTCAGAAGCCAAGAGGTGACGTCCAGGAAAAATATCGGAGTCAACAAATTGTCTTATCACAAGGTCTATCAGTTCTAGTTCAACAACCACAGCAGTGGAGGTGGCTTGAATGCTTTCCAAATAGCGAGATCACAGATGTCCATGCAAGCACCGTGCAATGCACGTTACAAAAGTCTGTAATGGTGCTCCAAAAAAACATGAAGAAGCCTCAACTTCCATTTCCATCATAAGAAGCATCAGTTCAAGTTGGCAAAAAAATATGAAAAATGGACAGTGGAAAATTTGAAACGGGATTTGGAGCAATGAGGTGAAAGTCAACAGACTAATCTTTGATGGGTGCAAATGGGTCTGGAGGGAAAAAGGAGCTAATGGATTGAGAAATTGAAGGAACTGTCAAATTCGGTGGAGGAAGCCTGATGATATGGGGGTGTTTCACAACCAAAGACATTGGATACTTGACCAGGATCAATGGTGGTCTCAATGCTGAGCTATATGTGAGTATTCTACAAAATGACCACTGAAGCTATTTTAGAGAGCACCACCTCCAGGATTAAATAATCCAACAATAAAGGGATAAGGGATCACCCCAACACACCAATAGAGGCATAGAGAAGGAAGCAAGGTGGTGTGCAAAACTGAGGGATACACCTTTAAAGAAAATACAAATTTTGGTCTTTATTATAAACAAAGTGGACACAAACACATTAAAATCACTTAAAAAGGCATGTAAAAAGCCTCCATCTTCCTTGTTTGATCCCTGTAGAAGACAAACACCCCTCTAGCTGTATACAATAGTCACAATATACAGGTAAGTTTAGTACAGGGCTAAGTTAATATGTATACAAACAGGAGTCACTCAACGGAAACTAGGCATGAATATAAACTTTGCCCTAAAAATGGATACATAAAGAAATAACAAATACCACATACCCTTAGATCATAAACAGCAGAAGTAGAATGTCATTCTACCCCTGACAAAGCTGTCCCATGTGACAGCGATACGCGTGGGGAACTTGTAATCCGGCCCTGGCTATTTCTTGTTATGGATCTCACTATCTGGTAAATCCAGCTATTGCTGGTAGTATCTGGGCTTTGTTTTCAGGGATCTCTCTATATCATCTGGGTTGCATATCATTGCTAATTTATATGTGCTGTTTATGATCTATGGGTATGTGGTATTTGTTATTTCTTTATGTATCCATTTTTGGTGCAAAGTTTATATTCATGCCTATGATCTAGTTACCGTTGAGCGACTCCTCTTTCCTTCCTTCTCTATCCTACAAAATGAGTTACTTCATACACTCGAGTACTATGGTAAACAAAAGAACAAAAATCCAGCACGACACTCGAGTACTATGGGTATGCGAAAGATGACATAGTGTTTTAGAAGGACAACGACCAGAAGCATATGTCGAGATTGGCAAAAAAATAGTTGAATTACAATGAAGTAGAGGTACTGGATTTGCCCCAACAGTCCCAAAACTTCAACCCAATTGAGGTAGTGTTGAGAGCCAAAGGTGGATTTACAAAATGCTAATAAAATAATAAAAATTAACATTTTTATTTTTAAGAGCAAAACAGTAACATTGAAGTGACATGACAAGAATCTGCATAATTAATAATATGCTAAATAGTTGGAAGTTAAATTTATGCATGAAATAGCCAAGATGATTGTCTAGAAAATGAAGGTTGTGTCACATTCGAAGCTGTAGTGGATGGTTAGATATGGAGCCCGAAAGTCAAAAGGTCCAAACATTGTTACCCTTTTGCTCATTAGTGTAATCACTAGTGACATTATACGCAGAAGATTTTTATATATATATATATATATATATATATATATATATATATATATATATATATATAGTCTACAGTTAGTGATGAGTAAGCATTACTGTACTCTATCAAGAAACAAGCAGCGCCGAGTATCGCGTGGTGCTTGAGTGCTCGGGTTACAGCGAAGCAGATTCTATCAATGATTGAAGCCATCTAACTGGAGCAGGGAATTTCCCCAGCAAAGTGAAAGGACTCCTCACTAAGCTGGACATATAATTGAAGGAAGGATGAATGGACAAATGTACCAAGACATTCTTGATAAAAATCATCTGCCATCTACAAAGATGATGAAGATGAATTGTGGGTGGAATTAAAGCTCAGAGTTCATAGAAGGAGTACAGAGAACCTTCAGGATTTGAAAAGTCTTGTGTGGAAGAATGGACCAAAATCACACCTGAGCACTACACGTGACTAAGTTCTCCATACAGGAAGCGTCTTGAAGCTGTCATCACCAACAAAGGTGGTGGTGTATGAAGTATTAAATAAATAAATAAATAAATACATTTCAATAAGTGTGTTCAATACCTTGTCCCTCTGTCATTTCTCATTATTCCACATCACTAAATTTTTGAACAACAAAGGTTTGATCTATTTGCTTGTGTGGATTGGATGGGTTGTCCGTGACATCTGGTGAGAAATTCATGTTAATAGAACGTTTAGGAATTAGTTTAAAACAATATTTAGAAAATTGGAGACGTATTCCGTTCAATACTTATATCACTATATACCTATATATATATATAGTTTCAACCAAGAAAAGTTGAAGACCAGCTCACCTGTCCGAGCTCATGCCCAATTGTATGCCTATTTCTTCCTTGTTGCACGGATCCGGAATGGGAGAACATCCAGGAAAATATGAAACAAGCAAATGGATCCAGCAAATACAAGGCGTCTCCAGGTGGCAGTAAAACATTTTTTTCCAACTTTATTGTGCACTATTTAAAAATTCCAGAGCTCTTGACAGTAAGTTATAATGTATGGTACACGCAGTAGCGGACTACGCGTTTCGGCAGTAGCAACCGCCTTCTTCACGGTCCCAAACCATGAAGACCGTGAAGAAGGCGGTTGCTACTGCTGACACGCTTAGTCCGCTACTGTGTGTACCTTGCATTATAACTTTCTGTCAAGAGCTGTGGAATTTTTAAATAGTGCACAATAAAGTTGGAAAAAATTTTTTTACTGCCACCTGGCAATGCCTTGTATTTGCTTGTTTCACACATATACATATATATATATATATACATATATATATATATATATATATATATATATATATATATATATATATATACATACACAGTACAGACCAAAAGTTTGGACACACCTTCTCATCTCTAGAACAACTGTTAAGAGAAGGCTTAGATAGACGGATTCTACATGGCTGGTTCCCACCGTGAAGCATGGAGGAGGAGGTGTGATGGTGTGGGGGTGCTTTGCTGGTGACACTGTTGGGGATTTATTCAAAATTGAAGGCATACTGAACCAGCATAGCTACCACAGCATCTTGCAGCGGCGTGCTATTCCATCCGGTTTGTGTTTAGTTGGACCATCATTTATTTTTCAACAGGGCAATGATCCCAAACACACCTCCAGGCTGTGTAAGGGCTATTTGACTAAGAAGGAGAGTGATGGGGTGCTACGCCAGATGACCTGGTCTCCACAGTCACCAGACCTGAACCCAATCGAGATGGTTTGGGGGTGAGCTGGACCACAGAGTGAAGACAAAAGGGCCAACAAGTGCTAAGCATCTCTGGAAACTCCTTCAAGACTGTTGAAAACCATTTCCGGTGACTACCTCTTGAAGCTCATCAAGAGAATGCCAAGAGTGTGCAAAGCAGTAATCAAAGCAAAAGGTGGCTACTTTGAAGAACCTAGAATATAAGACATATTTTCAGTTGTTTCACATTTTTTTTAAGTATTTCATTCCACATGTTTTAATTCATAGTGTTGATGTCTTCAATGTGAATCTACAATTTTCAGAGTCCTGAAAATAAAGAAAACTCTTTGAATGAGTAGGTGTGTCCAAACTTTTGGTCTGTACTGTATATATATATATAGATATATATATATATATATATATCTATATATATATATATACACACAGACACTTTATGTTTAGGATCACTTTGTCAAATCTGAACATTTGAGAGTACAGGACATAGTTCTCTACATTTAATTAATTTTCCTTTTTTCTCAAGGCAGAGCCGCATATATCCAGTCAGAGAAAGAGGATATTATGAAAATAGATTTTTGGCTTTGAATCTTTGCAGTTACATTTGTCTTTTTTCTTTATTGTATGTCTTTTGTCCTATTTACACTGATACATAATAATCTGTCCTAGTTTATGACGTGCTATGTGGAAAGAGATATTCTGAGGCTGAGAGGGAAGGTTTCTTCAGAGCAGACATTTGTTCAGTGAAGTCCTCCTGCTAACAATATAGTTGACAGGCAATCTACCAATCCCATTCAGCACGGAAATTGATTCTATGGTGAACCACACAGCGAGTCAAAGCCTGAAAAGCAATGCGAGTTTGAATGAAAGATCGAGGGGCCTGCTCCGCACTGCTAATAACTACTGTGTCCCAATAAATAGGAATGGCTTACAAATTGCACGCCGCTCTGACTTCTTTTGAGTTTGACATACTCCATCCAGCTTCTTATAAACAAAAGGCAGCAGGCCAGGAAAAAAAATGAAGTCGTCTATTGAGGTATTGATCATTTGCTGACATGACCTCACTGTGCCCCGGCTAATGTACCAGAACTCACTGTACAGTCTACGCCGAAGACTCAAAGTGACCAAGCACATGGCCATATTACAACACTGCACAACGATCATTATGGCACCTACAGAAATGCTACAGACAACATTTGTATCATTCCAAGGCATTATTCCTATATATGCTATTTATGTGCTGTTTTGTTTCTGCAGACATTTATACTCATATGGGCACCGTCGGACTGGCTACCGGAGGAATCTACAGTAATGCCAGGCCTGGATTCAGGTACCTCTATTGCACTCCGGAGCTCTCACCTAAGCTCTGAAGTGCAGCCTGGACTAAGCTGCGAGCGCCGAGTGACTGATTCCCCGGCGATTGCGGTTCAGTTCATGACAGCTGCAGACAGGCCGGCATGATCTCTGGTGCTCTAACCTGAACTCCGGTGAGCACCAGAGATCACCCCTGCCTGTTGCTGAACATGTATGTGCGTATGACGCTACCGTAGCGATATTGTTCGCTACGGCAGCGATCACCAAATGTTGCACGAACGACTGGGGCGGGTGCTATCGCTCGCAACATCACTAGCAATCGCTAGCGATGTTGCAGCATGTAAAGCACCCTATGCCTTTAAACAATATAGGACAGCCCATATGATGAGGTCATATCTTTGGAAGATTCTGGTTTATTGGCAACATCTGAGCTAATCAGAGACACACCTGTGGATGTATTTTAATGCACACCTGAAACACACTTCTTCTTTGTGCAGCATCATGGGAAAGTCAAAAGAAATTAGCCAAGATCTCAGGAAGAGAATTGAGGACTTACACAAGTCTGGTTTATCTTTGGGTGCAATTTCCAGATACCTGAAGGTGCCTTGTTCATCTATACAAACAATTATATGCAAGTACAAACTGGATGGGAATGTCCACCCATCACACTGCTCAGGAAGGAGACGGGTTCTGTGTACCAGAGATGAATATGGTTTGGTCACACATGTGCATATTAACCCAAGAACAAAAGCAAAAGACCTTGTGAAGATGCTGGAGGAAGCTGGTAAGATTGTGTCATTATGCACAGTGAAACGACTACTGTATCAACATGGGCTGAAATGCCACTCTACTAGGAGGAAGCTATTACTCCAAAAGACACATAAAAAAGCCAGATTCATATTTGCAAATGCACACAGCAATAAAGACCTTAATTTTGGAGACATGTCCTGTGGTCTAACAAAACTAAAATTGAACTGTTTGGTCATAATTACCATTATTACGTTTGCAGGAAAAAGGAAGAAGCTTTGAAGCCTAAGAACATCATCCAAACTATGAAACACGGGGTTGGCAGCATTATGTTGTGGGTTGTTTTGCTGCAGGAGGGACTGGTGCTTCACGAAATAGATGACATCATGAGGAAAGAAAATTATGTGGCAATACTGAAGCAACAATTAGCTAGGAACTTAAAGCTTGGGTGACAATGGGTCTTCCAAATGGACAGTGACCCAAAGCATACTGCCAAACGGTTACAAAGTGGCTTAAAAATAATAAAGTCAATGATTTGGAGTGGCCATCACACAAACCTGATCCCAATCCTAGTGAAAACATGGGTCTTTGGAATAAAATGATTTTTTATACTCACCTGTCTCCAGAGCTGCTGTCACTTGCTTCCGGGCCCGCTTATTAAACTCATGCATTTTCGCTGCACCGCAAACTCAGAAACAGCAGCAGCACCGGAGACAGCAGCGTCGGGGACAAGGGAGTATAGAAGTTCCTGCTGTCCATGTGGTATGCGGATGTCACACGGATAGCACAAGGACAGCACATGCTGAACACATGCACGGAATCCGCACCGGGAAAAACATGCACTGTTATCCTGGACGTGTGAAGGAGGCCTTATTGACACATACTCCATAAAAATTTTAAGGAATTGATAAAAATCTGTTGACAGAACACACAAGTTATTTTTGATATATGCAGTGAGTTCTATCCATAAAAGAAAACATCTGCGGATAACAGCAGAATTGGAGCTGTCTTCATTTGCTGCTGTATAACCACTTGGATGCAGCTGTACATTTCTGACAGCTGCATTTAAGTGGTTGGATTCTGTGGGTTTGTTTTGGTTAAGGTGTCCATTGTCCTCCACCCCAAACAAAATGGTGTTAAGTTATTATCATGGCAGCTGGGAGGCTGACTGAAGACCCCCCCCTGCCACCATCTTAATATCCCAATGAAGCTTAGGGCATGCATATATGCTGCAATACTTAGTCATATCTCTTTGTGCATTAAAGACATGTAAAAAAATAGTTTACATTTTTTTAAACAGAAAAAAAAATTAAAGATAATTCAAAATACACCTCTTTTCTCATTCCAAACATATTTGATATTGTCACATTAATAAAAATATGATCTCTAAAGTTTAAAGTCTAAAATTTGTTTAGTCTGTAAGGTTAAGGGGGAAAAAAATCAAAATACCGAAATTACCATTTTTTATCGCGCCTACTCTCAAAAAACATTATACAGTATGTGTCCCGCATAGTTAAAGGGAACCAACCAGCAGAATTTTAATATATAAAGTCAGTGCTATACTGGCGCTAGGATGCTGAATGTAAGCATAGCTTTTGTTCTTAGATTAGATGTTTTATTTCAGAAATACGTGCAAGTAAAGTTCCAGCAATACACAGCTATTTGATTGACAGATGCAACAGGAAGGGAATATGTGGGTCAGTTCTTGATATCTATTCCAGCCCCTGTCTGCTTGCCTGTGCCAGAATTAACGTCTATGACGGCGACAGGGGAAGAAGGCGAGGCAGGCAGACAGCGAGTGGATCCGCTCTCCATTCGCACCTCTTAACCCCTTGCATCTCGCTGTCAAAATGAGACAATGAGATGATACAGTGCGCAGCGGTAAGCTTTCACTTACTCGGCGCCAACGGAAGTCACTTGACATGATCACGTGGATCCGATGGTTGCCATGGTAGCACAGGGTCATGTATTGACTTCTGTAGCTATCATGAGTCACTTCCTCTTACACCTGGCAGACTGTCGTTTGTAATAGGAGAGCTGCTTTTCTGCAGATCTCAGCTGTGTAGCTGTAATCTGGAGAAATGGAAGAGCTATCAGACTGCTGATCATAATAGTCCCCATAATAGTCCACTAGTAAAATAAAAGAAAAAAAAAAGTTTTAAAAAATTTAAAAAACCTAAAAGTTAAAATCATGCCCCCATTCACCAATTTGAAAATTAAAGGGTTAAAAAAATACACATATTTATATATATATATATATATATATATATATATATATATATATATATATATATATATTATAATATAATATATATATATATATTATATATATAACATATATATATATATATATATATATATATATACAGTTAGGTCCAGAAATATTTGGACAGTGACACAATTTCCGCGAGTTGGGCTCTGCATGCCACCACATTTGATTTGAAATGAAACCTCTACAACAGAATTCAAGTGCAGATTGTAACGTTTAATTTGAAGGTTTGAACAAAAATATCTGATAGAAATTGTAGGAATTGTACACATTTCTTTACAAACACTCCACATTTTAGGAGGTCAAAAGTAATTGGACAAATAAACCAAACCCAAACAAAATATTTTTATTTTCAATATTTTGTTGCAAATCCTTTGGAGGCAATCACTGCCTTAAGTCTGGAACCCATGGACATCACCAAACGCTGGGTTTCCTCCTTCTTAATGCTTTGCCAGGCCTTTACAGCCGCAGCCTTCAGGTCTTGCTTGTTTGTGGGTCTTTCCGTCTTAAGTCTGGATTTGAGCAAGTGAAATGCATGCTCAATTGGCTTAAGATCTGGTGATTGACTTGTCCATTGCAGAATGTTCCACTTGTTTGCACTCATGAACTCCTGGGTAGCTTTGGCTGTATGCTTGGGGTCATTGTCCATCTGTACTATGAAGCGCCGTCCGATAAACTTTGCGGCATTTGGCTGAATCTGGGCTGAAAGTATATCCCGGTACACTTCAGAATTCATCCGGCTACTCTTGTCTGCTGTTATGTCATCAATAAACACAAATGACCCAGTGCCATTGAAAGCCATGCATGCCCATGCCATCACGTTGCCTCCACCATGTTTTACAGAGGATGTGGTGTGCCTTGGATCATGTGCCGTTCCCTTTCTTCTCCAAACTTTTTTCTTCCCATCATTCTGGTACAGGTTGATCTTTGTCTCATTTGTCTATAGAATACTTTTCCAGAACTGAGCTGGCTTCATGAGGTGTTTTTCAGCAAATTTAACTCTGGCCTGTCTATTTTTGGAATTGATGAATGGTTTGCATCTAGATGTGAACCCTTTGTATTTACTTTCAGGGAGTCTTCTCTTTACTGTTGACTTAGAGACAGATACACCTACTTCACTGAGAGTGTTCTGGACTTCAGTTGATGTTGTGAACGGGTTCTTCTTCACCAAAGAAAGTATGCGGCGATCATCCACCACTGTTGTCATCCGTGGACGCCCAGGCCTTTTTGAATTCCCAAGCTCACCAGTCAATTCCTTTTTTCTCAGAATGTACCCGACTGTTGATGTTGCTACTCCAAGCATGTCTGCTATCTCTCTGATGGATTTTTTTCTTTTTTTTCAGCCTCAGGATGTTCTGCTTCACCTCAATTGAGAGTTCCTTAGACCGCATGTTGTCTGGTCACAGCAACAGCTTCCAAATGCAAAACCACACACCTGTAATCAACCCCAGACCTTTTAACTACTTCATTGATTACAGGTTAACGAGGGAGACGCCTTCAGAGTTAATTGCAGCCCTTAGAGTCCCTTGTCCAATTACTTTTGGGCTCTTGAAAAAGAGGAGGCTATGCATTACAGAGCTATGATTCCTAAACCCTTTCTCCGATTTGGATGTGAAAACTCTCATATTGCAGCTGGGAGTGTGCACTTTCAGCCCATATTATATATATATAATTGTATTTCTGAACATGTTTTTGTAAACAGCTAAAATAACAAAACTTGTGTCACTGTCCAAATATTTCTGGACCTAACCTGTAATCAATGAAGTAGGTAAAAGGTCTGGGGTTGATTACAGGTGTGTGGTTTTGCATTTGGAAGCTGTTGCTGTGACCAGACAACATGCGGTCTAAGGAACTCTCAATTGAGGTGAAGCAGAACATCCTGAGGCTGAAAAAAAAAGAAAAAATCCATCAGAGAGATAGCAGACATGCTTGGAGTAGCAAAATCAACAGTCGGGTACATTCTGAGAAAAAAGGAGTTGACTGGTGAGCTTGGGAACTCAAAAAGGCCTGGGCGTCCACGGATGACAACAGTGGTGGATGATCGCCGCATACTTTCTTTGGTGAAGAAGAACCCGTTCACAACATCAACTGAAGTCCAGAACACTCTCAGTGAAGTAGGTGTATCTGTCTCTAAGTCAACAGTAAAGAGAAGACTCCATGAAAGTAAATACAAAGGGTTCACATCTAGATGCAAACCATTCATCAATTCCAAAAATAGACAGGCCAGAGTTAAATTTGCTGAAAAACACCTCATGAAGCCAGCTCAGTTCTGGAAAAGTACTCTATGGACAGATGAGACCAAGATCAACCTGTACCAGAATGATGGGAAGAAAAAAGTTTGGAGAAGAAAGGGAACGGCACATGATCCAAGGCACACCACATCCTCTTTAAAACATGGTGGAGGCAACGTGATGGCATGGGCATGCATGGCTTTCAATGGCACTGAGTCACTTGTGTTTATTGATGACATAACAGCAGACAAGAGTAGCCGGATGAATTCTGAAGTGTACCGAGATATACTTTCAGCCCAGATTCAGCCAAATGCCGCAAAGTTGATCGGACGGCGCTTCATAGTACAGATGGACAATGACCCCAAGCATACAGCCAAAGCTACCCAGGAGTTCATGAGTTCAAAAAAGTGGAACATTCTGCAATGGCCAAGTCAATCACCAGATCTTAACCCAATTGAGCATGCATTTCACTTGCTCAAATCCAGACTTAAGACGGAAAGACCCACAAACAAGCAAGACCTGAAGGCTGCGGCTGTAAAGGCCTGGCAAAGCATTAAGAAGGAGGAAACCCAGCGTTTGGTGATGTCCATGGGTTCCAGACTTAAGGCAGTGATTGCCTCCAAAGGATTCGCAACAAAATATTGAAAATAAAAATTTTTTTTTTGGGTTTGGTTTATTTGTCCAATTACTTTTGACCTCCTAAAATGTGGAGTGTTTGTAAAGAAATGTGTACAATTCCTAAAATTTCTATCAGATATTTTTATTCAAACTTTCAAATTAAACGTTACAATCTGCACTTGAATTCTGTTGTAGAGGTTTCATTTCAAATCCAATGTGGTGGCATGCAGAGCCCAACTCGCGAAAATTGTGTCACTGTCCAAATATTTCTGGACCTAACTGTATATATATTTATATATATATATATATTTATATATACACACATATATTTGGTATTGCCACGTTCAGAAATGCCCGATCTATGAAAATATAAAATAAATTAATCTGATCGAAAAATTCCGTAGCGGCAAAAAAATTTCATATGCCAAAATTAAGTTTTTTGGTTGCCAGATATTTTGGGCAAGATGTGATAACAGGCGATCAAAATGCAGCATCTGCACAAAAATTGTACCGTTAAAAACGCCAGCTTGAGACGCAAAAAATAAGCCATCATTGAACCATAAATCTCGGAAAATGAGAATGCTACAAATTGTGGAAATTGTGCAAAAAGTTCTCCATTTTTTGGGACAAACTTATGAATTTTGTTTAACCCCTTAGATAAAAGTAAACCAATACATGTTTGATGTCTATGATCTCACACTGACCTGAGGAATCACACTGACACATCAGTTTTACCATAGTGAACACTTTGAATAAAATTTCCTAAAAACAATCAGGCAGTCACACTTTTTTGTAATTTTTTTCACACTTGGAATTTGTTTGCCGTTTTCCAGTACACTATATGATAAAACGAATGATTTCATTTAAAAGTACAATTTGTCCCTCAAAAAATAAACCCTTACATGGCAAGATTGATGGAAAAATAAAAAGTTACAGCTCTCAGAAAAAGGGGAGCAAAAACAAAACCCCCCGGAAAAATGGAAAATCACCTGGGGTGAAGGAGTTAAACTCACCCGTCTCCAGCGATGCGGTCTTCAGCCGCTGCTGTGACTTGTTTCCAGGCCGGCTAATTATGCTCATGCATATTCATTGCACAGCTGACCCAGAAGTAATAGCAGCGGGGAGACAGCAGCGGCTGAGACAGCATCACGGGTGACTTCAGCACCACGGAGAGCAGGAGCATGGACAGGTGAGTATAAGTGCCTGATCTCCGTGTATTATCATGGATAGTACACGGAGATCACACGCATGCCAAAATCACGGCACATGGAATGACATATGCACCTTTATCACATCAATGAAAAATGTGTGTGTTTTTCACAAATGCGTGAAGGGGGCCTAAGGTGGAGAGATGGTGAACAGCCATCTCATCCATCTCCTTAGCTGTTCACAAGAAACTGGCCCTGTTAAAAATCCATTTAACAATCTCAGTACCTAGCATACTGGAGAATACATCCAGGTTCACATCACTGAGGCTAATGTGATACATACCTCCCATCTTGTATATTACCAATGACCACCTTACACTCACTAATAAAAGCAGAAACATAAGTAAGTGACTATGGACCTATTGATTTTTATTGATACCATATTATGGGTCTAACTATTATAAATCCAGGGCCCAAATTATAAAAATATTTCTTTATTGGTTCTACAATAATAAAGAAATATTTTTGTAGAACTAATAAAGAAATATTTTTGTAGCACCAATAAAGAAATATTTTTATAATGTAGAACAAAGAAATATTTTTATAATTTTTAGAACCAATATAGAAATATTTTTATAATTTGGGCCCTGGATTTATGATAGTTGGATGAAAAGGCTTTGATTGACTATCCTTTGTGGAAATTGCCATATTATGGGTCCTTACAATCTTGCTTGTATTGAATGATTATGCCACCATATGCATAATCTCTAAAGGGCACTTTACACGCTGCAATATCGCTATCGATATCGTTAGCGAGCATACCCGCCCTCGTCGGTTGTGCGTCACGGGCAGATCGCTGCCCATGGCGCACAACATCACTTACACCCATCACATGAACTTACCTTCCCTGCAACGTCGCTGTGGCTGGCGAACCGTCTCCTTTCTAAGGGGGCAATTCGTGCGGCGTCACAGCGACGTCACACGGCAGCCGTCCAATAGAAGCGGAGGGGCGGAGATGAGCAGGACGAATATCCAGCCCACCTCCTTCCTTCTTCATTGCCGGCGGGACGCAGGTAAGGAGATGTTCATCGTTCCTGCGGTGTTACACATAACGATGTGTGCTGCCACAGGAACGAGCAACAACCAGCGGCATGCACCACCAATGATATTAAAGAAACGAACAACGTGTCAACGAGCAACGATTTTTCACGTTTTTGCGCTTGTTGATCGTCACTCATTGGTGTCACACGTTGAGATGTCGCTAATGGCGCCGGATGTGCGTCACAAACACCGTGACCCCGACGATATATTGTTAGCGATGTCGCAGTGTGTAAAACCCCCTTAAGTCTAAGGCAGCCACTCAAAAGATAAGCCATTGATCATTGGTCTTATGTAACTTCTTTGATCAGAATAAACATAACTCCGGGTGGTCAGAATAATTAGACCCCGGGATTCTGTACTTATTCCTCGTAGTCATAGTCACGCTTTTTTTCCCTATCGCGCTCATTGTATATACTGTGCTGCAGATTTTCCAGGTCCTAGTATATCTTTTTCTACAGTATTGTTTTGTGATATTATACTTTTATGACCAGAGTTGCAAAACAGTGGGTGAAAATTTAATTCCGTTCTCTCTTTGAAGTTTTCCTAATGACTCTGAACCCTGCTAATCTCAATGCATGCGTACTTATCTCATTGCTACAGCCGGATTTTCTCAAACCAGGAAATGAAAAAAAAAACCCAAACGTGTTGTTCTCTTTTGCATAAAATAATATAATAAATTCTTTGTCAGCCAAACTCAATCACTATAAATTGAGCACACCTGCATCCGGCGCTCCTCTAATGTGCACTAAAAGTGGACGCCTCAGACTTTCTAATCAGAACTTCTCTTAAAGTAACTGTCCTACATTCTGCTCATACAACTCGCTGATTAGCTATTCATCAACATCTGCATACCTTCTGTGTCTATCAAAGCGCGGGAGAAATTTATAACTAGCATTTCTCTTAATAAAATTAGGCCGTATGCTGTGCTGTACGTGGGAAAATATGAACATTAATACCAACAAATGCTCATGGTGTCCATCTGTTGATCTGCAGACTATCATTCCAAATAATGCATTTCCAATTTATTAATAAAACTTTAAATTATGGCCAGATAATAAATTCATATTTAATACCCGTGCCATGCTCTCAATACAAAGTATGTACCAGGCTACTGGTAGCGGCAATATGCCCTCTGTAGTGATTGTACTTCTTTTATTTTGTAAAGAAGAGGAATATTTCTTTTAGAGAACTTATTAGTTATTCCAGTGAAGCCAAAAAGAATTAGGCCTCCAAATATTGCAGTTCCGACACGATATGTGGTGACGGTGGCCCGGGGAGGTAGTCATGGTCAAGGCTCGGGCATTGGATGCCCTTTCCAACTCTACAGGGTGGGGGATAATGTGTGTGATGTGGTGGTGGGGAACCTGGTTGGGCGCACGGGTTTGAGCTGTTGTGAAGGTCATACCCCTAGAGTGGCCGCATATCGCCAATGTCTCCGGTGAACCAGATCCCATCCACAGTGAAGACAAACAAGGAGGCAAATAGTTAATTTCTAATAACTCTTTTAGTTCAACAAAGTCAACTTCAGGAATGAAATAGCGAGCACATAACATTACCACATATTCTTCATACAACTTCAGATACTAAATAATAAAGTCTCAACAGAGTACCTTCATCTTCCCTTTCTATGGTGAATCTCCAAGGGGTACACTCACTATGGTGGGGATCGAAACCCAGGCTCCCAGATAGATTGAGTTCAAGAATCTCACACACTTCCTCTGGAAGCCCCATCCTCTTAAGATAAGAGGGGGTAAGAGCTCTCCGCTCGCAGTCTCTGCAACTCTATGTAACATGGATCCCTGCCTTATAGAAGTTGGTGGTCCACATGACAGGAAGGATCAGGGGCCTGGCTTCCAGTATGTCCACCAGTGCAGTCTCATGTATAGGGGTCATTTGTTCTTTACCAGTCCTTCATACTTCATTAGACACAAGTATTCCTCATCCTGTTTTTGATGGTGTTTTAAGTCTGTTTATTACCTCCCAGCCTGGTATCAAAGTACCGTGCATAAACTCATTATAGCTGCCATTGGCTCCATATCCTACTATCCACAGGGCATCCCCATATGCGATGTGATGGTACCCTCAGATAGGACTACCTTCCTCATTTCACATTCTTTCCTATATCGTCTTGTTCATTCCAAGCCTATGCTAAGCGTTCTTCAGACCCTTCTCTTCTGAGGTTGCCCATTTGTGGTCAGAACTAGCTTCAGATGAGTTTGTCCATTTCCTCGACTCACCTAACAAGCGGTGTCTGGCTTCAGAATTACAATCACCCACCAACTGCAGACTTCTAGGTATAACACAACCTGCACTTTCAAACTAAACTGTAGTCAAATCTTATCTGATCTAAGATGGAGTGAGCCCTCTTCTTCTAGGCTGTGGCTCCCCCCCTTATGGGCTAATCCCACAACTTAACTCTTCCTTGCCTTGTAGTCACCCAAAAGGGCAAGTCCTATCTATTCCTACATAACAGTCCTATTCTCATTCATGCATTCCTACTTAACATTCCTAACACTTGTGTTTTCAGGGCAGGAATCCAACGACCTTCTCCCATATTTACACTGGGACATATGCAAGAGCAAATTCTGCTACTGATTGACAATAATGGTTGTAAGGGTTAAGGCACAGGGGCATAACTATTATAGGTACAGGTGTTGCTCCTGGAACCTAGGTGGCCCAAAAATGTTCTTTGGCCTATATGATAAGATCAATACTATTAAAGTTTCAATATTCGGGGGCCCCATTGGAGCTTTTGTCTTGAGCCCATGAGCTTCAAGTTATGCCACTGTTGCTGGGTTTCACTATAGAAACAAATCAATTATTAAATAAATCCCTCAAACCTGATGAACACTGGTATATTTACTTTGAAAATCCATGGCAGAATGGCTATATTAATTATTTATGAAAATGTATTTCAATCTCCCCCATCTAGCCTGATTTACAGCTCCTCAGTGTCCCTCCTCCCTGCTGAGAACAAGTAGCAGCTTTCAGTTAAGCTATCATTGTGCAGTGCCCCTGACTGTATCAGGGTGCTAAACGGAACTACATCCTGTTTCCCAGGGTGCAGGACCCAACCCCCATGGTTCCAGGTTCCCAATAACCGGTGTCACACCATCAGTACTACAGATCCCAACCACACCTCACATGAAACCTGTCAGACACACCATGGGATGGTAAAGCTGGAGTAGGGCCACCCACCTAGGGGTCAGGCAGACTGGTGGGAGGGAGGAAGTCAGTTTATAGTCAGCTCTCAAAGTGAGAGGAGAGTTGAGAGTAGCCCTCAAAGAGTGAGGAGCTGGGAGTAGTAGCTGCCAGGGAGAGAGACCAAGGTTGGGTCGCAGACGGTGGTCCGGGACCACAGGAGTCGAGGACCGGTGGCAGTAACATTGGAAAGGGTGCGACGGACATAGTCTAGGAGGACTGTCGGCATTAGAACCCCAAAAGAACTGACCGGTACCGAGCACGGCGGGGTACAGGACCCTAGGTCAGGAGCAGGTTTATCCGTCCTGATAATTAACCTGGGTGGGAGAGTATCTTCATGAACTTCCCTAAGAGCTCAGAGATTGAAGGCATCAGCACAATGTGGGGGATAGGGTTCTCCATAAAAAGCAGCCCAATTGAAATCCCAAGTGCCAGCCATCAAGAGCACAGCTACCCTACACACAGGTATCGGGGCCCCAAAAGCTTCATGCCAAGGGGCCACAACAGACAACTAAAATTGTGCACGGAGGCAGAGTCCAAGAATATCAAGTGACACTGGTGGAAGCGGACACCTGGACGGGCTCCCTTGCAGAGACTGTGATACACAGAGCCTTTGCTTTATCATCAGGGTGAGTGTCTGCTTGATAATTCTCATCCTGCACCACGACTACCCACAGTGAGTAACCTGGTCCCCCTGCACCCTGCGCTCCCAAACATCTCACCAAAAATCCCCAGAGGCCGGGGCCTTCCCTACCTGCTGAGGGACTGACACCTTGCTGCTCCACACCATCTGCCCCGGTACTCCTTCCAGCAGCGGCGGCACTCCCATTACCGCAACCCGCAGTTGGCGTCACAAACTTCTCCCCTGTAAATACCCCCTTTCCAAGGATAGAGAAAAAGGAGCCAGCATGATCTGAAATTGGCATGCATCATATAAAAAGTGCAAATTCACAGATTTATTCCAATTGTACTATAATAAAAAAATGAGATTTTTAGCAAATAATTGATCAATTCTTTGAGCCACCCCTGCCAACGTCACGGCAAATCTCAATAGGGGGGTCCTAACCTATATTATGTGTTTCATGTGCCATACGGCCTCCTAGATAAAGTTAAAAGCAGAACCATAATGGAGCACACATACCTGTAACTTGTATATAGCCGCTTCCATGTTGCAAAAGAGGCAATTATGGATAGAGGCCAGCCCAGGTCCCAGCATGTGGAGCAAGCTCTACACCTACCAGGACTATATCAGAACTGACCCTCCCAATGCCAGACAGCAACCATTGATGAAGGCGGACCAGATTCAAGTATGGTGCTTAATTAGCAATGCCTGTGGAAAGGGGTGAGGCAACTGAATGTGATCAGCTACCAACAGGAGGAATACATTGCAAACCAAAATCAGGCGTGCATGGTATGGTGATGGTCAGTCACCAGAAATGGTAGCATAACTACAGTCATAACAGAGAAAAAGGAGCCAGCACGATCTGAAATTGGCATGCATCATATAAAAAGTGCAAATTCACAGATTTATTCCAACTGTACTATAATAAAAAAAAATGGCACATGAAATCCATAATATAGTGTAGGACCCCCCTATTGAGATTTGCCGTGACGTTGGCAGGGGTGGCTCAAAGAATTGATCAATTATTTGCTAAAAATCTCAATTTATATTATATAGTACAGTTGGAATAAATCTGTGAATTTGCACTTTTTATATGATGCATGCCATTTTCAGATCGTGCTGACACCCCTCTCTCTTTGTTTGGTTGTAGTTATGCTACAAATATCTGGTGGCTGGTCACCACCATGCTATGCACACCTGATCTTGGTTTGCAATATATTCCTCCTGTTGGTAGCTGTTCACATTCAGTTGCCTCACCCTTTCCACAGGCATTGCTAATTAAGCACCATACTTGGATCTGGTCCGCCTTTATCAATGGTTGCTGTCTGGCACCGGGAGGGCCAGTTCTGATATAGTCCTGGTATGTGTAAAGCTTGCTCCACATGCTGGGACCTGGGCTGGCCTCTATCCACAATTGCCTCTTTTGCAACATAGAAGCAGTTATATACAGGTTACAGGTATGTGTGCTCCATTATGGTTCTGCTTTTAACTTTATCTAGGAGGCCGCATGGCACATGAAATCCATAATATAGTGTAGGACCCCCTATTGAGATTTGCCGTGACGTTGGCAGGGGTGGCTCAAAGAATTGATCAATTATTTGCTAAAAATCTCAATTTATATTATATAGTACAGTTGGAATAAATCTGTAAATTTGCACTTTTTATATGATGCATGCCATTTTCAGATCGTGCTGGCACCCCTCTCTCTTTCCAAGGATAGGAGTATTAGCCAAGCCCGGGTCCGGACCCGTCAAGCCACGACCATCCCGAATCCGAGCACCCTGGTCTGTTTCGGGGCGGCACAATTGGAGCATCCTTTACAGCCACACAAGCGTCCAATATGTAAGGAGGCCACATCCAACTCCAAAGTCAGTGGAGTTGTGCATTTTGATGACTTATTAGACTGCAAAGGGCACATTTACTGTTTTTGCACAAGGGTTCCTTTCCGTCTGTGTCCGCTGGTGCTCCACCAGATAATTTGTTCAACACTTGTTCAACTATTAACTTATTTCTATTGAATGTGCATTGTCACATTAAACGGGTTGTTCAAGAAAAATAAAACTTTGCTATGAGGATAAATACCAGTGTTAGAGGGACACATGGGGGCCTTTGTAGTCGCAGCAGAGGCTTCTCGGCCACAGCACAGCCCGATGTTAACACCTTGCACCCCGCTTGCCTCTCCAGTGCAATAAAACAATAAAAGTCCATTTACTTGCTGACAATACACAGACACTTGCAATATTCCTTTTGTCACCGGAACTTTACTTTGTAGCATCAAACATAAATCTTCATCACGCAGAATGCAGGTACAGTCTTCTTCCCTGAGGGGTTTTCCAATAGCAACTGGTATTGCATACACATTATTGGCCGACTGCGTCCCTGGAACTTGGACCTCCTTGAATGCCTCTGAGCCCCTCATTCTCTCTTCTGATGCCATTTTACATTGGCACGTTCAAAAAGTCATTTTAGCACACTTCATC
This sequence comes from Anomaloglossus baeobatrachus, assembly GCF_048569485.1. Classification (NCBI taxonomy): domain Eukaryota; kingdom Metazoa; phylum Chordata; class Amphibia; order Anura; family Aromobatidae; genus Anomaloglossus; species Anomaloglossus baeobatrachus. The sequence continues at coordinate 62,477,275 of NC_134357.1, read as the reverse complement.
CCACCCACTGGGATTTAGCTGTGGCTAGTGAAGGGGCCTATTAAAACAGCACTCCTCTGCTCTCACATTTGGTATCTGCCCTCTCTTTTAAGGCCACACTACACTTCTTCCTTCTAAGGGGATTCTTCTAGAATCTTTTCAGAGAAACGGATGCCACCCAGACTGCATGGACTTAACCCATTCCTAGGTACACAGTTGCAACCAGTCCTCTCCATACTAGGACCCTGCATGTCCAGGGTCCGGATTTGACCCGAAGGTCTGACCAGATTTAGGTTAACAGGGCTTCTTGCCTGCTGCGTCTCCCTCAGGCACAGTTTCTTATTCCTGTCACTTTACTGGGGACTCTCCTGGTCCCTTCCTGATTGCTTGCCTTTTTATTGACTTAACTCCTCCCTGCAGCAGTTAACCATTTTCTACCCAGAAGGTACCAGGGAAGCGAACACTACACCATGGCTACCTAGTGGCCGTACAATACATTACACAGTTGTTGTCAAACATAACACAGTACTTTTACTTATGGGGGTGGTTGACCTCTAGACCACCTCACACTAGCGATTGGTCATATTCACCTATCAGCACCCACCTGGATCCATCATAGGCCATTCTGTGGTCTGTGCAGATACAGGAATCCGCAATATCACTGTTGCACCACCTGTTGGACCGCTGCAGCCTGTGATTGGTTGCAGCGGTCAGTTTATTTAACCAGAGGGTCAATGGATGTTTTATCATGAAGCCTTTCACAAAGTGTTGACTGTTAAGGGTGCTTTACACGCTGCAACATCGCTAATGATAAAATCGTCGGGGTCACGGTGTTTGTGACGCACATCCGGCGTCGTTAGCGACATCGCAGCGTGTGACACCTCTGAGCGACCTAAAACGATCGCAAAAGAGGTAAAAATCTTTGGTATTGGAGAGGTCGCTCCAACACCAAAAATCGTTGACAGGTGAGTAGCAAGGTTGTTTGTCGTTCCTGTGGCAGCACACATCGCTATGTGTGACACCGCAGGAACGAGGAAACACACCGTACCTGCATCCCGCTGGCAATGAGGAAGGAAGGAGGTGGACGGGATGTTACGTCCCATTCATCTCCGCCCCTCCTCTGCTATTGGGTGGCCATTTAGTGACGTCGCTATGACACCGAACTAACCGACCCCTTAAAAAGGAGGCTGTTCGCCGGTCAAAGCGACGTCGCTAGGCAGGTAAGTCCGTGTGACGGGTGTAAGCGATGTTGTGCGCCACGGGCAGCGATTTGCCCGTGTCGCACAACCGACGGGGGTGGGAACGCTCGCTAGCGATATCGGTACCGATATCGCAGCGTGTAAAGCACCCTTTAGGCCTAATTAGCCTTGACAACAAAGGAGTCCCGTCTTGGCTAATGAACATTGTCAAAGTCAACGATACAAAGATTGGGCGAAAGCTCTCTGTCTGTGTAGGAATGCGGGAATGATACTGCAACTTTTATTTTTGTGCTTCTTCATAAAGTCATAGTTTTTTTTTTCTATCAGGCTTGTTTTCAAGTTTCAGTTTTGAGGGTATTATTATCGCCCCATCTACTTCTTGATATACTCTTGCGCGGACATGTTAATAAAATTATAGAAACTGATGGGATGTAAAAGTACCAGTACATATGTACAGTGCACAAAGCTGCGGTCTTCATTGGGGAAGAGAAAATAATTTAATAACACCCCGTGTCTGATTGAAATAGTTGTAAAATGCATCTCATATTTCCCTACAAGTATATACAGATATAAATATGCTCATGGGAAACATTTTTAATTTACAGGTGCAATCAGACAATCAGAATATATTTGGCGCTTGATTAATGTTTCAAAACAGCTCTGCCTACCAGCTGCCGAGGACGATAATATAAAAATTACCATATTACATACAAGCTAATTAACTTTATGCTCTTTCTCCAGAACCTTTGGTGTCTGTTTTCAAACAATTGTGTGCATGGCAGAAGGTTAATTGTTATTTTTCTTGAAAGACATGAGCAAGCATGTACTCTGACCCCTTTAATAAATGAGCTAACTTGCCGGATCTCTCTATGGGAAATCACCTCTCGTTCATTTTGTCAGATGTTTGTAAATGTTACATGGCTCTTTTGTGAAGCCAGTCTAAAAAAAAAAGCAAAAATCTCTTGGTGATAACTTTATGTTTTCCATCTCAATTTTTGTTTTTTATTTCAATAGACTGTTGGTTTTTTTAAGATAGTCAGTCAGTTTGCTCTAGGTTTTCAACTTTTACAGGGGACTGTCTACTCAATGGTAATCTGAATTGATGGACCTCACTTATCTACTGTCGGTGGAAATGTGTGACTGAGCTGCAGTTCTCCATTTCCAAGTAATCACCAGGGCAATCGGGAAGAGCAGGGTAAAGTGCAGAGATTGTTGCATCTAATGGATGTGACAATCCTGGGCAGCAGCAGGCTGCTATTTTTAGGCTGGGGGGGGGGGCAATAAGCATGGCTCTCCCCATCCTGAGAATGCCAGCCCCCAGCTGTCAGGCTTTATGACTGGCTAGCACAAATGGGGGGACCCCACTTCTCTCTACAGTGACAATGTTGAGGATAAGAATTGAGTATAAAAAAAATACTTAATTCAGCCATTTCATAGACTCAGGTATATAGTTTGGTAAATGTAAACTAACACACCTGTTTATGTATGCTTTTGTTCCTTACTAACATGTATATATGTATATTGCATGTTCAGTGTATTTTCCTTAGACACAGTATATACCAGCGCATGTAATTGTAAAGATGGCTGCCATTTCCTGTCTACACCCGAGGTGATAAACAAAAGATATTCCTGGAGTCTGGACTGTCCAATCAAAGAGAGGATATGCAGTTTTCTATACGTCATGAAGCCCCAACCTACGATACTTGATTGGATTAAAACTTTTGTTTACAGCCCTTTTACTTCAAGGTCTAGCTGTCCAAGAATAAAGATTTCAGTCTTGCCTCAGCTTTTGTCGTGAGAGGAAGAGTCATAATTGATTCCAATTAATTATTATTCTTTTTCGCCGTGCACACACAATATTATGATTAGAAACAGCGGTCAGATTAAAAGGGATCACTTGTATCCCATCCTTAACAGTTGGAGGCACTGCTGAGATAGCCGTAAGAAAGATTGGCCGAACTTCTCTCTCGGATTGTGCAGATCATTTCCCAGTACCCACGGGACGCCAACAGAGACCTGATCAAGCTCAATAAAATCGCAGATAAGTGTCATATATAATGTATATGAATACTACCTGTGATTCGATGGTCTGTGGCGAAGGGTTTGATCTATGATCTGTGAGGGGTGTTGACGCTATTGACCCTTAGCGGGCCATAATCTTTTGCCGTTCTAGAACAAAGGAAAAAAAACAAACACATCCATAGGTGTTGGTTAAGGAAGGGTTAAAAGGATCTGACCGTCTGTCTTTATTGCTGAGTTGTGAACAGAGTTCTTAGCTTCATAGTTAGCTTGTAGATTCTACGCTCTGATTTAGTTCTCAAAGAAGTTGATTGTCTGTTACTGTTCAGTAACAGGGCTCAGTAATACACAGGAAGGAGGGGGGTCAGTCCCCCACTGGCTGCTTAAGGAAGGGACAGACCGGGGGTCTGGAAACTGCGCAGCTCTACGTCCCTGCATTTCTCCACTAAGAGGAAAGCAAGAAAAAGGTGGCGGTCATTCACTCACGCAGCTACATTCTTTCGCTGAGAGGGCAGCAGGAAGGGGGGTCAGTGTGTGTTAGCCATTGCCCACCGGCTGCTTGAGACAGAGACAGAGCGGAGATCGAATTACGCAGCCTACGTCTCTCTAGTTTTTCACTAAGAGCAGCAGAGGGAGGGGGCTGGGAGCTCCAATCTTTTCACATGGAGACTCAGTGGGCTAACATACAGGACGTAGCTGCATTCTTTGTGTAGCAAAAGCAAACAAAGGAGTTGTCGTGATCTGTAGGAAAGACAGTGTTTTTTTGTTTGGAGTTTAGAACAGAAACTAGTTGGCATATGCGTTTTTCAGTATTTCTGATTGGGTTTGTTTTCTTTTTGAACAGAAGTATGAGAACTAGCGATTCCCCTGTGTTGCAAATAACACATTCACTGCTTGTTAAATATTATATATTAAATATTGAATATTGAATGTTGAATAGATAATAGGCAAGGAGGGAAAGGGTTCAGGTAACTTAAAGTGGAATTAGCGTATTCCCCTGCGTTTTAGACGTGAGTCACTGACTGCATAGCAGACGAGACGGGAAAGGATTCCAGCTTGGGTAAGTTAAAAGTGTTGGAATTAGCGGATTCCCCTGCGTATTAAACGTGAGCCACTGTTATGAGGGGTAGGTCTTCATAACGAGGCGGGAAAGAATTCCGGTTAGAACCGGCCGGTCCAATTGAAGCACTTTGTATACTCTCTGTTCAAAGGAAATGTGTTTTTTTTTTAGAAGGAGCCGAGAACACTGTCGCCCTAGTTACAAAAAAAAAAAAGAGTGGGAAAATATATGAAAAATTGTGAGGAATTGTGTAAAATAGTTGGACTACCACTAGATGGCAGGCTGCAACCCATGTACGGAAGTCCATATTAATCTTCAGTAAGTTTATAATGAAGAACAAAGACCCCATTCACTGTCTGTTGCTGTTTGTAGAATTACTAATGTTTTTCTCTAGCTGTGCCTTATTGTTCTCCTTTAGAAGTCATTTATAGCTGGTACTAAACAAATCTCTCCTTTGTATGTTGTAATGCAAACCAGTTTACATTCATTACAAGTAACACCCCTGGCTCCGTCCGTAGCTTTTGCCCTTCCCACTACACCCATGGAGTCCTAATATGGACGTACACTCGGAAGTCAGGTGCCTGGAATTTCCTGTGGCGGCCAACTTCCTACACCCACTGATGGAAGTACACCTTTTCAGCCACGTCTCTCTCAGTGGTTCTTTGTCTAAGACTCTCCACTCATCCTCGGTGGGAGGTGTTCTCTGGTATATATGACTAACACATTTGACTAAGTATAAAACAGTATACTTGCTTACTCAGCTATCCAATACATGCAAGTCAAAGATAACTAAGTGAAACTTTTACTGAATTGATAAATAGTAAGAGGTATCTATTCACATAAAATCAATTGGTATTTTAAAAGTCCTGCAGCATTATATCATAAAATAGAATAGAGGAAGGTAAATATATATCTTTGTACTGTGTTAATTAATTTAAAACAAAATTTGTAAATAACTTACCCCTACCGATTCCAGAAGGTATCAAATCCATTTGTAAAAAAAAAAAAACAAAACAAGAAAAATATCTAATGTATCCGATGGAGATGTGGGGAATGGATGTGTTGCTGCTACCTCTTTGTTAAAGCATAAGATAAGTTTTTTTTACCTCTCTGGCTTTTAAGAGATAAGGATGGAATGTGCCTTTCCCCAATAGTGGCGTAAGTTTGGTTTAACCCTTAGAGTTCAGGATTTCACATTTCTAGCTTCCTATTTATACCTGAATGATTCAATTAATTTTGTGCGGAAAATTAGATTTCATAAGATATACAAATTAGTTTGTGTTGTTTTGTTTTTTAATGGCAATTTATTCAAACAATATATTTTTATTTTGTGACTCTATCCCCTTTTCTGTTTTTCTGATTCTTTTCAAACAATTTATATATTTTTTGCAGGCTAGCCACCCAGTTACAGCTGTCACCTAACTATGTTTCAGTTATTTTTTTAATATCAAAGGTTTTTCTTTTCTTTATGGATACTCTTGTTTATTGTAAGGTTTTAAAATTCCCCAGCAATGTATATTGTTGTAAGATATACGTTATTTTCAGTATTTGTCCAATTTTAGTATGTAGCTAATTTATTACCTGCTGTTTTATTTTTTTCTTTCAGGGAATACCAGCATAAAAACTCTGAATTTTGTTACATTGGTAAATAAATAATCAATTAAACAAGGGGGGGACGAAGGTAATAATTATATTCTCCAACAGTAGAGGGCGCAGCAGGCATATTATTTAGGTTTTGAAGCTGACCCTTCCCCCGCAGGTTATGTTTATTAGATTACTATGAGGCATATCTGTTAACTGAAATAGGAAAGTTTTGTCTTATATGTTTATTTGTTTATTTATTTAGTATTTTTAGTCATGTGAAGTATAGATGACCACTAACTGTATTGTGGTCAGAGTTAAAGTTATAAGAATGATCTAATGTATATTTTTTAGTTTTTGTTTTTATAGATGGAACAAGATGTTGGTCGATTCTACACTGGATATGCTGCAGTTTGCACAACATGAGGTAGTCTAAATTTGAACCACTTCCTTCCCTACTATTGGTACAAGTGAAAGTGACGCATAAATGCCTCTCTAGATGGGTAGAACAGGAGTGGGTAAGAGTCTTTAGATGTGTATGTAGGTTGTAGATTTTCTCCTGTTGTCAAATGAACTAGGTATGCTGAAGAGAAAGTCTAGATCTGAGCTGATGGAATCGGATGGAGATCCCCGCACAGGTGCAGCGGACCAAGAAGCAGTGAACGGGCCTAGAGTTGAGAGTCTTTCACCGATACTGACCATACCTCGGTGACACCTGTCACATCTTTAGTGACTTCTGTCACTCCTTGTGTTCTTAAATCCCTACAGGAACAAGCAAATCAACAAGGAATGGAGTGTGACATGCAGGGAGCCAGCTGGCTGGGGAAGGTCTGTGGAAAAAGGGTGGTAAGCTTTCTCTGCCATGAGAGCTCTTCTTAATGATGGCCCAGGTAACCTATGGACCAAAATCTGTGAAAGACAGTTATCAATGTGTGCTTTGGTGACGCCAGGGTTCAGTACCCAGGTGGGCAGACTCACCCAGTCTTGTAAGACATGTGCCTAAAACGAAGTGAGAAAAAATGGTAAAGAATCTGCCGAAACACCCTACACCTACTCTACCCATTCTTAGAGACTGCAAACTGATTATAGATTTATATCTTGAGCACGTTGTATGCAAGTCTGTGCGTGTTGTGTAAATTTCTCTCCAGGTTTGGTCAGAGGCATTCCAGTGCAGAAAACGACGTTAGGCTACATGCGCACGCTGCTTCTTTTTCGTGTTCACAAACTGCAGCCAGAACTGCAGCCAAAACTGCACCTTGTCAGAGAGAGCCTGGAAATGTCACAAAAAATGTAGGTGCTTTTTTGGTGCGTTTTTGCTGCTTTTTTGGTGCATTTTTGGCTGCAGTTTTGTCAATAATTGTTTCATGTATTATTCAGTTCAAACAAGCCCATAAAGCTTGTTGAATTGAAAAAAAAATTAGAAATAAATAAATAATTAAAAAAAACTGGCGTGCGGTCCCCCCCAATTTTAATGCCAGCCAGATAAAGCCATACGGCTGAAGGCTAGTATTCTCAGGATGGGGAGCTCCACGTTATGGGGAGCCCCCCAGCCTAACAATATCAGTCAGCAGCCGCCCAGAATGGCCGCATCCATTAGATGCGGCTGTTCTGGGACAGTACCCGGCTCTTCCCGATTTGCCCTGGTGCATTGGCAAATCGGGGTAATAAGGAGTTATTGGCAGCCCATAGCTGCAAATAAGTCCTAGATTAATCATGTCAGGCGTCTCCAGGAGAAACCTTCCATGATTAATCTGTAAGTTACAGTAAATAAACACACACACCTGAAAAAATCCTTTATTAGAAATAAAAACCACTAACAAATTCCCTGGTTCTCCCATTTAATAAGCCCCAAAAAGCCCTCTATGTCCGGCATAATCCAGGATGGTCCAGCGTCGCTTCCAGCTCTGCTGCATGGAGGTGACCGGAGAAGCAGCAGACACCGCCGCTCCTGTCACCTCCACGCAGCAACTGAAGACAGCCGCGCAATCAGCTGAGCTGTCACTGAGGTTACCCGCGGCCACCGCTGAATCCAACGGTGGCCGCGAGTAACCTCAGTGACAGCTCAGCTGATCGCGCTACTGCGTGGAGCTGACAGGAGCGTGGAAGACTGGACTTTCAGCGGCGGCGGTGGCAGCGAGAGGGGTCCATCATCTCCCCTGTGCGTGCACGCTGGGGACAGCAGGACTTCGGGGAACACGTGGAGGACGGGACTATCAGCGGCGGCAGCGAGAGGGGGATGGACATTGGCAGCTGAAAACATTGATTTTTCCCTCTCGCTGCCACCGCCGCTGATAGTCCCGTCTTCCACATCATCTCCCCTGTGCATGCATGCTGGGGACAGCGGTACGTCGGGGAACACGTGGAGGACGGGACTATCAGCGGCGGCAGCGAGAGGGAAAAATCAATGTTTTCAGCTGCCAATGTCCATCCCCCTCTCGCTGCCGCCGCCGCTGATAGTCCCGTCCTCCACGTGTTCCCCGAAGTACCGCTGTCCCCAGCATGCACGCACAGGGGAGATGATGTGGAGGACGGGACTATCAGCGGCGGCAGCGAGAGGGGGATGGACATTGGCAGCTGAAAACATTGATTTTTCCCTCGCTGCCGCCGCCACTGATAGTCCCCGTCCTCCACATCATCTCCCCTGGGGACAGCGGTACTTCGGGGAACACGTGAAGGATGGGACGGGACGGGACCACTTGCCTGTTACCTCACTTCCTGACAATTCACCTGCGTTTTTGGTACCAAAAACGCAGGTAAAAGGCAGGTAAAATGCACCACTTTTGATTAGCCTGCATTTTTCCTGCGTTTTTGATGCCCTCATTGATTTCAATGGGTGACAAATGTTGACAAAAACGCAGGAAGAATGAACATGCTGCATTTTTTTTGTCACAAACTTTTGACAAAAGAAACGCTGACAAATAAACTGCAATGTGCGCATGACAAATCTGACTTCTCATAGACTTTGCTGGGAAGTCAAATGTCAGAAAGTTCTGCTGACAAAACTGCAGCCAAAAAAGCAGCAAAAAAGCAGCAAAAAAAGCAGCGTGCGCATGTAGCCTTATTGTTGAGAAGCACATGAAGGTGGTATGTAAAAAATGGGTTTACAAAAAGGTGTATATTTTATAGAAAAGTGGAAACTGGCAAATCGTGTCCAAAATGTATGTTTTGTTTTCTTTTCGTAATGAACAGGTCTTTATGTAAGATGTTTTTAGTTTAGCACAGGCATGTATATTTTTATATAATTGACTGAATAGTGTGATAAACAGGTGTATTTTCCAATTCCAGATCTTAAATCAGAGCTATTAGCATATGGTCTCCAGTCAGCAGACCTATTGATCCTAAAGGACAAGCGAAAAGGAGCCATGAGTCAACACTAGATGAGCCGATCCAACCGCAGATAATTCTATGGATCCACGCCTCGCATTGCAGAAGGGTCGATCCGCCAGAGCTGCACTGAGCATTCTGCTCATACTTATCCTTTTCAGAAAACCCTGTACAGTTTCAGACCATTATTGCCAGAACAGTTAGAAGAGAGGACTTAGAGAACCTTGAGACATGGGAAAGTCCAACTACAAAGGGTGAGGACTCGCCTAGGAGTCCTTGGTCTCAAACCGGTGAAGAAAACCCCTTTCCCCTTTCCGCCCTTGCCTCAACGTTCAGTTAGGCAGGTTTTTCAACAGATCTTTCTACCTCTCTTCCTAAGGGAACACAGTACCCTTAGAATTTAGAAATGGAAGAAGTAAGTCTTTAGGGGGGACTGTTGAGGATAAGAATGGAGTATAAAAAAAATACTTAATTCAGCCATTTCATAGACTCAGGTATATAGTTTGGTAAATGTAAACTAACACACATGTTTATGTATGCTTTTGTTCCTTACTAACATGTATATATGTATATTGCATATTCAGTATATTTTCCTTAGACACAGTATATACCAGCACATGTAATTGTAAAGATGGCTGCCATTTCCTGTCTACACCTGAGGTGATAAACAAAAGAAATTCCTGGAGTCTGGACTGTCCAATCAAAGAGAGGATATGCAGTTTTCTATACGTCATGAAGCCCCGACCTACGATACTTGATTGGACTAAAACTTTTGTTTACACCCCTTTTACTTCATGGTCTAGCTGTCCAAGAATAAAGATTTCAGTCTTGCCTCAGCTTTTCTCGTGAGAGGAAGAGTCATAATTGATTCCAATTAATTATTATTCTTCTTCGCGTGCACACACGATATTATGATTAGAAACAGCGGTCAGATTAAAAGGGATCACTTTTATCCCATCCTTAACAACAACATACCGCTTACAGTTTTTTCCCCATATACACCCCATTCATGGTTCCAGGACATTAATTGTGAGTCCATCAAATCACACCATAGATAAACAATCTGATTTACTCACAAGAGACTGCAATGAACATAGTCTACAAATGCAAGAGCTTATGGTCCACTAATTCATTATTGCAGTTCCTAGATACACACAACATAAAGATAAACCTTGATAAAGGCTCAATTGTAGCCAAAATGTCGGCGTATACACAAATGTATGTAGGGTATCCATATTTTTGTTATAAAAGTGGACATTATTTGCTTTTTTGCAAAAGAGTTTATTGTGTGCCGAAGTTGTTATTATTTATATTGCATTTACTTCCGATCACCAAAATACGACAATTGAGCTACCTTAGTCCTTTTAACAGCAACATAATGTAGGCAAAGAGACTCTGAGTCCAACCGTGTATCAGGTAGATTACTGCCGGATGCTGTCTTGAAAGAATAAAATAATTTTAAGTCAGGAACACAGCAGAGCTGCCCTTGCCCAAACCAGGCTCTCAATAGCAGAAGGCGTGTTGGACTGCATTGCATGTGAGTTCCTAGTCCTGCAATGTTAATCACAGGGTAACAAACCCTTTAGTTTACATAAACAATTGCACACACACTGATAAGAGAAGCACAGTTGCTTTTTGTTTTTTAACTCTTATAGTATACTGTCCTCAGCAAAAACCTGCTGACAGCTTCCCTTTCATGGTAATTTCACATACTGTACAAATAATGTCAGCCCTGGTGCAAAGTTTGTACCTGATAGAAAGAAGGGTCATTGCTAGGGTCTTAATACACCCAGGCCTCAAGCACCTTACAGGGATAATAAATCTCGAGTGCCTTTAAATATATTGTAAAAAATAAAGCTTTGACTCATCTAATCTTGATTTCACATCCACCGCAGCCTCTGTGTCCTACTAAGAGTGATGTAGACAGCGAAAAGTTGACATCTTGTAAAGCTTATAGCAGCCTACAGACCACAAGATGAAGAGTGATAGAGTTGAGAACTTGTGGCTCCTTGTTCTACCGCAGGGTTGGTCTGTATCGGAATCATGTTGATGCTTACACATTTTCAAAGCAGTGTTTGCTGGAGATCCAAACACTGGGCAAAAAAATTAGGTTCAGAGCCCCAGATCTTTAAAGCCAGCAGCACCATTAATGGGAAGAATCACTGCTGGAAATCTAGGAGGGTCAAGGAATTCCAAAGTCATACCTTCCCAAGAGATTTTCAAGTGAGGCTTCCCTATATCACCATTGACTTAGCTATTGTACTAACCTGTTTTGCAAGAAGCATGTTCTTCAAAAAGTGGAGCTATGCTTTAAATTATGGTGCACTGAGTTGTACAAGGGTAAGTGCATATGATCGCGGCTTCAGCTTTTTGGGGGCAGTGTGTTTTCGCTGCGTTCTACAGTAAAAATCCCATGTCCACAGTGCTTCTTTTCTCCGCAGCGTAAACTGACCTGCGGTGCGGCTTCCAGAGACGCAAGTGTTCTCCGCAGGGAAAATAGAGTGAAACTCCTCAGTGCCTCGAAACCTGATCAAGGGGCAGCTGCGTTCTCCTGTGGACAACACTGGTGGCCTCGGAGGACAGGACACGCTTCATCCATGATGCACATACCTTAAGAGAATCCATGCAAGATGCCAATTTAAAAGAAAAAATACATAAGTCCACAGCAAAATTATGCAAATTTGACACCAATTTTGCTGTTGATTTCATTCTTTGCATTATAAAGGGTGAAATCTGCTGTAAAAATCCGCAGTGTTTCTTGACATTTCAATTTGTGGATGGATTCTGCTGGGAATTTTATAAACTCTCACCTTTTCTGCTGCTATTGCAATGTGCTGTGCATGTTCCACCAGGATGAAAGATCTGCAGTGTATCTTCCCTTCCTATGTGAGTTGGCTGTATACCCTATACTGCCCAAGTCTACATTCTGTAGAGATGTCTAAAAGAAAGTATCTGCTTCCCAACAATCTGGCTAAACTGGGAGAACATAACAGTTTTCTTGATAGCTACAATCAGTCTCAACTGGATCTGCTGGAATTGTATTGACCATGGAGTTTTCTCAACACCAGACAAGTGACAATAGATCATTTTTCTTTAACTCTTTCTCCATTCTGTTATGCAATATCTGGGTTGTTGTCTAGCATGACTGAAAAAAAGATAACTGGTCATCTTTCTCATCCAAAAAAATATCACTCTTAAGGTCCCGTTACACGCAACGACAATCGCTAACGAGATGTCGTTGGGGGTCACAGAATTCGTGACACACATCTGGCCTCGTTAGCGACGTCGTTGTGTGTGACACATACGAGCGATTTAAAATACTCACCAAATTGTTGATTGTTGACACGTCGTCCATTTCTTAAGTGTCGTTGCTCGTGCAGGACGCAGGTTGTTCATTGTTCCTGAGGCAGCACACATCGCTACGTGTGACACCCCAGGAACGACGAACAACACCGTACCTGCGTCTTGCTGGTAACGAGGTAGGCATGACTTTCTGCGGGTGCTCTCCCCCCCTCCGCTTCTATTGGACGCCTGCCATGTGATGTTGCTGTGACGCCGCACAAACCGCCCCCTTAGAAAAGAGGCTGTTTGCCGGCCAGAGAACAGCCTCTTTTCTAGGGAAGCGGTTCGTGTGGCGTCACAGCGACTTTGCTAGGAAGGTAAGTACGTGTGACGGCTCCCAGCGATATTGTGCGCCACGGGCAGCGATTTGCCCGTGATGCACAACCGACGGGGGCGGGTGCTTTCACCAGTGACATCGCTAGCAATGTCGCTGCGTGTAAAGCCCCCTTTAATAGTGATCGGCGAGCACTAAAATGCTCGGGTGCGCGTTCATCGAGTCAAGCAGGTCAGGCGCTCTGAAAGTGCTCACCTTGAGTGTCGAGTATAATGGAAGTCAATAATTGGGCAGTTTGTCTCTCTGCCCACATACAGCCAGCCATATATAAAGCATTTCTGGGGAAAGGAGGATATGTTTTTAACACACTACATACGAAACTTTGTTTTTACCCCCAGTGAGAGACATTCAGAGATTGGGACTGTCTCTCCCCGGGGTGCCTGCTCACATCATGCAGTGAAGCAAGCTTGTGCATTGTGGTCGTTGTTTCACGGACGAAACACCCAAGCACCTGAGATTCTTGGCCGAGCACCATGAGTATCCAAACCCTTCGATGCTCGAGGGAGTACCGAACAGTGGCGAACACGTTTGCTCAACATTATTGGTTATCTGCTGTATCTTTACAATTTTGAACAATTTAAGCATTGTTTATCCAATATTTTCCAGATAATATGAAGAATATTACCAAAAGTCCCCCAAAAAAGGTAAGGACCATAGAGGCGCTCTCCTAAACAGAGAAGTGTAATGGATTTTTATGTTGGATGCCTGATCGCCATAGGAACCTATCAGATGAAGATGTTTTTAAATTTACTTACAGTAGGGAAAATAAGTATTTGATACTTTGCCGATTTTGCAAGTTTTCCCACCTGCAATGAATGGAGAGATCTGTAATTTTTATTGTACATTTCAATAGCGACAGAATAAAAAAAAATCCAGAAAATCCCATTGTATGATATTTAAATAATTAATTTACATTTTATTGCATGAAATAAGTATTTGATCACCTACCAAACAGCAAGAATTCTGACTCTCACAGGCCTGTTATTTTTTGTTTAAGAAGCGCCTACTCTGCACTCATTACCTGTATTAATTACACCTGTTTGAACTCATTACCTGTATAAAAGACACCTGTCCACATACTCAATCACACTCCAACCTTTCCACCATGGCCAAAACCAAAGAGCTGTTTAAGGACAACAGGGACAAAATTGTAAACCTGCACAAGGCTGGGATGGGCTGCAGGACAACAGGCAAGCAGCTTGGTGAGAAGGCAACAACTGTTGGCACAATTATTAGAAAATGGAAGAAAGACAAGATGACTGTTAATCTTACTCAGTCTTGAGCTCCATGCATTATTTCGCCTCATGGGGCACGGATGACTCTGAGAAAGGTCAGGAATCAGACCAGAACTAAACGCGAGGACCTGGTCAATGACCTGAAGAAAGCTCAAAGATTGCCATTGGTAACACACTACGTTGTCCCCCTGCTCACACCAGCACATGTCCACACCTGTTTGAAGCACGCCAATGACCATCTGGATGATCCAGCGGAGCCATGTGAGACAATCATGTGGTCAGATGAGACCAAGATAGAACTTCTTGGTATCAACTCCACTCTCTGTGTTTGGAGGAAGGACACCATCCCTACTGTGAAGCATTGGGGTGGAAGCATCATTCTTTGATGGTGCTTTTCTGCAAAAGGAGAACCCCTAACAGTTCTCATAATCTTGGATAACCATCAAGGGTTCTTCTAGCGGCAGCTACTATATTTCTCCCATATCGTAGATGCTGCCATGAGAAGCCCTGACGGTTCCATAATCTTCGATAACCGTTAGTGGATACCCCAATACTATAATTAACCACTTATCTCCTGATACACTGGAATATGGTAAACAGAATTACTAACACTAAGCCTGTCCATAGAAGCCCTATTAAAAACTACCAGGCTACTATGAACAGTGCCTCAATTATAACAGAAAAATACAATCAAAGACATAAGGATCCATTTCCACATCCTGTAGAGAGAAAAAGCCCTGTCTCCACTTCTAATCGGTTTCAGATTCTCAGTGGCTAGAGACGGATTACACTTTACAATAGGCAGTGGACTGCATGTTAAACAAAAGGGGGCAGGTAGTGATAGACACAAATTAAAAATGCAGATTGTCTATCATAAGACATCAAGTTTTCTGAAAATACAGAGACTATAGAATGATGAGCTATCTGTAATAGGCCATCAATATTGGCCCGGTGGTTGTCTGATCTTCCGAACACTTGATATCAATATGTACATAGGCACCGGGACTTGTAATGTTCCCACGCAGTTTTAATGATTGTTCACTCTTTCCTCTGAACTTTTCCTAACATTTTGGTCCTTATTTCCTATTAGCCCTACTTTGCCCATGTTTTAGTAGAATTGAACATTTTTTCCTTCCCATTTTACTGTGTTGTCTTCCTAGCCTTTAATTCACATGTCACACTCTGTGGTTCCTGCTGTCTCTGTACTTAATGTTTTCTACGTTCGAGTCTTTGCCACAGGGGCCGTAGAACTTATAATTACTCCTGTCACCGTAGAGGACTTTTGCTGCGATGTCAGCCATGGTGATTACATTACCTTACAAGAATGCTGCGATAAACTTGCCGTTTTCTGCTGATTTAGTGCTGCTATTAAATATGTACATGAAAGAAAAGCCACGAGATTAAGAACAGACAGAAATACAAATGTCTCGAATGGATATAAACCATAAGTAGTAACTTACAAACGGCAAGGTCAAATTAAAGGCCAAAACCATTGTGCAGACAAACAAGGTATATATGCCAGAGGCACATTAAATATATATGTATTATCTATTTCTGCATTTCTCCTTTTCTCTGGTCCTAGGAAAGGAACATCATGACAATTACTGATAATGGATCTTAGAGTAAATATTTTACCACCATGTAATTCCAAGTCAAAATATAATATCTTTATTCCGTGTTATATCGTTACTAGCTGTAGTACCCGGCATTGCCTGGGATAGTAACTAAGTGTCTCTCTGTCTATCTCCCACTCCCTGTCTGTCTCCCTCTCTTTCTGTCTGTCTCCCTCTGTCGGTCTGTCTCTGTCTGTCTCTATCAGACTCTCTCTTTCCCTCTCTGTCTCTGTTTGTCTGTCTGTGTTTGTGTGTGTCTGTCTGTCTCTTTCCCTGTCTGTCTCTATCCCTGTCTGTCTCTTTGTCTGTCTCTGTTTGTCTCCTTCCATGTCTGTCTGTCTCTTTATCTGTCTGTCTGTCTCTGTCTGTCTATCTGACTCTGTCTGCCTGCCTCTGTCTGTCTGCCTCTGTCTGTCTGTGTCTCACGAATGACAGCTCCTATTAATGACCTGTAGCTCCCAGCTCCATTGACTTTAATGTAAGCAGGTTTTTTGGCGAATAACTGTAAAGCGCAGGGTTAAATTTTCCCCTCAAAACATAACAGAAGGAAAATAAACACAAAATGGATAATGCTCAGAGCTGGTCCAATGCAGCTAAACCCCACAGCTCCAATAGTTACAACTCCTCAGCTTCTTCCAGAGACAGGCTCCTTCTAAGTGAGAATCTACAAGTCTATTGGTGCGAGAGAAACATTGCACTGCACTCACATGACATAGGAGTGCAGTGTGATATATGCATTAGCTGACAATGGAGGAGATAGAGAGATTAGTCCCTCTCTCTCCACCGCGGCTGTACTGCGATCACAGGATCACATCACAGTGGCATGACACTCTGCTCACAATTCAGCAGAGTGGGAGCCTAGTGTCATGCGATGCAATTGCATTAATGCTTGTGTGGCCCCAGCCTTATTCTCCCCCATGACACAACCTGTTACTGATATTAACTTGCTAAGGGAGAAGGGGTCTTAAAAATAACAATAACCTCAATCACTGCCATATAATTACTCCTATTAGGTCTTGCCAGGGGGACATCCTAGTAGGGTGCCTGGACGTTGATTAAATGACAAATAAAATGATTGGATGGTCCAGTCCCTTAATAAAACTGAGGGAAAACTGTAAGGGAAAGTTTTATAAAAATATTAAAATGAGGGAAAAAAAATTAACTAAATGGGGCAGCACACATCACATCACGGTAGCCCAGTGGTTAGCACTGTTGCTTTGCAGAGGTTGGGTCCTTGGTAGAGATGAGCGGACGTGTTGAAGATCAGTTTGGCGGGTTCACACGGACTTTAGGTAAAGTTTGGTTTGGGACCTGGACTTGGCCTGAACCCCAATGGAAGTCACTAATTGGGCAATTTGGGTCTCCACCCACATGTAGCCATAAAGAGATAACTTCCGAACGTGGATGGGTTGGATTTTTCCATTTTTTTGAGGTGCACACTACATCTGATCATGCTGTTGTTACCCCCCAGTGTAAGATGTTCAAACATTGCAAGCGGCTCACACTAGACTGAGCACCGAGCGTACCCGAGCACAGCGAAGCTCACATCAGTGGCGATCATACGTAAAGCACCAGAACTCTTTATTTTGTAAAGTCTGTGTTTGGTATTAACACCGTAGACTGAACCTTGGGTTCGCTTCTCTCTAATCCTGGGTCCAAATCCCACCAAGGACAACATCTACAAGTAGTTTGTATATTCTCTCCTTGTTTAGTGTGGGTTTCCTCCGGTTTTTCCAGTTTCCTCCCACACTCCAGAGATATTTTCCCTTTAATATTTATTATGTAAGAAAAAAAAAAGTACAAAAAATTAGTTTCTCCATAGATATCAGGAATAACTAATTATTATGGTTTTTAATCCAGACATGGAATAGCATTAAAAAAAGGGTGCATTTTCGGAGCACGTTGTTAGACCTTTTTCTGCTAAGCTGAGAGTCTAAAACACAAAATAAACAAAGTGCAAGGCAGAACATTTTTTGGCCAAAATTCCAAAATCTCTGTATCAAGTAATTGTCACATGATTGTATATTACTATTGTTATCTTACTAATATTATTGGCTTTATTTATTATTACAGCATCAGCATTATACGCAGGTTATTTCTCAATAACATGTATTATGCTTCATGTCATCCTCTATAATGCGTTAATGTTCGAATTGCACTAACATTTAGTCCACATCCCTCGCAGCAGCTCCATTTGTCTTTGCTATGTGGGTATCCCAGTGCGCACATCAATGCTAAGTTGCTGTAATAGGGTCAGCCTAGCCTCCAGCTACACTTAATAGGGCAAAAAATTCTTGTGTCTAAGATAATTTAATTAGTTTCTCATTCTGTTTGTCTAGTAGAAGACTAAGAGACAAAAGCTAGATGATGTATAAAATGATCCATTCCGCTCATCAGCCTGTGCTGATCTTATTCATTAGTTTCACTAGAAATGATCAATCCCATAGAATAATGCGAATATTGTATCCAATAAGATATGGATTTCCTATACAATAATATATGGACATTGCTGAACATTGGTATCCTTGTAATTAGGCTAAATTACATATTATGCAAGACTTCACAATGGGTGATGCCAATGTAGCACCCCTGAGGTATCAGGTGCCACAAAATGTGAATGTGGAAACCCAAACCCCGGAATGTCTGTGCCAGTCAACACACCAGCACCCTCAGGCTACATACATAACCCCAATTCCAGACTGGGAGACTGCCTAGCAACAGATTAAAGGGAGGGGCACTTATTGGCTAATTGCCCCCCAATCTGTAGAGAGAGACCCAGCTAGGGGAGGGAGGGGCCAGTAGTCAGTTGGGAAGTTGGCGGGAGGAAGTGTGAAGAAGTAGTCGGAGAGAGTTGAAGGTGAAGGAGAGAGGAGTGAAGTAAAGAAGAACAAGTGTAAAGACCTAAAGTATGAACGGGACGCTGTAAAGAAGAGAGGTACTGTGGAGTAAGGAACCAGGACTCCAGGAACCTGTGGAAGTGTAATACTCCAGGAACCGCGGAGTGCCTGTGGAAATATGGAACTAAGGCTCACAGGACTCAGCACAAGGCAGGGTGCAGACTCTAGGACAGCGGGACACTTTATGGTCAACTGTTAAATCTGCCAGGTGAGGGGATCTCCGGGGTCCCTCACCACCCAAAAAGTCTGAAGCATCAGCAGCAAAGTGGGAACCTGGGACAAAGGACAGAAGCCCACCCATTAAATAGTCCAGGCTGCCGGCAATAGAACTAAGACTGAAACAGAGGGGCTCCCCCAGAAGCTCTAAGCCTTGTGAGCTCAATACAAACAAGTGTGCATAGAGGACAGCTACCCTAGGTCGCAGATGGCACGGAGAACAAGCGGAGCGGGAACACCTGAAACCGGCACCAGCAGGTTCAGGTACCAAGCTACAACTAAAAAGGCAAGTTGAAACTGCAATACCAGTGTGGACTGTTTCCTTCCTGCCTCCGTACACATACACTGACTGTCCCCTACCATTGCCCCATCATCATCCACTGCTGGGGCTTAGCCCTGCTTGCGGAGGGCCCAGAACAGCTAAGTTGCATTACTCCCCCAGCCCCAGCAGGACCCTACAGTGGCGGCTCCAATAACCTGGCCGCACACCGCAAGTGGTGTTGTTGAAAACTTTTATTTTATTTCTCCCATTTTTCACCCCCTTTTATCGAACCGACTGTCAGGGTCACGGAACCGGGCATCGGCCGCGACCACGACTGTTCACTCCTGCGCACCACACGCCCGGGACAGAGTACCCCACAGCCCTGGGGAGTCACACTAATTTACACATTTATCTATAGATCAGATAGAAATAAACATAGTATAAGATCAAATGTAGTAAATTTTAGAGATCAGCGGATATTTTGAAATTCAAATTCGCCGGCTTCAACAAATTTTCATAAAACATTTGGTTAATGGCAGATAAATTTGAGAGAATCTCAATCCTGGAAAACTTGTAATTGTTCTGAAAATATTCATGGGTAGGAGGAGAGAGAAATACAGCCTCACTGACCATAGAAGCTTAGACTCTACAGGAGAGACAGTGGACCCTGTTACCCATGAGAGTTTACACTTTATAGGAGACAGAAAGGGAGGACCCCTCTGATCTTAAGAACTTATAATCTACAGGAGAGAGAGGATCCCACTGGCCATAAGAGCTTATGTGGCACCCCTGAGGCTTCAGTCGCCACAAGGTACTGTACCTCGGCTGAGGTACGGTATTCATCCCGGGTACAAAGGAGGTAATTGCCGGTAAACACTGCAATCCATACAACACACAGTCAGTTGCCCACTGGGACTGAGTTAGGGTAGGGTGCTGGGGGTGGCCATCACGAGTTATGGGACCTCCTGCCCACTAGTTCAGAATCCGGGGTGTGCAGCATCATCAAGGAGGGAGTGAGGCGAGAGACATACAAAAGAAAAGGGAGAGGAAACTGACCATGAACGGACACGGGCTGGAAGAGCACTCAAAAAAGCCAGGGACCCGTGGTCTAGAGCTGGAGCACTCAACCCGGGTTCCCAGATAGAAAGGGGAATCCCAGATCTCACGGGGAGTGCAACAGGCACCCATGACCCGTTTTAATAGCTAGGCGCTGGGGTGGAGGGACTACTAAAAGGAAGGACACACAGGGAGCAGCACCGGTCTTGGCCTCCGAACTATCCGGGATCGGCTGGAGCCCATGACAGCAGAGCTCCTCACTCCAGAGGCAGTAATACTTCAGTGAGTAAAGAACTTTGACTGTAACTCCTGTGTCGTCCAATCCTTCCCACACCCTACCCTCGCCTTAGCTGCACGGCAGCAGGGACTACCTCCCGCAGCGGCGACTCCTATATTAGCCGCAGACCACAGGTGGCGTCACGAATACAAACTCTCTCTCCTGTAAATATCTCCCTAACCCTTCCATCTTTATTGACACTGCCGGGGTCACGGAACTGGCTGCTGTGACATCCCACCCCCTACACTGGCCCGATGACGAGTAACCCCCCAGACCCTGTGGGCTCGTCACTTACACTCTACAGGAGAGAGAGGACCTCGCTGACCATAAGAGATTACACTCTACAGTAGAGAGAGAGAGAGAGAGAGAGAGAGGACCCTGCTGACCATAGTAGCTTACATTCTATAGGAGAGAGAGGACCCCATTGACCATAAGAGCTTACACTCTACAGCAAAGAGAGAGGACCCCACTGACCAGAGCTTACACTATGCAGGAGTGAGAGCGAGGACCCCATCGACCATAAGAGTTTACACTCTACAGCAAAAAGAGAGAGGACCCCACTGACCATAAGAGCTTACACTCTACAGAAAAGAGAGAAAGAACCCCACGGACCATAAGAGTTTACACTCTACAGCAGAGAGAGAGGACCCTGCTAAACGATAAAAGCTTACCGTCTACTTAAGATAGAGAGAGGACCCTGCTGACCATAAGAGCTTACACTCTACATGAGAGAAAGAGGACCCCACTGACCAAACGAGCTTATACTCTACAGGAGAGAGAGGACCTCGCTGATCATAATAGCTTACACTCTAAAGGAGAGAAAGAGGACCTCACTGACCATAAGAGATTACACTCTAAAGGGGGGAGAGAGAGATCCCTGCTGACCAGAAGAGTTTACACTCTCTATCTGTCTCTGTCTCTCTATATCTCTGTCTGTTTCTCTGTTTGTCTGTCTCTATCTATCTCTGTCTCTTTCCTTGTCTGTCTCTGTCTGTCTCTTTGTCAGTCTCTTTCTCTGTTTCTTTCCTTGTCTATCTCTTTGACTGTCTCTTTCCCTGTCTGTCTCTTTTAGTGTCTTTCTGTCTCAGTATGTCTGTCTCTGTATTTCTGTCTCTTTCCCCATCTGTCTCTTTCCCTGTTTGTCAGTCTCTGTCTCTCTCTATGTGTCTCTGTCTGTCTCTTTCCCTGTCTGACTCTTTCCCTGTCTGATTCTTTCCCTGTCTGCCTCTTTACCTGTCTGTCTCTTTTTTGGTCTGTCTCTGTCCCTGTTTGTCAGTCTCTGTGTCTCTCTATGTGTCTCTGTCTATCCCTATCGGTCTCTGTTTGTCTGTCTCTTTCCCTGTCTGTCTCTTTCCCTGTCTGACTCTTTCCCTGTCTGACTCTTTCCCTGTCTGACTCTTTCCCTGTCTGACTCTTTCCCTGTCTGACTCTTTCCCTGTCTGACTCTTTCCCTGTCTGACTCTTTCCCTGTCTGTCTGTCTCTTTCCTTGACTGTCTGTCTCTTTCCCTGTCTGTCTCTTTCCCTGTCTCTTTCCCTGTCTTTGTCTGTCTGTCTCTTTCCCTCTCTGTCTCTTTCCCTATCTATCTATCTCTATCTGTCTCTTTCTCTGTATGACTCTTTCCCTGTCTGTCTCTTTACCTGTCTGTCTCTTTACTTGTCTGTCTCTTTCCCTCTCTGCCTCTTTCCCTGTCTCTCTATCTCCTTCCCTGTCTGCCTCTGTCTTTGTCTTTCTCTGTCTTTCTCTTATCCTGTCTGTCTCTTTCCCTGTCTGTCTCTTTCCCTGTGTGCCTCTGTCTTTCTGCCTCTTTCCCTGTCTGTCTCGGTCTCTTTCCCTGCATGTCTCTGTCTGTCTGTCTGTCAATCTGTGCCTATATCTGTTTGTGTCTGTCTTTCTCTATCCGACTCTCCACAGACATAATACCTTACACATAAGCTTCTTATACTATGAAAGTCTTTCGTTCCTATAGCAACCATTCACAGCTCCTATTAATGACCTGTAGCTCCCAGCTCCATTGACTTTAATGGAGGCAGGTTTTTGGCAAATAACTAAAGCATGGGATTAAATTTTCCCCTCAAAACATAGTCCATGATATTCCATGAGTCAAATGAGGTGTTTGTGCAAAATGTTATTGTAAATGTGAAGGTGTGGATTCCTGTAGCAGATATACACACATACACTGACACATACACATACATACATACATACTCAGATTTATATATTAGATTCTGCAGAATGGAAAGTCATCACCTTCTTGTCATGGCTCAATTTGGGAATATTATCCAGTGAGCTCAGTTCTCTTGTCTGCTCAGCTATGATCTTTTTTCTTTTCAGTCCCAATGCTGATGGTTTCTATTACATTTATTTTGCCTTTCAGACAGAGGTGTAACTAGGCTTTCCAGCACCTGGGGCAAGAATTCTGTTTGGCGCCCCCCCCCCCCCAACCAAGCAGTTTGGGTGGTCATCATGTGACCAATCACTCATATGTGATTTGGATACTTACAGTCACCTGATGACGAGCTTCTCTTAATAATTCTCTCAATGTTCAATCAGAAAAGTATGAAGAAAAGTTAATTGTCACATGCAAGTTTGAAAAACACATATGAGTGGAGCAGCCACGTGGTGACTGTTGGAACCAGCAAGCAGAGCTGAATCCTGACAGGAAGTACATTACACGCTGTTAGAACTGAGGATACTGCACTGCTTCATTTGTAATTAAAGGGGTTGTCCAGGCTTGAGATGAAAGTCTGCAGTGACTCTACTCATGACTTCAGGCGTCTTAATTCTTGAAATGCATGCTCTGCATACTTTTAGGATTCTCCGGTGCCAGTGTGCAGTGGATGCATTCTCACAGTGGACAGTGTGCGCACTGTGAGAATTCAGAAGTCTAAAGTCACATAGAGTGACAGCTAGAGTGACTGCAGGCTCATCACAAACTTGGACAACCCCTTTAATGCTCCTAACAACATAAATAAAAACATAGCACTCTTACCCTTAACTTGTCAGACGGCACAAGACTTTATTAAAGAGATTGTCCACTACTTTAACATTGATGGCCTTTCCTTATTATAGGTCACCAATGTCTGATTGGTCGGTGTCCAATTACCTGTTCTATGTTCCGTGCCAGTGGTGGCAGGTGGCCGGAAGTGCTCAATTTTGGATCTGCTCCATCTTCTGATAGTGGCAGCAGCCTCATATTAAAATCAATGAGGCGGAAGTGCAGTGCCCGGCCGTGGACACTATCAGAGGATGGAGCAGATCCACAAATAAGCCTTTCCAGCCACCTGCACCAAGAACAGCTGATCAGTGGGGTTCCCATTGCGCTCACATCAGAAGCAATGCGCAAGTGGGACCAAGGCCTAATGATAAGACATTGTCAGTATCACAAATAAAGATTTACAATCAGGTATCTTATAGATGATGTTTTCTCTGAGTTGTTTCTTTCTATTCTTCATCTTGTCCTGACACCATGATGACTTTTTACGTTCACATCTCGTCTCTGCAGATTTCTATCTTCTCCGGTCTTCTGCAGCACATCCCGGCACGATGCCCCTAAAAATAGCAGAATGTAAAGATACTAAACAAAGTTGTCAGCTCACCTCCTCCAGTTCTCCAGTATCCTCACAGCAGCCTGGACTCCGTATGGGCAACCGTATAAAGACAAAAGGAGTATATGTCCGGCGCTGGTAAGGAACCAGCTGGATGTAGATCGTATAAAAGGTCCAAATTTATTAGAAAATATTAAAATTACAAAACAGGAACAGTCATGACAAACCCCTATAGGACTAGATGGTCAGTGGGGACAACGCGTTTCTGCCAATCTCTTAGCGTTAATCATGTACACTCGAAAGGTGGTACACTCATATGGTGCTGTGGTGTCTAGAATGTTGATCATGCACAGCTCTCAGAATATTTTGCATTCTGTTGCCGCAATCCATCAAGGAGTTTTTAGCTTAAAACTCTTCGAAATATCACAAAATTTTGGCACAACTTGAAGTTCAGCAAAAATGTTGCAACTTTTAAAGTTTTACACCATTCCTAGCCAATTCCACCAAGGTGGGTGGAATCATGCATGGTGAAGAACACATAAAACTCATCTTAATTTGCGCTACAAAAGGAGCATTAATTAGAAATATGGGGAATATGAGGGAATATCTTATTACTTTATTCTGTATCATCTTTTCAACAATTCCAATACTAAAGTAATAAACATTGTTTTGTAATTCAAAACCGACTTTGTGCGCCACAGGAAAGCATTTGCCTTCCTTCAAAACGTCTTCAATTTTCACACTTATGTGTGAAGATGATGTAATATTTTGCATTAACAAATGCATTATTTACAGTAAAAAATATAAAAAGTGACAACGAATGTTATCCCACGATGTTAAACACCTTTTTTATTACATTACATGGTGCATATTATTCCAGCGACACTTCTGTCGTATTTGTCTGGGTAATTCTTCTTGGCATTTCCTACGATACATTAATATGACACAACATATGATTTTGCCTTTGGCCGAGAAACCATCACATTTATGTAGAAGACAATTTCCTCTACCTGAATAGTTAAAGTAGCCCTGTGAGGACAAAATGTCAGGATGCGCATCTCTAAATAAAGGACGCACAAAACTGAGCTGTTTTTCTGTGTCAAGTGTCATAAAAATATAGTGATTTCAGAAGTTGAAAATGAACACTATGAGGTGAAATGCACAAAACCTGCCCTACAGACTTCTTAGAAGTGACATACACGCCGAAAACAAAACGTATATGCCATGTGAACACTGATCAGCCATGGCAAAAAGAAAGAAATATGCATAATTTTGTGTAGGTCATCCACAACCACCATAACAACTGTAAGGCCTCATTCAGATGTCCATTTTGCCCGTAAGATTTCTATCAATGTTTTTGCAGATAGAACTTGTACCAAATAAATAAAGTCTATAAGGCTGTTCGCATATCCATATGTTTTCATGTACAGTGCGGTCAGCACCAAATTATGGAGACATGTGCAATTTTGTCACAGATCAAAGTCACCAATGCAAGTCCATGTTAATGTTAAAAAAATAAACACCACTTGTTAGCTAGTGATGAGTGGGCACCACCATCCTTGGGTGCTCGGTACTCATAACTAGTGATGATGAGTAAGCACTACCATGCTCGGGTGCTCAGTCCTTGTAACTAATGATGAGTGGGCACTACCATGCTCATGTGCTCGCTTCTCGTAACTAGTGATGAGCGGGCACTACCATGCTCGGGTGCTCTGTACTCGTAACTAGTGATGAGCAAGCACTACAATGCTCGGGTGCTCAGTACTCATAGCTAGTGATGAGTGAGCACTACCATGCTCGGGAGCTCAGTACTTGTAACTAGTGATGAATGAGCACTACCATGCTCAGGTGCTCGGTACTCGTAACTAGTGATGAGCGAGCACTACCATGCTTGGGTGCTCGGTACTCGTAACTAGTGATGAGCGGGCACTACCATGCTCGGGTGCTCGATACACGTAACTAGTGATGAGTGCGCCCTACCATGCTCGGGTGAACAGTCCTCGTAATGAGCAGTTGGATGCTTGAACAGGTGTGACTCGAGTACCTGAGCATAATGGAAGTCAATGAGGGACTTAAGCATTTTTCTGGAAGATTTCCTGGAAAATTGCTGGAGTCCCTCCTTGACTTCCATTACACTCAAGAGCTTGAGTCACACCCATCCGAGCATCGAACTGCTCATTACGAGTACCGATCACCAGAGCATGGTAGTGCTCTCTCATGACTAGTTACGAGTACCGAGCACTTGAGCATGGTGGTGCCCGCTCATCACTATTGGAAGCTATTCACTCTCTGAATTTGACTGTTTTCTCAGAGAAGCTTGAGAAACCTCTAGTTTTGTTTGCATACAAGAAAAAGCTGGTATCTGAATGATCTTTAACCCATGGAAGCAGAGACTCCACAAGTCCTGTGAAGGTGTCCTGCGGTATTTGGCATGAAGAAGTTAGCTGTAAATTGTGAGGTGCTGCTTCCGAGGATTGGACTTATTTCTCCAATACATCCCACAGATGATTGGCTGGATTGAAATCTGGCAAATTTGTAGCCAACAGCTTGAACTCTTTCTCATGTTCTTTAAACAATTCTAAAAAATGTTTGCAGTGTGGTAGGTTGCATTATCCTACTGAAAGGAACCATTGCTTTTAGAACATAATGCAATCATGAATTAGTGCACGTGGTCTGTACAATGTTAGGTAGGGGGTACGTGTGACCTTTATAAAAATGTCAGAACCCAAGATTCTCTCGCAAGACTTCCCCCATCACTCTGCCTCCATTGACTTG
The DNA here is from genome assembly GCF_048569485.1 of Anomaloglossus baeobatrachus. NCBI lineage: Eukaryota > Metazoa > Chordata > Amphibia > Anura > Aromobatidae > Anomaloglossus > Anomaloglossus baeobatrachus. The sequence goes on along the minus strand of NC_134357.1, from coordinate 62,450,559 downwards.
TCTTTCCATAGTCTATTAGAGTGTTTTAAAAGACTAGCCATGTCCCCCATCTCCCCCTCACTGTTCTGCATATGTAGAACAGTTGGATGCACCAGAAACCTCTCCCCTCTTCCCTGTCAACAATAAAGCAAAAGATCAACAAGACTTGCCTCCTTAACAAAGAGAGCACTGCTTAAAGGTGCTAACTTCCCTATAAAATAACAAACTAGGTTTCACTCACCCTTCTTAAGTCCTGCTTCTCCGAGACAGCTGCAGTTTTTGTTAATTGTCTGCAGTAGTCACATCACTTCAACAACACTGCAGCCAATCACTGAGCTTAGTGGCTCTGTTGATGTACGTGACATAAATGCTGAGCTTGATTGGCTGCAGCGCTGTCAACATTCACTGTAGCCGATCAACAAAGACCCCAGCGGCAGTGGAGAGTCAGCACTAGACCAAGCGATGGTAAATCTAGCAGAGTTTGTTATTTTATAGGTCCCTGAGCTTATCGGCAAAAATATTTGAAACAGGAAAATCCCTTTAAGAGAATAAGAGAACCACCAGCCGACAAGCCAAGGATGATTTCTACAAGATGGACTGATTCAGTATCAAGATGACAATGGTGCAGACTAACAAAAAGGGAGGACGACTATATGTCAGGCCTCTTACACACGTCCGTGAAAAACCACGCACATTTATCACGGACGTGTCAAAGGTGAGTTTTGCCCTCCGTGAGCCGTGTTTATGGCACACGTGTGTTATCCGTGATAACACACGGAGAACGGGAACTTTCTGCTCACCTGTCCCTGGCTTGCTGTCCGTCGTGCTGATCTTCAGTCTCTGGTCCTGCCGACTCCCCGCTGCTGCTGCTTCCGGCCGCAGTGAAGTGAATATGCAATGAGCATAATGAGCGGTGGTCGGAAGCAAGTGACAGAAACAGCAGAGACAGGAGGGCTGGAGAAGGTGAGTAAAGTTTTTTTTATTATTTTCTCAGACGCGTGTGTTTTCTCCGGCGCTTGTCACACGGAACACCTCCGTATGGTCTGTTTGCGTTTCATGTGACACCCATGATGCCGGAGAAAAACGGACATGTCTACGTGTGGAGCACACAGGCACACGTACACACGGTCCATGGCAAAATACGCGCGTGAGCGCAGACCCATTGATTTAAATGGGTCTACGTGTGCCCGTGTCTCCGGTACGTGAGGAAACGGACCAAACACGTGCCGGATACAAGGACATGTGAAAGAAGCCTCACATGTAGTTTATTCTTTCCTTTATAGGTTTAATGCTCCATTAGATGCTAGAAAACAAAGAAGGATAAATATATATATATATATATATATATATATATATATATATATATATATATATATATATATATACTTAACTATACAGCATGATGCATATATAAAGCATAAATCACATGAATAAAGCGGTGGTTCTTTCATTACCATAGTAATCAGCTCTTATTACATAACTAAAATTGCTGACTTCACTGTAGAAACTGAAGAATGATTATAAGAAAAATTGAGTCTGATCCTGAAGCTGGATAGATAATGTCCCTGAATTATTTATAGTCACCATTATTATTAAACACTTGTATCTTTCAAGTGAGCAAAGCATTGCAAACAGTAGGCAATTACCATCAAAATAACTAATTAATAGGACGTGTTGATATTGCAATTCATTATTAATAGCTTATTCAAATATTTTCTTGGTTGCAGATGGGAGAACATTGATTTATCAGATTTAAAGGGCTTGTTTGAATATAAAAAAAAATACAATTAAAATGTATGATTGTGAACAGAACACACGGAGCCCCTGCGGTTCTATTAGATGGAATGTCAATCATCATAGGGTTGAATAGTCAGTAGAACCATGGTGGCTGACAGATATGTCCTGGTATGCAGCAGCGTACCTTAAAGCTCATGATTCCCAATGCAAAAGCTCCAATGGGGCCCCTGTTATTGTAAGGCTATAACAGCATTGGTCTTTTACTATAGGCCAATTGGACTTTTTGGGTTTCCAGGCTCCAGGGCCCTGGTATGATTACTACCCCTGTATTGTGTTCTTTCTATACATTGAAGTATAACATGTGATTATCACTTTATTACAAATTTATATTTCACACATTATTATTAACATATTGAATATTTCAATCGTTTTTCTAGAAAGATTAATAGATCGATCGATCGATCGATCGATCGATAGACAGATAGATAGATAGATAGATAGATAGATAGATAGATAGATAGATAGATAGATAGATAGATAGATAGATAGATAGATAGATAGATAGATAGATAGGCTCCACTACAGTGTTAGAGACTTCCAATAGGAGGAATTCTTACCTCCACACACAGACAACTAATAAATCAACCAAGATTTTCTAATGTCCACCATACCATGCCCCATGGTAGGGATATGTGAGTAGCCAGTCCCACCCATCTCTCTGACTACTTGTAAACATGGCTTTTGTCAGCCCTAATAACCCTCTCAGTACTATACATACTGGAGCTAGCCTCCAGGCTTACATCACAGAGGATGACCACCTCTGTGATACATATCTCCCTCTATAACATCTTCGGCTGACACTTTACAATAGATAGATAGCTAGATAAGAAAATATAGTTATAGAAAAGCACCACTATTGCAGGTACTGGGTGCCAGGTCTTACCGCAACTTTCTACAAGTTGTATTATATATCCAAAAATAGAAAAATAAGGGCAGCACTCCAGCTTTTCAGTGAGAAAAGGCTTTAATCCTGAGACTGAAAACCAGCGCATGCGTAACGCGGGTCCACACTCATCCACCCCAGCCATCCTCAAGGATGGTCGAAGTGGATGAGTGTGGGCGTGGTCACACTTCGCACATGCACCGGTTTCCAGGCTCAAGATTGGATGAACACCAGCTTCAGGTCCTGTAACTCACAACCAAAGTGGTCACGTGACTGCCTATTTATGGTCCTTTAAGGTATCATAGAGTATACCTTCAATGAAGAAGCAAGTATATGGTGTATGCAAAACACACATTGGAAGAGGTCTTTTGATGCTTATGAGGGGCTCAGCTGGGCTACTGATTGATGGGTAAGCAGCCATAATTATTATTTTTTTCACATGATCCCACCACCTTCACTCAGAGTGCGCATTATACTGCTGACCCCTCTGCTAACATGCTAATGAACATGCAGCATCACAGGATGATCTCACTCACCTCTCCAGCTGCCATCACTTGATTTTGTCTCTGTGCGCATGACCCCAGAGGTCTAGTCATGCGCACTATGAAGCCGTCATGGCTTCAAAATCATGTAGTGCGAATAACTGGAAGTCCGGGGTAATGCGCACGGAGTTGAAGTCCAGGAGTCAGACGCGATAACAGCGGAGAGGTGAGTGAGATCATTCTGTGACGCTGCGTATTCATTAGCATGATAGCACACCCATAGGAGTGTACTAAGATGCTAATGGAGCCGACTAGCAAGGGGAATTAACACCCAGGGGACTAAACCCCTCGCACATTAGCATACGATATAAGATCTATAGAAATACTTTTTTTTTAAGATCTCTTTATCTATACTAGTGTATACAGGGATGGTAAGACAGGGATTAGCAATATGCACCCAGAACTGCTCGTGGTTCTGGGTGCATATTGGACCTGACAGGTTCCCTTTAAAGGAACTGTTACAGGCATATAATGTTTCCTATCCTTAGCATTGGTCATCAAGATGAGATCTGGGTGGAGTTGACACCCTAAACCCTCGCGACTCAGCTGATATTAGCTCAGGCATATTTAGGAGAATTGGAGTTGATCTGCCGTCCTCGGCACTTGCTGTGCAGGGTCATTCAATGTTTCCATCTAACCAATTGGAACCCAACCTATCTTACATTAATGCCCTGTTCTGTGGATTGGTCATCAATAGTATATGCCCGGACAACCCCTACAAAAATAACTTGCTGCTTACCTGCAGACACCACAAGTGGGATTTTCAATGTGAAGACTGTAGGCGGTTTGTTTCCTCGGACGCCAGATACGGGTAAGCAGCATCTCATTTTTCTTTATGTCTATGCTGGAATTTTGGAGGTCTGTAAAGATTTTTGAGCATTTCAAAAGTGGAAAATTATTGTAAGTAAAATGCTCTTAATTTTAAAGTATGGAACAAAGAAACACCTTGTAGATGCGTGGCTTCACAAGATACCCCACTGACTAATTTTTTTTATATATTTCCATCCCACTAAGGATTGCTTTACTAATCTTGTATTAATCTTCCAACATTGAAAATGTAAAATCTCTTTCTTCCATCCGTTTGACAAATGATTGCAGTGGGAGGCAGTTGGCTCTTCACCGCGACCAATCTTGGCAAACATTGATAAATAGTGGAGACAGAACTCATATGTGCTGATAATTATTTTGTTGTTTTATCCACTGTATCCGCCAGCTACATTTTGTCAATGTTCTAACAGGGCTGGTAGTATTGACAAAAAAGCTATTGGTGGCCTGCCAGAGATGTAATGTAATGATTTCCATAGTCGCGCTGAATAGCCTTTTGTAAAGCATTTTTATAGAGATGATCTTGTTCTATGTTTAGAGATATTGGAAAATACAAGTGATGTTCAAGTACCGTACAAAACAGAGAAAATGTTGTTGTTCCATAAAGGAATTGAAAATTACCAAGAAAGTAAAAACAACATAAATGTGGATTAGCTCCATGAGCAATGGTGTAAACAGGCATCTGTGGCGCGAAGCTGCGAGGGCAAGTGTTAAAGGGGCTTATTTCTTTCCCCAGGAATAATGTTGCTCTTATCTATCCAGAAAACTGTCCCACCCCAAGGCTATGGGGTACTCAGTCCCAAGCCGTATATTTACGGAGAACAGTTCACTGGGTGGCCGTTGCCCGGTTCCGTGACCCTGGGGGTAGCTTTAAAAGGGGGATTATGTACAGGGGAATGTTTATAAAGTTTTTGTCATGACGCCACTTGTGGATTGTGGTTATAGTGATGGAACCGCTACTGCACAGTTTCTCACCGCTGGGGCTGGTGTAAGTGGCAGCCTGGATGTTGGGCCCTCCGCAAGTAGGGCCCGGGCCCCAGGGGGTAGGTGATGGAGTTAGGCATGGAAAGAAAGTAGGCCACACACGGGATTGCAGTGTAACTGGGTTCTTTACTCACAGTGGTTTGGTGGCTGGTACCCGGAGGAAGGCTGGTCTTTACAACTGGTCCTCTTAGTTCCAGTGCTGGTCTAGTGACCTGGTGGCTTCTGTCACCTGCACCCTTCTCTAGTTGATGGGTCCCCATGGCTTGGAGCGTCTTGAGGTCCCCTCCCTCTAGTCTGTCAGTCTTTAGTTCGTACGGCGGGAAGTTTGAACCCTTTAGGGTCGGTGTCCGGTTCCGGTCTCTGGTTCTCCGGGACTTTATGGTCAGTGAGGTCCTGGATGGTTCCCTCACTGTGCATGCATAGGCTTTGTGAGTTTCAGGGTAACCGTCTTCATAAATTATATAACTATTTTTCTCTTTCTTTCTTTCTTTCTTTCTTTCTTTCTTTCTTTCTTTCTTTCTTTCTCCTATTTATCTATCCATCTATCTATCTCTATGTATCATATAATCTAGCTATATCTTTCTTTTCCATTTTGTCAACTGGTAACTTTTTTAAATGACAGGAAAACAGGTTTACAAACACTTTTCTAATTGTGTATTATTAGTAACACATTTTACATTGTGGATTTTATATTGAAATAGCAGAATACATTCATTTTCCATTGTCATTTGCTGAATTTTAAACTGCTGATAATTCCTTGAACCTGTGACTCCATAGAATCTGCTCTCTTGCTGACAGCACCTATGATATGTTTATAGTTAGTTCCTATTGACATGGAAAATGCTAGACGATCTCATTCTCTCTGTCACAACTGGCAGAAACTTTCGAACAAGCAGCCAAGCAGATTTAGATGCTGCTAATGGCAGATACTACTCAGCACATGTTCAACAAATATATGCCGTGATTTGGCAGATTTGTCATCAACAATATAGATGTTCAAATAAAAAGGTTATAAAATGAGACATTGCAAGAAATGATATTGTGCTCTGTACAAAAAGCACTGGATGACATCACATGATGGTTTTAAAAATGTATCACCCAAAAATGTCACTTGTGGAAAGAGCAAGAGGCGTAACAATCGCTGATGTAGAGGGTGCGACCGCAACCAGGCCTGTGCTGGAGGGGGGCCCACCGACCTCATCGTCTATGTCAGCTACATGTGTCCAAAGACATACATTCAGCTGACGAGTATTGCAGTGTAAAGACCCGTCTGGTGCCTACATTGTAATACACATTGGCGACTAATCCAGAGGTCGGCAGCTGATGTCGACATGCCACATATTGGCAGCACATGGGAGTGACATCTGTCATGAATGACATGGGAACACAGGGAAACCTATACTGGCCTTAAGTCTGGGGCCCTTGCACCCACCCTAACACCCGGAGGTACCCTTGAAGGTAGGGAGGTCTGGGCCCCAAACCTAGGCCCTATCTCCTGTCCTTGTCCCTGATGGTAAGACCTCCCTAGACAATCCACCACCGGGGGGAAGGGACAAGAACAGAAGTAAACAACTCCACTGACAAAGACAAAACAGGGGTAACAACGACAACAACTTGAACACATTGCAACCACACACAAAGGAGCCACTAAAAGTGCACAAGGGGAAACAACGTAAAAGGGGGAGAAAGAAAACAGAGTACTGGGTAACATCCATACCGTACAGCCAGCACACCTAGATCTGCTGCAGCAAGCACCAATGCTGCAGCCTACAATACAAGTCTCAGAGAGGGTCTCTCCAGCTCCTTCCTCCACCAGCCCAAGATTCCAAATGATTGAAAATAACCGGCACCCTCTGGTGGAAGTAGAGGGTATTTATAGAACCTGGGCTTGGTCCCAACCAGAAAAACCTGACAAGGAGTCAGCAGCTGCTGGAAGGTAAACTGACATTAACCCTTTCCTCCCCAAAGGAAAGGGAATTAATTAAATCAGCAGAGTCAACAAGATAAAGTGAGATTCTAACCCAGAACCTGTAACAAAACTCTGCAACAGAAGAAAGACCGTGACAACATCACAGCAGGCACACCAATGTCAGCAGGCGGTCTCTGTGCTGACTATAGAAGAGAACGAATCATGCATTATGGGAGCCAGGTAAGGTGAAGAGAATGATTTTTGTGTTTGTTTTTTTATGCCTTAAGGGCAGAATTGGGGATATACATACCAGGAAAGGGCCCAACCCATCTAATCCACACAGCAAAGAAATGAAACCATAGATATCCAAAAATGTAGTGATGTGTAATAATGAGAAATGACACAGGGAATAAGTATTGACCACGCTTTCTGAAATGTATTTAATACTTCATGCAAAAGCCTTTGTTCATTGCTCAGTTGTTATTTGGCCCATTCTTTCACACAAACACTCGTCACATCCTAAAGGTTCCATGGGCTCCTACTATGAACTCTGAGCTTTAGTTCGGCCATTCCAGCAGCTTTATTTTCTTTATCTAAAATTAGTTGAGAGTTTCCTTGGCTATGTGTTTGCAATAATTGTGTTGCTGAAATGTCCACCCTCATTTCATCTTCATCATCCCGGTAGATGGCAGATTTTTATCAAGAATGTCTCTGTACATTTGTCCATTCACCCCTCCTTCAATTCTATGAGTTTGCCAGTGTTGTATGCTGAAATACAGCACCACACCATGATGTTCCCACCTCCAAACTTCAATGTTGTTGGTGTTTTTGGAGTGATTTGCCTTTCGGCCTACAAACATGATGTGTATTTTGACATACAGAGTTACATTTTGGTCTCATCTGACCAGACCATATTCTCCCAGTATTTCACAGACTTTTCTAAATGTTGTTGAGCAAACTTTAAACGCACTTGAACATGCTTTTCGTTCAGCAATGGAGTCTTGCGTAGTGTGTGCATATACGCTGTCACACTTGTAACTGCACAGCTAGTATGCACCATCTAGTGTCTCTGAATGCCGTCTTGTGTGTAGTCAGGATTGTGAGCTCCTTAATACCACACTTCCAGCTCTGCTGCATCCGCCTATTGCTGGTGAGTCTCCTCTTGGCTATAGGGAAGAGCGGCCAGACTGCAGGAAATTGGTTTCCCTGTGTCCTGTAGGGTGTTTATTTCCTGTCCAATTAACTGCTAGCACCCGATATTTCGGCAGCCCCTTCTTCAACTTAGTTGCCTGACCTTAAGTTAAGTTTCTGATTGTTTCAGGGCTCTGTCTGTTTGCTCTGTCCATGTGGTCTCCATCTTATCTCTCCTGTTGTGCCATAATATTAAGTAAGTTCTTTGTCAGTTCCTCTCAGGCTTCCTTGTCTAGTCTTTGTTTTGTATCTCTTGTTTTTGTCCTGGCTTGCCTTATGTTTATCCTTACCTGTCCTCGTCTGTCTTTGTCTATATTTCTTGTTCCTGACCGTCCGCCACTGTGTCTGGCTTCTGCCTTGTCCGTCCCCTGTACCCTGACTCTCAGGTCAGATGCTGAAGGCCGGGAAACTGCTCGGGACCTGAGGGCTGCCTGAGAGTCAAGTCTATCTTCTAGGAAAAAACAGGTAGGCGCTTGGTCTCGCCCCTCTAAGGTAAGCCCAGACCTTTAGCCCAGTGAGTCCACAGGACTCACAAAGCTAGCCATGCACAAGATGGTGCTGACAGTGAGTAAATTTAAGAAAAATGCTGAGGAGCAAAAAAGCACAAAGGGGTAGTACTGTGGCGCCACAGGACCTGGTCGCCACAACAGCATTGCCCTTCCAAAGGGTTAATGCTGAGCCTGGAGGTAATTGGGAGGTCCATTGGCCAGCAAGTTAACATCCAACGCAGTTCTCCCTCCGGCCAGCAGGGGGAGCTCTGAACCTGGAATTCCAGGGAGCATTCCTCAAGTCTGACCTGAGGGAGGAAGTAGCAGTCAGTCTGTAGAGAGAAGTGAGAGCGAGCAGACGCAGAGTGTGCTGTCCTGTGGATCTGGGGCCTGGAGCTGGAGCAGCTTGGCCCAGGGAAGCAGGAGTAGCAGAGAGGCAGAGAAGAGACTTGGACATCGGAGTCTGTGGCCACCAGGGCTTAAAATATTCCCTGGTAGCCGAATCCGAAGGGCAGGAGAGCTGCAAGCACCTGGCCCATAAACAGCCCGAAGGTACAGCTACAGCATCAGGGGCCGGTGAGGACTCCAGCAGAGAAGCACCAGAGAGGGCCTGCGCAGCCTACCACAGAGGGAAAGGGACGTACCACCGGTCCCAGCAGCAAGAGGGCCATTGCTAGATCCAGAGAGCAGGGTCCTATCGTAGTAAAGAAAAGAACAGGAGTAGGCCTCATACTCAGCTGGCCAGAAAGATTACCCCAAGTACTTCCAGGCCGACCGGATCCCCTTCACCACCTGTGACGGTCTCCCAGGACTGGACTGTTCTTAAAGTAAAAGAGGAGAAGGTAAAGAGACTGTTGTTTGTGACTGGTTCTTTCATTGCCTGTCGGCCCTGCACCGTGTTATCCACACAACACCATAGACTCTCACGAGCACAAACAGTGTCCCCGGGGGCACCGCTCCACCTGTGGGGAGCAGTACCACCATTGCTGCCGTACCATCACCCCGGAGGCCTCACACAGCAGCGGCGGCTTAATAGCCGCAAACCACAGGTGGCGTCACGAAACAAATACTTTAATTGCTCCCAAGTCACCAGCCATATTTAAACTGACACCCACCAGGGTCACGGAGTCGGGCCCCGCCACCACTGTCGATCCCCGGACTAGTCCGGCCCGGCACCGGGTGTCCCATAGCCCTGGGGTGGGCGAGTCAGTACCGTACTACAATTGAAGATTTCCCAAAAAAAGCTGGAGTCATTCATTGACTTCCGTTATGCTCGGGTACTCAAGTCGCGCCTATCTGAGCCCAACTGCCCATTACGAGTACTGAGCACCGGACCATGGTAATGCTCACTCATCACTAGTTACAAGTACAGAGCACCCATGCATGGTAGTGCTCGCTCATCAATAGTTACAAATGTGCCGCCTCAGCATCGGGTCGAACCGCTCGGATCTAGGGGGAAATGTCCATCCGTGGTTCGAGGGTCTTCTTACCCGGGGGCTTAGAGGCCACACACTAAGTTAAAGGGGGTATTTACAGGGGAAATTGATATAGTTTGTGACGCCACCCGTGGTGTACGGTAAGGAAGGAGTACCACCACTGCCGATGGGAGTCCCAGGGTGATGGAGTGGGGCAGCAAGGTGTCGTTGCCCTCCAAGGGTATTGGAAGACCCCAGGACTTGGTGGGGGTGCCGTGGGATGCAGGGACCACTCAGGTACTCACTCAGTCATTAAGCAGATGCTGACAACCGGGTAAACCAAGTCTCTGACTGCCGTTGTTTCTCAGTGGGGAGCTCGTCTGGGTCCCGTCCCCTATAGTGTTGCCTGATGATCCATGACCTGCCTCCTGCCACAATGTCTAACTTCAACGTAGTGGTCCAGTAGTCTGAAACTTGCTGGGCCCCGTTCCCCAGTGTGGAAGCCTGCTCTCAGGGCTCACGCTTGGGATTTTCTTGGGCTGCTTGTATGGAAGGCCCTATCCCTCTCATTGCGCTAGTGCCCCGATTCTGGAGTGGGTGGGAACAGATTAATTGCAGGGTTACCTGAAGCTTCTCCCCGACCTAGGGTCCATGTACCCCGCCGTGCCTTTGGTCCCAGACCGGTGATAGGACCAGGCTGCTGACTGTCCTCCTTGACAGGTCCAGGCTCCTAGCCGCAATCCCCTGTGACCGGGGGTCCAACTCCTCTAGGTCCAGACCACGTCTGCCACTATACAGATTCTCCTGGGAGCCACCACTCCCAACCTCCTCTGAGCTCCTCTCAGCTCGAGGGCTACTTCACTTCTCTCCTCTCTACACTCCTCTACACTAATCACCTTCTCCCCCTGACCCCCCAGGTGGGCGACTCTATTCCGCTCAAGTCGTCCACTGGTGTGCCTGGTGGGTGTGGTGCAGGGTGTATCTAGGATTTGATTTGCTGTTCAAGGCAACACTGTAAGATGGGGACCCAGAACCATGAAGGACTCGGATACTGCACGGAAGGGCAGTATGTGCAGTACCCTGTGACGACCTGATAGTCCAAGGGCTCACACAAGTACAGAGCACCTGAGCATGGTAGTGCTCGCTCATCAATAGTTACAAGTACAAGCACCCGAGCATGGTAGTGCTCGCTTATCACTAGTTACGAGTACAGAGCCCCTGAGCATGGTAGTGCTTGCTCATCACTAGATACAAGTACCGAGCACCCGAGCATGGTAGTGCCCGCTCATCACTAGTTATGAGTACCGAGCACCCAAGTATGGTAGTGCTCACTCGTCACTAATTACAACTACCGAGCACCCAAGCATGGTAGTGCCCACTCATCACTAGTTACGAGTACTGAGCACCCGAGCATGGTAGTGCCCACTCATCACTAGTTACAAGTACTGAGCAATTGAGCATGGTAGTGCCCGCTCATCAATAGTTACAAGTACTGAGCACTCGAGCATGGTAGTGCCCGCTCATCAATAGTTACAAGTACTGAGCACCCAAGCATGGTAGTGCCCGCTCATCACTAGTTACGAGTACTGAGCACCCGAGCATGGTAGTGCCCGCTCATCACTAGTTACGAGTACCAAGCACCCGAGCATGGTAGTGCCCGCTCATCACTAGTTACGAGTACCGAGCACCCAAGCATGGTAGTGCCCGCTCATCACTAGTTACGAGTACTAAGCACCCGAGCATGGTAGTGCCCGCTCATCACTAGTTACGAGTACTGAGCACCTGAGCATGGTAGTGCCCGCTCATCACTAGTTACAAGTACTGAGCACTTGAGCATGGTAGTGCTCGCTCATCACTAGTTACAAGTACTGAGCATCCGAGCATGGTAGTGCCCACTGATCACTAGTTATGAGTATCGAGTACCCGAGCATGGTAGTGCCCACTCATCACTAGTTATGAGTACCGAGTACCCGAGCATGGTAGTGCCCACTCATCACTAGTGATGCCACAGCTGACCCCGCGCCCCCTCCCATCATAAGGACCTTAGCACTTGCTCATTAAATGTTCAATACAACAGATGTGTATTTCTTGAAAAAACAGAAAGCATGAGTCTAAAATAAGTCCCAGTGATATTGTGAAAATTTCAAAATTAAAAAGAAAATTATACAGAACTTGATATATACTGTAAAAATTAAAAAAAAATCACCAAAAATGTTTTCAAAATTTCTTTTAACATAAAGAAGTGATTTAAACAGTAGATCACTTCATGACGTTATTTCCTTTAAGATTTTCAAGCTAACTGCAAAATTTATTTTCCAAGCACATATTTTTTTATGCCTAATAAGCTTTACCATGGCCAAATCCTGTATATATTCCATTTAGATACCATGTATATTATCTAATCTGGGACCATAATATTACGCCTTCACCTAAAATAATCCATAACTCTTCGTATGGTCCCTTGACAAAAAAAGTACCACATAATGTCTTATTAATTTGACCTCGAGAGACTAGCTGTAATGTCAGGGGAAACCTGACAATACCTGTTCAATTTCCCTGCAGTCCTACCACAGGGAGAATGAAGCATTATACAGTTTAATACAGGACAGGTAATCCAGACCTATATTTTTAAAATCATGCAGCTTTTCTTTTAGTTTGGGGCAGGGAAGCTATTTGACAAATAGCAGAAGGAATCCTAGCTAAAGTAAGATGTGAGAGAGATGTTCCAGTACCTATAGTGCTGGCAGAATACTGATGAAGATAAACATACTAAAAGTGAGGCTGGATAATTGACTGATATTTAGAGGTGAGCGCAAGAACCAAGTTTGAGTCGAGTTTGCTGAAATTTCATTTTCCCGCAAATTAAAAAAATTTAGCATTCCGTCACTTCCGCTACACTCCTTCATGTGTATCTTTTGAGCAATTATAAGCTTCACAGTATTAAAGGTTTGTTCACTACTTTTACATTGATGGCCTATCCTTAGGGGTACTTTGCACGTTGCGACATCACTACTGCGATATCGTAGGGGTCAAATCGAAAGTGACGCACATCCGGCGCCGCTAACGACGTTGCAACGTGTAAAGCCTAGCTGCGCCGATAAACGATCGCAAAAGCAGCGTAAATCGGTGATCTGTCGGCCATTTTCAGAATGTCGCACTAATAGGACATATGATGTTGTGTCTCGTTCCTGCGGCAGCACACATCGCTGTGTATGAAGCCGCAGGAGCGAGGAACATCTCCTTACCTGCCTCCACCGGCTATGCAGAAGGAAGGAGGTGGGCGGAATGTTTATGTCCCGCTCATCTCCGCCCCTCCGCTTCTATTGGCCGCCTGCCATGTGACGTCGCTGTGACACCGCATGACCCGCCCCCTTAGGAAGGAGGCGGGTCGCCGGCCAGAGCGACATCGCAGGGCAGGTAAGTGCGTGTGAAGCTGCCGTAGCGATAATGTTCGCTACGGCAGCTATGCGACGGGGCGGGGACTATCGCGCTCCGCATTGCTAGCATTGGCTTGCGATGTCGCAGCGTGCAAAGTACCCCTTAGGATAGGTTATCAATGTCTGATCAGCCAGTGTCCGACACCCCACACTTCTCCAATCAGCTGCAGGAAATGCTCATTTCTGGCGCTACTCTGTGTTCTGATAGTGATCTTGGCCGGGTACTGCACATCCGCCTCCCATTCTTTTCAATAGACAGCACATGGGCAGTACCCAGCCTGGGCCACTATCAGAAGACAGAGCAGCGCCAGAACTGAGTATTTTCGGCCTCCTACTGATAACAGCTGATCGGCGGGGATCGTATCATCTAGGCTTTCCACACTACGATGTCGCATGCGATGCCGGATGTGCGTCACTTTCAATTTGACCCCACCGACATCGCACCTGCGATGTCGTAGTGTGCAAAGCCCGCCTAAGGATAAGCCATCAATGTAAACGTAGCGGACAACCCCTTTAATACTGGAAAGCTTATAATTTCTCAAACGATACACGTGAAGGACTGTAGAGGGAGCGACTGAAAGTTAACATTTTCAAATATGCGTGAAAATGAAATTTCAGGGAACTCGACTCGAACTTGCTTCTTCCGCTCACCTCTAAATTCCCGTCTATTTGCCAGTCTCACTTTTAGTATGTTTGATCTTCATCAGCATTATGCCAGCATTATAGGTACTGGAGCACCTCTCTCCCATCTTGGCTATGGTCCCTTTAACCTATTATCTACCAATGTCCTTTTTTTGGGACGCCTAATCTTTTGCTTAAAATTCATTAAATTAATCATTAATTATTTTATTTAATTTATACATTACATTCATTAATTTTGCTTCAATTTCATTTTTAATTTTTTTTTCATTAAAAATCTGTCATTTATTAAAAAAAAAATTAAATTTCTAATTTGGCAAGTAATGGGCTAAGGTTCATCCATGTTATTTGCAACAAATGGAATCCTTTGAGAATATTCATCAGAATCGGTTCACATTTCAAAAGACCCAGGTAAGTGGCAAAAAAAGGATTTCTAATTTGCTGCTAACCATTGTGGCCAAGGCATGAGGAATTTAAGCATCAGACCCCCAATTCCTTACAAGGGAACATGAAAATGGGATTTGTAAATTGGACATCCCCTATAATAGATACCAAGAACACCTTATTGTCCTGGTAAATCAATCGTCCTACCCCCGGGGTCACAGTCCGATGTTGGCGCTGTATGGGGCTAATCTCATTAGCTATGATGTCCAGTATGTGCCCAAATTACATCGGCAAATATCCAGACATATCCGCGAACTCGCCCTATAGTGAATTCAGCTTCCAGCTGGAAATTATATATGAGCTTATTTAAACCATTGTTAAAGTGAAATCCGTCTATATGCTTGGATTACTTTAACAAAAGAAATTATTTTCTGGCCAAAGAAATCCCTCATGCAGCAAAGTCTTCTCTCGAACAGCACGTCTCTGCTAAGCTGCTGACAAAACATCGCCACTGGACAAATCACTACTTACATTGTGTTACTGCTTATTATGTCCAATTATCATCTTAAAAAAATTGAAAAGTTACTCCGCGCAAAACATAATTGGAATCAGTGAGTGTAAATATTTTACCTCCTTGGTAACGTTACACTCTATGATAGCTATTGTTTGGCCAGAAATGGTAACCTGTCATTATGATTGCCTTCATTAGCTTTTGCGTTTAGAAAAGAGAAAAAAAAATAAGAAATATTACAAAATCCGCACAACAGCTTTATGTTTCTGAGTATTGTCGCGGGATTAACCTTCTGTTTTTATGAGGAATCGTTATTTGTCTTTGTAGTAAGATATTCTGCAAGGGATTTAAAGGCAAGCAAGATCAATATGTAAGTGAAATGGAGAAATCACTGATATTCCTGTGCTCCGAGAAATTTCTTAGCCACTGACCCCTTCATCAGGTTCTAAATGATCACAAATCAGCATAATTTTTTCTTGCTGTCCAACTCTGGGATTTCGAATCCCAAAATATTGCAAGAGATGTGTCTCCAACAAGCTTTTGCCTTGCCTAGAGGAGCTTCATTTAACACTAGAAGTCCCAGAGAGGGGTCATTTAACATTTCTACCTTTGGAACCCAGAGACGGGTCGAATGACCTGAAGGATTTGCTGTCTCTTTCGGCTCACTCGCCAACCGAGCTCTCTTTTTTGGTAGAGGAGGAGTCTCTTCATCTGCAAGATAAAAAATGTCAAATTAACATTTTGTTTTGGTTCTAAATAAAAAAGATAGTCTTAGGGTCATTTGACACTCTTTCGGGACTTCATGGGGAGCTTGAAATTTCTGGGACTTCTAGTTTTAAGGGGTTGTAAGGGGCTTGATGTCTTATCCTGAGGATAGGTTATCAATGTCTGATTGGTGGGAGTGTGACACTTTGCACCCGGCCGATCATCTATTCCCGGTGTTGCTGGCAGCTAGAACTTCCTAGTTTTATAGCTGCACAGCTCCATCAGCTGTATAGTAGGCACGGCTGGGTACTGTGAAGGAAAGAACGGATGCCGGACAGTACGGGCTTCGCCCTCCTTCACCAAGGAGCCTCTGAGTACGTGTATGACTTCAGATAGTGGGTGTGACACTTACTGGTTTCTTCAGGCTGGTGTCAATCACCCCACAGCCGGATCCTGTTGTAGACGAAATAGTAAAACACGCAACAACAGAGTTCTCTTGGCAAACCAAACTTATACAGTTTATTCTTCATACTGCTATGACAGACATTGCCTTACTTCTCACAGTTCTGCTGTTTCTGTTATTGTAGGGTACTCTCTCTCGAAATATCCCCACTATCTTGGATCTCATCTTCACTTTGCTGGGAATATATTGCTCTGTTTCTCCTCTTCCTTACACCGTTGTCCACTTCCGGGCCATGACGGCTGTCTAGTCATACGACTTCTCTGAACCCGCTGAGGTGAGCCATAGGCTATAGACCTCGCAAGTTTATCTCAGAATTCTTTGACTGGCTCTGATACCATAGCCACATCCTCTCTTACTCGAATCCTATCCATCACTGGCACCCCAAGAGGGCTACTATTCTATTCACAAAACTACTGTGCAGTACCCCAATTGAGTAGCTCAAGGAATAGCAACCCTTACCGATCAGACATTGATGACCTATTCTGTGGATAGGACGTCAATGTAAAAGTCCTGGACAACCCCATCAAAGCATTTTTTTTTTTTTAAAATTGATTGTTTTAAAGGAAACCTATCACCAGGTTTTCCCATAGAAAGTAAGGATAGCTCCTATAAGCCCTCATATGCAGCATTCTAGAATCCTGTATATATGTTGCCAAGCCGATCTGCATAGTGCCAAGAAGATTTTATATTATAGTCAACTCTCTTGATCCTCATTTCTTCTTGTGATCGCCATCCTCTTTCTTGCTTTATGTGGATGACACATTCTATGTCATCCTAAGGGGCACTTTGCACACTGCGACATCGCAGGCCGATGCTGCGATGCCGAGTGCGATAGTCCCCGCCCCCGTCGCAGCAGCGATATGTGGTGATAGCTGGTGTAGCGAACATTATCGCTACGCCAGCTTCACACACACACTCACCTGCCGTGCGACGTCCCTGTGGCCGGCGACCCGCCTCCTTGTTAAGGGGGCGGGTCGTGCGGCGTCACTGCGACGTCACACGGCAGGCGGCCAATCGGAGCGGAGGGGCGGAGATGAGCAGGATGTAAACATCCTGCCCACCTCCTTCCTTCCGCATATCCTACGGAAGCCGCGGTGACGCCGGTAGGAGATGTTCCTCGCTCCTGCGGCTTCACACACAGCGATGTGTGCGGCCGCAGGAGCGAGGAACAACATCGGACCGTCGCGTCAGCGTAATCATGGATTACGCCGACGCTGCACCGATGATACGATAACGACGCTTTTGCGCTCGTTAATCGTATCATCTAGGCTTTACACACTGCGATGTCGCATGCAATGCCGGATGTGCGTCACTTTCAATTTGACCCCACCGACATCGCACCTGCGATGTCGCAGTGTGCAAAGTGCCCCTAACAGTGTCTTATATTACATAGGCAAACTTCTCTCTGACTTCTCTTACTGTAATGCGCATGCGCAGGGAAAGGCCAAAGAGCGCCGATGCAAGCGCACTACAATACTTTAAAGTAGAAAAATAAATGGGCACTTGCCTACCAGATCTTAGACATTTTGTTTGTCCAGGGACCATAAGAAAAGACGAGACTGTCAGGCTGCCAGCAGGGGGAGCTGAAGTCCTGCAGGGAAAGACACTACACGGAGCTGAATGAGCAAGGAGGAGAACTCCCAGTGTGTGCTGATGCAGTGTCTGCCAGCATCAGCCAGACAGCTGAAGCTGTGGGGCATGCGGGGGATGGTTAGACGGGTCCAGGTCATACACAGTACGGGCAGCAGGAACACCGGAGAAACTAGCAGAGGAGGAGTCGAGATCAGGCCGAGGTTAGTACCAGAGGAAACAACCGAGTGGGGAGGTAGGAGAGGGGGGGACAAGCGGGGCTATTGTGGGAAGGAAGGAGGTGGGACAGAGGAATGGCAGAACGACTAGGGGACAGAACACAGACAGAGGCTTAGGGCACAGAGAGGGAACGGATCAGGATCACACTTACAGGGACCAGCACTCACAGGCAAAGCAGCACTAAGCTTATAACCGGCGCTGGTTCACCGGAAATGACAGTATTTAAAGCATCCAAGCTCCGGAAGTGAGGCTCGGGAGAAGGCTCCACCCCCTAGTCATGTGGACAGGGAGGTGAAACCGTGATAGAGACTAGTCTGGATTATTTCTGCCATGTGCTAGTTGATTGACAGGTCTCAGGTGTTAGTACATAAGAAGAGACCAGTTAATCATTTAGAGCGGAGTGGGGAGAAGCCGGCCGGGGATGGTGCCGGACTAATCTCTTCTCTCGTTTTAGTCCCCAGATGATCTTCAAACTATGTTCTTTCCGAAAGGCCAGAGAATTTCATAGAAAAACATACTTGGCTGCAATTGTGCAGCCAGGATCTGACTCATCCGGCACATGGTTTGGGTAGAATGATTCGAGTGACGGTTTCCTCTATGATTCAGCAATGATTACTCTTTCTACTCTTTCTACAGTACGTTATGTGAACAATGAGAATAAAATATTCAGTTGTCCTCTGGAAAATGTCATATATTCTCGCAGCATCGTGGCTCGGTCATGAAAGGTCATGCTTGACACCTGTAGTATTTGTGCTGTGTATAAAATGTGCGTAGGGTTTTTTCTATGTGATTTTGCCAGTCACTGACCTGGAACATTTATCTTACACTGAAGCTTTTCTCTCCAGCTACTGAACTATGTCAATAAAGTGGTCATGAGCGGGGTGAACTTTCAACTGCGGAGGTTCGACCAGAGAGATTTTTTCACTGTGCATCAAATTGTTTGCAGCCAGATGTCTAGGTTATATAAATTAAGCACACATGAAGGTTACTTAGAGGTCTCATCTCTGTTGGATCTGTCAGATTTCATCTTTGTGTAGCATTTCAGGGTTTTCCGAGGGTCTAGTCTACAGAGTGTTACCGCAAGCATTTGTCAGGCTGTACGCTGGCCGGTGGTTATAGTATAATGTCATCAGTAATTAATTAGGAGAATATGTCTAAATATTCCATGGTGTCTTATGTGTCAATATAACAAGTGGTGAAAGCTTTTGTCTAAGGCAAACCCAGTGCTATGGTTGAGACCACTGCAACATCTAGAAGGTATAAGGTCACAATC
Source organism: Anomaloglossus baeobatrachus (assembly GCF_048569485.1). Lineage (NCBI taxonomy): Eukaryota > Metazoa > Chordata > Amphibia > Anura > Aromobatidae > Anomaloglossus > Anomaloglossus baeobatrachus. Next base: position 62,431,325 of record NC_134357.1, on the reverse strand, counting down.
AGTCGAAAATATGTATCATGACATTTCGGAAATGTATCAGAAAATGTCATATACTATGAATATAAATCTCAGTTATTTATTATTAGTTAAAATGAGAAACCTGAATAATATAACATTAGGGGTGTAGTTTCCATAACTCTAAGGGGCACTTTGCACACTACGACATCGCAAGCTGATGCTTGCGATGCCGAGCGCGATAGTCCCCGTCCCTGGTGCAGCTGCGATATCTTGTGATAGCTGCCGTAGCTAACATTATCGCTACGGCAGCTTCACATGCACTCACCTGCTCTGCGACGTCGCTCTGGCCGGCGACCCGCCTCCTTATTAAGGGGCGGTTCGTGCGGCATCATAGCGATGTCACACGGCAGGCGGCCAATAGAAGCAGAGGGACAGAGATGAGCAGGACGTAAACATCCCGCCCACCTCCTTCCTTCCGCATTGCCAGCGTGGGCCGCTATGACGCAGGTAGGAGATGTTCCTCGCTCCTGCGGCTTCACACACAGCGATATGTGCTGCCGCAGGAACGAGGAACAACATCGTAACATCGGTCCTTCCGAAATTATGTAAATGACCGAGGCTACACCGATGATACAATTTTGACGCTTTTGCGCTCGTTAATCGTATCAAAAAAGATTTACACACTACTATATCGAGAGAGACGCCGGATGTGCGTCACTTTCGATTGACCCCACCGACATCGCACCTGCGATGTTGTAGTGTGCAAAGCCCGCCTTAGACCCTGAAATGTAGGTTTGTAAGAAAGGTGAACCTTATATCCTCCATTCACAGCACAAGGACGACTGAGAATGCAACTTAAAAGGGCATCTGTCAGCAGGTTTTTGCTATGTAGGTTGAAGCCAGCATGCTGTAAGGGTTAACACAGAAAGTTCAGGGATGCCTGTGTTGTTACAGTCTGATCTGTTGTTTATTTGCTATGTTTGCTTAAGGTGCAGGAGCCTTATTATTGATTGGACTACAAAGTCATGTGCCCCCTACTGTGATTCACACTTCACTGTCAATGTATAATCTCTATAGAGAGCCTGGTGGGGGCAGAACAGCTCTCTGAACTCTGCTACATGGCTGAGGCTAAAATTTCCGATTGTGTCAGAATGGCTGCAGACAGTTGTAGGAGGTGTAACCCCTATACGAGAGACTTTGTATATTGTGTCTTTAAGGGAACAGGGCTCCCCCAACTGAGCACAATGGACTGGCTTGTGCTGCCTCCCCTTGTGTGTGTATTTTTTTGGCTCTGTCCAGCAGCGAAAAGTGCTGGAAAAGGAAGTAGTATGAGAGATGGGAGAGCGGCGGGATGTTCCCTGAGAACAGGACCCAGAGAGTCGGTACCTGGCCCGGTAGAAGATGTCACCCGTAAGACCCCAGCTCTCCCATCACCTGAGTAAAGAGGATCCTCCTCTGTTCACCCCGAGAGAAGAGCGCACCAGTGGACTGTGCACTCCAAGACAGGACCGGTCCTCCGGAAAGTGTCATGAGTTTGCGTCGGTTAGGATTTAGTCTAGGCCTCCGTAGTTGGAGTACGGCCTTTTCAGTAGAGAGCAGTTAGGGTAGAGGCCAGATTAGGAAAATCTGCTGATTATTTATTGTTTATTGTGGGTTGTTCTGATAGTTGAGGCTACAGAGCTATTCGCCTCAGCTAAAGAGTTCCATTGTACATTGTGTTTGCCCGTATTTACAATCTCTTTGCCCTGTTGCATGGCAGCCTATGTATATAACCTTCCCACAATAAATTCACCTTGGTTTTATCTGTCAACTTGTCTGGTACCATGACTTAGGGGTACTTTACACGTTGTGACATCGCTAGCATTGGCTAGCGATGCCGAGCGCGATAGTACCCGCCCCCGTCGCACATGCGATATGTGGTGATTGCGGCCGTAGTGAACATTATCGCTATGGCAGCTTCACACGCACATACCTGCTCGGCGACGTCGCTGTGACTGCCGAAAAATCCCTACCTCAAGGTGGAGGTGCGTTCAGCATCACAGTGACGTCACCGCAACACCACTAATCGGCCGGCCAATAGGAGCGGAGGGGCCGAGATGAGCGGGACATAACATCCCGCCCACCTTCTCCCTACCACATTGCCGTCGGGACGCAGGTAAGGAGATGTTTGTCGCTCCTGCGGGTTTACACACAGCGACGTGTGCTGCCGCAGGAGCGACAAACAACATCGTACCTGCGGTCGACCCGACATTATGAAAATGAATGACGCTACACAGATCACCGATTTTCGACGCTTTTGCGATCGTTTGTAGGCGCATCTAGGATTTACACATTGCGAGGTCGTTACCGGAGCCGGATGTGCGTCACTAACGACGTGACCCCGACGATATTTCGGAAGAGATGTCGCAACGTGTAAAGCCCCCCTTACTCCGTAGTGGTCGTTCGGTCAACCCTTCCTAGTAATCTAAGTGATACATCGTTGGATTCAGAGTCTCTTTGCCTACATCATGCTGTTCTCAGATGAGCTATCAAAAACCTGCAGACAGATTCCCTTTAATTATAGAGCCAATTTTCATTTTTTTGGCTTTCTGTGTCATAACTTATTTTTTATAATTTTATCATCTACATAGCCATATGTTGGACAAGTTTCATTATGGAATGACACCATTCATTTTACTATATAATATAAAGGAAAGCTTGAAATGGCGGAGAAAATGCAATTTCAGCATTATTTTATGGGTTTGTATTTACACTTTATTGTACGGTAAAAGTGTTTTGACAACATAATTGTCATCTTCAGTACTAGAGATGATTGGACCTGTAGAAATTGAAATATCACCAGGTTTGACAAATTGGTACTCAAAAAAATCACAAGTAGTCCAATTGCTTTGAAAAGATGTTTAGAACATTCTGCGGTCCCTCAAGACTGTACCCAACCTAGCTTATTTAATACATAGATGATCATAATAAAAACAGGTTTTATTAATGAATGATTAAAAATATATGATTAAAAGTGCAATTTTGCACAAAAGGTCGCACAACAGGGGACAGGAATAATTTATGAAAATCACAAAAATTATCACAGAAAATTTTTTTGTAAATGATTCCACCATAAGTATTCTAAAGAATGTAAAAGGACAAGGTAATATATATGAATCAGATGATAAATAAATATGACACGAGATTGCACAATTTGCAGTGTAAAAAAAATTAATAAAAATAAATAAAATAAATATAATAAATAGTCACATGCACTAAATAAAGTGCTGGATTATAGTGCAAATTATCAATGATATATATGATAAATATGAATCCAAGTGGATATATACAAACAATAAGTAGTCATGTGCAATGTAAAGTGCTAGATGAAATAGAGATCCACTGCAGGTAGTAAAGTGCAATCAATTAATGCAAGAGTCAAAATTTCATGTCCAATATTAATGCATAGTAATTGTGGTGGAAAGTGATAAGGGGTCAATACCCAGGCATAAAGAAGAATAGAAAATCAGATATAATGAAAAGATGATGAAAAGGATATACCTGTAGACATGTCCCGCTGCCGTGCCGACGCCAAACCAAAACGTGTTTCGGCACGTGGCCTTCGTCAGGGTGGTGTGGTGTCGGACGGCAGGAGGGGGGCCCATATATACCACCCCTACACCAATCGGTGTGGGTTCCTGGGACATACCTATCGGGCGCATGCGACCTGGCTGGACGCGATGCGCAGCATCATGAAGGACGTCACCCGTGGGCGGAGCCAATGACGCGAACGGCCATGGACCACGTAAGGGAATCACGCGATTCCGGCCGATCACCTGACCGGGTCCGAGCACGGGAAGTGAGACGCCCCCATGATGACGCGCGCCGCACGAGCCAGCGCGTGCGCACATCCCAGCAGTGTATTAGTAATCATTGGTATGTAAAGAGGATCAAAACAGAAAGAATAGTGTACATAGTAGTGAAAATATGTGATATACTAAGATATAAGATGAAGAAAAAGGAAAACAGTGTACAAAACAAAATATAAATATGTGAAATGTGTATATATATATATATATATATATATATATATATGAGACATGGAGGAATGTAAGATGGTATTTAGTATGTGTATATACACACACTATACAAAGGCAAATATGTGAATGAAAAGTGAATAATGTCTAATATAAATAATTAAATAAATATATATATATATATATATATATATATATATATATATATATATATATATATATATATATATATGTGCAAAAATATGTGTATATGAGTGAAAAATTTTTTTTATATGAATATATATAAATATATAAAAAATATGAAAATACGAAAATAAAAATTTGAAAAACTATGGAGAAAAAAATCTTGATCCTCTTCGTGTTTCTTACTTCATCCAAATAGGTATGTAACATTAGGATGGAAAAAACAAATTAGATTCAGCAGATCCGAGATATCATCAAAAATGGGCCAAACTAGGAAACAAGGGAATAGAATCAATATATGTAAAAAATGAAAAAATGAGAAAGAATAAAAACTGACAGACAATACACCAAAAAGTTAAAACATGAAAATGGCGTAGGCAAAATGGCAAGTAGATGAACATATAAAAATATGATTTAAAAAGAATGAAAAACACTGATGCACAAAAGAGGACCTGTAAAGTATGTATTATCTCATTACTTAAGGATTGAGAAAGGGGGCAAAGCTTAAAACATCATTTAACCCTTTAGGGTGTACAGTATCTAAGGTCCAAATCCATTTACATTCCTGTTGAGCCAGTCTCCTCATCGTATTGCCACCGCGAATGCCAGTGATGATATGATCTATACCGATCACCCTGAGTAGGGACACATCACAATTGTGATGTTCTTTAAAGTGTCTGGGAATTGATTTCAAGACACTTAAATCCGTTTCTGTTTGTGCCTGTTTGATATCTCGAACATTCTCGCGAATACGGACTTTCATCTACCTGCTCGTGAGACCAACATAGATTAGTGGACACGGGCATGTGGCATAATATGTGACTGCTTTTGTTGAACAAGTAATGGTATGAGTGATCACATATTTCTTAGTGCCCGTAGAATCAAAAAACTCAGTGGCCACATCCACGTTTGGACAAGCCACACATCTCCCACAGGGTTTACATCCCCATTTCAGGATTTCAGGGGAGGAATAGAGGGAAAAAGATTCTTTTGAATGGGTTGATAGTGGCTTGAAACAAGATAGTCACCAATATTCTGGCCACGTCTCGCAGTCATGCTAGGATAAGGTTTAATGTATTGTTTAATGATTGGATCCGTTAGAAGGATTGGCCAAAATTTCTCAAGACATTTCCTCATGGTAGGCCAGTGTGAATGATATTTTGTAATAAATCTCACCTGATCCGATTCTTGGTGCTTGCGGGGTGTATAAAGGAGATCTTGTCTTTTCGAGTTTTTAGCTCTGATATAAGCTGCGTTGATGGATTTATTGCTGTATCCGCGATTTTGAAATCTCCTTCTTAGTTCAGACGCTTGGTGTTCAAAATCAGCTTCTGTGGAGCACACTCTCTTGATGCGGAGAAATTGTCCTACTGGTATCCCTTTAAACATCTGAGGTGGATGAGACGATTTGGCGTGGAGAAATGAGTTCGTTGATGTTACCTTACGATGAATATCAGTCTGTAAGAGATTAAATGCATCACGTTTAATCTTGACATCCAAAAAGTCAATTGGGATTGGATCATACTTGTAGGTCAAGCATAGATTAAGTTCATTCTTGCTCAGAGAGTCAAAAAAATGTTTTAATTCCACAGCAGAACCCCTCCAAATCAAAAAAATGTCATCAATGAAGCGCGTCCATAAAATGACGCGCTCCATTGATATCTGAGTCTCATCAGAAAATAGCTCCCTCTCCCAGAGCCCCAAGAACAGATTTGCACAGGTTGGCGCGCAAGCCGCGCCCATAGCGGTCCATTAGAGCTGCAGGAAGAAGGAGGCATTAAAAGTAAAAAAATTGTGATGTAATGTGAATCTCAGAAGATCAAGAATGAAATTGCTCTGCCGTGGATCAAGATTGCTCATCCTGAGAAAAGCCGAAACGGCATGTATACCCTCCTTGTGTCTAATGCTTGTATACAATGCCTCGACGTCACATGTTACTAGAAGCATCCCCTCTTCCACATGTAGGCCATCAATTTTCCGTAGAAAATCTGACGTGTCTTGTAGATAGGATGGCAGGCTTTCTACTAAAGACTTGAGTTGACTATCAATATATTTACAGATGTTACCCGTCAAACCACCTATCCCTGAGACAATTGGACGGCCAGGAGGGGTCGTTGCGTTCTTATGCACTTTGGGTAAGAAGTATAATGTAGGAACAATAGGATCCACTACAGTCAGGGCCTGTACCATTTTCTGGTTAATAATCCCTTCTACAAGTGCCTCATCCAACATGTGATCAAATGACTTCTTAAAGGTAGATAATGGATTAAAAGTTAACTTCTTGTAACAAGCAGTGTCTCTAAGCTGTCTGTAGGCCTCTATCTCATACATAGTGCGAGGCCAGATCACTATATTCCCACCTTTGTCAGTCGGTTTGAATAGAACGTCCGAAAGTTTCTTCAATTTATTCAGACTCTGTCTCTCCAGATGGGATAAATTATCTCTATGTATGGTTTTTGGAATCTTCCCAAATTCACTGGAGACTGACTTAACAAAAATGTCAACTGTAGGACAGACTGACAGAGGTGGGAACCTAGTGGATCTGGGGCGAATTGAAGATGGAATCTTACCCAAAGAATCAGAGGTATGTTCTTCAGAAAGTTCTTCCAAAATGCGAATTGCTGTCCTTTCTTGAGTAGTTGGAAATTGTTCATGTAATTCCACATTATGAAACCATCTTTTACAGATCAATGATTGCGCAAATATGTTTAAATCCTTGACCGCTGTGAAGAGATCAAATTTATTGCATGGGGAAAAAGTTAATCCCTTGGACAAAACAGAAACATCAGAGGAAAAAAGCACATGGTTGGAAAAGTTGATTACCTTGAGATTATCATTAGACGGATCAAAGTTTTTGTTCCTATTAGACTGTGGTCTATAATTCCACTTCCTTTTAGCACCATTGTTAGATCGAGTTGTCATGGGATGCATAGAGCTATCGGATTGAGCACTAGAGGAAACAGAAGAAACTGAAGCTGATCGTTCCCTATCACCAGGTTGTGTAGGTTTTTTATGCCAGCAATATATTCTGTTATTCTGGTGATTCTGAAGATCTCTATGTAATTTCTTCGATTGATTTTCCTGTATTTGTTTCTCCCAGGTGTCAAAATTAAGCTCCATTTGCTGATTAAAATTACTGACTTGCGTAGAAGTGGCAATTGTCATCATCAGATTAATCTGTTCATCAATGATTTTCTCCACAGTATTGCGATTTTCTTTATTCAAGCCAATAAGAAGCTCAATGAATTTAAAAAATGCTTGAGTACAAACCTCCTCCCACTGAGAGATGAAGGTTGAATCGGAGACCGGGAATGACGGAAAGATTTGGATTTGGAAACTACTTGGTATCAGCTTTTTTTCTAAATAATTTTTTAAAAACCCGCCGTTCCACCACAGGCGTGTTCTTTTATGCATCAGAGTCTTGAGATTCTTCTGTAAATCAGCCACATTACTAGATACGCCAGGACTGGTAACATCACATTCACTATTAAAAACCTTACTAAGGTGATTGGTCCAAGAGGTTTCTCTGGACCTATAGTCCATCTTAGTGTTGACAACAATATCTGTGAAACACAGAAAGCAATAACGGTAACCCAAAGAATATCACACAAAGGGGGAGAAAAAGACAGCGTCTGATGATAACAATGTATCAGCACACCCCCATGCAATATAAATGGAAAGGCTATATAAAACAACCCAAGTATCATCTTTTCATTATATCTGATGTTCTATGTCCTTTTACATTCTTTAGAATACTTATGGTGGAATCATTTACAAAAAATGTTTCTGTGATAATTTTTGTGATTTTGAAAAATTATTCCTGTCCCCTGTCGTGCGACCTTTTGTGCAAAATTGCACTTTTAATCATATATTTTTAATCATTCATTAATAAAACCTGTTTTTATGATGATCATTTATGTATTGGCTATTTATTTATAGGCCTACTTGGGTTGTTTTATATAGCCTTTCCATTTATATTGCATGGGGGTGTGCTGATACATTGTTATCAGCAGACACTGTCTTTTTCTCCCCCTTTGTGTGACATTCTTTGGGTAACCAACCTAGCTTATGTAATTATCTTAAACATTGGCTTAGGAGGAGGAGGAGGAGAAGGAGAACTCTGTAGGCAACTTACTGCTTTAGGCCCCTTTCACACGTCCGTGAAAAACACGCACGTGTGTTACGGGCCGTTTTTCGGGTCCGTGTCCCGTTTTTGTGTCCGTTTTTATGGTCCGTGTGGCACCTGTGTGAATTGCGTATGCTAGCCGTGTTTGTGTGTAGAACGTCCGTGTGTGCGTGTGGAATTAACGTGTATGTGTATGTGTAATGTCCGTGTGTAATATCCGTGTGTGTGATGCACAATGTCGTTTATAAATGTCGGCTGACAGCAGACAGAGTTGCGCGATGAGAATGAACTCGGGTGAACTTCACCCGACTTCATCCTCATACCGCGGCTCTGTCTGTGTCGAGTACTGATTAGCGGTCACCTGTGAAGGATTCACCGGTGACCGCTAATCCCCCGAGTGACTGAAGTTTCCCCCCCTCTCTCATACTCACCGTTCCTCGATCCCCAGCGCGGCGCTGCACGGCATTCACACTGCTGCGGCGGCTTTTACTATTTTGAAAAAGCCGGCCGCTCATTAAACAATCTCCTATTCCCTGCTTTCCCCGCCCACCGGCGCCGATGATTGGTTGCAGTGAGACACGCCCCCACACTGAGTGACAGGTGCCTCACTGCACCCAATCACAGCAGCCGGTGGGCGTGTCTATACTGTGCAGTAAAATAAATAAATAAATAAATAATTAAAAAAAAACGGCGTGCGGTCCCCCCCAATTTTAATGCCAGCCAGATAAAGCCATACGGCTGAAGGCTGGTATTCTCAGGATGGGGAGCTCCACGTTATGGGGAGCCCCCCACCCTAACAATATCAGTCAGCAGCCACCCAGAATTGCCGCATACATTAGATGCGACAGTTCTGGAACTGTACCCGGCTCTTCCCGATTTGCCCTGGTGCTTTGGCAAATCGGGGTAATAAGGAGTTAATGGCAGCCCATAGCTGCCACTAAATCCTAGATTAATCATGTCAGGCGTCTCCCCGAGATTCCTTCCATGATTAATCTGTAAATTACAGTAAATAAACACACACACACCCGAAAAATCCTTTATTAGAAATAAAAAACACAAACATATACCCTGGTTCACCACTTTAATCAGCCCGAAAAAGCCCTCCATGTCCGGCATCATCCAGGATGCTCCAGCGTCGCATCCAGCGCTGCTGCATGGAGGTGACCGGAGCTGCAGCAGACTCCGCCGCTCCGGTCACCTCCACGCGGCAACTGAGGTGAGAAGCGCGATCAGCTGAGCTGTCACAGAGGTTACCCGCGGCCACCGCTGCATCCGCCGCTGGATCCAGTGACAGCGGGTAACCTCAGTGACAGCTCAGCCGATCGCGCGGCTGTCTTCATTTGCCGCGTGGAGGTGACCGGAGCGGCCGTGTCTTCTGCAGCTCCTGTCACCTCCATGCAGCAGAGCTGGATGCGACGCTGGACCATCCTGGATGACGCCGGACATGGAGGGCTTTTTCGGGCTGATTAAAGTGGTGAACCAGGGTATATGTGTGTGTTTTTTATTTCTAATAAAGGATTTTTTCCGGTGTGTGTGTGTTTATTTACTGTAATTTACAGATTAATCATGAAAGGAATCTCGGGGAGATGCCTGACATGATTAATCTAGGACTTATTGGCAGCTATGGGCTGCCATTAACTCCTTATTACCCCGATTTGCCAAAGCACCAGGGCAAATCGGGAAGAGCCGGGTACAGACCCAGAACTGTCGCATATAATGTATGCGGCAATTCTGGGCGGCTGCTGACTGATATTGTTAGGGTGGGGGGCTCCCCATAACGTGGAGCTCCCCATCCTGAGAATACCAGCCTTCAGCCGTATGGCTTTATCTGGCTGGCATTAAAATTGGGGGGACCGCACGCCGTTTTTTTTAAATTATTTATTTATTTATTTTACTGCACAGTATAGACACGCCCACCGGCTGCTGTGATTGGGTGCAGTGAGGCACCTGTCACTCAGTGTGGGGGCGTATCTCACTGCAACCAATCATAGGCATCGGTGGGCGGGGAAAGCAGGGAATAGGAGATTGTTTAATGAGCGGCCGGCTTTTTCAAAATAGTAAAAGCCGCCGCAGCAGTGTGAATGCCGTGCAGCACCGCGCCGGTGATCGGGGAACGGTAAGTATGAGAGAGGGGGGGAAACTGACCGACAGACTGTGAGAGAGGGACAGAGAGACCGACAGAGAGACCGACCGACGGACTCAGGGAGATTGACCGACATACACAGAAATAGAAAGAATAGCCGACATCACTAGAAATAAAAACACCAAACGGACACGGACTATAGGTAGATGCATACGTGTTTACTAACGTGTGTGCACATACCCATAGACTTTCATTGTGTCCACATGTGCGTGCTCCGTGCAGATAACGGACATGCATCCGTGCAAAACGCAAACACATACGGATCACGGACACGCACACACGGACATAATGAAATAACGCACGTGTGACCACAATCATAGATTAACATTGGTGCACGTTTGGCCGTGTCTCCGGTATATACGGAAACGGACCAAACACGCACGTGTATCACGGACGTGTGAAGGGGGCCTTAGGGAATGTATTCCTGTCTCTATTGCTAAGCTCTGACATCCTCTCACTTTCTTAAAGTCACCTTAATGGCTGCTGCAATCCCTGCTTGGGCTTTTATATCTTTCTGATATACCATGTGATGGTTTAGCTGTAAGGCATTATGGGAAATCCTAAACAGTTGCATATCAGGTCATTTCAGCTTTCAGTGACCGATACAATGCATTGAGTTAAATGGCGGTGTGCAGTTTTTTTTCCGATTTGCACAAATCAAATTGCAAGTTGTTTGATTTCACCAAGACTTAGGGGTACTTTACACGCTGCGACATCGCTACCGATATATCGTCGGGGTCACGTCATTAGTGACACACATCCGGCACCGGTAGCAACATCGCAGCGTGTAACACTAATGAGCGACGATCAACGATCGCAAAATCGTTCCAAAACGATGATCGTTGACACGTCGTTCATTTTCTTAATATCGCTGCAGCCACCGATACGATGTTGTTCGTCATTCCTGTGGCATCACACATCGCTATGTGTGACACCGCGGGAGCGACGAACATCTCCTTACCTGCGTCCACCGGCAATGCGGAAGGAAGGAGGTGGGCGGGATTTTACGTTCCGCTCATCTTCCCCCCTCCGCTTCTATTGGCCGGCCACTTAGCGACGCCACAGTGACGTCGCTATGACGCCGAACCCACCTCCCCCTTGAGGGAGGAATTGTTCGGCGGTCACAGCTACGTCGCTGACCAGGTATGTGCGTGTGACGCTGCCGTAGCAATAATGTTCGCTACGGCAGCGAGCACCAAATGTCGCACGAGCGACGAGGGCGGGTGCTATCGCGCTCAACATCGCTACCAATCGCTAGCGATGTCGCAGCGTGAAAAATACCCCTTAAGAATATCATTAAATTCAATGGAAGTTGATTTGTGGCAGTTCGATTAAATCATCTCTAGTCAGTACAATTGCACCAGTATCAAACTTATGTGAGTTTTTTTATTATTTTAGCGACTTTGGAGAACTTTGGTGTGGGAGTGCAGATGACGAAAACCTGAGACAGGCCAGAGTGTGAAGAAGTCCTGGCGGTGGCTATAGTTAGGTCTCCTCAGGACTGTGGGATAGGCCAACTACTTGGGGATATAAATCACAACTATGACAACTATAAATGACAGACAGAGGTATCCCCAAAAATTAAAAAGTGAGTGCCGTAAAGCTTATTGTATTCAGTCATTAGGTTTGTGAGACTGAATGAAGTTGTCACTGAAATGGAGTGATGTTACACTCAACTTGGAAAGCTCTAAGGACAAACTTCGAACGTCTCCATTGACCTTTGTTCATCCTATGGAGGTCAGAAGAGCTTTCATTTGGCCTTTGTCAGGCTAATATACATTGCAGGTCCTGTGAATAAATATGTAACGAGTAAAGGCTGTTTTACACGTTTCAATTTGTTGTGCGATCGCACCCGCCCCCATCGTTTGTGCGACACAGGCAATTTCTTGCTCGTGTCGCACAATGCTGTAACCCCCCCCGTCACACGTACTTACCTCCCGAACGATCTCGCTGTGGGCGGCGAACATCCACTTCCTGAAGGGGGATGGACGTTCAGCATCACAGCGACGTCACACAGCGGCCGTCCAAAAGAAGCGGAGGGGCGGAGACGAGCGGGACGTAAACATCCACCCACCTCCTTCCTTCCGCATTGCCGGCAGGTAAGCTGTGTTCATCGTTCCCGGGGTGTCACACGAAGCGATGTGTGCTGCCCCGGGCACGATGAACACCCGGACGTTCGATTTTTAGAAAATGAGCGATGTGTCAACGATGAACGAGAAGAAGGTAAGTATTTCTGCTCGTTCACCGCTGTCACACACTACGATATCATTAACGATGCCGGATGGGCGTCACGACGTGACTCCACCGACATCTCGTTAGATATATCGTAGCGTGTAAAGCCCGCTTTACTGTCATTTCAATTTATATTTCATAAATCAATTATACACATGAAAGTAAAAAACTTTATAATATATCTTATCTAAGAAATCTGCTTCTTTCTCCTCCTGGACTGATCTTTTACTCTCAATTCACAGAATTCTTAGTATTGACTGGAGTAAGAATTCCGGTCTAATGAACGCCACAACTTGTCATGGCCCATTTTGGCTGTGATTGGAAAAACTGGTATGAAAACCCCAAAAGTCGTTAGATTTTTGCTCAACTCTGAGTAGAGCCAACATTTTGAAACTTTTCAAAGCAATTTATACCAGAATTTTCTTGAATTGGACCCTAGGTGTTCTGAGTTGTGAGACCTCCACTGATATTAAAAGTGGGGGTTCTGTGTCCTCAATGTGGATGCTTAACCATCTTTACATTCACTTTCTATGGGAGTGGTGGTCACATTTGCAGCACTGCTCCATCACACGGCAGCATAAGACTCTCTCATGTTCAATGGGGTTCCCATTAGATTAAACCCTAGAAACCATACATTAATCTCCTGTCCTGTGGATTAGTGATATTCTTGTGTAATAGCTACTTAAAGGGAACTTGTCACCAGGTTTATCCCTTATGAGCTGCGGCCACCACCAGTGAGCCCTTTTTTACAGCATTCTAGAATACTGTATATAAGATCCCAGGCCGCTCTGTATAACGTAAAAAACACCTTTGTAATACTCACCTAGGGGGCGGTTCGGTCTGATGGGTGTTGCTGCTCTCGGTCCGACGCCTCCTCCATCTTGTGTGATCACTGTCCTCCTGCCCAGCCCAGCGTGCATGACGTGTCCTGCATCATTCACACAAAGGCCTGTATTGTGCTCCTGCACATGTGACGCCCTGGCAAAACCAGGGTGTCACAGAGGTTTGCATCCATCTTTTTGGTGCAGATCTCACTCTCCCTTGGGGAGTTTCCAACACAGTTACACACAACACCAGTGGGAGGAGCTGAGAGGTCTGAAGTGTCTGGGAGGGAACTATATAGGGAGTTTCCAGTTTGCAGGCAGCAGTCAGTCTGCAGGACAGGAGGTGTGGAGTCTGGAAGCAGCTCCTGTGTGAAGCTTGGGGAGAGGGGCAGTAAGGGCCTCAGGAATAGGCCAGACGCTTGCTGGGAACCCAAAGTGGACCGGGACAGGGTAGTGGCCCGCCGGTGCCGACTGTCGGGAACCGGTCCGGACCCATGCATGGAACAGACACAGACACAGACATCAGGCAGGAGACGAGCACCTGTATTACACCCCTGGGTGAGGGGCCCGTCCTCACAGCATCCGAGGGCACCATTTACCAGCAATTTGGTTAATTCCTGGACTCATGTTAGTTATTGCCTTATATCGTGAGTACTCCTGCACCACCTGGTCCAAGCCGTGGACTGCACCCGTCACTCCTAATCCAGGACACTGAGCCCCGGGGCATCCACCCCTACCCACGGATGGGTTAAATAACCAGCTTCCATTCTATCGCCCCCGGGTGCTTCCCAACAGCAGCGGTGGTACTCCATATTACCATACATCGTGGGTGGCATCACGAAGTATCTACAGCAATCCCCTACAAATACGTCCCCTTTCTTATTTGAGTGTCCGCGCGACCCCCCCGGGTCCGAAAATCCCTCGAGCGACTGCAGATCCGGATCCGAGCAGCCCGGCTGCTACTAACGTGCGGGCGGCACACCTCAAAACTTGGTGTCACAAACAGGATTGTAACCCATCCTCCTACCTCGTGGAAGTGTGCCTTGTTTTGTACTGTAAACAGTGATCCGTTTGAAACTTTTTCGACAGACGCCATTTTGCCGCCATTTTTGGCCACGAAAAACAACAAGCCGGCGTCTTCTTCCCCGGCAAAAAGGCACAAAGTTGAAGCCCCGCCCCCTGGGAGCACGGGCGGAAGTTGGTGACTCCCCAGACAAGAAGCGAAAAGGACTGTGGGTCTGGCGAGACTGCTGTCGAAAAACCAGGGGGGAAGAGAGGACAGAGCGGCATGTAACCACAACTGTAAAGTGAAGGGATGCCAGGACTCTGCAAAATTCCGTTACTGGACACAAGAGCCGCCTGCAACCCCGATGACATCTCACCCGGCCCCAAGCATGGCCGCAACGGTGATGACGTCGGCTCCGGCAGTCCGCCCAGCTGCAACGGAGGTGGCACCCGACCAGAAGTCTGACCCAGATGCGGCAGCAGCCGCTCCCAGGTACCCCGTCCCGGCTGTGGAGCAGCCGAAGTGCACCTGCAGAGACGGGGAGCAGGCCACTGAATGATGGGGCTCATGGCAGTATGAGAGGCCGGTCGTAGCCGGCGCCGAGGGCATCCGAGTGAGCCTGGCTCCTGAGCAGGAGGCGGAGCACGGAACCCATGCCCCGTACTGGGAGCGGCGGCAGCAGCAGTGGTAGCTGAACATGGACAGCTACCCGCCAGTGAGTTAAAGGTTTCAAGTTTAAGTGACTGCCTACCACCCCTGTTAAACCTTCCCACGTTCCCCGGGAGATGCCATCCGGACTTCCAGGTGGAACGTGGTAGAGGCCCATCGTTCTTGTTGAACCCTTCTGGTGGGAGCCAAATGGGACCATCTGGGTCATGAATGGTGTGTGACATGTCAGTGTCACTGGGGACCCTAGGTGGAGGACAATGGTCAGTTAACTGTTTTGGTAGTGAAACCTGGCTACCCCTTTTGCCCTGTTATGCCCCACCAGAACAGTAGCACAACATGGAGTGGACTGTTGAGGAGAGGCCTGTGTGAAGGTGGCCGAGGTCCAGTCGCCATGAGGACCGGTGACCTGCTTGTTGCTGTGGACTGGTGGGAGGTGGGCTGTGGGCGCCGTAACGTTTAACACTTTAAAGTTTGAACAAGCGTACCTCCCGATGTGGGAAGATGCATGCTTGTAATGCTCTAACTTTTCTTTCCCGTTAAAAAAATAAACGCTGATAGCTGGCCAGCCTGAAGACGCGCTGTGTTTTACTAAGGGGGAGTGTGATGCCCTGGCAAAACCAGGGTGTCACAAAAGTTTGCATCCATCTTTTTGGTGCACATCTAACTCTCCCTTGGGGAGTTTCCAACACAGTTACACACAACACCAGTGGGAGGAGCTGAGAGGTCTGAAGTGTCTGGGAGGGAACTATATAGGGAGTTTCCAGTTTGCAGGCAGCAGTCAGTCTGCAGGAGGTGTGGAGTGTGGAAGGAGCTCCTGTGTGGAGCTTGGGGAGAGGGGCAGTAAGGGCCTCAGGAATAGGCCAGCCGCTTGCTGGGAACCCAAAGTGGGCCGGGACAGGGTAGTGGCCCGCCGGTGCCAACTTTTGGGACCCGGTCCGGACCCATGCACAGAGCAGACACAGACATCAGGCAGGAGAAGAACACCTGTATTACACCCCTGGGTGAGAGGCCCGTCCTCACAGCATCCGAGGGCACCAGTTACCAGCAATTTGGTTAATTCCTGGACTCGTGTCAGTTATTGCCTTATATCGTGAGTACTCCTGCACCAGCTGGTCCAAGCCGTGGACTGCACCCATCACTCCCAATCCAGGACACTGAGCCCCGGGGCATTCAACCCTACCCACGAAGGGGTTAAACAACCAGCTTCCATTCCATCGCCCCCGGGTGCTTCCCAACAGCAGCGGTTGTACTCCATATTACCACACACTGTGGGTGACGTCATGAAGTATCTACAGCAATCCCCATACAAATACGTCCCCTTTTTTATGTGAGTGTCCGTGCGACCCCTAGGTCCGGAAATCCCTCGAGCCACTGCGGATCCGGATCCAAGCAGGCCGGCTGCTACTGACGTGGGGGTGGCACACACATGCGCACTTTAATCTTCCCAGCTCATGGCAGATGAAAGTATTGTAGTGCGCATGCGTGGGCGTTCTTTGGCCCTTCCTCGTTCCTGTGCGTGCGCACTTTGATCTGCCATGCTGAGGTCACAGCAAAGTACTATAATGCACAGGAGCAAAGAAAGGCCAAAGAACGCCATTACATGTGCACTAGAATACTTTGATCTGCCCTCAGCTGGGAAGATTAAAGTGCGCATGCACAGGAGCGCAATGGAGGCCTTTATGTGGATGACATAGGATGTGTCATGCACAGGGCTAGGCGACTGCATAAGATGGAGGAGGCACCAGACCGAGAGCCGAGACACCAATCGGACCGGACTGCCCCTTAGGTGAGTATTATAAAGGTGGTTTTTACGTTATACAGAGCGGCCTGTGCTCTTATATACAGTATTCTGGAATGCTGCATATAAGGGCTCACTGGTGGTGGCCAGAGCTTCTAAGGGACAAATCTTTTGACAGGTTTCCTTTAAAGAAGCTAAATTTTTCTTGATATCTTACTATTCAAAATTAAAATAGGAGGCCCCTTTAAGAACTCCTCCATCAAATTTATAATTTTTGCATATCTTCATTCTAGGAACACGTGAAAACCATTTATTTTTATAGTTGGTATCCCTACGACTTCAAAGGAGCAATAGAATGTTTTCTATGTGCGGACATTAAATCTTCTATATGAATTGGATTGCAGTTTTTGAAGGATGACCTTTTCAACATCATAAAAGGAACGGAGGTGCTGAAGCATTTAGAATGTAAATGCTTTCACCAGGGCACTGATAATTTGATGAACACAGCTATCATTTTTTTTCCTCCTATGGCTGTAGATTAAATCTCAGACGTTTAACAATCCTCCGTGAAAAATAAAATATGCCATGCAACAATTTTTTTTTTCTATGTAATTTTCTGTAACCCTTTATTTTCACAGCAAATTTATTCTGTTATATTTTCAGAACAGTCATTACACGAACAAATAAATCTACATTGAAAATAAATTGACCATTCTGCGGAAAATATGTTTCAACCTTGTAACCAATGGCAGAACATTAAGCTGAATGCAAATACATTACACCGCCAAGTCGTATAACTCAGAAACATTTTATTACTGGCAAAGTAGGAGTTATAAGTATGGAGGATTTAGATGGATGAATAGATGGATGGATAGATAGATAGATAGATAGATAGATAGATAAATAGATAGATTCAAAAAAATCAGAAGGCAGCACTCCATTTTTCTTCAGGTTTGTCTTTCTTTAAAAAAGGGCCCATAACACAGGACGTTTCGGTCAGTTTCTAACCGAAACGTCCTGTGTTACGGGCCATTAAAGAAAGATAAACTTGAAGAAAAATGGAGTGCTGCCTTCTGATTTTTTTAATATATTGAATGGATGGTAGGATGCTGATTGTGAAGGATTTTTGCACCCAACTATAGTCTCTCAGTGATGCTCTGAAAAATGTATATTATAGATAGATAGATAGATAGATAGATAGATAGATAGATTCATTCAAAGAAATCAGAAGGTAGCACTCCATTTTTCTTCAAGTTTGTCTTTCTTTAATGGCCCATGGTTTAGTATAGATCACAGAGGGAAGTGGGTTTATGGCGCGCTAAAAACCACTGATGCTGGTATATTAAAAATTTCTTTTTTATTTCACAATCCTACGCGTTTCAGAGACATTGCCCGTCTCCTTCTTCAGGAAAAAGAGAGGATTTCTTTTTCCTGAAGAAGGAGACGGGCAATGTCTCTGAAACGCGTAGGATTGTGAAATAAAAAAGAAATTTTTAATATACCGGCATTAGTGGTTTTTAGCGCTGCATAAACCCGCTTCCCTCTGTGATCTATACTAAACCACGTTATCCACGGGGCCACTGCTGAACCACGCGGACACTCACATACATGTATAAGGGGTTGTGACTGGCACAACCAAACCAGGTGAGTGTACCTTTTCTCTACATTACTAACCATCATGCCGGGTAAGACCCTATTGCGCCTTTTTTTTCCCCATCTCCAGCATTTAATGGCCCATAACACAGGACGTTTCGGTCAGTTTCTGACCGAAACGTCTTGTGTTATGGGCCATTAAAGAAAGACAAACTTGAAGAAAAATGGAGTGCTGCCTTCTGAGTTTTTGAATATATTGAATGAATGGTAGGATGGTGTTTGTGAAGGATTTTTGCACCCAACTATAATCTCTCGGTGCTGCTCTAAAAAATGTATATTATAGATAGATAGATTGATAGATAAAGGGACAATGCACTCTCTACTTTAAATTCTAAAAATTTTAGAAGTCGCCAAGAAGTGATATAACTAGTGATGGGCGAATAGTAAAATATTTGGGTTCAGATTATTCAACCTAAATGCCTAGTACTATTCCACTATTCATCACAAATAGCAAACCTAATGCAAGTCAATGGGGAACCTTAGCATATTTCTGGAAAGTCTTCAACAA
This sequence comes from Anomaloglossus baeobatrachus, assembly GCF_048569485.1. Taxonomy (NCBI): domain Eukaryota; kingdom Metazoa; phylum Chordata; class Amphibia; order Anura; family Aromobatidae; genus Anomaloglossus; species Anomaloglossus baeobatrachus. The sequence continues at coordinate 62,412,269 of NC_134357.1, read as the reverse complement.
AAGTGCTCGAGTTTCCCATTGACTTGCATTAGGGTTGTTATTCGTGACTAATACCGGAATAATACTAGTAGAAAAAACAATAGTAATCCAGCTCACCACAACTTTCCTGGAAGCAACATTCTGGGGCAGTGCGCGGGCTCAATGAAGGCAATCCAGATAAGAAAAAAGGGTGGGTCCAGCATCAAGGTCCACAGGAAAATATCCAAGTAAAATCAAAGACTTTTATTAGTTCCATTAAAACTCCCCAAAAAATCAATGTGTGAAAAAATACATTGATTTGTCTTTGATTTTACTTGGATATTTTCCTGTGGACCTTGATGCTGAACCCACCCTTTTTTTCTAATCGGAATAGTACTAGGTATTTGGTACGAAAAGTCCAAACCCGAATATGTTACTATTTGCCCATCTATAGTCATAATGGCTCAGTGAGCAAAAGACAGGGGTCACAGAATGCTAACGCCATCAACCTGATCACTGTGATAACGGTTGGATAGACAGATATTTAGAAGAAAGAAAGAAAGAAAGAAAGAAAGAAAGAAAGAAAGAAAGAAAGAAAGAAAGAAAGAATCAAATCAGGGCAAACCCGCCATTTTGGGTACAGGGTCACTAGCAATCAGTCCGCAAAATACAAGTAACAAGAATAGAGGTAGTCCTTAAATAAAACTTAATAATATGTATTTTGATAGATATGATAAAAATGAGAAGATACATAGATAGATAATAAAAGCACTATTTTTCATGCACAAATAGGTAGAAAATCATCAAGGTCTCATGAGTGTATCCCACCAGGGGGAGATCTCAGGCAAGTCTGCAATCAGAAGGTTGATTGCAGATCCACTGATAATACTTGAATTACATCTTCTTGATAGTAGTGCTATAAGGGTTAAGCAAGCACCCTTCCCTGTCTGGCTTCTGGCTGTAGCTTTGAATCTCAGGTGTAGCTCTTTGCGATCACTCCCCTTCACTATTTAAAGTCATGTGCCTGATCAACTGATGCCATTGACAGAAACAAAATATTTCTATGTGGTCCACTTTGAAATGCGCCGGCTCTGGAAGAAGTTTTTCGTGTTGTGTGCACCTGTGGTGTTAGAGGCGTTGGAGCTACATGGAGTGCATTTCCTTTTTATGTCTATTTCCCCTGTCTGTTTTCTTACCTTTGTGTTTCTGTATTGTAGAGATGAGACTAGTGCTCTTGTCAGCCTGCTCACTAGTCAGAGTGAGTTTAGGGCAATCGTAGGCTTAGGAACGTGAACGGTGATGGAGTGAAAGAACCCATATAGGGATATCACTTAGTGCAAGGTACAGCCACAGGTGAGTGCAGGTGGTGACCCCGCTCCCCTCTCCCTAGTGCAAAGACCCTTTATTGAATCGTGACCCCTGTGTACCCTGTATGTTGAGGTATCTGCTGGGGGTTTTCCTGGAATCTGGTAAAAGCCTGTTAGCCACCGTGTGACACAAGATTATCAACTAAGCCTCTAGTATACAAATCCGAAAAATGTGTGCAATCCTCCAAGATCAGACGGAGAAAAACCAGATTTAAAATTAATTTTAATGATTAAAATCTGGTTGATCACCATATTTCTTTGGTTTACTGCCCCAATATTTTGGATTAGATAAATAGATGATGAATGGATGGATTGATAGGTAGAAACTAAATAGATACATGCAAAACGCTCGTTCATGAGGTGAAATTATTTTTTTTCTTCACAAATGTCATTATTCTTGGCAGAGCATTGTCCTGTGTTGCCAAATGCAATGGCAGCCAATGCTTATAATTTAAAAATTGTTCAGTATGCATCTGTATATGAACGGGCTAATAAACAACCGCCAATCAGCAAATAAGAAGTTAATCGGTTGTTGTTTAGTGCCACAGATAAAACGGGTTTAAATGGACCTTTAGGCCACGTGCACCCGTTGAGTATTTGGTGATTTTTTTTACCTCAATATTTGTAAGGCAAAACCAGGAGTGGGTGATAAATATAGAAGTAATGCCCGTGTTTCTATTATACTTTTCCTCTGATTGTTCCACTCCTGGTTTTGTCTTACAAATAATGAGGTAAAAACTCTCCAAATTCTCAACATGTGCACATGGCCTAACTCATGGCCACCTCCAAAAATCAAATGTAATCCATGTTGTGTCCCCTGCTCCATGTGGCCTCCTCCACCACCTTCTTATCCTCTTCAGTTGTTTCCTTTCAATTATTTTTAATCAAATTATCCTCCAACTAAGCTCTGTGAAAACATCACTGTGATCACATCCATTGTTTGGAGAGTGATTGACCTTAAAGGGAACCTGTCACCAGATTTGGTGAATATAATCATGCTGTGTATAAAAGGTACTGTCACACTTTAGCGACTCAGCTGCGATCCCACCAGCAATCTGACCTGGTCAGGATCGCTGCTGCGTCGCTACATGGTCGCTGGTGAGCTGTCAAACAGGCAGATCTCACCAGCGACCAGTGACGCTGCGCTTGCACGGAGCCGGCGTCTGGAAGCTGCGGACACTGGTAACTAAGGTAAACATCGGGTATGGTTACCCGATGTTTACATTACTTACCAGCGCACACCGCTTAGCTTAGCGTGTGCAGGGAGCAGGAGCCGGCACTGGCAGCGTGAGAGCTGCGGAGGCTGGTAACGAAGGTAAATATCGGGTAAGGTTACAGCTTACCGCAGGCTGTCAGGCGCCGGCTCCCTGCTGCCTGCACATTCAGGATTGTTGCTCTCTCGCTGTCACACACAGCGATGTGTGCTTATCAGCGGGAGAGCAACAATAAAAAAACGAACCAGCACTGTGTGTAACGAGCAGCGATCTCACAGCAGGGGCCAGATCGCTGCTCAGTGTCACACACAGCGAGATCGCTAATGAGGTCACTGCTGCGTCACAAAAACCGTGACTCAGCAGCGATCTCAGTAGCGATCTCGCTGTCTGTGAAGCACCCCTAAGAGCCCAGGCCGCTGTGTAGAACATAAAAATGACTTTATAATACTTACCTAAAAGTCAGTGTGGTGCAGATGGGTCAGATGGGTGTCTCCATTTTACGGGTGCGGTGCCTCCTCTTTCGGCCATCTTTTTTCTCCTTCTTCTGAAGCCTGGGTGCAGGCAGATCAAAGTATTGTAGTGCGCCTGCGCAGGACCTCAATTCCGGCTATTGTGGATGACGTAGGATGCATCATGCACTCAGCCCACTGGTGTTGGCTGCAGCTTATCTGCAGATTAGCCAAATCTGGTGACAGGTTCCCTTTAAAATTTGGTGGGTGATAATGGTCGCGCCCAGGTGACACAAGGACAATGTAGCACAGAGCACTGCTATTGTCTATCTTAGCTTCACCTCTCGAAGGTTGAATCTCCCTCCTTCCACCCCCTTCTCCTGTTCTTCCAGTGATTACTCGATGATTAAATGAACACGTTTCTATCTGCTCCACTTAGTGGTAGCGTCATCCTTAATCACAATCGGTGATTTTAACATAATCATTAAAATTGGTTCCTGCTCAGTCACATTTCGATAAGTGGCCCCATTACAAAGATTTGCATCTGTACAGAGTTTATGTTATAAAAGGTAACGTCCTTTACATTTTCCGTAGATGTAGCACTGTAACCATATTTTATTATTGAAATGCAAAGCTACTTTATATGCTCAAAAAATACATTTTCAATTCTGGAAACCTCCTGTAAGGTTAGCGTTTTTTTAAATTTTTTTAAATATAGGATCAGCATGGAATGGCGTAGAATTGTATCACACTGCTAGAATGGGCTGAAACTCGATCCTGTTCTTCATCAGAAAAGACTATGCCAATCTGACTTTGTTATTTAAAGGGGTTACCACAGGATATGACATCAGAGTCCAATCAGACAGAATCACCCAGATGTGACCCACACCCAGGAGCGTAACTATCATAGCTTCACACCCAGGCCATGGAGACTAGGGAGCAGGCAAAAAGTTCCTTTGTCCCATTTAAAAAGACTATTACAAATTAAACGGAACCTATCACCACTTTTTTGGCCTATAAGCTGCGGCCACCACCACCGAGCTCTTATATACAGCATTCTAACATGCGGTATATAAGAGCCCAGGCCGGGGGTATAACATAAAAAACACTTTATAATACTTAACAGTCACACTGTGGGCCTAAAGGCCCCGTTACATGCAACGACATCGCTAACGAGATATCGCTGGGGTCACGGAATTCGTGACGCACATCTGGCGTCGTTAGCGACGTCACTGCGTGTGACAGTTAGGAGCGACCGCTAACAATCCCAAGTACTGCAAATATCGTTGATTGTTGACTCGTCGTTCCTTTCCCAAATATCGTTGCACTCTTGGGACGCAGGTTGATCGTCATTCCTGAGGCAGCACACATCGCTACGTGTGACACCCCGGGAACGCCGAACAACAGCGTTCCTGCATCCTCCGGCAACGAGGTGGGAGTGACGTTTATGCGGCTGCTCTCCGCCTCTCCGCTTCTATTGGTGGCCCGCTGTGTGACGTCGCTGTGACGCTGCACGAACCTCCCCCTTAGAAAAGAGCGATGTCGTTAGTAAGGTATGTGCCTGTGACGCGCACTACCGATATTGTCCGCCACAGGCAGCGATTTGCCCATGACGCACGCACGACGGGGGCGGGTACGATCGCTAGCGATGTCGCTGCGTGTAAAGCAGCCTTAATGGGCACCGCCGTTGTCTGATGCCGTCGCCGCCTCTTTTGGCCATCATTGAGCAGGTCAGATCAAAGTATTGTAGTGTGCCTGCGTAGAACCGGCGAGTGTGTATGACGTAGCTGCGTCATGCACCAAGGCTTCAGAAAGAGGACGAAGATGGCCGAAAGAGGAGGCGCCGGAACCAGACAATGGAGATGCCCATTAGGCCCACAGTGCCACTGTTAGGTAAGTATTATAAAGTGTTTTTTATGTTATAACCCCGGCCTGGGCTCTTATATACAGCATGTTAGAATGCTGTATATAAGAGCCCAATGGTGGTGGTGGCCACACCTTATAGGCCAAAAAAGTGGTGACAGGTTCCTTTTAAAGACCTGTGACTAGAGATGAGCTTACCTGAAGTTCGGTGCTTGGTGTTCGTACCAAGTACCAACTTTACAAAAGAAAAACAGAGTTTGAGTTTGGAGATCAGGTGTCTTAGGTATGCAAACCACTTGCGTGAGCATCTCTGTGCTGAGGTATGCTCGCTGCTCAGTCCAATGTGAGCCACTTGCAGTTTTTGAACGGCTCGCACTGGGGATAACAACATGATCGGATGTAGTGTGTACCCAAAAAAAAAAAAAAATGGAAAAACCCTAACTACCCGCCCCCGGAAGTGATCTGTTATGGCTGGCTGCATTGAGGCAGAGACTCGAACTGCCCAATTTATGACTTCCATTGAGGTTCAGGTCAAGTCCAAGTCCCAAAACGAACTTTTTCAAAACTCCAGCTGCACCCACCGAACGAAACTTCTGCAGATCCGCTCATTTCTAATTGTGAGGCATTTGTTGAGATTTTGCATCGGGATTCTCAAACTTCAAGGTATGCCAATGCCCACATAGATAACTAGGATAAAGCCGAATGAAAGTGACTTTGTGCCAAGTGAAGCCACTGGGAAATGGCGTAGAAAAGTGTTTTCCTATTATCGTAGCTACTTCGTTATGGCAGTTAGACATTGATGGATATCCCAGTAATATGTCAACAATTCATTCTGAGGCAACTCATCATGATATTGCAAGGTGAAGTCTTCTGTAGGACGGTAGGTAAATCACTATTATTATTGGGGGTGTCACTCTAGTGGGTGCAAGGTTTGAAATTGTACCGGAACACTGGAGATTTAGTCCAAAATGTCCTTTTACCCCATATTAATATATATATATATATATATATATTTATATATATATTATTAAAGACTTCTGATAGTAGGGGGCCTTTTTGGAGACTTTGCATTAAGGCCAACAAGCTTCAAGTTATAACACTGGTTTTCATCAACAGTTGGTAATTCTAGGGCATAATATTACCCTTTAACGACGGCAGGACGTAATATTATGTCCTAGCGGTCATAGTGTTAATCCCTGCGGGCTGCTACAAGCAGCCTGCAGCGATCAGCGCACTTATCAGCTGATTTGTACAGCTGACATGTGTGCCTGCCAGGCATGAGTGGAATCGCATTCCGCCTGTGCCCTTTAATCCCTTAAATGCTGCTGTCAATATGTGACAGCGCCAATATAATTGGAATCGGTGCTAAAACTTTACTTACAGGCCAACACCTGAAAAATTAAAACAAAACAAAAAGTTCAAATCACCCCTCTTTCACCCCATTGAAAAATAAAGGTTTAAAAAATTAAAAAATACACATATTTGGTATCGCCGTGTTTAAAAATGCCCGATCTACCAAAATATAAAATCAATTAATCTGATCAGTAAACGGCATAACTGCAAAGAAATCCCAAACGCAAAAATTACGTTTTTTAGTCGCCACAAATTTTGCACAAAATGGAATAATAGGCGATCAAAAGGTAGCATCTGTGCAAAAATGATACAATTATAAATGTCAGCCCGAGATGCAAAAAATAAGTTGTCACTGAGCCATAGATCCTAAAAAATGAGAACGCTATGGGTCGTGGAAAATGGCATAAAACATACGCCACTTTTTTGAACAAACATCTGATTTTTTTTAACCCCCTAGATAAAAGTAAACCTATACATGTTTTGTGTCTACGAACTCGCACCAACCTGAGGCATCACACCTACACATCAGTTTTACCATATAGTAAACACAGTAAATAAAATGTCTCAAAAACTATTGTGCAATTGCACTTTTTTTTTTTGCAATATTTCTGCATTTGGAATTTTTTATGACGTTTCAGTCACTATATGGTACACTATATGGTAAAACTCATGACTTCATTTAAAAGTACAACTCGTTCCACAAAAAATGAGCCCTCACATGCCTATATTGACGGAAAAATAAAAAAGTTATGGCTCTCGAAAGAAGGGTGGCGAAAAAAAAAAGGAAAGCGCAAAATTGGCCGGTCGTGAAGCGGTTAAACAACCGTCTTCGATTTTAATAGCTTTCTAACCAATCCAGTGAAACACAACCCTTATCCACATGCACTAATAGGACACATGGACTTCAAATTGGGGATCTCAATTTAGAGAGAGAGTAGTGTATGGCACAAGAAGGAATGTTATAATTCCACATTTGCTCTTTTCCTATCTCCTTCACTTGTGTCCTCTCTCTCGTCTTTCTCATTTTTCTCCCAATTCATATTTTTACCAAAAATAGCCTGGAGGTCCAACAACATCTATGCAGGTCTTAATGACGATAGCCCCTACCATATTGCTATTTAATTCCCTAACACCCTTTCATCAAGGGAAAAGCCTGGGAACGCTCGGGAAACTGAGTATTATTTTGATGGAATTCCTTCAGGAATCCCGGCATGCTCCTTCCTCCACACTGGATAATCGTGTATTGCTTGAGACCTTGAGCTCCGGGTTTGTGAACTTGACATTGCGTGATTTCTGATCACCTTGAGGATTGCTTTGTTCATATATCCATTAAATTTAACATAAACAAGCCTCTGATTTGAAGCCAGGGAGTAAAAAATACAAGAAGCAATTAATGTTTTAACATCTTTGGTTTTTAAAAATTTATTGGCTCGGCATAAAGAGAATTCTTTACTATTATTTTGTAGGAAATTTGTGTGTAGAAATGTGCTTATTTGGGACATTATTACTTATATTAATTCCTTGGTCCTATCCACCAAATGCATGTACATGTGTAACGGGGTGCCAGGGGTGCCTCCGGGCTTGTAGTCGTGGCCCTTGCTGTCAGGCTTACCCCTGGCGCCACCGTCACTGGGGGGACAGGAGATGCCTTGGTGGGGCAGAGTGTGGTGGTGGTGCAGGTGTTGTCCGGCGCACAAACACTCTTCAGGCATGGTTCAATGCAATTAACAAACATCTTTATTCTTCACAAAGCTCCACACGAGGCAATAAGGTGATGATACGCTTCCTTCAGCTGGGGAAAGCCTGTCCTTGCGTCCCCTCCAGTGGGGATGTGCCTGACTACTCCTCTTCGCCCGGCTCCCACTTCTGGCTACCCACAGCCCGGACCCACACCGGACTGCTTCACCCTATGAGGTTCCACCCGCTCCTGTTCTCTCCGGCTTTCTGTCCTTCAGCTCCCACACTCTGCCCCGGCTCTGCTGCTCCGCTCCCGTCCCCGAGACAACTGCTCTCCTGATCTTTTCTTTCCTTCTTAGGCTATGTGCCCACGCTACAGGATTTATCGCGGATTTGACGCGGATTTTGACGCGGATTTAGCGCGGATTTGCCGAAAATCTGCAGCACAGCTACTCCCCAGCCATTTCAATGGCATTTTGGAAATGCTGTGCCCATGCTGCGGATTTTTCCGCTGCGGATTTTGCCGCGGATTTTGATGCGGAACAAACTGCAGCATGTCAATTGTTTGGTGCGGATTTGGTGCGGATTTTCTGTTTTGAATGGGGAAAAAAAAAAAAATAAAATCCGCATCAAAATCCGCGGCAAATCCGCGGTAAATCCGCGGTAAATCCGCGGCAAATCCGCGGGTGCGGATTTGCCGCGAAAGTTGCGGATTTTCAGGCAAAAAAATCCGCAGGGACCTTTTACTGTGGACACATAGCCTTAACCCTTGCTCTGCCTTCCCCCTTGCTTCTGCCGGCTCCTCCTCCCCACTATGGTGACAGCCGTCCCACCCAGCCACTAGGGGTACCCTAACACAATACACATGCAGATACAAATAAAACATTTTTATTAATTACAATTCCAGGTTATCTCAGCTCCCTCCTGTAGGGGGTATGCTCACCCACTACACGCCTCCCCTCTTAAAATCCGAGCCTCCCGGCAAGGCTCCAACTATAACCACATAAAATGTAAACACAGACATAACATGGTGATAACCTTCAGCCCAGTCCACAACAGGCGGCCCGTACGGGAAAAAGGGGCACCAGTCCAGCGCCCGGTCCTCGGCAGCGCCCGGCGGCTTAGCAGCGCTCCCGGTCTTTGCTGGCGCCCGGAGGCTTAACAGCGCTCCCGGTCTTTGCTGGCGCCCGGAGGCTTAGCAGCGCTCCCGGTCTTTGATGGCGCCCGGAGGCTTAACAGCGCTCCCGGTCTTTGATGGCGCCCGGAGGCTTAACAGCGCTCCCGGTCTTTGATGGCGAGCAACAGGCATGTAAAACTTGTAACAAACTGCAAACTCTTCGCCCTGCGGAGGAGTCCCTGGCTCAGTCTGGCAGCGAACTCTCTCCGGGCTTTAGCAACTGGAACACAAACTTCTGCCGGTCAATCAACAATACCGGTCTTCATACAAGCCGTCTGAGGCGATCTACTCCGGAGGCCAGGACCGCTTCCATTCGGCCGCCTGGGCCTGGATGTAGGCGCCCAGGGACTGCCCAGGTTGTCCGCGTACCCTCCGGAAAGATACGGGAGCGAAAGGGGCTCCGATGACGTGGCCTCTTCGGTTCCCGGCGGGGGTGATGGAGTCGCTACCCGGGGTGGTTGAGGCACGGGTTGCGGCACATCCAGGACGATTACCGGACGATTGGTAACGCTCTGATTAACCGCCACCACCGGGGTACTCTTTTCCGGGTCAGCGGTCGGGCCAGACTGCACCTCCGGTGTGACCGCCAAGGTGCGCCTGGAATGGGAGGCATCGGTCGACATCGGTTTTGGTGGTGCTCGTCGCCGGTTCTGGCATTCCTCCCATTCCACTTCCTGCTGCCACTGAGCAGCCTCTTGTGCGGTGGGCACCCGGGTCACCCCAACCGCAAACAGGCCCCGGCAACCCACTTCCCTCAGGAACCGTACCTTCTCCCCTTGGTACAGGGTATGCAGTCTCTGTGGGAGGCCTTCTGTATCTAAATGTACTCGGTTGTAGAAGTAGTCGTCCCCGGTCTCGCCGTCTCGGATGAAGCCGTACCCCTCTCTTTGGTTGAATTTCACCACCACTCCGGTGGTGTACTGCTGCTCAAATTCCTCGCTCCGGGGACCCGCCATCATCTCCCGGGCGACGGTCTCGGCGAGCAGCCGCTCCTGTACTGGATCCGGCTCAGGTAAAGGCGTCAGGGTCGGTGTAGAAGCTGGAGGAAATGGAGGCGGGCTTGCTTTTCCCGCTCTTGAGCATACTCCACCCCCAGTCTCACACCTCAGGTCGACCCCTCCGCGGCGGCACTTCTTTCTTCTTACAACACCGCCCACTTCACATGTCTTCTTACGTGCCCTGGGACCGGCACCTCCCCTCTTTGGGCGGAGTACTCCGAACTTCTTTTTCGGCACTGGCCAGCCCCAGGCTCTTCTTTTGGCGCCAACTTTTCGCGCGCTTTCTGCATCTTCACAGACGACGGCCATCTTGCCGCCATCTTGTGCCTGGTCCAACGCTGCAGGCACTGTTTCTTCTTCCCACCATGGGACCGGGAACCTTCTCCAATAGTCCGGATCCTGGGCCCTAGGCACCACTTGATCTCCATCTTCTTGTGGGTCCCGTTGCATATAATCCGGATCCTGCCGACTACGCCACATGTAACGGGGTGCCAGGGGTGCCTCCGGGCTTGTAGTCGTGGCCCTTGCTGTCAGGCTTACCCCTGGCGCCACCGTCACTGGGGGGACAGGAGATGCCTTGGTGGGGCAGAGTGTGGTGGTGGTGCAGGTGTTGTCCGGCGCACAAACACTCTTCAGGCATGGTTCAATGCAATTAACAAACATCTTTATTCTTCACAAAGCTCCACACGAGGCAATAAGGTGATGATACGCTTCCTTCAGCTGGGGAAAGCCTGTCCTTGCGTCCCCTCCAGTGGGGATGTGCCTGACTACTCCTCTTCGCCCGGCTCCCACTTCTGGCTACCCACAGCCCGGACCCACACCGGACTGCTTCACCCTATGAGGTTCCACCCGCTCCTGTTCTCTCCGGCTTTCTGTCCTTCAGCTCCCACACTCTGCCCCGGCTCTGCTGCTCCGCTCCCGTCCCCGAGACAACTGCTCTCCTGATCTTTTCTTTCCTTCTTAACCCTTGCTCTGCCTTCCCCCTTGCTTCTGCCGGCTCCTCCTCCCCACTGTGGTGACAGCCGTCCCACCCAGCCACTAGGGGTACCCTAACACAATACACATGCAGATACAAATAAAACATTTTTATTAATTACAATTCCAGGTTATCTCAGCTCCCTCCTGTAGGGGGTATGCTCACCCACTACACATGCATTATGGATTAGTTGTTTTGAGAGGGCTCAGAAGCTTAGTCCACTCCATACACTCCGAGTCTTCAGAGTGCTGGAAACTGAGAGTAGGGGTTATTTTTTACATAACACCCTTCTTGTACAGAACATGATCACTTTGTACTGATGGCACTGACATTGTAGATGGAGTTCTGCTGGGCTTCTTATGAGACTGTCAATTTTACAATAAATTGCAGTACTACAGTCTTGCAGGGTACGGTGCGAGTAATAAAGTTCCCTTGGAAAACTGGCAAATATCATGCAGTGTGCTGCTCTATACGAACCAGGTGTCATAGCGACTTCAGACTCTGTTCACATTGCAGAGTTTAACATGACACCTGGTGCTTCTGTGTTGCTTAGTCAGAGCCGGACATCGACCAGTTTTGTGCTCGTTGATGATCGGTCTGGCAGGAGTTATTATTATTATTTATTATTATAGCGCCATCAATTCCATGGCGCTTTACATGTGAAAGGGGTGTACATAATAGGGACAAGTACAATAATCATAAACAATACAGACACAGACAGGTACAGGAGGATAGAGGTCCCTGCCCGCGAGGGCTCACAGTCTACAAGTTAATTCTTGCTAGTCTGTGAGTTGCTGCTGGGGTCACAGGTTATGGAAGACCTATCACAGCCACCTCTCCCTTTAAAAGATGGTCGATTCTGTTCCTCCATGGTGAATATAAAGCGATACCAGTCTTGGTAATTCCGCTTCTGGAGCACTGCTGTATGATATCATGGTGTGTTGTGGAGATACCATTGGCATTGTATATTTTCTTCCTTTTCTTTATTTCCCCCTGTACACATGTTGTCTTTACCTCCATGAGTGACTGCTGTCAGTGTGAGTTTTAATTCCTCCCTGTCTATCTATTTGTGTGGGGATTTATCACTCTAGTCCTAGCAACCTTCCCTATGTGGGGTTGAGTGGGTATAAGACCAGGGTTTATCAGGAGTAAGGGTTACAATGGCAGTCCAGACCTCACCACCGTCAGGCGTACCTCTTGGATAAGGGTCAGTTTGGGGCTCCCTCAGCCTAAAGGCCGCTTTACACGCAATTACATCGCTAAGGAGATATCGTTGGGGTCACAGAATTCGTGACACACATCCGGCGTCGTTAGCGACATCGTTGCATGTGACACCTACCGCTAACGATCACAAAATAGTGAAAAATCGTTGATCGTTGACACGTCGTTTATTTCCCAAATATCGTTGCTCGTTGTGAATGCAGGTTGTTGGTCATTCATGAAGCAGCACACGTTGCTACATGTGACACCCCAGGAACGACGAACAACAACGTTTCTGCGTCCTCCAGCAACGAGGTGGGAGTGACGTGAATGCGGCTGCTCTCCGCCCCTCCGCTTCTATTGTTGGCCCACTGATTGACATCGCTGTGATGCCGCACGAACCGCCCCCTTAAAAAAGAGGTTGTTCGCCACCCACAGCGACGTCGCTAGGAAGGAAAGTCCGTTTGACGCGTCCTAGCGATATTGCTCACCACGACCAGCAATTTGCCCGTGACGCACAAACGACGGGGGCGGGTGCATGTAAAGCGCCCTTTAGAGCTAGTTTAGGAGTCCCAATTCCCAGTTACTTCATTACTATTGAAACAGTAAATAGTAAATTAAAAAAAAAACCAACCAAAACATGTTAAAATCACCCATTTTCCCAAATCTATAAAATGTTTAAAATTAACACATTTGTTATCATTGCATCCAAATTAAAACACTATAGTAAGGATTAACCCATACAGTGAATACCAATAAGGAATTGAATAATAAATTACAGAATCCCATTTTAAATTTGTCAATTTGCCTTCTCCAAAAATAGAATAAAAAGAGACGACAAACTCCTGTATACCACAAAATGGTCCCAATAAAAAAAGTCTTTAAAAAAACAAGCCATCAAACAATGCTATTGATGTCAATAACAAAAAAAGGTTTGAGTTTCAGAATATGGTGGCATACCAATTTTTTTTACTTTTTTGTAAAGCTTAAAAATCTCTAAAAAAAAATCCTAATTTGCTTCTATCATCATTTCAACAGTTCTCAACAAAACCCATGGCCATGTTAGGATCTCCCGGTTCAGAAGCATAAAGTCTCATGGAGCTGTCCAAATAGTGACTTCCGTCCACAATTAAGGAGCCAGAACTTTAATATGGATTTAATCAATTTTTCATGGTATAAAAAAACCTTGGATCGTCCAGTCATCAACATTAAAGGGAACCAGAAATTTTGCTTTAAACCTAAAAGTTTCCCCCTCTCCTGGGCTGCATTCTAGCAGGTTCCTGTACTTTTTGTGGCCCCTTTTAAACCAAATTAAATACTTTATAAACTTGTACCTTTTGCTATGTAAATTTTGTAAATCGTCCATGGGGACGGGCTCTCTGCTGACCGTTGCTGTTCCTCCAGCAGATTTACGCCGCCCCCCAACGCTGAATTCCATATCTCAGGACGCCGCCCCTGGGCGCCCGTGGTCCCGCGCATGCGCTGTGCGACTGTAGCGGGACTGTGCACTGTATGCACGTGTGACCGCTGGTGACGTTTTGCGCAGGCACGAGGTTATGGGCGGCGCTGTGAGTGTCATCAGCAAGTGCCGCCCATAACCTCGTGACTGTACTTTCCCCTCTTCCTCCAGCATTCTGCGCAAGCGCTTGCTGGCCAGATGACCCGACGTCACCTCTTTCCCATCTTGCCCTGCTGCAGGGTAAGATGGGAAGGAGGTGACGTCAGGTCATTTGGCCAGCGAGAGCTTGCGCAGAACGCTGGAGGCAGTGGGGGAAAGCGCGTCCACGAGATTATGGGCGTGCACTTGCGATGCAATCACAGCGCCGCCCAAAATCTCGTGCTTGTGACACACGTCACCAGCGATCCTGGCGTGCACCTCGGCGCAGTGGGCGGCATCCTGATGGATGAAATGGAGCGAGGAGGGACGGCGTCAAAGTGCTGGAGGAACAGCAACGGTCAGCAGAGAGCCCACCCCCATGGACGTTTTACAAAATTTACATAGCAAAAGGTACAAGTTTATAAAGTATTTCATTTGGTTTAAAAGGGGCCACAAAAAGTACAGGAACCTTGCTAGAATGCAGCCCACGAGCTGCAGAGGGGGACACTTTTAGGTTTCAAGCTAAATTTCTGATGACAGGTTCCCTTTAAGGGGGGTGAGGGGGTTTGATACCCAGAACACCCAATGATCTTCTTTATTTACTCCAGGGACTACTGGGTATTGCAGGAGTTGTTCTGCAGTACCCGGGAGCAACAGCTACACACTGAAAAATACTGTATTTTGCAGCTACAGTTAAGGTGTTTACATCTGGTGGCAATCTAGTCGTTTTGATTGGACCTCATAATGTTCTTGACGTGATATAAAAAATAATGTAAAGTGAGTAATTACAACTCTAAAATTAGTAGGATTTAATTTGAGGTTACTTTGCTGTGAACTGTACTTGATTAATGCTATTTTTAATTGTCCAGTGTGGCCGGAGTTCCACTTGCATATGACTCGCGTGAGTCTCGCATCGGTATCACTTGGCACGGCCGCACACTCTCTTGACAGGAGCGGGACAGCTGCATGTATTTCCATGCAGCTGCACGATCATGTCCAGAGAGCATTAGGCCGTGCCAAGTGATACCGATGCGAGACTTGCATGAGTCATATGCAAGTGAAGCTCTGGCCTATATGTTACTAGCACTCTATAATGTGCGAATAAATTTGAATAGGATTGAATTCTGATTTAGAATTTTGATTTTGAGTAATTTGCTTTCACACGGATTCAGAAAAATAGCCATTTTTCTGATCGGTGAAGGGCCATCAAGAAGTAAAAAAAATAAAATAAAAAATCCTTATACTCACTTTACCGCTCATCTTTCTGTCTCCTATGCTCCTCTCTAGAGTTGAGCGCGGTTCGCGGTTCTCCAGTTCGCGGCTCGAGTGATTTTGGGGGCTGTTCTAGATCGAACTAGAACTCGAGCTTTTTGCTAAAGCTCGATAGTTCTAGAAACGTTCGGGAACAGTTCTAGCAGCAAAAAGCAGGGCTTTTTACAGCTACAGTGTGCAGGAGCCATCGCTGGCAGCCTGCCAGAAGCTGGTAACCAAGATAAACATCGGGTATCCAAGCAAAGCGCTTTGGTTAGTAACCCGATGTTTATCCTAGTTACGTGCAGGAAGCCCACACTTCCCCGCTCAGCTCACTCCGCCCCCTCCTGCACGCGGCATGTACACACGCACACGAACACACACACACTCACACTCACCTGTCTCCAGCCAAGCAGTCCACGACACTGACGTCCTCAGCGCCACCCACTTCGCACTCCGTCGCCAGCACACATGGCTCCGCCCACCTGCACTCTGCACACATGGTCCCGCTCGGCTTACCTGCGGTGATGAAGTCCCGACCTCAGCGCTGTCACTGTCCTCCATGGCCGCCGCTTGTCACATCACCTTCTCTCGCTTCCGACCCGAGACTGACTAGCGGTGACGTCACGAGCCGCTCGCGATACTTGGCTGTGAAGGCGGCGGTCATTGAACTCAGTGACAGGTGCTGTCAGCAGTGCAGGAGATCAGTGCAGGTAATGTACCTCGCTGACAGCAGCACTTGTCATCCCCTGCAGTGACCTGGGCTGACCCATTGATGTTAGCTCAGGTCACTGCACTGCTCTCCCAGCCAATGGGGAACATCCTGCTCTTCATTGACTGGGACAGTGTGGATCGTCATGGCAACCCCTTGGATTACACCAGACCTGGATTTATTTTTCTTTCTAATAAATTAGTTAAAGACGGAATGTATTGGGGAGTGTTTTTTCAAATAAAAATGTGTTTGTTGTCTATTTTTTTTTATTACTGACTGGGTTGGTGATGTCGGGTATCTGATAGACGCCTGACCTCACCAACCCCAGGGCTTGATGCCAGGTGACATTACACATCTGGTATTAACCCCATATATTACCCCGTTTGCCACCGCACCAGGGCGCGGGATGAGCTGGGGCGAAGCACCAGGATTGGCACATCTAATGGATGCGCCACTTCTGGGGCGGCTGCGGCCTGCTATTTTTAGGCTGGGGAGAGTCCAATAACCATGGACCTCCCTAGTCTGAGAATATCAGAACCCAGCTGTCTGCTTTACCTTGGCTGGTGATCCAATTTTGGGGGGACCCCTACGTGTTTTTTTTTTTAAATTATTTATTTAATTTAAAATAACAGCGTGGGGTGCCCTCAGTTTTGGATTACCAGCCAAGGTGAGGCTGCCAGCTGTGGTCTGCAGGCTGCAGCCGTCTGCTTTACCCTAGCTGGCTACAAAAATAGGGGGAACCCTACGTCATTTTTTTTTTTCATTTTTTTGGCTAAATACAAAGCTAAGCACCCCTTAGTGCCACATGAAAGGCACCAAAGGGTGCAAAATTACAAAATGCAGGAGAGTGGGACATTATGTGTCTTTCTGCCATTATAATGACAGAAAAGACTGATATGAAGTGTACAAGCACAGGAAAATCACCAGGGGGCTCTACGCTGTGAAAAGCAGTAGAAAATGGCACTGGAGTGAACATGTGACCGCCTCATGTAGGATGAAGCTATGGATCCTGGGTAAATTTATGCATTTTCTCTCCTTCAGTTTTTTTGCAGTACACAAAAAAAACGGAAGGCACACGGATGACAAACAGATGACATGCGGACCGTCTACGGAACGGAAACGGATGCCACACGGATGCACCCGTGAAAAAAAACGGACTGTTTTTTGCAGACCGCAAAAATGGATCGGTCGTGTTAATGTAGCCTTATTCTGATGTGCCGTTTATAAACAGCAGGCAGAAATAAGTGAATAGCGCCCTCCCAGCGTCAGAAAATCTCTGGGGTTTCAGGGCTAGCTGAGACCCTGGAGATCATGATTCAGGACGGTTTTTCCGGTCCCCGCTCACGTGATCACAGGTATACACCGTACACCGATGATCACGTTACAGTAAAAGACAGCGCCGGTAAAAAATGATTTATCTCTCATCTGGCATGAACAAACATGATAAATCTCCTCCCCGGTCCCCCGGTGTCGCCAAAGTGACCCCCCTGATGCTCTCCCAGAAATCCAAGATGGCCGCGCGCACCGGCCGCATTCACCCTACTGCTCTGATTTCTGTCGCATGTGCCATGACACATGCAATAGAAAACTCCTCCCCAGGCCCTGCCAGGTCACCCCCTATAACCCCACCGGTGTTCCCCGGTGTCCCACGATACCTGTGCAGCGTTGATCCCCCCACGGCCCTCTCCTTCACAATAGACGCTGCCGCATGCACAGAGCGGCTGTCAGCTCAGCTTCCTGTGTTCAGACACAGTGAGTGGTGGTTATGCATCTATAAGCTAAATGGGCGGCATGGTGGCTCAGTGGTTAGCACTGCAGTCTTGCAGCGCTGAGGTCATGGGTTCAATTCTCACCAAGGACACCATCTGCAAGGAGTTTGTATGTTCTCCCCGTGTTTGTGTGGGTTTCCTCTGGGTACTCCAGTTTCCTCCCACACTCCAAAGACATACAGCGCTATGGAATTAATAAAGCTATATAAATGAATAAATTATTATTATTACTGCAATGCCCTGCTCATGAGGTAAGGAACATAATTGATCAGGAGAGCTATATACTACATTTCCAAATGGAGGGATTTGCTTTTATAGTTTCCCTACTGAATGACTACCAAACATGAGAGTCCGTTATACGCCACAAGAAAACACATCTAAATAGCGAGCTCTGTTGTTAAGTATTCATTCAGCTGGATAACTGGACTTAAAGGGGTATTCCATCTCCAAGATCCTATCCCCAATATATAGTAGGTGGAATAGCAATAATATCAGCAAATGCCAATATTTGGAAATGTAGAATAGTTCTCCTGATTAGGCATGCCCTTACCTCATGAGCAGGGCATTGCAGCTTTGGTAGCAACCATTATGACATGGACTCTGCTGCTGTGGACCCGGGGAGAGTGAGTGCAGATTCATTGCACCCACACTCCTCACATGAAGGGTCTGCACTCCTAGAAAATGGGGGATACGTTCCCTGAGTGTCTCCCCCCATATTCTAGACGGTCCAGAGTCGTCGTGGGACCCCTTTATTTTTTTTCTTACAATAAATTGGTGAAAGAGGAAATGTTTTGGGGACTGTTTTTTCAAATAAATTTCTTTTGTCGATTTTTTTTTTTGTTAGTACTGACAGTCTATGATGTTGGGTATCTAATAGACGCCATGACATCACAAACTGCTGGGCTTGATGTCAGGTGACCTTACAGCTAGTATCAACCCAATTTATTACCCCGTTTGCCACTGCACCAGGGCACGGGATGAGCTGGGGTGAAGCGCCAGGATTGGCGCATCTAGTGGATGCGCCACGTCTGGGGTGCCTGCGGCCTGCTATTTTTAGGCTGTGAAGGCCCAATAACTATGGACCTTCCCACCCTGAGAATACCAGACCACAGCTGTCCGCTTTACCTTGGCTGGTGATCCAATTTGGGGGGGACCCTACTTTTTTTGTGTAATTATTAATATTTATAAAATAATTGTAAAAAAAGAGCCTGGGGGGACCTCCACATTGGATCCCCAACCACGGTAAAGCTGCCAGCTGTGGTTTTCAGGCTACAGCCATCTGCTTTACCCTAGCTGGCTATCAAAAAAGGGGGGGACCCAACGTCATTTTTTTTTTAAAAAATGTTTTAAATAGAAAAAATTAGTGGGCTTCCCTGTATTTTGATTGCCAACCAAGGTAATGGCAGGCAGATGGGGGTGGCAACCCATAGCTGTCTGCTTTATCTGCGCTGAGAATCAAAAATACCGCGGAGCGCTACGTCATTTTTTTTAAAGATTTATTTTTACAGCACTGTGATGTCCAGCAATCAAAATACAGGGAAGCCCATTTTGTTTTTTGTTATTTAAATAAATAATTAAAAAAAATATATATGGGCTCCCGCTGCATTTTTTGTATTGCTAGCTAAGGGTAATCCAAGCAGCTACTGGCTGCTAACCCCCACTGCTTGGTGCTACCTTCACTGGCAATGGAAAATCCAGGGAAGCATTTTTTATTTTTTTTGCCAAAAAACTACAAAAAAAGGACGTGAGCTTCGCCATATTTTTGTATGCTAGCCAGGTATAGCAGGCAGGTGCTGGAAGAGTTGGATACAGCGCCAGAAGATGGCGCGTCTATGAAAGTGCCATTTTCTGAGGTGGCTGCAGACTGCAATTCGCAGCAGTGGGGCCTAGAAAGCTCAGGCCAACCTGTGCTGCGGATTCCAATCCCCAGCTGCCTAGTTGTACCTGGCTGGACACAAAAATGGGGCGAAGCCTACGTCATTTGTTTTCTAATTATTTCATGAAATTCATGAAATAATAAAAAAAGGGCTTCCCTTTATTTTTGGTTCCCAGCCGGGTACAAATAGGCAACTGGGGGTTGGGGGGAGCTGTACCTGCATGCTGTACCTGGCTAGCATACAAAAATATGGCGAAGCCCACATAATTTTTTCAGGGGGCAAAAAACTCCTGCATACAGTCCTGGATGGAGTATGCTGAGCCTTTTAGTTCTGCAGCTACTGTCTGTCTGTATGGAGAAGAGGAGACAGCAGCTGCAGAACTACAAGGCTCAGCATACTCCATCCAGGACTGTATGCAGAAGTTTTTTGCCCACCAAAAAAATGACGTGGGCTTTGCCATATTTTTGTATGCTAGCCAGGTACAGCAGGCAGCCACGGGCTGCCTCCAACCCCCAGTTGCCTATTTGTACCCGGCTGGGAACCAAAAATATAGGGAAGCCCGTTTTTTTTAATTACTTCACTTATTTCATGAAATAATTAAAAAACAAATGACGTGGGCTTCGCCCCATTTTTGTGTCCAGCCGGGTACAACTAGGCAGCTGGGGATTGGAATCCGCAGCACAGGTTAGCCCGAGGTTTCTGGGCGCCTCTGCTGCGAATTGCAGTCCGCAGCCGCCCCAGAAAATGGCGCTTTCATAGAAGCGCCATCATCTGGCGCTGTATCCAACTCTTCAAACAGCCCTGAAGCCGGGTGGCTTGTTGGGTAATAATGAGTTAATACTAGCTTTGTTTTACTAGCTAGTATTAAGCCAGAGATTCTTAATGTCAGGCACGTTTGACCCGGCCATTAAGAATCTCCAATAAAGGGTTAAAAAAAGACACCACACAGAGAAAAAAGACTTTAATAGAAATAAATACACAGACACATTAGAGACTCCATCTTTATTACCCCCTGTCAGCCCTCCACGATCCATGGTCTTCTGTCTTTCTCGTTCAAAAAATGCAGCTCTGCTCCATCACTGCTGCATGGGGGAAGTAGCGTGCAGCCTTTACTCCGTGAGTGATCAGTGCTGCTGGCTGTCAGCGGTAACAGCGGTAACGCTGACAGACGCGTTACCATAGCAACGGTGCTCCCGGAGCCGCGGTTAGCGGTGACGTCACCGCTAACTGCGTTGCTATGGCAACGGTGATCTCCGTTAATGACCGGCTGTGTCAGCCAGTCCCTAACGGAACGGGGAGTCGACCGTGTGCTAGAGCATGTCGCCGGTACACGGCAATACACAAATGTGCACCATGTACCGGAGAGTGCAATGACAGGTCCTACATGACGCATCATAGTCATGTGACCAGTCTGTAGCCAATGAGATAATAGCCACGTGACTGGTCACATGGCTATTTTGACGTCACGATAGGTCCTGCATCACTGCTGGCAGTGCTGGTCACCGGGAGGATTCAGCGATCATCGGATGGAATAGCGGCAGGAGACAGAGTGCAGGAGGGATCGCGGGGACCGGTAAGTGTTATGGCGATGTTTATTAACTGTATGTGTACATTTATAATGCGTTTTTATGTGTTTGTGATTGCCTCCCATAATGGGAGGCAATCACAAACACATAAAAACGCATTATAAATGTATCCTATTGGTTCGAGATCGGTTCGTCGAACGTTCGCCGAACTGAACTCGAATGAGACCTCCGTTTGACGAACCGAACTCGAGCCGAACCACGGCCGGTTCGCTCATCTCTACTCCTCTCCTCATCCATCCATTTCACTTCACATGTTCTGATTCACATGACTTTCGCAGAGGTTCTGGCCACACCTGAGCAATGTTATGGTACAAGTCGTGACATTTGCAGGTTTGCCCAAAACCTTTTGAATCCACATTGGAGCCAGAAGTTTCAGAGGATGCAACAAAGACTGGATGGGTGATGATAAGAAGTGGAGGGGCTGCAAACTTTATCACAACTCATTACTGGATGGTTCATTGTCGTTCACAGGTTTACATTCTATTTGTCTCAGTATAAACTTTGCATTAAAAAACCAAACAGTTCAACTTACATCCAATCTAACTGGGATGGTGAATTCCAATTGAAACCATTTCAGTGTTACAGTGCACCCCGTGACAGTCACCTTCCTTTCCTAGATTCCCACGTCCAGTCTGCTTAGGGGTCCATTAATGATTGGAGTAAAGCACCCAGACGTATAACGGGACACTGTTCAATTGATTTAATATGTCACACGCCAGTAGAGGTTATCCTGGTACCTTGACAGTTAAGGTGCTTGGCCACTAGACTCCTGCACCTGTAGAAATCACCTAGTACCTTGACAGTTAAGAGGCCTGGATATTAAAGTTCTGTCCTCTGGCTCCCACAGTCTGGGTCCTTTCTTTTCGAGGAACAGTCTCTAGTCTCAGTGCTGTTTTCACCCTGTGGCTCCGGCCTCTCTCTCTCACTCTTGATTCATGCTATCTTTCTGCCTCCTTTGCTCAGTTGCCACAAACTACTTACTTTATGCGACCTTCACGACCATTCGACTATATGTCTGTCATGTTTGCTCACTAGGCCATCACTCTTTTTAGAATGAACACTCCTTTATCTGTCAGCTGACCCCTTTCAGAGTGTGCTAGTTGCAACACTTAACTGTTTCTGTCCATGCGGTCTGTTGTTGGGCAGACTTAACCTTTCAACTACAGAAACATTGTAATATAAATACTATACATTTCACATTCATTACATTACACATTATGCATTATACCTTACATTACACAGAAACATATCACATTAAAATACAATACATTACACATCACATTACACAATATTTACAAAAGACGCATTACATTATTCACATTACACAACATTGAGACAATTGATGCCTTCAAGAGCAGGAACGTGACCACCATTGTCCACCACTCTTACACTAGATGTTATTTCTTTTCAATGTTACTTTACTGCCCAACTACATACCACTCTCAGTAAATCAATGCTCCAAGGAGACTACAAGACTTTTAGGCTATGTGCCCACGGGGAAAGTGTCCTGCGGTTACATCCGCAGGACATTCCGCAGGGACTCCCAGAAATCCGCAGCACAACTTTGTCTGTTTCCATGCTGCGGTTTTCTTGTGGAATGTCCTGTGGATATCCTGCGGTCATTCTGCATTGAAGATACAGTACCATGGCTTCAGCACTGTATCCTCAATGCAGAACAAGTGCTGGAGTGATCGGGACGTTCATACTTACCTCCATCACGCAGCACTTCTCTCCGTCTCTGGCCGTGTCTGCACTGTGCAGGAGAAGGTGGGTGGGCCTGCACTAGCTCTGGCTGTCACATGACCAGAGCTCATGCAGGCCCGCCCACCTCCTCCTTCCTGTTCCTAGCTCCACTGCTGTCCTGTGCACTGAGGGAAAGTGACCGGGTGTCTGCTATCAAGGCAGGTAAGTATGGGACCAAGGCAGATTTCCGCAGGTAATTCCGCAGAAAGAATTGACATGCAATTACGTGCGGCTGCGGGACATCCGCACCATGTTCCGCAGCTGCATTTATCCGCACCATGGACACAGCACTCCCCATGTCCCATAGGATAACATGGGGAGTGTCTGTGCATGCTGAAACCTGCGGATTTACCTGGAAAATCCAGAAAATCCACGGATTTTCCGCAGATAAATCCGCAGGTTTCATCTCACGTGGGCACATAGCCTTAAGGTCTAGCACATCTATGAAAGCTTTCATTTGGGGAAATTGAGAGAACAGGTACTGTTACATTCAAAGTGAAAGATTAAAGCAAGTTGTCCTTGCAACTCATAGCACGTTGTGTCACGTAGACTATATAGCACTGTCAGTTTATTGTACAATATCTGCTTTTTTGGTGCAGTAATCACATGATCTTGGTGTAGATATTATGTGAACCTTTGTGTAACCCTTCTTTTATTGCTGTCTTTGTCCTGAAACCAATACACTAATAAATCCAGAAGCTTAACCAGGCTCAGCGGATGTGACTCTCAATACTCCATCTTTCAACGTGAGGCTCAATTTATCTTGTTGAGGTCACACAAGGTCATACCTAGAAGTTCATGTGGTTCTTTGTCGGCAATTGCCTGTTCATCTTACACATTTCATATTTTATTTGATATTTCAAAGTTAAGAAATTATTTTCAGAAGAATTTTGAGTCCAAGTCGAAAGATTTCAACCAACCACAAAGCAGACCGTTAGCCCCAAGGCACAAAGTTATATCATGATGTGACTCGTGAGACGTTGACTCATGGAGATTGATGGATTTTTTTTCTATGTGGACTCTGCATAAAGATCTCTACATACTGCTATATTTTAACACTGGTATATATAACCCTAGTATAAAATATATATATATATATATATATATATATATATATATATATATATATATATATATATATATATATATATATATATATATATATATATATATATATATATATATATATATATATATATATATATATATATATATATATATATATATATATATATATAAGTGTGATGCCCTGGCAAGACCAGGTAATCACAAATAGGCCCCCACATAACACCTTCCCTCACTAGGAAATACACAGCCAACCATTAAACCCTGGTCACCCCCCTTAGGGACAGATAGACACACCAGTGGGCTTGACCAGGCGGTTGGGACACGCCTACCCAGGGGTTTAGATAGCCCGGGGCGGGAAAAAGCAGCAGATTAGTTTTAGAGAGGAGTGTGAGTGGAGGTCAGGCCTGTGTGTCAGGCCTGAAGTTGACTGACAAGTACCAGGGTAGGAGCCCTGGTGCCTTGTCTAGAAGGCAGACGGTGGTCTCCGTCAACAGGAGACGGGAAGACGGCACGGTGGAACCGAGGTGGACTGGGCCAGGGTTGGAGCCCGCCGGTACTGACACGGGGAACCGACCCAAAAACCGTAGCACAAAGGGGGGTACTCGGACCCTGAGGCCAGGAACCAGAACCTACTGGAACTGGTTAATTAATCAATTGAGGCCAGGACTAGAGGTCCTGTCCCACCCAAAGTCCCTCATAGAAGACAACAGCCCACCGATTAGGGATAAGATGTCACCGCCAAGGCCCATAGATCCCACGGGCCAGCGTCTGCGGGCACGGCTCCTTAGGCCACATCCAGCCGGGAGCGGACTCCTACGTTTCATACTGGGAAGTCTTTTCTACATAAATGGTGCAGGAAAAGGATAGAGACCACCAGCCGGGTGGGGGATCCCGAACGCAACCGGCCGTGGCACCGGCCACCACCACCTTGGTTTACCAGAGACTTGTGTGTTTTCCTAACAATGAGTACACCAGCACCCTCTGCGGTCATCATTCCCCCTGCACCAGAGCCATCGAGACCCGGGACCACCATCCCTGCCCACGGAGGGGTTAACATCTTGCTGCACAACATCTCCCCCAAGCAGCGGCAGCAGCGGTGGTGTCCCACCTCACAACACACCGTGGGTGGCATCAAGACCCTATTACGGCCTAGCCCGTGCATCTACGTCCCCCATTTTATTAGGCGTGTCCGCGAGACCCCCGGGTCCGGAGACCCTTGAGCCACCACCCCTGAAGGTCTGGATCCGAGCAGTGACTGGCTGCTGGCACATTATATATATATATATATATATTGTATATATTATAAATATATTGGTTTCACTCGCTTGCAGCGGTGCTAGGCAGCTTAGACAACATAGGTATCACCGTCTCTTATAAAACGCAGAAGTTTATTTATTAGACTCAACATAAACTGCTAAACAAAATGTAACAAAGCCTCTCCTGGCTTAAAGGAAAATATAACATCCACATACCGTGGGCTTCCAGTCCAATTAAATGTCCATAGTGGATTCTCCACACTCTGGCTCCAGCCAGCGAACACAAGTCACTGTGGTGCTTCCTGCAGCCTCCAGCCCTCTCCAGCCAGGCTGCAGTATTTTCCCCAGTCCTCACCTGGACTGATTTCCAAACGTCTCTCTTCAGTCTTCACACAGACTGAGATCTCCAGCACACATCCTCCATGTGCAGCACTCTCAGGCTTCCCTCTATTTCTAAAACTAACAGTCTCTTAAACCCAACCGGATACACCTACAGGTGGAGGTATGTGATTCTCCAGCTCTGTCCATCACACTGGTCACAGTTTAAAGGGAACCTAACCCTTAATTACAACCCAAGTTCTGTGGAACTACAGGTCCCACAGTCACACCTTCAGTTCAATATCACAGGGGGATCCTTCTCCACTGCGACCATCCACAACATTGGTGGTCGCTACCTCACAATATATATATATACATATATATATACACACACACACACTGTATGCTGTGTGTATATATATATATATATATATATATATATATACATATATATACACACACACATATATATATATATATATATATATATATATATATACACACACATATATATATATATATATATATATAGCTATATATATAATTGCCTTATTCTGTCTGTCTGTCTGTCTTGCTCCAAAATTGTGTCCCGGGACATGTCCTTATGGTGACAAACAGCAGATTGGCTGCTGGCCTCGCCATGGCCCCGCCCCCCTGCACGGATTGGCCGCTCGGCTTCACGGATTCGCCATGGCCCCGCCCCCCCGCACGGATTGGCTGCTCGCCTCGGCTCCTCCCCCTGCACGGATTGGCCGCTCTCCTCGCCCAGGCTCCGCCACCCCGCACGGATTGTCCGATTGCCCAGGCTCCGCCCCCCACACGAGGTGAGCGCATCAAGGTCCTGCAGGGGCGGAACACACACACACACACACATCCACACACTCACACATAAGAACACACACACACACATCCACACACTCACACATAAGAACACACACACACACACACACACTCACACATAAGAACACACACACACGAACACACACACCCACACACACATCCACACACTCACAACATCCCGTGATATCGCTTGCTTCTCGGCAGCGATACTGTGCAGTGATCTTCCAGGACCTGCCGGAGGATCACATGGCCGGAAGCATGTGGTATCTCCGGATGTTGTGATTGTGTCAGCGCGTGTATGCGATCGGATGTGTGTGAGTGTATGCGATCGGATCTGTGTGTGAGTGTATGCGATCGGATGTGTGAGTGTATGCGATCGGATGTGTGAGTGTCGGCAGAGGAGCAGGGCGTGCAGCACAGCTGCTGGGACCGGCCACTGGTGGGCACAGGGAGAAGTGGGGTGTGTGTGAGTGTATGCAATCGGATGTGTGCGTGTTTAATGTCTGATGTGTGACTGTGGAGCATGATGGGGAGTGCGCAGCATGCGGGATGGAGCACGATGGGGAGTGCGCAGCATGGGGGATGGAGCACGATGGGGAGTGCGCAGCATGGGGGATGGAGCACGATGGGGAGTGCGCAGCATGGGAGATGGAGCACGTTTGGGAGTGTGCAGCATGGGGGATGGAGCACGATGGGGGGTGCGCAGCATGGGGGATGGAGCACGATGGGGGGTGCGCAGCATGGGGGATGGAGCACGATGGGGGGTGCACAGCATGGGGGATGGAGCACGATGGGGAGTGCGCAGCATGGGGATGGAGCACGATGGGGAGTGCGCAGCATGGGGGATAGAGCACGATGGGGAGTGCGCAGCATGGGGGATAGAGCACGATGGGGAGTGCGCAGCATGGGGGATGGAGCACGATGGGGAATGCGCAGCATGGGGGATGGAGCACGATGGGGAATGCGCAGCATGGGGGATGGAGCACGATGGAGAATGCGCAGCTTGGGGGTTGTAGCACGATGGGGAATGCGCAGCATGGGGGATAGAGCACAATGGGGAGTGGGGATGGAGCACGATGGGGGGTGCGCAGCATGGGGGATGGAGCATGATGGGGGGTGCGCAGCATGGGGGATGGAGCACGATGGGGGGTGCACATCTCCCCCCAAAACACACACACACACACTGCCACACACGCACTGCACAACACACCACACACACACTGGGAACCACAAACACTGCCCTACACAGACACCCACACACACAACGCCGCACACACACAACACCCAACACACAAACACCGTGGCACACACAAATATACGCACATTCCGCGCAACACACACATTGCACAAAATATACCTCCCCCCAAAACACACACACACAAACCGCGCAACACACATACACAATGATACAGACACACAGCGCTCTACAAACAACGCAACACACAAACAACACCGCTCTCACCCCCCACCACACCCAGACAACACACAGAACATGTACAGCCCCTACACAAACAATTGCTAACTACAGACAACAACATCTATATATATATATATATATATATATATATATATATAAAACAAAAATCATACATTAACTACACAATACGTAAATTCTAGAATACCCGATGCGTAGAATCGGGCCACCTTCTAGTATATATATATATATATACACACATATACATACATACATACACACACACACACACATATCTATATATATATATATATATATATATATATATATATACACACACACACACACACACACATATATATATATATATATATGTATATATATACGGTATATATATATCCTGTCCACCGCCATTAACTTTAGAACAGCTGTAGGCATAGAAGTGGTGTCTAGGTATAGTAAAGTAGCCATGCGCTACGCAATGAAACCACCTATAGCGCCACCGGGTGGAAAACAACAGAGTTAGCATTTCTACCTTGAAAAAGGAATGGGATAGAGAAAAAAAGTGAATTACAAAGTTGTAGGGCGTCATCAATTCAATACGAATCGACACCTTGCATACAGAAATGCTATGATTAGAACATGTAAAACTCACAAGGCTGCGGAGGTGAAGCGATACCTCATGGAGACCTTCCTACAAGTCATTGGGTATGGTGGCTCTGTGGAGTGGCCTCCACGCTCACCTGACCTGACCCCATTGGACTTCTTTCTGTGAGGTCACATCAAACAGCAGGTGTATGCGACCCCTCCACCAACATTGCAGGACCTACGATGACGTATCACAGATGCTTGTGCAAACGTATCATCTACCATATTGCACAATGTGCAGCACGATACAGTATGCTGTCCAGAGTCCAGATGTGCATTGCAGCTGACGGGGGCCACTTGAGCATCAAAGTTAAATGAGCGCCATATCCGTGACCAGCATTCAATGTTTGGGGGGGGGGGTCATGGGTTTCATATCATAGCAGTTCTGTATGCAAGGTGGTGGACAGGATATGGGTGGACACACTATATAAATTTTTTTATTATTTATTTTTTTGTTAAATACAGATATTTGCTATTTTCACATCCCTAATAGTCTGACACTCCACAATTGCGGATTTTACCTCAACACGGCAAAAAACTGTGATTAAAACTTCTTATTTACTACAAAATGGTATCAATAAAAACATTATCTTACCATGCAAAGAACAAGCCCTCACAAAGCTCTACTGACCGAAAAATTTAAGTTAAAGGTCTTAAAAAAAAATTGAAACACGTGCAATTTTTGACATTTTTTTTTCACCACCTAAATTTAAAAAAATGCATGTTTGATATTACCGTTACCATATTTACCTGAAGAATCATATGTCAAGGTCACATTTGGCAAATAAAAAAAACAACAACACCTCCCGAAAAATCTATTGCAGAATTGTCCTTTTTTGATAAGTTTGCTACTTTTTGAATTCTTTTTATGTTTTCCAGTACATCACAGGGTAAAATTGATAATAATAATATTTATTCCCTTATATAGCAAAATTACTTTCTCAGCGCTTTACATACATCAGCAACTCTGTCCCCATTGGGGCTCACAATCTAAAATCCCTTTCTTTGCAGTTTGAGAGGAAACTGGAGGAAACCCACACAAACATGGGGAGAACATGCAAACTCCTTGCACATGTTGTCCTTGGTGGGATTTGAACCAAAGACCTAACCTAGCACCTAAGAGTGCTAATGACTGAGATGAGATGTGGTGGAGTCTGTTGAAGAGTTATGTTCTGAGATGTAGTGGAGGGGCTCTATGTAAATTGACTTCAATTAGGGTAGGTGATAGGCCATCCTAAAAAGATGTGTTTTTAGGGAGCATCTGAAGCTGTATAAGTTGTGGATCATCCTAGTTTCTTGGGGTAGAGCATTCCAGAGGATTGGTGCAGCTTGGGAGAAGTCTTGGAGCCGGGAGTGGAGATTCGTATTAGTCGGGAAGGGGATAAAAGGGGGAAATCAACCTGTGTACGCCTAGTACAGTGCTTTGATTTTCGAGTAATATGCCTAATCTGTGGCTCTCCAGCCGTTGTGAGACTACAACTCTCAGCATCTCCTGAAAGCTGGATGTTGTATTTGGCAGTAAGTGACTCTGTCTCTTAAATGTATCTGTTAAAGGAACAATTTTTGCAGTATGTGCTGTAATATCTGCGGCCCGCTTAATCCACCTGTCCCCCCGCTATTCTCCAGCCTCGCCACCCTGCCAATCCCTTCACTGGCTTCCCATCGCCCAACGACTCCAGTTCAAAACATTAACCATGACATACAAAGCCATCCACAATCTGTCTCCTCCTTACATCTGTGACCTAGTCTCCCGGTACCTACCTGCACGCAACCTCAGATCCTCACAAGATCGCCTTCTCTACTCCTCTCTTATCTCCTCTTCCCACAATTGCGTACAAGATTTCTCCCGTGCCTCCCCCATACTCTGGAACGCTCTACCTCAGCACATCAGACTCTCCCCTACTGTGGAAAGCTTCAAGAAGAATCTCAAGACCCACCTCTTCCAACAAGCCTACAACCTACAATAGCCCTCAGTCCAGTAGACCACTGTGCAACCAGCTCTGTCCTCACCTATCGTACCATCACCCATTCCCTGTAGACTGTGAGCCCTCGCGGGCAGGGTCCTCTCTCCTCCTATACCAGTCTGTCTTGTACTGTTAATGATTGTTTTACATATACCCTCTTTCACTTGTAAAGCGCCATGGACTAAATGGCGCTATAATAATAAATAATAATAATAATAATATGTGAAGATGTATTTTAAAAGAAATGTCTAGTTTAGAAAATAAAACTATGTTCATACAAGGTATTATTCTGAGTAACTAAAAGAAAGCCATCTATCAGAGGATAACATTTGTAAAGACCATCTCCAAATCTAGAGAACTTGTCCAATCCCAAAAAAACCAAAAAAAACCATTTATTTGAGTGGACTCTACGTAATGCTTCATCTCACCTATGGAGGCGCTGCAGGAAAATGAAATATTTGTTATTTCTTCACAAATAATCATACTTTGTGATTGGTTTATTTGGAAGGGACCTTTTTAAAACATAAGAAAAGACTGAAAAGACTTTAAAGGACATTATTAGTTATAAAGATAAATAGAGATAGTGAACTGATTTGTAGATCGGTCCAGCTACAAAGTTAGTAGCCCGTGGCCACCAGATGAGACCTCTGCACACTGCTTTTTATTTGTTTTAAACACCTGGTGGGAAGTCATTGTTTTGGCGTGAGTGACGCACACATGATGTTGCATAGCGCATACTAAATAGGGAAGATGCAAGTGATGCCAACAAGTAGAAGGTGGTGCGCAGGACTCCCTTCAGGCATCTAAGGAATACTAATAATTAATATTTGTCACTTATCAACTCCTTGCAGATGTTGTTCTTGGTGGGATTTGAACCCAGGACCCCAACACTGCGAGATTGTAGTGCTAACCACTGAGCCTCCGTGCCGAATATTGACATAGCCATGGATCAGAGTCATTTTTAATTGATTTGCTCATCTTCACAGATGAGTAAATTGATTGGAAGCAAATAGGATTTTCTTAAGGTTTTTAAAAAAAAAACAAATGACATGCTACACAATATAAAAAAGAAATTGTAAAAATTGTAATTCACTTTGGGGGAATCCGGTGATATTAATCCAGGCCAACTACAATTTTCCAAATTATATAAACTGGCAAGAGTTTTAAAAAGATCTTGCATTCACCCCTCCTCGACCCTCTCGGTGCTTTTCCCGCTGTTGATAATCACACAAATTTGGTCTTCTATCCTCTGTTATTTAACTCCTTTCTTCTATTTTCCTTCCCGGTGCCCGTGCCAGTCACCGGGCCCCATGCTGTCATGAGGATGCACAACACATATCAATGATATGCATCATGGATTATGTAACCACATTTTATTAATAACAATAATAATAATAATCTTTATTTCTATAGCACCAACATATTCCGCAGCGCTTTATAATTCAGAGGTTCATATACAAACATTCATATGTAACAGTTAAAGAAAATACAATAACTAAAGCAAAAATAAAGATAACCCTTCTCATAAGAGCGTACAATTTACAATGGGGTGAGGTGGGGGGTCACACAAGGTACAGGTGCTTATTTTCAATGATGGTCCAGCCATCTCAAAGAAATGGGGATTGATAAAGGATGCATGAACCAGTCACCAGCCAATCTTTGTGCTGGGGTGGAGTCTGACGGAGAATTATGTTCGGAGAAGTAGAGGAGGGGTGCTAGAAGAATTGACTTTGATTAGGGAAGGTGATAGGTGACCCTAACAAGATGTGTTTTTAGGGAGCATCTGAAGCTGTGTAAGTTTTGGTTCATCCTAGTTTCTTGGGGTAGAGCATTCCAGAGGATTGGTGCAGCTTGGGAGAAGTCTTGGAGCCGGGAGTGGAGGTTCGTATTAGTGCGGATGTTAGTCGCTTGCGGAGCGTAGAGAACGTGTAGGGTGATAGACAGAGATGAGGGTGGAGATGTAGGGGGATGCCGCACTGTGGAGAGCTTTGTGGGTGAGAACAAGCAATTTAAATTGGATCCTGTGATGCATTGGCATCCAGTGCAATGACTGGCATAGAGCAGAAGTGTCTGAGTAATGATTAGCTAGATAGGTGACCCTGGCTGCAGCATTTAGGATAGACTGGAGAGAGGAAAGTCTAGCGATGGGGAGACCACTTAATGAAGAGTTACAGTAATCAAGGTGGGAATGGATTAGGGCCACAGTGAGGGTTTTTGCTGTTTCCAAGTCATTCAAGTTATTGACATGCATCTCACCTTCCTCGACAATGTAGGGCTTAGGAAAATAAAGACTTGGCCGGAAGGAGAGAAGAAGAGAGCAGACGATAGAAGAGCCGTGGTGTTGGGACACCACAGAGGGACTGAAGAAGGGTAAGTATAAGATTTTCCTTTAACGATTTCTCTGCAGATTCAATTGGCTTTGTATTTATTCAATGCATACGGTATTTACCGCGATGAAATAAGCTAAAATATCGAGTCGAATGTTCCGAAATTTGCTCAAGTCTGCAATGTATCTAAGATCATACTAATTTATATGTAAACTAACTTAAAGAAGTTTTCAAAGAAACGTCTACCGCCGGATATCAGTCATAGAATATACAGGCTTACCTGAAAGATAAAATCTATCATTAATCTGTTCATCTACACCAAGTGAAAATTTTAAATCTATTTTCGCTTCCTTTTTGCATTCCTTAGAAGGAAACGTCACTTTTAGTGGCGATCCAATCGTTTCAGCTCCATGCATATAGAATATTAATGGGACCCTTAGAAGAAAATCAATTTCTTTAAAAGTGAATATAATATTTCTACTTAAGAGAAGTTTCCTTACACCACCCTTGCACCGCTCTAACATCCTGATGACTGTACCCAGACTAATGAAGCCTGCCTTCTTATGAGGTTGTTTGTGTCTTATGGCTGGCTGACTTGTTAGCTGAATTATGCAAATGCTTTCTAATGCATATGAATTTTACTAGTTTTAGAATACAGTTTTCAGACGCTTTATACATGACTTGCTGCTGTAGTCTTGAGAGAGATTAAATAGCTCAGAGATATTCCAAAGTGGCTATAACGTGTATAGTGTTGTGCTAATCTGGATCTATATAGCTAGGAAAGAAAAATGGCATGTGCCCTCACTTTCCTCCTCGACTCTACAGCCCATTCTGTCATTGCATAAGGTTTCCCTATTTTTATTTTTAAAGTGCTTGAAAAATGCATAACAATTCCCCCCCAAGTATACAATTAGAATGTTTGTGTCAAGGGGGTGTGTAATAGCTGACCAGGGAACACAGGGGAACCTACGCAGACCCTAAGGCTGGGGTCCCTGAGCTCAACATCCCACCCGGAAGTACCCTTGAAGGTAGGAAGGTCCAGGCCCCCAACCTGGCCCTGACTCCTATCCTTACCCTCATGACAAAGTCCCCAACCACACCCACCACCCAGGGGACTGACTGGGACGGAGCTCCCAAAAATCCCACCAACAATGAACAACAGACAGGGATTAATCAAAACTTATGTGCACCTAAAACCTTCACCAGGGAGCAACCAAAAGTGTACGGGAAGGGGTAAAAAGAAAAAAGAGGAAGTAACAAAAACAGACTACTTCAAGAAAACAAAAACAACAGCAAACAGCAGCAGCAAAAACCACATCCTCTCTGCTCCAGGCTAGCTCCAAACTAAGCTGAATAACCAGCAAACTCTCCAGGAAGCAGAAAGCTAATATCAAGGCTGGAAGTGATTAACTGCCGACAGCTGAGCAAGACTACTGCTACACCAGGGGAGGAATTAACCCCTCAAGTGCCTAAAGGAAAAACAACATGTTTAAAGTGCATGGTCCCAGATGGTAAAAAAAAGCTAGCCCTGTGCTTGTCCTAGACACGTTACAGTTTGATATAATTAACCAATTCAAGACCAGGCTATTTGACCTTGTTCCTGACCTGGCACTTTTTATTTTCCATGCATGTACTTTTAAGAGAACTGAAATTTTTCCTTGTTCAAATACTCCATCATTTTTTTTATATTAATACAGCAGGTGAAATTAGTATTGAACACATCACCAATTTTCCAAGTAAATATATTTCTAAAGGTGTTATTGACATGAATTTTTCATCAGATGTCAGTAATCACCCATCCAATTCACACAAGCAAAGAAATCAAACTATAGATGTCCATAAATTTAGTGACCAGTCATAATTACTGATGAGCGTACCAGTGTAAGTTCAGTTAACTTAAGTTAAAAGTTTGATTCCGGACCCGGACTTGACCCGAACTTGACCCTGGACCCTGAACCTTATGTAAGTCAATGAGCATCCGAACTTTGGAGCTATAAAATGTCTGTAAAAGGGTCCTAGTAAGGGCCAAAGGAAGCACAAAGGGGTTAAGAGCAGGACAATTGCCCTGGAAACAAACGTAGATAGGGAATACATTAAAAAAATGATGTGGGGTTCCCCTATTTTTGATAACCAGTGCAAGTAAAGTAGACTGCTGGGTTCTGCAGCTCTCAGCTGTAAGCTTTATTTTGACTAGTTATCAAAAATAGAAAGGATCCCATGCTATTTTTTTTTAATTATTTAAGTAATTTAAAATAACGGTGTGAGATTCACCCTAGTTTTGTTAACTATCCAATTTAAAGCAGAAAGCTGGGGGCTGGTATTATCAAGCTGGAAAGACCCATTGTTATTTTGATCTTCCCAGATGAAAAATAGCAGCCCGAAGCCACTCCAGAAGTGACACATGAAATAGATGCGCCCATTCTGGCACTTTGCCCAGCTCTTCCCAATTGCTCTGAAGTGGTGGCAATCAAGGTAATAGTTTTGGAGTTAATGTTAGCTGTCAATTGACAGCTGGCATCAAACCCAGGGGTTAGTAATGGATAGGCATCTATCAGGCAACCCCAATACAAACCCAGCAAGTGTAGAGTTAAAAAACACATACACACACAAAGAAATTCCAGTCCTGCCACTGACCAAGAGTGACTTATGGAGCCTCGTTCTGAGCACATTCTCAGAGCAAAGCTCCATATGAATCATTGGGCATAGTGAGACATTACCCCATTGGATTATGTCAGAACTTTGAGGATTTCACTTTCCATTGGATCAGAGTAAGATAGCCTTTCTGGTCTCTCTGCTGTGTGAACATGCCCTGCCTGGGCAAATCCCATCTGGGAGCATGGCAGTCTGGAGACTCCTGACAAATGGAGATTCCTGGAGATGTTAAGGTGCTATTTGAGTTCCCCGGCCATATATTCTCAGCTGTTTCCCTTTATACTCTAAGGCATGGTATGGACTCCTTTCCCCAATATGTCTTTTGCTTTTGTGGCGCCCTGGACAAGCCAGGTCGTCACAGGTACTACACCAACACACCCCACACCCCAGCTAGGCACACTGAAGCCAAACACAAAATCCTTGTTGCCTTCCTCCAGGGGCTGATGTCCACACCAGGGGGAGGGCCAGGCGGTTGGTCCCGCCCACCAATGAGTTCACAGTCCTGGAGGCGGGAAAAGCAGATCAGTTTAGTTTAGTTTGGAGAAGAGTTGAAGTGAGAAGTGGAGTGGTAGAGGAGCAGTCTGACGGCATCTGGGTGTGTGGCTCGGACGGTACAGCAAGGTTGGCAGACGGTGGTGACCGTCTGCAGGAGAGGCTAATTGGAGCGAACCGTAAGGACCGTGGATGGGCGGTGGCCCGGCGGTACCGGATCGGAGAGCAAAGAGAAGCCAGCACCATCCGGCAGGGCTTACGGACCTCAACCAGGCTTGGAGTCCCCGTAAAGTTGGTCAAATCCGTTAGCGAAGGGAACCTCAAGACCCGATTGAAGGCAACCGCTCAAACCGTAAAGGGAAACACAGTCACCGCCAAGGCTACAGTTCCCAGGGCCAGAGCCTGCGGGCAAAAGGGGCTCCCTCAGCATCCATCCAAGCTGGGGAGCGGGTTACCGGTGGGAAGCCATTGGAACCGTAAAACAACACAGATGCAGGGAAAGGCAGTCACCATCAACCTATCGGGAGAGCTACCGCAGCCGTCTGTGGGACCCGTCCATCCAGCCGTTTGTTTTACCGGAGACTTTGCATTCATCATTGGCTGAGTGAGTACCACCGTGCCGTGCGGCACAGCGCTGCCCCCGCGACCCTGCACCTCACCAGGCCCCATAACCCGCCTGCCATCCATCCCTACCCCTCACCGGGCCCCAGGACAACCAAACCCCCTACCCACGGAGGGGAGAACCAACATCCAAGCTGCTCCCTATCATCGCTCCTGGGATCCCCGTCCAGAGCAGCGGTGGTGTCACCAATCTCACCACAACTGTGGGTGGCGTCATGGACAATATCCCTAAACCCAAACCACCCCCTTTCACTCACGGGCGAGGAACGCCGCTCGAGTTCCCGGGATCCAGCCCACCGCTCGAGCCACCACCGAGCAGCAGCAGCCGGACCCGAGCAGTGGGTGAGTGCAGCGTCCCCTCCTCCGCCCGCGACACTTTCATACCTTAGCAGCGGAGCTGGCTTGGAATGAGGTCTTGGTGGCGACTTTCTGGCAGGCCAGGTCCTGTCATGTAAAGGATGAGTTGGCAGGCAGAGATCTACCATCCTTGCTGGATGCCGTAAACACCTGGCCACTAGGATAGATCTCTGCTTGCATGAGTGGGCCATGGAACAAGCTCAGGTTTCTCTGTAGGCTTGAAGACCATCCAGAGTAGCTTCAAACTTCCAATTGCCCTTGATACTGCAAGCCGCACTAAGTGTTAATGAGCTGATGTAGGTGGAGTGGGCTGTGCATTAACAACAGCAGACTTAGGCGGGCTTTGCACACTACGACATCGCAGCCCGATGCTGCGATGCCGAGTGCGATAGTGCCCGCCCCCGTCGCAGCAGCGATATGTGGTGATAGCTGGCGTAGCGAAAGTTATCGCTACGCCAGCTTCACACACACACTCACCTGCCGTGCGACGTCCCTGTGGCCGGCGACCCGCCTCCTTGTTAAGGGGGCGGGTCGTGCGGCGTCACTGCGACGTCACACGGCAGGCAGCCAATCAGAGCGGAGGGGCGGAGATGAGCAGGATGTAAACATCCTGCCCACCTCCTTCCTTCCGCATATCCTACGGAAGCCGCAGTGAGGCCGGTAGGAGACGTTCCTCGCTCCTGCGACTTCACACACAGCGATATGTGATGCCGCAGGAGCGAGGAACAACATCGGACCGTCGCGTCAGCGTAATCATGGATTACGCCGACGCTGCACCGATGATACGATTACGACGCTTTTGCGCTCGTTAATCGTATCATCCAGCCTTTACACACTGCGATGTCGCATGCGATGCCGGAAGTGCGTCATTTTCAATTTGACCCCACCGACATCGCACCTGCGATGTCGCAGTGTGCAAAGTGCCCCTCAGAGAGAGATCATATGCCTGTACTGTGGATGCAATTGATATTTTTTTCGCCAGTGCCCTATGAGACCGGGAAACACCTATGGTTGCCTAGAGAAATGACTAGGTGAAAGTCATCGCTCTCCAAGAGGCATTCACAAGAGCCCCGATTCTGCATCACCCAAATCCCAACAAATAGTTTCTTCTGGAGGTAGAAGTCTCTTCTATCAGTGCTAGATCAATTCTCCTTCAAAAGTATTTATTCGGGGAAGTCTGTCTCTTGCATTTTTTTCTCCAAAATGTACTTGGCAGCAGTGTTGATCGAACGGCCAATAATCCGGGGTCGGCGGATCACTGACAGATTTAAAAAAAGAGTCTGATCCGCTCCGGAATCCGGTGCCCATATAAGTCAACGGGGACCGGAATTCGGAGGGTTAAAACGTTTGTGGAGGGGCTAGGGGGCTAGGAGCGAGCACAGCATACTCACCGAGGTGCTGTCATGGCGGCACACTCCTTCCGGGTCACGCTGTTACCTTCCGGAGCAGACAATTCAATATTCATGGTTTCCCCGCCCACCGGCACGTGTTGGTTGCAGCTAGACATGCCCCCATCCTGAGTGTCAGCTAACTGCAACCAATCACAGGACGGCCGGTGGGCGGGGAAAGCAGTGCACTGTCGGTCAGTTCATAGTGGTAAACACTCGGCAGCACAGTTATAGCGCTCGGCTGCAGCCCCAGCCATCGCGCTGTATCTGTGCTGTGTATACAGTGCCCGGAGTCACACGTGCAAGGCTGCCGGGTGCTGCCATGGCAGACTCGCGTGAGCCCCTCGCATGTGTGACTCCGGTGAAAGTAAAAGAAAAAAAACGACGTGCGGTTCCCCCTAATCTTCACATCCAGCCAAGATAACGCCAGCCGGGGGCTGGTATATCCTCAGCCCGCAGCCGTCCGGTATGGTCACATCTGTTAGGTGTGCGCTACTGGCTCTTCCCGCTGGCGTGATGCGGTGCCAGTCGGGGTAATAGCAGGAGTTAATAGCGGTGCACAGCTGCTACTGAACCCTAGGTTTGTGTGATATCACAGGCGTCTATCAGATACCATCATCACACAAACCTGTAAGTGACAGTAAATAAACACAGAGAAAAATCCTTTATTGGAAATAAAATACAAAACACTCCTCCTTCAGCACTTTATTAAGCCCCAAAGAAACCCTGCAGCTCCGACGTAATGCACAGGAGAAGTCCCGCGGCGACACATCCGACTCTGCTACATCTCAGAGCGAACAGCCATAGAGAACGGCTGCCCGCTCTGAGTGCAGCCTGAGGGGGCGCGTCAGCCTGCAACCAATCACAGCTGAGAGGATGGCCGGTTGGCGGGGAAAACACGGAAAGCTGTGTGACTGCGTGCACAGCACAGGAAGTGAAAGCGCGGCCCGGAAGCAGTGTGCCACCATGACAGAGTCTCGGTAAGTATGTATCGCTCATTTAGTTATTGTTTTTTAACATTTTTATTTATTGCCGATACCGGATCGTGCATCCGGAATCCCACGCCCAGGTCCGGCCCGGGCATAGCGCTGAAACCGCGCGGATCTGGACGTTTACAGTCCGCTCAGCACTACTCGTCAGCCAAACAAAACTATACTATTGGGGATCAAGAGCTTCTGTCCATTATGCTGGCACTCAAGGAGTGGCAATATCTACTGGAGGGCGCCAGCTCTCTGGTAATAATCTTCATGTACCATAAGAACCTGAACTTCCTGCAGTCTACCCAGAGTGTGAATCCTCATCAGGCCAGGTGGGCACTCTGCTTCACTCATTTTAATTTTGAATTACTCTTGAATCACTGTCCTGTGGAGAAGAATATCAGAGCAGATGCCCTGTCCCAGTCTTTCATCATAAGCGATTCCATGGAGGAGCCTCAGCACATCATTGCCCCAACCAGGATTAGTACAGCAGCCCCTCTCCTTTTTAAAGACATTCTTCTGGGAAAAAACCTTTATTCCCACAGATAGAAGGAAAAATTCAGTCCAGGAGTCAAAAATCCAAGTTGGCTGCCAATATAGGCATACGCAATGCACTCTGATTGTGAAACTTGTTTCTGCCTCTTCACATTGTGCCAGGAATAAAAGCCCATTTACACGCCACGATATCGCTAGCAAGCGTACCCGCCCCCGTCGTTTGTGCATCAAGGGCAAATCGCTGCCCATGGCACACAATATCGCTAACACCTGTCACACATACTTACCTTCCTAGCGACGTCGCTGTGGGCGGCGAACAATCTATTTGTTAAGGGGGAGGTTCATGCGCCATCACAGCAACGTCACACAGCGGCCGACCAATAGAAGTGGAGGGGCGGAGATCGGCCGCATTAACGACACGCCCACCTCGTTGCCGGAGGACGCAGGTAAGGGGTTGTTCATCGTTCCCGGGGAGTCACATGTAGCGATGTGTGCTGCCTCAGGAACGACGAACAACCTACGTCCACAACGACCAATAAGATTTTGAAAATGAACGATGTGTCAACGATCAGCGATTAGGTGAGTATTTTTGATTAACACTCGCTCGGAGCTGTTACACGCAACGACGTCGCTAACGACGCCGGATGTGCATCACAAATTCAGTAACCCCGACGACATATCGTTAGCGATATTGTTGTGTGTAAATGGGCCTTTAGACTTCCAGGGACAAGCTGGCTGGTATGCTTCAACCCCTGCCAGTTCCTTCTGCTACCTCGCAACATATTGCTATGGACTTCATCATGGACATGCCTCTCTCAGAGGATTACAACAGCATCTGTGTTGTGGTGGACTGATTCTCTAAGATGGCCATTTTATTCCCTTGGCCGATCTTCTCTATGCACCTGAGCTTCCCACGCAGTTCTTCCAGCATGTTTTCC
This sequence comes from Anomaloglossus baeobatrachus, assembly GCF_048569485.1. NCBI lineage: Eukaryota > Metazoa > Chordata > Amphibia > Anura > Aromobatidae > Anomaloglossus > Anomaloglossus baeobatrachus. Next base: position 62,371,747 of record NC_134357.1, on the reverse strand, counting down.
ACCTCCACGGCCTTCCTCTCCGAGTAGTCTCTGAACGTGGAGTTTAATTAAACACTAGTTTCTGTAAAGTCTTGTGTAAGCTCCTTAATATTCAGCTGGATTTTATTTCTGCGTACAATCTGCAGACCAACTACAAGTGGAACAGGTTAACCAGATCCTCGAGAATTACCTTTGCCATTTTATATTTATTGGTCAGCATGATTGGGTTCAAGTACTCACTTGGGCAGCATTCTGTTAGAACAACCATGTTGGCAAGTCATCCGGGGCATCCCCATTCTTCATCGTATAGTTCTAACACTCACTAGTGCTCTCTACTATGTCTGCTTCCTCTGGTGTACCAGCATCTGATTCTTCTTATGGTGTCTTTTTTCAGATTTGGCAACAAACTCAGTCCTCTTTCCTTAATGCCGTGTCTTAAGTTAAGATTCTTGAAGCCAAAAGACAGGTTTGCTGCCTAAGTTTTGTCCTGGAGATAAGGTCTTGATGTCCTCCCAGAACATTTACCTGAAGGTGCCTTCATACACGTTTGCTCCTCAATAACTTGGACCATTCAAGGTGCTCAGTGTGTTCAATCCAGTGAACTTTAATCGTCAGCTGTCATCCAATCTTTGGATCCCAAATTCTTTTCACATCTCACTCTCCCATTGCTGATGGTCTCTTGTTTGTGTGACTACTGGCGGCCTAGCCTATCCTCATTATGAAAAGCTCTTGTGAACGCCTGGTAGTCACTTAATTATGCCGATTCAAGGTAAGCCTGGCCCATAGCACAGTGGGTCCACATCCACCAGCATTACAGTCTGAAACCAATTGAGAAATCCTTGGCTGTGTGTTTGGGATCATTGTCTTGCTGAAATGTCCATCCTCATTTTATCTTCATTATCGTGGTAGATGGCAGCAGATTTATATAATGAATGTCTTGATACATTTGTCCAGTCATCCTTCCTTCAAATATATTAAGCTTGCGAGAGCCGTAAGCTGAGTCAGTTCCCATTATTACACATAACGTAATTTATGGACATCTATGGTTTCATTTCTTTGCCTGAGTGGAATGGATAGGTTGTTACCGACATCCGGTGATGAGAATTTAATGTCAATAGTACCTTTACAAATATATTTCCTTTGAAAACTAGTGACATGTCCAATACTTATTTCAACCACTATATATATATATATATATATATATATATATATATATATATATATATACACACACACATTTAATAGGATGGCAACAGGCTACATTATTAATGGGCGGTATGTACCACAGAAGTGGTGGAAACCTGAAGGTCCTTTGTGGTACTTGTAGTGCCACCTGTTTTAATATGGTGTTCTCTGGGTCAGCTTTTCAGGAGGCTGGAGAGGTGGGTGGGTCTGGCTACCTACATACCCCGCCCATGGGTGTGTCACATGATGTAAAATGGAGACTGTTTTTTTGGCACATGGTTCAGTGTTTGGAGGCTGTCGGTGTGTGAAGCCTCTGGGAAGAATCCTCTGTCAGAAGAGAGGATTGTAGAGTCCTGACCAGGTCCATGTGTACAGGCTTGAAACCTCTGGAAGGGACCTTCTGAGGAGAGTGAAGGTCCACTTCATCTGAATGGAGTGAGCGAGTGGAGTGAGACGGCTCCAACTGGAATATGTCTGAGGAGAAGTATCCGAACCGGAGTGGGCATACTGCGACGTAAGACAGTCGGTAAACCGTCATTTTTTTTTAAAATTTTTTAATTTACCTGTAAAGTCAAAGTAAGTTTGGGGTTGTGTTACCTAGTGTGCGGCTTATAGGACATAATAAACCTGCTGGACTTTTAAATGTACTGTGTTCCTGTGCTACCTCTGAAATGCAGCCGAGTGAGTGACCCCCAATATACAGTGTAGTCTGTGAGTCACGTCACAATATATATACAGTATATATATATATAGTTAGGTCCAGAAATATTTGGAAAGTGACACAACTTTCGCGAGTTGGGCTCTGCATGCCACCACATTGGATTTGAAATGAAACCTCTACAACAGAATTCAAGTGCAGATTGTAACGTTTAATTTGAAGGTTTGAACAAAAATATCTGATAGAAATTGTAGGAATTGTACACATTTCTTTAAAAGCACTCCACATTTTAGGAGGTCAAAAGTAATTGGACAAATAAACCAAACCCAAACAAAATATTTTTATTTTCAATATTTTGTTGCAAATCCTTTGGAGGCAATCACTGCCTTAAGTCTGGAACCCATGGACATCACCAAACGCTGGGTTTCCTCCTTCTTAATGCTTTGCCAGGCCTTTACAGCCGCAGCCTTCAGGTCTTGCTTGTTTGTGGGTCTTTCCGTCTTAAGTCTGGATTTGAGCAAGTGAAATGCATGCTCAATTGGGTTAAGATCTGGTGATTGACTTGGCCATTGCAGAAGGTTCCACTTTTTTGCACTCATGAACTCCTGGGTAGCTTTGGCTGTATGCTTGGGGTCATTGTCCATCTGTACTATGAAGCGCCGTCCGATCAACTTTGCGGCATTTGGCTGAATCTGGGCTGAAAGTATATCCCGGTACACTTCAGAATTCATCCGGCTACTCTTGTTTGCTGTTATGTCATCAATAAACACAAGTGACCCAGTGCCATTGAAAGCCATGCATGCCCATGCCATCACGTTGCCTCCACCATGTTTTACAGAGGATGTGGTGTGCCTTGAATCATGTGCCGTTCCCTTTCTTCTCCAAACTTTTTTCTTCCCATCATTCTGGTACAGGTTGATCTTTGTCTCATCTGTCCATAGAATACTTTTCCAGAACTGAGCTGGCTTCATGAGGTGTTTTTCAGCAAATGTAACTCTGGCCTGTCTATTTTTGGAATTGATGAATGGTTTGCATCTAGATGTGAACCCTTTGTATTTACTTTCATGGAGTCTTCTCTTTACTGTTGACTTAGAGAGAGATACACTTACTTCACTGAGAGTGTTCTGGACTTCAGTTGATGTTGTGAACGGGTTCTTCTTCACCAAAGAAAGTTTGCGGCGATCATCCACCACTGTTGTCATCCGTGGACGCCCAGGCCTTTTTGAGTTCCCAAGCTCACCAGTCAATTCCTTTTTCTCAGAATGTACCCGACTGTTGATTTTGCTACTCCTAGCATGTCTGCTATCTCTCTGATGGATTTTTTCTTTTTTTTCAGCCTCAGGATGTTCTGCTTCACCTCAATTGAGAGTTCCTTAGACCGCATGTTGTCTGGTCACAGCAACAGCTTCCAAATGCAAAACCACACACCTGTAATCAACCCCAGACCTTTTAACTACTTCATTGATTACAGGTTAACGAGGGAGACGCCTTCAGAGTTAATTGCAGCCCTTAGAGTCCCTTGTCCAATTACTTTTGGTCCCTTGAAAAAGAGGAGGCTATGCATTACAGAGCTATGATTCCTAAACCCTTTCTCCAATTTGGATGTGAAAACTCTCATATTGCAGCTGGGAGTGTGCACTTTCAGCCCATATTATATATATAATTGTATTTCTGAACATGTTTTTGTAAACAGCTAAAATAACAAAACTTGTGTCACTGTCCAAATATTTCTGGACCTAACTGTATATTGTATATATAGTGTACTTATAGACATATATAAAATACAATAAATGAAATCTACCATAGATAAAAAAGAACAAAATAAAGAAATATCTCTCTGTATCTATCTATCTATCTAGCTAAACACTATTTTCATACTTTATTTTATTACGTTGTTTTTTTTCTTTACAATAATGGGGGAATCTATTAGGTAAAATAAAGGAAATACCAGTCTGTTTTTTTGTTGTTTTTTTGTAAAGACCACAGAGGACTAATAAAATACATTTTTAATTATCTGTATCTTTCTGTAACAATTATATTTTAAAATATCAGACATTATTTTTTTCTTCGACATTGCGGGGCTAGAAACAATGATTTGGACTGGCAGCAGCTTTTTTTTTGCAAATCCTTTTAAAATGTTCCTATTGTTTTTCTTCTTCAGCTTCTATGCTGAACTATGTGTTTCCATCGTAAAAGACAACAAACAGCCGCTCGTAGTCTGATCCTGCAGTGAGAATCTCTTTCTTGTGTCTCATGTTGCCTGTTAACCTACCACGTGTTTCTATTATACTTCTCTGATTGTTCCACTCCTGATTTTGGCTTAAAAATACTGTGCTCAAACTTTCACCAAATACTGAACACATGCACGTGGCCTTATCAATGTTGTTTCATATTCCTTTTTAGATGCATTTGGACACTGAAAAAATGGTTTGCAAGGGTAGCCTACTCTGACCATGTTTTTTCACAATTTCTTAAGCTCAGACCAGACATCTATAATAGAAACACCTAACTTTTGAAATGTTTCAAGGTCATTTTTAAGGCAGCATTATTTCTTGTAGCTAAGGACAATTCCTAAAGAATACTTGTCAGTTTAGATGGCTAAATCAGACCCGTGTGTACAGACGTAGCACTATTTCCGGCTATTGTATGACTTGTGTTTGGCATTTTCAAACCCACTGCAGGCTCCAACTCTAAAGGCTGCTTTACACGTGAAAGCACCCGCCCCCGTCGTTTGTGCATCACGGGCAAATTGCTGCCCGTGGCGGACAAAATCGCTAGTACCCGTCACACATACTTACCTTCCTAGCGACGTCGCTGTGGCCGGCGAACAGCCTCTTTTCTAAGGGGGCGGTTCGTGCGGCGTCACAGCAACATCACACGGCAGGCGTCCAATAGAAGCGGAGGGGCGGAGAACAGCCACATTAGCAAGACACCTACCTCGTTGCCGGAGGACGCAGGTACGGTGTTGTTCGTTGCTCCTGGGGTGTCATACGTAGCGATGTGTGCTGCCTCAGGAATGATGAACAACCTGCGTCCAAAATCAGCAACGATATTTGGGAAATGGACGACATGTCAACGATCAACGATTTGGTAAGTATTTTGCTTCGTTAGCGGTCACTCGTATGTGTCACACGCAACGACGTCGCTAACGTGGCCGGATGTGCGTCACGAATTCCGTGACCCCAACGACATCTCATTAGCGATGTCGTTGCGTGTAAATCCCCCTTAAGTGTCACTTGTCTTTGAGCTAGTGGGTGAAGACTAGCTGAATGATGTCTCTTAAATGCATTATACACACAGACATAAGGGATTTATATGTCCCTGTAGCACATCGCTTAGATGCAGCAAAAGCATGAAGGACTGTAAGGTTTAGGGTTTCCACGGAACTTATTGTGTTTTCTTGTCCTCATTCAAGATAGAGTCTGTTGCCTTGTCTTGCCCTTGAACTTCCTGTCTGCCCTGCTTATTAGTCCTGTTCCAGGATTTATTAATTGCCTGAGTATTTTGAGCTGCTGGCTCTTGAATCTCTCCTGGCTTGCTTCTGGACTTCTTGCTGCCGCTTGTTAGTTCTGTGCTCCACCTCATTAATGCTCAGCTGTCTGCAATCTATGGTACATTATCCTAATCCTAGCTGTGGTTCCCTCCCTTCAAGGCTTCTAGGAGAAGAGTAAGGGTACCTTCACACTTAGCGATGCAGCAGCGATCCGACCAGCGATCTGACCTGGTCAGGATCGCTGCTGCATCGCTACATGGTCGCTGGTGAGCTGTCAAACAGGCAGATCTCACCAGCGACCAGTGAACAGCCCCCAGCCAGCAGCGACGTGCAAGCGACGCTGCGCTTGCACGGAGCCGCCGTCTGGAAGCTGCGGAGACTGGTAACTAAGGTAAACATCGGGTATGGTTACCCGATGTTTACATTAGTTACCAGCGCACACCGCTTAGCTGTGTGTGCAGAGAGCAGGGAGCCGCGCACACTGAGCGCTGGCTCCTTGCTCTCCTAGCTGCTGTACACATCGGGTTAATTAACCCGATGTGTACAGCAGCTACATGTGCAGAGAGCCGAGCCGGCAGCACAGGCAGCGTGAGAGCTGCGGAGGCTGGTAACTAAGGTAAATATCGGGTAACCACCTTGGTTACCCGATGTTTATCTTGGTTACAGCTTACCTCAGCTGTCAGACGCCAGCTCCTGCTCCCTGCTCGCTTCATTTGTCGCTCTCTCGCTGTCACACATAGCGATCTGTGTGTCACAGTGGGAGAGCGGCTTTGAAGAAAACGAACCAGGGCTGTGTGTAACGAGCAGCGATCTCGCAGCAGGGGCCAGATCGCTGCTCAGTGTCACACACAGCGAGATCGCTAATGAGGTCACTGCTGCGTCACAAAAAGCGTGACTCAGCAGCGATCTCGGCAGCGAGCTCGCTGTGTGTGAAGCACCCCTTAATACTGCTGGACTACCTATCTGTAAGAACTAAATTCTCTGTTTGTTATCAGTGTACTTAATAGTGGACTCTATCTGTATGGGCTGTCTGCTGGACTTGTGCGGGACTTTGTCAGCCCTGGATGTACACTGCTAACCCTTTATTTCCTGTGCTCACCCCTGCATAGGATTCTGAGATTCACTTATTCGTGTGCTGTGTGCACTCCTGCGTACTATACTGATCATAACTTCTGGACTCTCATGCATTAGTGCTGTGCGCACACCTGGAAATAACTTCTGTACATTCCCCACTTGTTTGCTGTGCAAATAACTTCTGGACATTCACCACTTGTTTGCTATGCATATTATTCTGGACATTCACCACTTGTTTTCTGTGCGCAATTCTGCATATGCTGTCAGGACATTCACATATTAGTGCGGTTTGCACTTACATTTAATTTGTAGTTGCCTTCTGTTATTTGCACTGTGTTTATTATTTAATACAGAGTATATACCCAACCCTTGTCTCAGTTTCATTATTATTCCACGCAATCAGATTCCACAGTATCTACAGAATTGTTACAAGGACATTTACTGCAGTACTGAGCAGTGTAGCTGTAAATCCTACCCTTAAGTGAAAACTTATACCTTTATGGCTTATAAACTTAAGCTATAGGAACCATAATATATTATCTTTACAATGCAAAAAGATCCATATTTAGACTTCTTGTTTTGTCTTAAAATAAATGTCCATCAGAGTGAAGCATGAATAAATTTCCACATAGAGCAATAGACAGAACTTTAAAATAATGGTTAATTTTCCTTGTCAATCATTACCCAAAACCTCCTTCTGAATTTACTCTAAACAGCCTAATCCACATTTTCCACTTTGTTCATTGTTTTAAAATATTCTGCATTATTTCAGAAGCATGTCCCTTGAAATCCAAATCTAATTGGTTTGCCTGCCCTCTATCTCTTCCCTATAGATCATATTAATTGATTTGAAATAGCAGAACATTGGCAAAATGTAGTATGACCTGAATATATAGAAAATCTCTTTCTTTGAAATGAGAGCTCGTTCTTTGAGTTGACAGCATGCGATGAATTTCTTTAACAGCCATCGATCATCCCTAGCTCTTAATCAGCTGACAGCACTGTTAAAAGCATAAAAAGGACCATATACGAGCGGAGCTGACTGACACATTGTCACGGTCCCTTATGAGCCTTTATGTAGTTTTCTTAAAGGAAAAGTCTCATGAATTTCATTGTAATAAAATAGACAGAAATATTAATTAAAACTTTTATATTGGTGACCATATTGGAGGCATATTCTTTCCTTGTGTATTGTCTACCTAAACTGTGTATCAGGTTGTGTAAACTATTCGGCAGGTGCAGTAAATTTAAGTTAATGCTCAATGAAATGTCAGAAACCACAAACAAAAGAATACAGCAGCACTCCGTAAGTGCCAAGACATGTGCAAACATAGAATATATGAAATGCAAACTGCATTAATGCTATATAGAATATACTTAAAAAATGAAGATTCTTTGAGCAAAAATTGCCCAATTCTTGTGATCCCATCTACCGCGGCAAGGGGACCTTTTTCTGATGGGACCCCATACTAGTGCCACTCCTCTCCTGGACTAAAAGTCTTCAAATATATGGGCAGATAGGATCTAGCACTGATTTAAACCACCGTATGCCTGATGCGTGGAGAGAACACTCAGAATAAGAAGTTGTCTACACCTCTAATATATACTGCAAAAAAACTCCAAAAAACTGCATCTACAAATATAGTAAGTGTGAATATGTGCTAATTAGGGCTAAATCCAATCTGCCCATATATTTTAGACTTTAAGTCCAGGAGAGGTATGACACTTGGATAGGGTCCAATCAGAAAAAGATCACCTTGCCGCGGTTGATGGGTGCACAACAATTGGCCAATTTTTGCATGAAGAACCTTAATTGTTTAAGTGTATTTTATATAGCATTAATGCAGTTAACATTTCAGATATTCTATGTTTGTACATGTCTTGGTGCCTACAGACTGCTGCTGCATCCCTTTGTTTGTGTTACATGTAGTTTTAGCAGTTAGCACCTGTTCACATTTGCTATGTTTGGAGATGCAGTTTTTGTGTTCTTTTGCAGTATATATATTAGAGGTGTAGATAGCCTCCTATTCTGACTGTGCCCTCCGCCCATCAGCATCAGGGTAGTTTTAATCAATGCCAGATCCTACCTTCCCATTTATTTCTAGACTTTTAGTGCAGGAGAGGCATGACAGTAAGATAGGGTCCGATCAGAGAATGGTCACCTTGCCACAGGCTTGATGCCATAGCTTGACTAATTCTTGACAATCTGTGATGTTTTCTACGCCTAAACTTTTACTGTAGTCAAGAACTGGAGTGAGATTTCTGGCTTGTCGTGTGGAGGCACACACCACTCATACTAATGAGGGGTAATGATGCACCCAGAATAAGTGTGTAATACAGTATGGTGGCTACAAAACTCCTAAAGAATCGAAAAACCTGCAAAAAAATGAGTATAGCAAAATAAGAATAAATATAAGTTTATTGTGACAATGAAAACAATTTTTATTTAACCCCATAGTGACGGAGCTAATTTTCACCTTAATGACCAGACCAAATTTTGCACTTCTGACCAGTGTCACTTCATGAGGTTATAACTCTGGAACGCTTCAACGGATCCTGGTGATTTTGAGATTGTTTTTTCGTCACATATTAGACTTCATGTTAGTACCAAATTTAGGACAATATTTTTTGCGTTTATTTATGAAAAAAATTGAATTTTGGCAAAAATTTTGAAAATTTAGCAATTTTCAACTTTTGAATTTTTATACCGTTAAACCAGAGATTTCTGTGACACAAAATAGTTAATAAATAACATTTCCCACATGTCTACTTTACATCAGCACAATTTTGGAAACAAAATTTTTTTTTGTTAGGAAGTTAGAGGGGTTCAAAGTTTATCAGTGATTTCTCATTTTTACATCAAAATTTACAAAACCATTTTTTTAGGGACCACATCACATTTGAAGTGACTTCAATAGGCCTAGATGACAGAAAATACCCAAAAGTGACACCATTCTAAAAACTGCACCCCCCAAAGTACTCAAAACCACATTTAAGAAGTTTATTAACCCTTCAGGTGCTTCACATGAACAAAAGCAATGTGGAATGAAAAAAAGCAAAAATTAAATTTTACCTAAAAATGTTGCTCTAACCCAAATTTATTCACTTTTAGAAGAAATAACACAACAAAATGGACCCCAAAACTTGTTCCCCACTTTCTTATGAGCGCGCCGATACCCCACATGTGGTCAGAAACCTCTGTTTGGACAAATGGGAGGGCTCGGAACAGAAGGAGCAATATTTGAATTTTGGAAAGCAAATTTGGCTGAAATAGATTGCGGGCACCATGTTGCATTTACAGGTCCGCTAAGGTACCTAAACAGAAGAATCCCCTGACAAGTGATGCCATTTTGGAAACTAGACCCCTCAAGGCTTCTATCTAGGGGTATAGTGAGCATTTTGGATCCACAGGTACTTCACAGATTTTGTTAACGTTACGTTGTCATATTGAAAATTTTCATAATTTTCTCAAAAATGCTGCTTTAGCATCAATTTCTCACTTTTTCAAGAGGTAATTCCAAAAATTTGACCTCAAGGTTTGTTACCCACTTTTTTTGAGCGCGGTGATATCTCACATGTGGTCTGAAACCTTTGTTTGGACAAATGGGAGGGCTTGGAACGAAAGGAGCAATATTTGAATTTTGGAAAGGAAATTTGGCTGAAAAAGATTGCGGGCACCATGTCGCATTTGGAGGTCCCCTAAGGTACCTAAACAGCAGAAACCCCACACAAGTGACCCCATTTTGGAAACTAGGCCCCTCAAGGCATTTATCTAGATGTTTGGTGAGTACCCTGAACCCCCAGGTGCTTCACAGAATTTTATAACGTTGAGCCATGAAAATAAAAAAATTAAATTTTACCACAAAATTGTTATTTCAACCAGGTAGCTTTTTTTTTCACAAGGGTAACAGGAAAAAAATCACCATGAAATGTATTGTGCAATTTCTCCTGAGTTTGGCGATACCTTATATGTGGTGAAAATCAACTGTTTGGGCGCATGACAGGGCTCTGAAGGGAAGGAGCGCCATTTGACTGCAAAATTGGCTGGAATCAATAGCGGACGCTATGTTGCATTAGGAGAGCCCCTGAGGTGTCTATACAGTGAAGCTCCCCAACATGTGGCCCCATTTTGGAAAATACCCTGAAGGAATTTATTTAGATGTTTGGTGAGTACCCTGAACCCTCAGGTGCTTCACAGAAGTTTATAATGTTGAGCTGTGAAAATAAAAAAATACATTTTTACCACAAAATTGAAAATTGTTACTTCAACCAGGTAGCTTTTTTTTTTTACAAGTGTAAAAGGAAAAAATTCAGCATAAAATTTATTGTGCAATTTCTCCTGAGTATGCTGATACCTTATGTGTGATGAAAATCAACTGTTTGGGTGCACAGCAGGGCTCGGAAGGGAAGGAGCGCCATTTGACTGCACAATTGGCTGGAATCATTAGCGGACGCTATGTTGCATTTGGAAAGCCCCTAAGGTGCCTAAACAGTGGAGGTCCCCCACAAGTGACCTCATTCTGGAAACAAGACACCTCAAGGCTTTTATCTAGGTGTATATTGAGCAGTTTGAATCCAAGAGTACTTCACAGAATTTGATAAGCTTAGGTTGCCATATTGAACATTTTCATTTTTTTCACAAAAATGTTGCTTTAGCATCATATTTCTTACTTTTTCAAGAGGCAACAACAAACCGTGGACCCCACAGGTTGTTATCCAATGTTTTATGAGCACAGGGATACCCCACGTGTGGCCAAAAACCTGTGTTTGGATAAAAGGGAGGGCTTGGAATGGAAGGAGCACCATTTGAATTCTGGAAAAGTTGAAATAAATTGCGGGCACCATGTCACATTAGCAGGGCCCCTTGGGTACCTATAAAGCAGAAACCCCCCACAAGTGACCCCATTTTGGAAACTGGATTTTATTCAGGAGTATAGTAAGCATTTTGAATCCACAGGTACTTCACAAAAATGTTGCTGTAGCAACAAATTTCTCACTTTTAGGCTATGTGGCCATGGCCGTGGATCATGATCCAGCGACACTGCATCTAGTAGTGTAGTGTCAGCCTTCCTGCAGAGATGTGAGTGTTGTCCACGGGAGAACGCAGCTGCCCATGCCCACGATTTGGGTTCAGGCTGCTGTGGAGCTCTATGCTACCTGCAGAGAACACTCTTGTCTCCGCAGCATAAATTGACATGCTGAGGCTCGGGAAGCTGCACCACAGGTCGGTTTATGCTGCGGAAAAAAGAAGCACATTGGGCATAGGATTTCTAAAAATCCTTCCACTGTGCTTCTACTGCACAATGCAGCGCTATGGATGCAGGGAAAACACTCTGCTCCCAAAACGCTGCAAACCCTGATTGTGGGCACACAGCCTAAAATGCTACAATGGATGAATGGATAGATGTCAAACATATATAACGTCCCACCCCCCTGTATATTCTAAGCTGGCGCCCTTTAGTGCCTTACATGTGGCACTAAAGGGCGCCTAGCCTTGTATTTAGCCCCCCCAAAAAAATTAATAATTAAAATAAACGACGTGGGGTCCCCCCTATTTTTGATAGCCAGCTAGGGTAAAGCAGACAGCTGTAGCCTGCAAACCACAGCTGACAGCTTTACCTTGGCTGGTGATCAATTTGGAGGGCTCCCCAGGCGTTTTTTTAAAAAAAAAAAAACGTGGGGTCCCCCCCAAATTAGATCACCAGCCAAGGTGAAGCGGACAGCTGGGGTCTGGTATTCTCAGGATGGCAAGAGCCATGGTTATTGGACTCTTCCCAGCCTAAAAATAGCAGGCCGCAGCCGCCCCAGAAGTGGCGCATCCATTAGATGCGCCAATCCTGGCACTTCGCTCCAGCTCATCCCGCACCCTGGTGCGGTGGCAAACGGGGTAATATACGGGGTTGATACCAGCTGTAATGTTACCTGGCATCAAGCCCTGCGGTTAGTGATGTCACGGCATCTAAACAGATACCCGACATCACTAACCCAGTCAGTAATAGAAAAAAATAAACGCACACAAAAAAAAAATATTTGAAAAAAAAACTCCCCGAAACATTCCTTTTTCACCAATTTATTGAAAATAAACACATTTTGGTCACTGTAATCCATTTTGGAGGTCCCTCGGCGACTCTGGACCTTCTAGAATATGGGGGGCATGTTCAGGGAACGTATCCCCCATTTTCTGGAAGAGCAAGCTCTCCATGAGCAGTGTGGGTGCAGTAATCTGAGAATACTGCACTCACACTGCCCCAGTCCAACCTAGGGCAGAGTGACCTGCAGTAACTTCATTCCAGAATATGAGGAGCACGCTCACAGAACGTACCCCCCATTTTCTAGAACAGCAGGCTCTCCATGTGAGGAGTGTGGCTGCAGATTACTGCACTCACTCTCCCCTGGTCCACAGCGCAGCAGCGAGATCAGCGTCCCAAGGATCCAGCTGACATCCGCTGTCTGCGCATGCGCCGCCAGCTTTCTAGGAGGTGGAGTGATCGCGGGGACGGAGCAGCAGCCAGATAACGGGGCTGACCGGGGGCTGACCGGGGGACCTGGGGACGACTTTTCTGCCGCATGTGACGTGTCACATGCGGCAGAAAGAGCAGGATAAATGCGGCCGCGCGCTGTGCGCCGCAATCTTGCATGCTCCGGAGGGGGGGGGAAGCGCTCTAAAGAACCGGAGGAGCTCCGGTGGACCAGAGGGCTCCGGTGGACCGGAGGAGGGGGAGGACATTTCCCTCCGATCTGAAATGTTTGATCATTTCAGATCGGAGGGAAATGAATGCAGAGCCGGCGGCGGCTGCAGTTTTCTGTGCGCTTCGGCGCCATTTTGACTGCTCCAGAGGGGGGGTAGGGGTGGTGGGGGGACTCTCCGGTACCGGGGGCTTTGGGGGCACTAGGAATTTATATTTCTTTCTCATCTGACATGTTTGATCATGTCAGATGAAAAAGAAATCAGTTTTACCGGCCATTTATTTTTTTTTCATGTGTTCGTCGGTATACGATGTATACCGCCGATCACATGATCGGGGTCCAAAAAATACACCCCGATTCATAATCTAAGGGGTCTCAGCTACCCCTGGTAGCTGAAACCCCCGAGATTTTCGGTCGCTGGGGGGCGCTACAGGTTTTTTTCGGGCCGCCGCTTTAAAGCGGCGGAACAGAATAAGTACCCTGTTTTGCCGCTGCTTTAAGTCGTACGGCCGTCGTTATAAGGTTACAGACGTGTAAAAAATACGGGGACGTTAAGGGGCAACAAACACAGCAGGAGATTATTAAAATCTGTGACATATAAGTAGAAAGGTATAGAGATGGATGAACATACCAAAAATAGTCCAACACATATGCATAAGGGTATGGAAAGATAATAAATAATAAAATAAAGTATACAGAGGATTTTATGATATCCTCCTTCTTCTCCTCCTCTCACTTCTTAAAGCTTAATGTGGCCAAAACTGAACTAATCATCTTTCCTGCATCTCACCTACATTTCCTACCTGATCTATTACAATAGATAACATTACGCTCTCCCCAGTACCTAAAGTCCGCTGCTTCGGAGTGACCTTTGACTCTGCCTTGTCCTTCATGCCACACATCCAATTCCTCACCACATCCTGCCATCCTCAACTAAAAAATAATTCCAGAGTCCGAATCTACAAAAATGCTAGTGCTTGCCCTAATCATCTCCTGCTTCGATTACTGCAACATTCTCCTCTGCGGCCTCCCTGCTAACACTCTCGCAGCTCTCCAGTTCATCCTTAACTCTGCTGCCCAACTGATCCACCTCTCTCCTCCCTACCACCCCACTTCTTTCCTCTGGCTCCCAATTCTCTACCATATCCAATTCAACCTACTAACACTGACCTACAAAGCCATCCATAATCTGTCTCCTCCATATATCTCCAAACTAATCTCCCAATACACCTCAACATGTAATCTCCAGTCCTCCCAAGATCTCCTTCTCTCCTCCTTACTCATTCACTCCTCATCCAACCACCTCCAAGACTTCTCCCAAGCATCCCCTGTCTTCTGGAATTTGCTGCCTCAACACGTCAGATTATCTGCTACACTTGCAAGCTTCAAAGTGAACTTGAAAAATCATATGTTGAGAAATGTCTATAGTCTCCAGTGACCCTACCACCTCAACACCATGCCAAAGCTGCCACCTCATCACCGTGCCGGAGCTGCCACCTCACCATTGTGCCGGAGCTGCCGCCTCACCATTGTGCCGGAGCTGCCGCCTCACCATTGTGCCGGAGCTGCCGCCTCACCATTGTGCCGGAGCTGCCGCCTCACCACTGTGCCGGAGCTGCCGCCTCACCACTGTGCCAGAGCTGCCGCTTCACCACCATGACGGAGCTGCCACTTCACCACTTGCCCACCTACTGTCTCCTCCCCAGTATCCTATAGAATGTAAGCCTTCAAGGGGAGGATTCTCTTCCATCTGTACCAGTCTGTCTATTGTAACTTGTATATGTATTTTGTATGTAACCCCTTCTCATGTACAGCAACATGGAATCAATGATGCTCTATAAATAAATAATAATAATAATCTAATATATAAAGCTGAGTGTATGTATGTGTATGTATGTGTGTGTGTGTGTGTATGTCCGCTAAAGGAATTCGCATCGTCGCATGTACAATCATGAAATTTTGCACCGACGCCCCATGTGACCCAGGGAATGTCATAGACTATGTTTTGACAGGGAAATTTAACCCCACGCTTTACAGTTACTCTTGAAACAACATGCCTCCATTAAAGTAAATGGAGCCTATAACTACTGGTTTTAATAGCAGCTGTGATTGGTTGCTATGGGAACAAAAGACATTGTTAGTATAGGAAGATTATGTGTGAGACAATAGGATGTCGGAGGGGAGATGGATAGATAGATAGAGACAGACAGAGACAGACAGACAGACAGTGAAAGAGACAGACAGACAGGGACAGACTGTGAAAGAGACAGACAAGGAAAGACTGTGAAAGAGACAGACAGAGACAGACGGGGAAAGAGACAGACGGGGAAAGAGACAGACGGGGAAAGAGACAGACGGGGAAAGAGACAGACGGGGAAAGAGACAGACGGGGAAAGAGACAGACGGGGAAAGAGACAGACGGGGAAGGAGACAGACGGGGAAGGAGACAGACGGGGAAGGAGACAGACGGGGAAAGAGACAGACGGGGAAAGAGACAGATGGGGAAAGAGACAGACAGACAGGCAGACAGGGACAGAGACACACAGACAGGGAAAGAGGAGATGGCCAGAGAGACATACATAGATAGATGGACAAAAGAAAGAGGGAAAGAGACAGACCTTGAAAGAGACAGACCTTTATAGAAACAGACGGGGAAAGAGACAGAGAAATAGAGACAGACAAGGAAAGAGACAGACAGAGACAGGCAGACAGGGGAAGAGACAGACAGGAAAAGACACAGACAAAGAGATGGACAAAGACAGACAGGGAAAGAGACAGGAAAAGAGAGGGGGAGACAGACAGGGAAAGAGACAGACGGGGCAAGAGAGAGACAGACAGACATAGAGACAGACACAGATAGAGAGAGACAGACAGACACAGAGACACAGACACAGATATAGAGACAGATAGACTGATACAAAGACAGACAGAGAGATAGAAACAGACAGACAGAGACAGGCAAGGAAAGAGAGAGACAGACAGCGACACACAGACAGAGACTGGGAGAGAAACAGTGACTATCCCGGCCAACGCCCGGATACTACAGCTAGTAATAATATATAAATACAATATATATATATATATATATATATACATATATATATATTAGAATAAACATGAACAGCATGGGAAAAATATCTCATATGAGTATATTAGTTTGCTTGTGTAATAATAATGAGGTAGAGTAAAACATAGAATCACAAGTGCATAAATGCATAAGTAGATGAGTAGAAGTCATCTTTACCTATGTGTTCTTCCTGCTGGAGTGGTGCCAGCCCCAATGCGCGTTTCGACACAAACCTTCATCAGGTGGTGCATTGTAACAATTACTTCTTAAATCTATCTTGATTTTGAAACTACTCTGTTCCAGTCTGTATGGCAAAGCTGACAAGGGAGCTACAGGAAATAAAAAAAAAGTAAGCTGGTTGTGTGTTTTCTTTTTATATGGAATGTTATGTAAACTATTAAAAAATACCGTAAGAATATGTTTCTAGGACTTTAATGGACTGATTTTTATAATTTTTAAAAATGCCTCTTTCAATATTGTTTCTATATTGTTTACTCAACACAAATCAAAACTTTGCATTTATAGAATAAAAAGTATCTGCTATTAACGCTTATACCAGGCCGAGCTCTGACTGAACAAGAATACCCTATCAGGGCTTTGAAGATAGGATTTTTTAGCAACTCCAGGCAGCATGATGAGTATTTTATACCTATGAGAATTCCTTTCTGATGAGATCTAAGACCTTGGTCGTGTCATATTTATAGAGGGAAAAAAGATATAATAGCTTTGTTAAACCTTAAACCTTCAGTCTGATGATGAAACTTTCGCTGTGCGGTAGAATAGAGGCTGAAAAAGCCCTAGGCGAAAGACTGCAGCTTAAAAAAAAATAATTACAAAACACTACATTAAGGTGACATTATAGGTTCTCTCGTAAAGTTAAAAGTTTGGAAATGCCCAGTGACGGATCATTAACCGTCGTAACACAGCAACCTTTCTGCTTTGTCATTAGTGAAGTCATTAGAAATATTCGGACTTCGCATTCATTTCATAGGAGCATTTGACATTGTGAGAGTTAAAAAAAAAACTAACCTTAGGGGATCTCTGCCGAGTCTTACAACCTTTTCTGCTTTGAAGTGAAGTTTAACAATGATTGCAGGGCATGATTGTGTTCCACACAGTCCATAGCTGTAATACAAAATCAGCAAATGGAAATGTAGACTTTGTCATAACATAATGTTATTGTACAATTATAATAGTATAAAAAGAAGTAAAAGAAGTATAATAACCATGTACCATTACCACATGAACAATCGGGATAAAGAAAATGAGGATTTTTTTTATTATTATTTATTATTATAGCGCCATTTATTCCATGGCGCTTTACAAGTGAAAGAGGGTATACGTACAACAATCATTAACAGTACAAAACAGACTGGTATAGGAGGAGAGAGGACCCTGCCCGCGAGGGCTCACAGTCTATAGGAGGAGAGAGGACCCTGCCCGCGAGGGCTCACAGTCTACAGGAGGAGAGAGGACCCTGCCCGCGAGGGCTCACAGTCTACAGGGAATGGGTGATGGTACAATAGGTGAGGACAGAGCTGGTTGCGCAGTGGTGTACTGGACTGAGGGTTATTGTAAGTTGTAGGCTTGTTGGAAGAGGTGGGTCTTGAGGTTCCTCTTGAAGCTTTCCACGGTAGGGGAGAGTCTGATGTGCTGAGGTAGAGCGTTCCAGAGTATGGGGGATGCACGAATGGGGGATACATGAATGATTCAGTTGTTTCCTAATATTTGTTACTTACTCACCTGGTCCCGCTCCTGTGCCGTCTATTACTGCTGCCATGTGCTGCCACTCTGAGCTGGCAAAGTGGTGTTGGCGGCAGATGGGGCTGCGCTGAGGACATAGCCGTTGGGCTAACTCAACTTTCAACCCACCAACAAAAAATACTCCTATTCTTCTATTGGACTGTTCATTCACTGTCCAAACCAGTAACCCTCTGTGTTTACTATTACCGTATTTTTTGGATTATAAGACGCACTTTTCCTCCCAAAAATTTGGAGGAAAATGGGGGGTCGTGTCCTATAATCCAAATGTAGCTTACCGGGGGAGGGTGGAGAGGGGTCACAGGAGGCAGGGGCAATGCTGTGGGCTGTTGTCTGTTCTGTAGGTGGTGCTGATGCTGGTGTCGGGGTGTGCTCGCTGCAGGGGGTAAGGCAGGAGTCATCCTAAAAATGTTAACGATGCGTGCTTCAAATAATGGCACCCAGAGTCGGCACGTATGCAGATTGGGCTCTCGGATCAAGATTGAGGTCAAGGTCGATTGATCTTCCAGCAGCGGACTTAGGGAAAATGGCGCCCGAAAGTGGTATGTTCGCAGATGAGATGAGATGAGCCCATTGTACCAGATCTAGACCTTTCCTGATCTTGATGCTGACCTCCTCCTGCAACTAGTATTTTAATAAACAATGTTTTTTGGTTCTAACTAAGAATGATCGAATACTTCAAATATTCGAGTACGCCCATATTCGACGAATAGGTCGCCGCTATTCGACTATTTAAGAATATTCGATGCGCAATGTAAGTCTATGGGAAACCCGAATAGTTGCCGAATAGCAACTATTCGGGCTTCCCATAGACTTACATTGTGCATCCAATATTTGCACGGTGGCTACCTATTCATCGAATATTCGCAAATATTTGTGATATTCGATCATCCCTAGTTGTAACCAATACTGACACTGTCCCATGAAGCCATCACTTACAGCAGGTTCTATGGCCTGCACCAACTAGCGACTAATACCATCCAGTTGGCTTGGAGATTTGGATTTTCACTGATGTCTACAAACAAGATAAAATCTAATGGCCAAGCATGCAATTTTTTTGCCAGAAGGAAAAAGGTCTAAGGTTTAGAGGCAAAACTATGGAGATGAAGCTGTCACATTGAACCCTCAGAACAGAGCTGGACAAAATGCTTCTTTTGTCCCATGTCCCATATGAGGAATTGGGGGCATTGAAACCAAAAAACTCATATTTAAAGCAGCAGTCCAGTTTAAAGGGAATTTGCCATCAGATTTTTGCTATCTGAGATAGCAACAAAAAGAGGAATAAATGTCCTCCAAAAATTAAGCATTACTTACAGCAAAGATGGGCTGCAGTGGTTCATCGCCCAGGCCGATAACTACTACTCTAGCAGGATGCAGCTAAGCCCCCAGTAAGTGGAGGCATCACAGGTGCAGGAGGAGCAAATCACACACACACTTCCAAAAAATGGAGGGGGCGATTGCTGAAAGATAAAACTGCACACTGATAGCTTGCATAGAGCGCTGTTCACACATGCAGATGCACAGTCACAAGCCCGCAGCCTATTAGGTGATGCCCATACTATTAGATCAGGTGGGCTGACAAGCTGTACCCCGCCTGTGTACCATGCAGGGACAGAAACTCTAATATACAGGGCCTAACAGAATGGGGCCTGGCTACATTCGTTACAAAAAAATATGAGGTTTTAGTTGGTATTATGGCCAGAATACGGAAGCCTACAACCCTCATCACGGGAACCAGAAACTAGTTTTTGGCCTGGGCGATGAACAACTACTGCCCTTCTTTGCTGTAAGTAATGCTTAATTTTTGAAGGATATTTACAGTATTCCTTCTATCTTTAAGCATAAGGTTCCCGTGACGAGGGTTGTAGGCGTCCGTATTCTGGCCATATTCTGAACAAAATTAATGGGGCCATACATGTAGCTAGGGCCATGGAGATATTGTAAGGTGGGTGAGGTGAGGTGAATTTAGTAAGCAACAGTTCAGGGTGAGCAGCACAGACCAGAGGCCTTGATGCGGCAGATCTGGGCTACATGGTTGCCAACCTTACATTATATTTTATCTTGAGAGCTTATCAACAAATCAAAGACTGACAACATTTCTTAAGGACACATTGGAAAAAAATAATAAATCATTATAACTATTAGTAATAGACAGTGGCGTAACTAGAGTTCGATGGGCCTCGGTGCAAAATTATTCTATAGTCCTCCATACAGTATATTGCACCTCCCATGATCATCCATATATTATAATGCACCCTCATAGTCCTGCATATAGTTTAATGCACCTCCATAGTCCTCTATATATAATAATGCACACCCCATATTCCTCCATATAGTATTATATAGCCCCCATACAGTATTATGTAGCCCCCATATAGTATTACGCGCCCCCATATAGTATTATGCAGCCCCAATGTAGTAAAATACAACCCCGATCTCGTTTAATGCACCCCCATAGTTGTCTAGCCACGTTGATTAAATTCATACTCACTTCTTCTCATTCCCACGCTGCTCCAGTCTCCTTAGCGTGTCCACTGTTCTGCCGCTCTGCACATCTCAGCACAGCACGCAGTAGTGATGTCATCAGACACATCAGAGCAGAGACACAGAGGAAGAATAATGAGAGAGGGAGCGCGACGCTCTCTCTCTAATCATTGCTTTCAATTGTACCGGCATCTGTGATGCCGATACAATTGAAAATGCGATCCTATTTTTATGGGATGTCCTCTAATTTCTCGATGATAGGCAACTCTGTTTGGTTTACTGATGGAACAATAAGGACCTATACAGCTAGATATGCAGGACGGCATGTGGATCAGTGGACATCTTTTGTTCAGCTTCAGTATCAGTTAACAAAACCAACCTCAATATACTGTACTGCAGCAGCTAACATCTGTCATCATAAACTTATTCTGTTTTGTACCATATGTAATTCAGTATTATATTCCTTACCAGCAAAAGTATTACAATTCCAGCTCCATCGAACACACATAGTCTAATGGTTACATTCAGTGTTCAATCAAGACATTTTTAATTTCTTAGCAGAAATTTACTTCCACCGCCACAAAGAAATTTCACAAGGGATTCAGTGACCTTTGTTAAAAAAATTAACTTGTGCTGTAGAATCCCAGACTCAACACGCGTCCCTGGGCTAGCCTTGATATTTCCATGGGCCTTAGGCAACATAAATGGTCCACAGGAAGGCTTTGAGTTTATTCTGCCCAATTTGGATTTATGAACTGCAGTGTGCATTTTATGTGCTGAGCAGATGTCTACAGCATGTATGCGGCACACAACTATTGCTGAGATCTGAAAGCTGGTTTATAAACTGCTAGAATGAAATACTTACAATCATACTGATAAAGTAGTATTCAGTAGTGAGGAGCGAGCACTTCAAAGCTCGTGTGCTCGGTATTCATAACTAGTGATGAGCGGGCACTACCATGCTCGGGTGCTCGGTATTCATAACTAGTGATGAGCGGGCACTACCATGCTCAGGTGGTCGGTATTTGTAACTAGTGATGAGTGGGCACTGCCATGTTCTGGTGCTTTGGACTCGTAACTAGTGATGAGCGAGCACTGCCATGCTCGGGTGCTCAATAGTCGTAACTAGTGATGAGCGGGCACTACCATGCTCGGGTGCTCAATAGTCGTAACTAGTGATGAGTGGGCACTACCATGTTCGGGTGTTCGATACTGGTAACTAGTGATGAGCGGGCACTGCCATGTTCTGGTGCTTGGGACTCGTAACTAGTGATGAGCGAGCACTACCATGCTCGGGTGCTCAATACTCGTAAGTAATGATGAGCGAGCACTACCATGCTAAGGTGTTCGATACTGGTAACTAGTGATGAGCGGGCACTGCCATGTTCTGGTGCTTGGGACTCGTAACTAGTGATGAGCGAGCACTACCATGCTTGGGTGCTCAATACTCGTAATTAATGATGAGCGGGCACTACCATGCTCGGGTGCTCAGAACTAGTAACTAGTGTAACTAGTGATGAACGAGCACTACCATGTTCTCCTGCTTGGGACTCATACTAGTGATGAGAAAAAACTACCATGCTCGGGTGCTCAATACTAGTAACTAGTGATGAGCGGGCACTACCATGTTCGGGTGCTCTGTACTCGTAACTAGTGATGAGCGGACACTGCCATGCTCTCGTGCTTGGGACTCATAACTAGTGATGAGCAAGCACTACCATGCTCAGGTGCTCTTAACTAGTAACTAGTGATGAGCGGGCACTACCATGCTTGGGTGCTCTGTACTCGTAACGACCAGTGAGATGCTCAGATAGGTGCGACTCAAGTACCGAGTATAATCGAAGTTAATGGGGAACTTGGGCATTTTTCAGGAAGATCTTCCAGAAAAATGCTTGAGTTTCCCATCGACTTCCATTATACTCCATACATGAGTTGAGCCTGTCGGAGTGTCTGACTGCTCGTTACGTGTACCGAGCACCAGAGCATGGTAGTGCTCACTCATCAGTAGTATTAAGTAATATATGCAGGATATTTTCAGTCCCTTTCATTTGCAAGGCCCTACAGTAAAACATGGTGGTGGCAACAACATGTGTGGGCATAATTTTTTATTTCAGCATGATAGTGCTCGCTCATGACTAGTTACGAGTACCGAGCATGGTAGTACCCGCTCATCACTAGTATTCAGTAATACATGTAGGACATTTTCAGTCCCTTTCATTTGCAAGGCCTTACAGTAAAACATGGTGGTGTCAACATCATGCTACGGGCATAATTTTTTATTTCAGGAATGGGGAGTCTAGCTAGAATTGGGGATAAGAAGAACGGAGAAAAGTCAAGAAAAATCCTCACTAAAAAACTAATAGTTTCCAGTTTTTAACTTCAAAGAGTTAGAAATGTAGAGTGAGTGCATTCATTCAGAAGAAAATAAACAATGAGCACAAGAAAAGTACTCAGAATTCATCAATCAACCGCTTCAAGTAAGCAAATCAATATAATACATTGACGCACATTAACCATTGATTACACCTAGTTTTAGCATAAATAAAAAATTGCAATTTACTCCAAAATTCACACATTTTCACAAAGTTCTAAAAATAAATGTTCTCAGAGGAGACACTAGCCTAGCATTTAATAAAAAAAAAACAGAACAACAAGCATGTGGTGTAAAATGATTTATGACTTACGTACCAAAATTGGACCAAGTTTGCAAAAATTATATTTGTAACACTCATGTTGATAGCTGCCCCGTGTTGCACGGTGAGGTGGCACTTTTGTTGCAGTCTTGTTAAATTCACTGGGACTTGTAGTGCCATCAACACAGGAAGGTTGGGGGTTAGTTCCTATCTTGATTAGTATCTCCTTCCTTCTGTGAGCCCTGGGCGAGGCTACTGACTATATAAATTCTGGAAATATTCTCTCCTACTTCCAGTTACAAGTTTTGCCTTACCTTGTCTACACCCTTGTTCTCTGCTCTTGCCGTTTTAGTCATCAGCTCTGTTTCAGGCCTTGGATAATTGTTTGAATATTCTTCTGCTTGATAAGTTTGTCCCTTAACTATACATCCTGTTTCTGGCCCAAGATACCTTGCTCCACCAATCCAGCAGCTACTCTGTGGACTCCACCTAGGTCCACTACCTATGGCAATATCCCTGTAGAAGACACAAAGGGCCATGGTTCCCA
This sequence comes from Anomaloglossus baeobatrachus, assembly GCF_048569485.1. Classification (NCBI taxonomy): domain Eukaryota; kingdom Metazoa; phylum Chordata; class Amphibia; order Anura; family Aromobatidae; genus Anomaloglossus; species Anomaloglossus baeobatrachus. The sequence continues at coordinate 62,348,179 of NC_134357.1, read as the reverse complement.
TGAGAACTGATAAATAGAGTAGCTAGTGCAAAATCTGATCATGGAAGCGCTATATAGAGGGGCCAGGTGACGACAAAAGTAGTCACTTTTCAATATTCTGCCTTGAGTTTCATATTTTTAGTGATTCCTGTGCATTTTTCTACCTTTTTTCAACCTTGTTTTTGCTTTGGAATTTGCTCATAAAATTGGTACTCGTGATTATTTTTAGTAAAGTCTGTTTTTTTTCAGGAAATGTACCCAATATAATTCCCAAAATATGAAAAGTCTCAGTCAGTCCACACAAAGAGTATAATTCTCAAGAACCTCTGCTTCTGCAGAGGGCAAGGGCAATAGGCAAAAAGAAGAATCTGATGGCAAAAGTCCCACTTGTGATGCCTAGATGACTGGCGCACAGGATCTGTAAAGAAGTATTCCAGTATTCCTGGCATGCAACAGTTACCACTGGTGACAGGGTCATGGATGTCCAAGGTTCATTGATGCATATAGGGACTAGAGATGAGCGAACCGGTCCCGGTTCGGCTCGAGGTCGGCTCGCCGAACGGGGGTCCCGTTCGAGTTCGGTTCGTCGAACGTTCGACGAACCGAACTCGAACGTATAGGCTAGAATGGGAGGCAATCACAAACACATAAAAATGCATTATAAATGTACACAAACAGTTAATAAACATTTCCATAACACTTACCGGTCCTCTCGATCCCTTCTGCACTCTGTCTCCTGCCGCTATTCCATCCGATGATCGCTGAATCCTCCCGGTGACGGCACTGCCAGCAGAGATGCAGGACCTATCGTGACGTCAAAATAGCCATGTGACCAGTCACGTGGCTATTATCTCATTGGCTACAGACTGGTCACATGACTATGACACGTCATGTAGGACCTGCGAGTGCATCTCTCCGGTACACGGTGCACATATGTGTATCGCCGTGTACCGGCGACATGCTCTAGCACACGGTCGACTCCCCGTTCCGTTAGGGACCGGCTGACACAGCCGGTCATTAACGGAGATCACTGTTGCCATAGCAACGCAGTTAGCGGTGACGTCACCGCTAACCGCGGCTCCGAGAGCACCGTTGCTATGGTAACGCGTCTGTCAGCGTTACCGCTGTTACCGCTGACAGCCAGCAGTGATCACTCACGGAGTGAAGGCTGCATGCTGCTTCCCGATTGTAGTGAGGATTGTACTGAGGATGAGGTTCCCCAGCCCATGATGGGCTGGTGCACCTCATCCTCACTACAATCGTCACTACTACTACACTAGTGAGGATTGCAGTGAGGATTGTACTGAGGATGAGGTTCCCCAGCCCCAAGTGATGGGCTGGTGAACCTCATCCTCACTACAATCGTCACTACTACTACACTAGAAAGAAAGAAGACAGAAGAGCAGGATCGTGGAGGGCTGACAGGGGGTAATAAAGATGGAGTCTCTAATGTGTCTGTGTATTTATTTCTATTAAAGTATTTTTTCTCTGTGTGGTGTTTTTTTAACCCCTTATTGGAGATTCTTAATGGCCGGGTCAAACGTGCCTGACATTAAGAATCTCTGGCTTAATACTGGCTAGTAAAACAAAGCCAGTATTAACTCATGATTACCCAACAAGCCACCCGGCTCCAGGGCTGTTGGAAGAGTTGGATACAGCGCCAGATGATGGCGCTTCTATGAGAGCGCCATTTTCTGGGACGGGTGCGGACTGAAATCCGCAGCAGAGGCGCCCAGAAACCTCGGGCTAACCTGTGCTGCGGATTCCAATCCCCAGCTGCCTAGTTGTACCCGTGAAGCCCACGTCATTCGTTTTTTAATTATTTCATGAAATAAGTGAAATAATTAAAAAAAACGGGCTTCCCTATATTTTTGGTTCCCAGCCGGGTACAAATAGGCAACTGGGGGTTGGAGGCAGCCCGTGGCTGCCTGCTGTACCTGGCTAGCATACAAAAATATGGCGAAGCCCACGTCATTTTTTTGGTGGGCAAAAAAATTCTGCATACAGTCCTGGATGGAGTATGCTGAGCCTTGTAGTTCTGCAGCTGCTGTCTGCTCTTCTCCATACAGATAGACAGCAGCTGCAGAACTACAAGGCTCAGCATACTCCATCCAGGACTGTATGCAGAAGTTTTTTGCCCCCTGAAAAAATTATGTGGGCTTCGCCATATTTTTGTATGCTAGCCAGGTACAGCAGGCAGGTACGGCTGCCCCCAACCCCCAGTTGCCTATTTGTACCCGGCTGTGAACCAAAAATAAAGGGAAGCCCTTTTTTTATTATTTCATGAATTTCATGAAATAATTAGAAAACAAATGACGTAGGCTTCGCCCCATTTTTGTGTCCAGCCAGGTACAACTAGGCAGCTGGGGATTGGAATCCGCAGCACAGGTTGGCCTGAGCTTTCTGGGCCCCACTGCTGCGAATTGCAGTCTGCAGCCGCCTCAGAAAATGGCATTTTCATAGAAGCGCCATATTCTGGCGCTGTATCCAACTCTTCCAGCACCTGCCTGCTATACCTGGCTAGCATACAAAAATATGGCGAAGCTCACGTCCTTTTTTTGTAGTTTTTTGGCAAAAAAAATAAAAAATGCTTCCCTGGATTTTCCATTGCCAGTGAAGGTAACACCAAGCAGTGGGGGTTAGCAGCCAGTAGCTGGTTGGATTACCCTTAGCTAGCAATATAAAAAATGCAGCGGGAGCCCATATATATTTTTTTTAATTATTTATTTAAATAACTAAAAATAAAATGGGCTTCCCTGTATTTTGATTGCTGGACATCACAGTGCTGTAAAAATAAATCTTTAAAAAAATGACGTAGCGCTCCGCGGTATTTTTGATTCTCAGCGCAGATAAAGCAGACAGCTATGGGTTGCCACCCCCATCTGCCTGCCGTTACCTTGGTTGGCAATCAAAATACAGGGAAGCCCATTAATTTTTTCTATTTAAAAAATAGTTAAAAAAAAAAATGACGTTGGGTCCCCCCATTTTTGATAGCCAGCTAGGGTAAAGCAGACGGCTGTAGCCTGAAAACCACAGCTGGCAGCTTTACCGTGGTTGGTGATCCAATGTGGAGGTCCCCTCAGGCTCTTTTTTATAATTATTGTATAAATATTAATAATTACACAATAAAAGTAGGGTCCCCCCCAAATTGGATCACCAGCCAAGGTAAAGCGGACAGTTGTGGTCTGGTATTCTCAGGGTGGGAAGGTCCATAGTTATTGGGCCTTCACAGCCTAAAAATAGCAGGCCGCAGGCACCCCAGACGTGGCGCATCCACTAGATGCGCCAATCCTGGCGCTTCACCCCAGCTCATCCCGTGCCCTGGTGCAGTGGCAAACGGGGTAATAAATCGGGTTGATACTAGCTGTAAAGTAACCTGAGATCAAGCCCAGCAGTTTGTGATGTCATGGCGTCTATTAGATACTCAACATCATAAACTGTCAGTACTAACAAAAAAAAAAAAAATCGACAAAAGAAATTTATTTGAAAAAACAGTCCCCAAAACATTTCCTCTTTCACCAATTTATTGTATGAAAAAAAATAAAGGGGTCCCACGACGACTCTGGACCGTCTAGAATATGGGGGGAGACACTCAGGGAACGTATCCCCCATTTTCTAGGAGTGCGGACCCTTCATGTGAGGAGTGTGGGTGCAATGAATCTGCACTCACTCTTCTCGGGTCCACAGCAGCAGAGTCCATGTCGTAATGGTTGCTACCAAAGCTGCAATGCCCTGCTCATGAGGTAAGGGCATGCCTAATCAGGAGAACTACTGTAGAGGAAGCTCTGCTCACTCGTATATAGGTGCTCAGAGGTAATAATAGATAAAATTAGTGAGTAACCTCGGCACTCTAAATCTCTCAGACTAAGTCAGTAAGTCACAACGGATAGTAATGCAAAATCACTCTTTATTGGTCCGTATTAAGAAAAAAAAAATTTTCATAAGCATATATGTTTTTGTCCAAAACAAGTTACAAATGACGTTTCGGCCTGAGCCTTCGTCAGATTGGACTTATCTGCATGTAATCATGAAAAATGACAATAATCAGTATCACATAAGAGTGAGAGAACAATAACATAAACTCGAACAATGTAGAGGTACAATTGGGATGCAGCAAAAAAATTGCAACACAGCAAGAAATGAAACACATGATACAAATGTCATAATACAGTACAAGGACAATATAGTAATGACAAATATGGGGTCAGAGTAGACTTAGACAGCTCTGGTACGAAAGAGATGTCAATCATAAAGTAACATGTGCAGTAGGTGTAGAGCTACAGTGTGCATGGCAGAGCTAATGGGTAGACCGACCATAGAAAAAGAATGGAGAAAAAGTGGAGAATAAGTGGAGAAAAAGTGGAGAAAAAGTGGAGAAAAAGTGGAGAAAAAGTGGAGAATAAGTGGAGAATAAGTGGAGAAAAAGTGGAGAAAAAGTGGAGAAAAAGTGGAGAAAAAGTGGAGAATAACTGGAGAATAACTGGAGAATAACTGGAGAAAAAGTGGAGAAAAGGTGGAGAATAACTGGAGAAAAAGTGGAGAATAACTGGAGAAAAAGTGGAGAAAAAATTGGAGAAAAAGTGGAGAAAAAGTGGAGAAAAAGTGGAGAATAACTGGAGAAAAAGTGGAGAAAAAAATGGAGAAAAAGTGGAGAAAAAGTGGAGAAAAAGTGGAGAAAAAAAATGGAGAAAAAGTGGAGAAAAAGTGGAGAAAAAAAGTGGAGAAAAAGTGGAGAAAAAGTGGAGAAAAAATGGAGAAAAAGTGGAGCAAAAGTGGAGAAAAAGTGGAGAAAAAAATGGAAAAAAAGTGGAGAAAAAGTGGAGAAAAAGTGGAGAAAGAGTGGAGAATAAGTGGAGAAAAAAATGGAAAAAAAGTGGAGAAAAAGTGGAGAAAAAGTGGAGAAAAAGTGGAGAATAAAATGTAGAAAAAGTGGAGAAAAAGTGGAGAAAAAAATGGAGAAAAAGTGGAGAAAAAGTGGAGAAAAAGTGGAGAAAAAAAATGGAGAAAAAGTGGAGAAAAAGTGGAGAAAAAAATGGAAAAAAAGTGGAGAAAAAGTGGAGAAAAAGTGGAGAAAAAAAATGGAGAAAAAGTGGAGAAAAAGTGGAGAATAAAATGGAAAAAAAAGTGGAGAAAAAGTGGAGAAAAAGTGGAGAAAAAATGGAGAAAAAGTGGAGAAAAAGTGGAGAAAAAGTGGAGAAAAAGTGGAGAATAAAATGTAGAAAAAGTGGAGAAAAAGTGGAGAAAAAAGTGGAGAAAAAGTGGAGAAAAAGTGGAGAAAAAGTGGAGAAGAAAATGGAGAAAAAGTGGAGAAAAAGTGGAGAAAAAAATGGAAAAAAAAGTGGAGAAAAAGTGGAGAAAAAATGGAGAAAAAGTGGAGAAAAAGTGGAGAAAAAGTGGAGAAAAAGTGGAGAAAAAGTGGAGAAAAAAATGTAGAAAAAGTGGAGAAAAAGTGGAGAAAAAGTGGAGAAAAAGTGGAGAAAAAGTGGAGAAAAAAATGTAGAAAAAGTGGAGAAAAAATGAAGAAAAAGTGGAGAAAAATTGGAGAAAAAAAATGGAGAAAAAGTGGAGAAAAAGTGGAGAAAAAGTGGAGAAAAAAATGTAGAAGAAGTGGAGAAAAAGTGGAGAAAAAGTGGAGAAAAAGTGGAGAAAAAAGTGGAGAAAAAGTGGAGAAAAAGTGGAGAAAAATTGGAGAAAAAAAATGGAGAAAAAGTGGAGAAAAAGTGGAGAAAAAGTGGAGAAAAAAGTGGAGAAAAAGTGGAGGAAAAAGTGGAGAAAAATTGGAGAAAAAAAATGGAGAAAAAGTGGAGAAAAAGTGGAGAAAAAGTGGAGAAAAAAATGTAGAAAAAGTGGAGAAAAAGTGGAGAAAAAGTGGAGAAAAAAAATGGAGAAAAAGTGGAGAAAAAGTGGAGAAAAAGTGGAGAAAAAAGTGGAGAAAAAGGAGAAAAAGTGGAGAAAAAGTGGAGAAAAAATGGAAAAAAAGTGGAGAAAAAGTGGAGAAAAAGTGGAGAAAAAATGGAGAAAAAGTGGAGAAAAAGTGGAGAATAAAATGTAGAAAAAGTGGAGAAAAAGTGGAGAAAAAGTGGAGAAAAAGTGGAGAAAAAAATGGAGAAAAAGTGGAGAAAAAGTGGAGAAAAAGTGGAGAAAAAGTTGGAAAAAATGGAGAAAAAAATGTAGAAAAAGTGGAGAAAAAATGTAGAAAAAGTGGAGAAAAAATGGAGAAAAAGTGGAGAAAAAGTGGAGCACCCTTTGGTGCCTTTCATGTGGCACTAAGGGGTGCTTAGCTTTGTAGTTAGCCAAAAAAATGAAAAAAAAAATGACGTAGGGTTCCCCCTAGTTTTGTAGCCAGCTAGGGTAAAGCAGACGGCTGCAGCCTGCAGACCACAGCTGGCAACCTCACCTTGGCTGGTAATCCAAAACTGAGGGCACCCCACGCTGTTATTTTAAATTAAATAAATAATTTAAAAAAAAAAACACGTAGGGGTCCCCCAAAACTGGATTACCAGCCAAGGTAAAGCAGACAGCTGGGGCCTGATATTCTCAGACTAGGGAGGTCCATGGTTATTGGACTCTCCCCAGCCTAAAAATAGCAGGCCGCAGCCGCCCCAGAAGTGGCGCATCCATTAGATGCGCCAATCCTGGTGCTTCGCCCCAGCTCATCCCGCGCCCTGGTGCGGTGGCAAACGGGGTAATATATGGGGTTAATACCAGATGTGTAATGTCACCTGGCATCAAGCCCTGGGGTTGGTGAGGTCAGGCGTCTATCAGATACCCGACATCACCAACCCAGTCAGTAATAAAAAAAAATAGACGACAAACACATTTTTATTTGAAAAAACACTCCCCTAAACATTCCCTCTTTAACCAATTTATTAGATTGAAAAACAAATCCAGGTCTGGTGTAATCCAAGGGGTTGCCATGACGATCCACACTGTCCCAGTCAATGAAGAGCAGGATGTTCCCCATTGGCTGGGAGAGCAATGCAGTGACCTGAGCTAACATCAATGGGTCAGCCCAGGTCACTGCAGGGGGATGACAAGTGCTGCTGTCAGCGAGGTACATTACCTGCGCTGATCTACTGCCGACAGCCCCTGTCACTGAGTTCAATGACCGGCGCCTTCCCCTCAAGTATCGCGAGAGGTCCGTGACGTCACCGCTAGTCAGTCTCGGGTCGGAAGCGAGAGGTGATGTGACAAGCGGCGGCCATGGAGGACAGTGACAGCGCTGAGGTCGGGATGGCGGGACTTCATCACCGCAGGTAAGCCGAGCGGGGGGAAGGGGAAAGGGGGGGGGGGTTTGTGTGTGTGTGTGTGTGTGTGTGTGTGTATGTATGTGTACATGCCGCGGGCAGGAGGGGGCGGAGCGAGCTGAGCGGGGAAGTGTGGGCTTCCTGCACGTAACTAAGATAAACATCGGGTTACTAACCAAAGCGCTTTGCTTGGATACCCGATGTTTATCTTGGTTACCAGCTTCTGGCAGGCTGCCAGCGATGGCTCCTGCACACTGTATCTGTAAAAAGCCCTGCTTTTTGCTGCTAGAACCGTTCTCGAACGTATCTAGAACTATCGAGCTTTTGTAAAAAGCTCGAGTTCTAGTTCGATCTCGAACAGCCCCAAAAATCACTCGAGCCTAGAACTGGAGAACCTCGAACCGCGAACCACGCTCAACTCTAATAGGGACCAAAGGCTAGCAATTCTTGTCTATTTCCAGTGAAGAGTTCCGGAAGCATAAAATTTAATGTACTCTTAGGGGTTTGTTGTGTAGGGGCTGCATAACGTTAGACTAGTCTGATGAATCACGTTTTCTTTAACATCAAGCTGGAAGTGTGTTGTGTGCCTTAATTACTCAGGGAAGAGATTGCACCACCATACTGTGACACGGAGTTTTGCTCAAACCTCACCGACTGCCATGGTGGCATCAGACGCTATTTATACTACAGATTCTGACACTCAACCCTATGGTTTCTCTGTTGTTTGAGTTACACAGGTAGGCTCGGGCGTCAACCAGCTGTGTGATCACTCATAGTCAGGCTAGAAACAGTTAACCTCTACTAGTCTGCTGGTTACCTCTGGGATCACATGTTTTTGAAACCTGTCACATTTGCTCCCTGCCTTTTTATGATGGGGGGATATGTCTACCTACGCTGACTAAAGTTTAATGCTGTGTTCATCTGTGTGCTGTTGTGTCCCAGTCCTGCTGGTGATTATATTGGTGCTTGGAGTTGTCGTGAAATTCTTTCTTTGTCTTGTTGATTTCTTTTTTTATGTTATTTTTCTCCTTATCTCTTATTGTCTTATATTTTTGTGTGACCATGCTGCGAGATAGAGTTTTGGTTTCCCCTGTTTGTCTATGTCTGTTGGTTTTATCACACTCCTTCCCGGCCCTCCCCTGGCCCCAGGGTAGGGGGTATAGTATCAAGGCTGGTCAGGAGCAGGGCCAGGAAGACAGCTCAGATATCCCCAACTTCAGAGGTAACTCTGAGATCAGGGATATCTAGGGCCCCTGTAGCCTGAGGGCCAGTCTAGGAGCTCCTGTCCCCAGCTTGGTCCATAAGATCAGTGACACATGGACTATGGGAAGAAGCCAAGGCCATATAATGTAATGTTCTGCTGAAAATAATTTAATGTCAGTGTTCTACTGGAAAATGTTTTGTCTTGGCATTCATGTGAATGACTGTAAAATGCACTAACTATTTAAAAATTGTACAGATCAAATACCCTTAAGGCCCCATTACACGCGTCGATTTATCGTGCGATCGCACCCACCCCCATCATTTGTGCGTCACGGTCAATTTGTTGCACAAAGTCAGTCACCCCTGTCACACATACTTACCTACCGAACGACCTCGCTGTGGACGGTGAACAGCCTCTTCCTGAAGGGGGGGGGGGGCGTTTGGCGTCACAGCAACGTCACACAGCGGCCGCCCAATGGAAGCGGAGGGGCGGAGATGAGCGGGATGTAACATCCCGCCCACCTCCTTCCTTCCTCATTGCCGGTGGGACACAGGTAAGCTGTGTTCGTCGTTCCCGAGGTATCACACGGAGCGATGTGTGCTGCCTCAGGAACGACGAACAACCTGCATCCAGGAATGTGACCGATATTTTGAAAATGAACGTGTCAACAAGCAACGATAAGGTGAGTATTTTTGCTCGTTAACAGTCGCTTGTAGCTGTCACATGCTACGATATGTCAAACAATGCCGGATGTGCGTCACGGAATCTATGACCCCGACGACATATCGCCCGATATATCGTAGCGTGTAACAGGGCCTTTTAATCATGACTCTGGCATTCCCTCTTTCAACAGAATAATGCACTTAATACACTTCCAAAATTGTTCCGGAATGGTTTGAGAAGCAAAAGGTTAAAGGTGATGATTTGTTCTCTAAATTCCACACATTTCATTAGGTGGGCACATCTATGGGATGTGAGATTGAAAAACAGATCTGATCCATCAACTTTGCAAATTACAAGACTTGACCCAGTTACCATCTTGCACCTTCATAAATTTGGTGGTCTAATTTCAATACATGTATAATATACACACTAGCTATGAGTAGCTTAGTGTGGAGAGGGCCAGTAAGGCTGCTTTCACACATCCGGCTTGAGCTCTGCGGCTCAATCCGGCTGTGCAAGCTATGCAACGGATGCGGTGAAAACACCGCATCCTTTGCATAAGTTTTTCCTTTGCGGCCAGTCCAGTTTTTGCCGCTTGCGGCATGCTACTGAGCATGCGCAGTGGCAAAAACCGCATGCGGCGGCCGGATGCGGTTATTGCCGCATCGCGCTGCATCCGGCCGCCATAGGCATGCATTGAAAAATGCGCCGCATCGGCCGAATGCGGCGCGATGCGTTTTTTTTTGCCGCACGAAAAAACGTGCCAGGCAACATTCCATCCGGCCGCCGCATCGGCTAAATCTGCCGCATGCGGCAAAAAACGGATGGAACGCAAGCCCTTGCAGCACTAATTAAAGTCTATGCAGAAAAAACGCAACCGGCAGCAAAAAAAAAACGGTTGCGATTTTCCTGCAAAGTGCCGGATTGTGCCGCATTGCAGAAACCGGAGGTGTGAAAGCAGCCTAAGACGGTTGTCCGCATGTGCCAAAATGTCTATGGTGGGGCAAAATATACCAGGACTCTCCACCATGCCACCCCCACTGTCTAATGATTGGCAACTGCAAGTACTTCTTTTGTTTCTGAATGTTGCAATGAGTGCCCGCCTGAAGCTGTTTAGGTGAATCACAACAGACCAGGTCATCAGCTACTGCGGTCTGCATAGGCAGCAACAGAACGGACAAAATTCATTGTATTGAAGTGAGCTTTGTCACTCATCGGCTATCTATTCCGAGTGCCGCAGCCTATAGCCTTGTCACTGCTGCGTTCTGCTAAAGCAGAAACCAGGATAAATGAAGATGAGCAGAAGACAAATGTAAATGGAATGGAGGACTTACTATGGAGTGTCAAGATGGAGGGATGGAACATAGTACTCCTCAAAACAAACAAGACACATATATTGACTACTGCCGGGTACGACCGGGACACATTTAAGATGGATGGCAATGAACTGGAAGTAGTAAAGGACTTCAACCTACTCGGATCAATGATCACTCAAGATGTAGTGACATAGGAAGTCATTTAGAAAATAGTTATGGGCAAATTAACAATGACGTCTCTGGAGAAGGTCTTCAATTCGAGGTGGTGATAAAAACATGGCTTGTACATAGTGTGGTCTTTTCTGTAGTAACATATAGATGAGAAACTGGACGATAAAGAAACAAGACAGAAGAATAATCAATGCCTTCGAAATGTGGTGCTGGAGAAGGATATTATCAATACCATGGATGGCAAGAAGAACAAACAAATCAATTTTTGAGCAAATCAAACCAAACATGTCACTGGAAGCAAGAATCAAGAAGCTATGACTTGCCTACTTTCGACACATCATATGATGAGAGCAATCACTGGAGAAGGACATCATGGTCGCAAGAATAGAAGGAACAAGAGAAAGAGGAAGACTAGCAACTGGATGGCTTGATACAAATCAAGATAATGGTGGAGAAGACTCTGGTGGACCTATCTAGGCTGCACAAGATCGATATTCCTGCAGAGCGTTCATCCATCAAGTCATCATAGCTCAAGATCGAGCTGAAAGCTGTTAAAAAATAATAATACTAATAATAATATGATTCAGTACGGTCTTCATTCATTACTAAGAGGTGCTTTTATATTTTTTACTCTTTTTTTTAACCGTAAATAAATAACTAGAGTTAGGGCGGCGTTACACGGGACGATATATCGTGCGATCGCATGAGCGATCGCACCCGCCCCCGTCATTTGTGTGTCACAGGCAATTTGTTGCCCGTGGCGCACAAAGTCGCTTACCCCCGTCACGCGCACTTACCTCCTGAACGTCCTCGCTGTGGGCGGCGGACATCCTGTTCCTGAAGGGGATGGGACGTTTGGCGTCACAGAGACGTCACACAGCGGTCACCCAATAGAAGCGGAGGAGCGGAGATGAGCAGGACATAACATCCTGCCCACCTCCTTCCTTCCTCATTGCCGGCGGGACGCAGGTAAGCTGTGTTCGTCGTTCCCGGGGTGTCACACGGATCGATGTGTGCTGCCACGGGAACGACGAACAACCGGCACGCAGAAGGAGGGATGACTTTATGAAAATGAACGACGTGTCAACGAGCAACGATAAGGTGAGTATGTTTGCTCGTTCACAGTCGTTCGTAGCTGTCACACGCTATGATATGTCTAACAATGCCGGATGTGCGTCACGGAATCCGTGACCCTGACGACATATCGCCCGATATATTGTATCGTGTGACGCCGCCATTAGGTCTAGGAATTGGTTTACAGTTTGGTTTAGAGCTAGGACTAGACTTATGACTAGAATTAGACTGAGGCCCCTTTTAGACATTTGTGTTTAATCAGGTACAGGCCACACGCATCGGTGTGGCCATACGTGTGTCATACATGTGTCACACGTGTGACATCTGTGTTTGCATACGTGTGACATATACCGAAGAAAACACGGATCATTGAAATAAAAAGATTTTCTATATTCACCTGTATTCAGCACTGTTTTCTTCGGCTGTGCTGTTTCCTGCTTCTGACCCCCGCTCATTATATTCATTGATTATTCACTGCACTGTGGACCTGGAAGCCGGAGCATCGCGGGGACATCACCACTGAGGACAGTGCCAGAGACAGCATCGCTGGGGACATTGCCGGTGACAGGTGAGTATCCAGCAAGCAGTGTGTGTGCAGTGACATCCAGGAGGTCATTGGAGTTCCCAATGAACTCTGATGACATCCTGATGACACCCACGCTACAGTGGGTGTCACGATGATGACTTCACGTGTTCATCAGAGTTCACTGGGAACTCCAATGACCTCCTGGATGTCACTGCACACACACTGCTTGCTGGATACTCACCAGTCCTTGTGATGCTGTCCTCAAACTGATAAGTACCTGAAACACGGACGTCTGAAAGGGGCCTTAGGGTTAGACTTAGGGATGTGTCTAGGGTTATGGTAATAAAACTATAACAAAAAAATTAGCAAGGTATAACATTTTACTTTTAAAACTTTAGCAAAAAAGAAAAACAATTAATAGGTCGAAGCGCATACTATATTTACATCAGTAAATGAGTATTTTCCTCAAATTTGCAATGGATGTGCTTTAGGGATAAGAGGTTCATTACTAGACAGGTGGAAGGGACTCACAGAGTGGTAATGGTTTACAGGCTAGAGGGCACTAAATACTTGCCTTTCCACGGGCGGGGGCAATCCACGCTACACCACTGGTATATATAGTACAAAATATAATCTGATAATCCATTCTTATGTCTTGCTGTGTGTTTTCAGTCTAGGATAGGTGCAGCACCCTTAATAACTGAGCTCTGAAGGTAGCAATTTGTATGAACTCCAGGCTATGATTTTCTTTTCTAGTGAATAGCTGGAATCACATTTTCGCATCTACAGGCAAGTTTGAAACCACAAGCAATAAATAATGGTGTAATATTTGGAAACTATTACACTTCAGAAAGGAACACGACTTTTTTTTGTTGCTTTTTTAATAATACAGTTTTAGTTTTTGAATATGGTTGCACTTTTAAGCACGTCTGAACTTTTTGTGACCCGTAGTGTAACAGACACGGGCAAGAGAAAAGCAATTAACCATGGATTTAGCTGAGAGTAAAGTGATTTGTTAGAGGGTGGAAAGAACTTTCACCTCGAGCCATGGAAATACAATTAAATAATCAATGAATATGCGCCCCAGTGCACTTTATACATTTAATAGGTCAAGGTGATACCCTTTTTCCACCAATGGATCAGATGGGAGGCATTTCTGCTTACATTGGACACCTCGATATACGTGGAGTAGAAGGAAAGGGTTAACCTGCGCTGCCGTGTGACATGAGGAGATAACTCAGGGAAAATATCGAGAAATATCTTCATGATTTTATTATTCAACGCGTTTCAGAGTCAATATACCTCCTTCTTCAGGAATCAAAATCACTGATGTACGTGTTATTAAAGAGATTTTCCTATTTAATATATAATGTTTAATCAGAAAACATCATGAAGTAGGGATAGGGACCCTGATTCCAGTGATGTGTCACTTACTTGGCTACTTGTGGTTTCAATTAAGCAGTGTCTTATCAGCAGGAGATTATCACTAAAGGACTAATTGTCTCGTGCCATGTGGTCCTCCTCCTTGTATAACTCCTGCTACCGCAACTGATAAACAGCTTTCTGTCAATGTACAGTGTACACAGAAAGATGCCAATCAGTGTTATAGGCAGGGTTATACAGAGCTCAGCATTCAGAGAACTGCAGCAGAAAAAACTATTAAAGCTGCAGGAAGCAGCCCAGTAAGTGACACATCATTGGAATCTAGGTCCACCCCTAAATCGTGCTGTGAATCCGTGGAAGTTTGGTTCGACGGGTGCAGCCGGACTTTAGATACCGTAAAGTTCAGTTTGGGACCCAAACTTGACCTGAACCCCAATAGAAGTCACTACGGTAATCGGGCATTTCTGAGCACGGTGATACCAAACATATGTATTCTTAATTTTATTTTATTTTTTATATTTTCTATGATGGTGATTTGAACTTTTGTGGTCTTTTTTAGTTTTGATCATATTTTATTTTTGTTTTTACACTTTTTATTGATTTTACTAGTCCCCTTAGGGGACTTGAAGCTGACTCTGTCAGATCGCTTGTGCTGTAAGCGAAAAGGGCATCAGCATCAACATCGCTCTGAACAGCAGAAATGCTAATCTTCTATGAATAGCGGCCCTCTGCCGAAGTTCACAGGAAGTTTGTCATGACAGGGACAGAGGTCATCAGCTGACCCCCGGCTGTCATGACAACTCATCAGCGTTCCGCCAGTGGGGGTGGGGAATGGCGCGCTCCCATGCTGGAGTGCGCTAAATCTCGCTGCCAGAGATTGATAGCAGGATTTAATCAGTTAACAGGAGCGGGAGGATCTCTGATCCACCTGTGCCTGTTAGCTGCACATTTTGGCTGATCAGATGTGCAGGGAAAGATGCAGGGCCGCCCTGTGAGCCTGCATTAAAGGGGCAGACGTGACCTTGGACGTACCGTACCGGTCCATCCAAGGTTGTGAAGGGGTCAAAGCTCCTTTACATACATGCCATTAGTTTGGGGTATAAAATCCTTATCAAAGACTATCTGTATAGGCCCTGCAGATACTGATGTTTTCAGCAGTTCGTACTAAAGCACATAGAAGTTTTATGAAGTCTGCAGAGTCAAGTCAACATTTTCCCAAGCTTTCATTAACCTTATCTCCGATGAAAAAAATGTGCCTCTGGTGTATTATACTGTAGACTTTAACTCTGGACTTAAACACTAATCTGTATTAAGAGTTCTGTCAGACCACTTCCCTGTATCTGGCTGGCAATGATTATGGGAGAACTAATCTGTGCTATCATATAATAACAGGATTAGGATGTGAATGGTGTAAAACATGTTTAATAGACAATTTATACTTTCTGCGTTACAATGCATAAATGTGCAGTGAGGGCAGGTTGTCACAAACATGCAATTTACCCGTTCTTCCAATAATAGAAGGGAATTATGCTGCTCATTAGATCTGAGGGTAAGGGAATTAGAGACTGTACATTTTCACAAATTATTTTTTATTTATTATATTTATTATAATTGTTCCTTTGCTTCCTAAATGCAAAGTTAAGCAACTTTCTAAATAGTATGTAATAACATTTTTCTATCATTTTGCTTCTGCAAAAAAAGTCTGCAAAAATGTTACAAATCAATTACAGCTCCCGCTCCTGGTGACTCTCTCGGCTTTCCCTCCCTTGTTTCTGTGTTAGGCCGGAGTTACACTTGCTAGTAACTCGCACGAGTCTTGCGTTGGCATCACCCGGCACGGCCACACACTCTCCTGACAGGAGCGGGTCTGCTACATGTATCTCTATGCAGCTGAGACGCTTCTGTCCGGAGAGTGTGTGGCCGCGCCGGGTGATGCCGATGCGAGACTTGCGCGAGTCCCTCGCTAATGTGATTCCGGCCTTAGGAGGGAGAAATTATCTATGGTTTTATAGAAAGCACAGAAAACAGGCTGCAGACAAGCAGGAAAGTACACGGAGAAGAAGTAAGTGTAGTATTAGTGTTGTGCTCATACATGAATGCAAGTGCAGACTACATAATGTCACGTCGTCTTTATTTTTGGAGATTAGTGACGGATTCAGGGTTTGGATCCCTCATTTCCATCTTGGCTCTACATTTAAATGTTATTTTGTTTCTTTTGGTGCTCTAAGGCTATGTGCGCACAGTGCGTTTTTCGCAGCGTTTTTGCGCGTTTTTCGGGTGCGTTTTTGGCCTCAAAACTGCATGACTTTGCTTCCCCAGCAAAGTCTATGAGTTTTCATTTTTGCTGTTCGCACACAACTGTTTTTTTAAGCTGCGTTTTTGAGCTTAAAAAAAAAATGGACATGTCAATTCTTTCCTGCGTTTTTCTGCATTTTCCCCCCATGCAATGCATTGGAAAACCGCAGAAAAACGCAGAGATCAAAAACGCAGCAAAACGCAGCCAAAAACGCACCAAATCGCGATAAAAACGCATGCGTTTTTGCCGCGTTTTTTTTACGCGGGTGCGTTTTTGTGCGTTTTTAGCGGCCAAAAACGCAGTGTCAAAAAAACGCAGTGTGTGAACTTAGCCTATCAGTTAGTGTCAGTTTTGCTGTTAGCAGCTTCCCAGCAGTTCAGGTCAGCCACAGCTGCTCTGAAGCCATGCCCTTTTGTGTTTAAGTAGCAAGGTTTTCCAGCTATCTTTGCTGATTATACAAAACCTTTTGTATTCTAGCCACCTTGGTGGAAGGAGCTGCTGTGGACTTGTCCTGAAGTTGTATCTTCTCCATTTTGGTTGTTTTTCCCGTTTGTCTCACCTACCCTCGTGTTGTATTAGTGCAGTGGTGGGTCTAGTGAACCTTACCTTACCACTCACTAGCCAGAACTATAGTAGAGACTTTTCAGGGTTTCAGATTCCTGCTCGGCGACAGGTGAAGAACCTGTATAGGGTCTGGCTAGGAGTACAGGGTACAGCGGCAGATAACGGCAGGAGGTGTCCCATTTACCCTCTTACTAGTGCCAGGGCCCATCGTTGTTATTGTGTTCCTGGTGTCCTCCTTGTTTGTCGAGTTGTTGTGGAGTATTTTTGTAGTGCGTCAGACATCCGTTGGTCTGAACGCGCGTGCCATGTCTAAAAGCGTGACACATGCAGAGCCCATATCCAGCCTATACTACAGGGAAAGACACTCCAATGGGTGAAAAATCTAAAACTTGGATCAGATTGCAAACTGCATAAAAGGAGGACTGAATATGAAAGAAGAAATAAACATTGCGGCCAAACTTACTGAAATATTATGAACTAAAGATAACCATTCGTATCCTCACAGAATTAGCAAAGTGGCGACCTTGTCATGTTAGGCCAGGCCTAAATGGTTCTGATGAGGGAAAGCAAGTTTCCGCGCATGATCAGGGTGTACGTCGTGTCATCGTAACCTGACGCACACTTGCTCAAAACCATCCTGGGCCTTGTCAAAGCTGGAAGTCCCAGCCTAGCTTGAAGAGGCCAGGGAATTCTTGGCAAGCAGCTGTCATAAGAAGACGTCACAAAGAGGGGACTGGGGATGGTGAACAGCGGAGGCCAGGGAGGTGAGTGAGTATTTTTTTCCTTTTTACATCTTACTATGCTCTGGAACTGAAGAGACCCTATAATATAATAGGGGAAACCAATTTGAAGAGAATAAACTCCCAGGAAAATCCACGCGAACAGGCAAATTACATTTTTGACTATCCATTCATCTCTATCACTAACACACATATATATATATATATATATATATATATAAAAAAAAAATGTTTTACGTCAATCCCATGATTAGCTTTAAAGGGCTGAAACTTTGCATTTTTGTTTTTCGCCATAGGTTATTTTGTGACCTTATATATAAAGATTGGATAAGGCTTAAAGGAGTTGTCCGACATAAACTCAAAACATTTTGGTAAGCTAATCTGTGCTGTATTGTCATATAAAACACCCCTACATTGTTATTTTTGTTTTCTAACTTTTGTTCCTCTTGAATTCACCCTTTTATTCTCTGCAGCTCCTTGTTTACATTCAGCTCTAGCAAACTGACCACTTCCTGTGCAAAACCTCAGTCAGAGCTAGCACCGCCCGGCCTCAGTGTCCAGCCCCTCCCCAGTGTCCAGCCTCGCCCCCTGCCCGCCCCCTGCACACACATTCCCTGTCAGTATTCAGCCTCAGCACTGACCTGTTATCACTACAGCATTGCAAATAACAGCCCCACATTGGGCTCTGCACCACACACCACATCGGGCTCTGCACCGCACACCACATCGGGCTCTACACCGCACACCACATCGGGCTCTGCACCGCACACCACATCGGGCTCCGCACCGCACACGCACATATGGCTCTGCACACCACACACGCACATATGGCTCTGCACCACACACACGCACATATGGTTCTGAACCACACACACGCACATCGGACTCTGCACCGCACGCGCACATCGGACTCTGCGACGCACACACACATATGGCTCTGCACCGCACACGCACATATGGCTTTGCACCGCACATATGGCTCTGCACCGCACATATGGCTCTGCACCGCACACGCACATATGGCTCTGCACCGCACATATGGGTCTGCACCGCACACGCACATATGGCTCTACACCGCACATATGGCTCTGCACCGCACACGCACATATGGCTCTGCACCGCACACGCACATATGGCTCTGCACCGCACATGCACATTGGTCTCTACACCGCACACGCACATTGGGCTCTGCACCGCACACGCACATTGGGCTCTGCACCGCACACGCACATTGGGCTCTGCACCGCACACATATGACTCTGCACCGCACACACACACACACATATGGCTCTGTACCGCACGCGGTGCTCTGCACCGACCACCCCACCCCCATCCCCATAGGGGACACATGTAGGGAGTACATACTCACCCGTCCTCGGTCCCCGCTGCTCCTGCACGTCCGCACGCTGTCTGTGCTCTGGACATATCAGCACAGTAGTGACGTCACCACTGTGCTGAAGAGAGCACAGACAGCGGGACAGTGATGAGAAGCAGCGCTGCGCTGCTTCTCATCAGCACTTTCAAATGTACCGGCATCTGTGATCTGTGATGCCGGTACATTTGAATGTGCGATTCTGAGCAGGGGGCCTGGTGCTGGCGCTGACACCACGGCAGCCGCCTCCAGGCCCCGCCCCCAGGTCACGGACCCCACAGCAGTGCAGGGGGAGGTTGCGGGGAGAGTAAGAGGTGCGGGGGAATGTGTGGGAGGGTGCAGGGAAGGGGGTGGGGCTCATCACACTGTAGATGCCCAGCAGGGAGGCGACATGCTGTTCCAGATTTGCATGTCAACATGGTCCTGCCCATGTTGACATGAAATGACCGGAAGCAGCAAAATCGTGGCAGGAGTGGTCACATGACCACTCTGAGCCGGGGGAGAGGGGCTGACAGCAGGGCAGGTAAGTGCTCTCTATCTACTTACCTGCCCCAATGTAGCCCAATAGGGAAATAAAAAAAAAAGTCAAAAGAAACCGGATAACCCCTTTAAAGGGAACCTGTCAGTTGATTTGTGTTGACCAAACCAAGGACAGAATGTGTCAGAGCCTGGGTGCACGATTGCTGTCAGGTATGTTTTTCTCTGAAATATTCCATCATTTCAAAGAAAACATAGTTTGAAGATTTGGCTTCTTCTGGCAGCGCTCTAGTTGATTTCCCATCTGTGTACCTTGGGGAGAAGTTAGCTAAATGTGGTGCCAGACTACTCTGGACTTTCCTGCTGTCCCTGGTTCTTTAAGCCATGTTTTCTTTGCATTGCTTGAGAATTTCAGAGCAAAACATACCTGGAAACAATTTGGAAATCAGATTCTGATTCATGCTACCCATGGTTTGTGCAGCATGAATTGACGGACAGATTCTCTTTAACGGGGTTATCCAGACTCTTCAAAAGGAATGGTCTATTTTAAAGAAAAGTCATCAATATTAGATTTGTAGAGAACGACGTCTGGCATCTCCCCAATCCTGAATGTCACAATTCCTCCTGTACTTACTGGATGCAATAGATGACTGTTTACTGCACCGGGTGTGCTGAGCTGTATGCTGATTGACAGCTCCGTTGTCCAATCTAGTGCAGGGGTGTGCTGAATTGTTGCTGTGTTCCGTGATAGCTCAGTTCTCCAATCTGAGACTGGGAGGTTCTGGGTTTCCCAGGTGTGCTCTGTTCGGTCTGATTGCCCAGCTATTTAGCTGAGCAGTCAGTTCTAGAACACGGCCAGTCTTAAGGGGGCTTTACACGCTACGACCATGCTAATGCAAACTCGTTGGGGTCACGGAATTTGTGACGCACATCCGGCCGCATTACTGATGCCGTTGCGTGTGACACCGATGAGCGATTTTGCATCGTCGCAAAAACGTGCAAAATCGCTCATCGGTGACATGGGTGTCCATTCTCAAAAATCGTTACTGCAGCAGTAATGAGGTTGTTCCTCGTTCCTGCGGCAGCACACATCGCTCCGTGTGACACCGCAGGAACGAGGAACCTCACCTTACCTGCCTCCCGGCCGCTATGCGGAAGGAAGGAGGTGGGCGGGATGTTACGTCCCGCTCAGCTCCGCCCCTCCGCTGCTATTGGGCGGCCCGCTCAGTGACGTCGCTGTGACGCCGCACGGACCGCCCCCTTAGAAAGGAGGCGGTTTGCCGGTCACAGCGATGTCGCCGTGCAGGTAAGTATGTGTGACGGGTCTGGACGAAGTTGTGCGGCACGGGCAGCGATTTGCCCGTGTCGCGCAACAGATGGGGGCGGGTACCCACACTAGCGATATCGGGACCGATATCGCAGCATGTAAAGCCCGCTTTAGTCTTCTGCTCAGTTATGCTAGTTGGCCTCTTGTATCTGTGCTGTGGGAATTTATCTTTCGCTGCCTGACCATTAACTTTTTTACCCTGTCCCTCTAATCTGATCCGCTAGCCTCCAAGTATTCTAACTCCTGACTACACCTCTCCATATCCCCTTAATCTTGATGTGATCTCCTGGTATCTGTGTAAGGGGTAGTCGGACCCCTGGTAGTGAAGGAGCGGTTTTTCCCCCCCTGAAGACGCCACAGTAGTATGGTGGCAAATTGTAAATGTTGATGGTAAAATGTTACCTGTCATAAACTGTTTCCCCACTAGGTGCCAGTGTAGAGCAGTGGTTCCCCTGGTAACAGTGGCAGGGAAGGAGGGGCAGGGCAGCCTAGGTGGGGAAGGAAGGGTTCTGAATGCAGAGTCCAGTGTGCAGTGAGATGTGACTGGAGAAAGAAGTCTGAGGTGACGGGGCAGAGTGTGGAAGTGGTGCTGCAGTGGCAGAAGAAGTGGAAGAGTCAAGACTAGTCCCAAAGCCGGTAGTGTGTACTACAGTGCAGTGCAGCTATCAGGGGTATAACAAGTGGCCACTGCAGGTGAAGGGTAGTGCCCTGACAAAGACGTGAAGGTAAATGGAAACGCCCGTAGAAAACAAGTGAAGTAGTTCCCCCGCAAAGAAGTGGAGAGGTGAGAACTTATCCGGAGCTGGTAGTCTGTGCTAGATCTGCCCTATAGTAAATCCGGGTTCAGTGTGCAGCTACTAGGGGGTTAACGCATGTCCCCTGCAGGCTAGGGAAAGTTACCGGGGAAAGAGGAAACCGTCAGCAAGAAGTGTAAGCTGTAATCCGAAGTGACTTGATGCTGAAGGGTGTAAAGAAGAGCAGAAGTTGTGATCAATAAATTGTTTCTTAGTTCATCAACTGCCTGTCTGTGGCTCTTTACTGGGAGTGGTGAAGAGGCCTGTGAGCCGAGAGAAAAAGGTGTTACCGAGAAGCAAATTGCCCACATGGAAGCGTCCCTGCCACCTACACTCTGCCCCACAAACAACACCTCCGTTTTAACAGTGACGGCCGGGCCAGGGGTCAGCCTGCCGCCCCCTGGGCGAGAGACCGCGACTACACCCCCTGAGGCGCCCCCTGCCCCCGTTACATCTGACCCAGCAATGTTTTGCTATCATGTTTTATGATTATCTTTTTTTCTACACATGTAGTGTCACACTCAGCTGTTTCAAGGGGCCATTTGTATATATCACGTCTCAGACTATTTCATACACACACACACACACACACACACACACACACACACACACACACCACACTCCAGTTTATCATGGTAGTGAAGCAAAATGAGATAACCTTTCACCGCCGCAACAAAACTATAGTGTGTACTTGTGTGACCAGGATCTCTTACAAAAGCACTAAGCCACTTTAAACACCTTCCCAGGCCATATGTGACACTTCTCTTCCTATAATGTGAAGAGGAAAGTTTAGAAGTTAGAGGTCAAATTCACAGCAAGAAAGGGCAACAATTACCTGGTCAGGCCACAGAAACAGGTTTTGAGGCCTGGGCAGGTAAACATTGTTGCCCTTTCTTGCTGTGAATTTTTCAGAATGGGGGAAAATTGAATTCCTCTTTTTGTGGTTTAGAGGTTACGGTCAGCCTGTGGCCTGTGGCGTACTGCCAATAGCGGTAGGCATTGCGTTTGCTATGGGGCCCGTGAGTCAGGGGGGCCCGGTGCCAGTGCTCGCACGGGTCCTCTCCCCCACCGAGGATCACACTTTCAATTGTATTGACATTTTTAAGGGGAGAGGGGTCCAATTAGAAATTCTGCTATGGGGCTTCATGATTTCCATGCACGCCCCTGCCTGTGGCTCATAAATATCGACTCACAGCGTGCATTTCATATTATGAGGACTTCAGAACTGCAGCCTAAAGATATGTGCACATGGCATCTTTTACACACCGGTAGTGTTTTTCCTGGAGTATCTTTTTTTGGAGTCTTTTAGTTTTGTGCACGTAATTTTAATTTTATAACAACTACTGTACCAAAAAACGAAAGTGACCCAACGCAGGAATAAGGGATTTTGTCACTACTTAATTTATACTATAAGCCTGGTGACAAATTACTGTGAATTATAGTTAGGAAATTGCTCTGATAAGTATCAAGCACTATATATAATACATCCAGTATGTTATATATTAGTTCCTATAAAACTACACGCGGCTATGAAATGCAACTGCGTCTCCGGGGCAATCACTGATAATTGTAATGTGAAGCCTCCTGTCTATGTGGAATCCTGCACCCAAAGTGAGTGATTAAGACAAGAACCTTACATTAGTGATCTGCTATTCTTTTAGCGGCGTCATTTATTTTATTTCAATGTTCCATTAAAGGGTTTTCCCTTGATAGAATATGTTATAAATGTGTGACCACTAATGGAGATGTCCAGTCTTTTGTAGCTGGCAGAGAAATGCTGGGAAATCTGCCTCCATGAATTCTTTGAGTAGACTAGGACTCGCAGCATGCCTGACAGCGGCAGACAAGTTACGTACATGGGGGGCAGACAGATGGGTATGAGCACGTGTTGAATATCTAGATGCAGAGATCTCTGCGCTATTTCTGTCTCTCTTGGCAGGAAAAACGCAGCTGCAAAAACATGCATTTTGGCAGTTTTTTATTGCATTTTTTTGCTTTAGTTTTTTTTAGCATTTTTGGACAGTAATTAATGTGATAGAGATAGATATAGATAGAAATAGACATATAATTGCACAATCCCCTGACCATATAATACAATTTCACAGTGTGCTGCTTACAGGAGAGCTTTTCATGAACGAATGAATGAGAATAAATGAAAAAAACGACGTGGGGTGCCCCCCAATTTTTGTAACCAGCAAAGGTAAAGCAGAAAGCTGGGGGTTGATATTATCAGATACAAAAAAATCCATCGGTGATAGTGATTCAATATTTACCAGAGGGAAGAAATACAGTATAAGAAAATCCCAGTATGGTAACGGAGCATATATAAACATATACAGTACAGACCAAAAGTTTGGACACACCTTCTCATTCAAAGAGTTTTCTTTATTTTCAGGACTCTGAAAATTGTAGATTCACATTGAAGGCATTAAAACTATTAAAACATGTGGAATGAAATACTTAAAAAAGTGTGAAACAACTGAAAATATGTCTTATATTCTAGGTTCTTCAAAGTAGCCACCTTTTGCTTTGATTACTGCTTTGCACACTCTTGGCATTCTCTTGATGAGCTTCAAGAGGTGGTCACTGGAAATGGTTTTCCAACAGTCTTGAAGGAGCTCCCAGAGATGCTTAGCACTTGTTGGTCCTTTTGCCTTCACTCTGCGGTCCAGCTCACCCCAAACCATCTCGATTGGGTTCAGGTCTGGTGACTGTGAAGGCCAGGTCATCTGGCGTAGCATCCCATCACTCTCCTTCTTAGTCAAATATCCCTTACACAGCCTGGAGGTGTGTTTGGGGTCATTGTCCTGTTGAAAAATAAATGATGGTCCAACTAAATGCAAATCGGATGGAATAGCAAGCCGCTGCAAGATGCTGTGGTAGTCATGCTGGCTCTGTATGCCTTCAATTTTGAATAAAGTATAAAGAAAGTCTGGCTCAGACTGTCATAGACTAGGTGCTCTGGGTAAATAGTAGTACAAAATATAAGTAAAACCCATGCACTAAAATGATGAAAAGAGGACCAATGTATGCAAAGTGTTTTTTTTATTATTTGACAGACTGCAAAAATGTGAACCCTAAACAGAAGCAACACCCGACGTTTCGGTTTTGACACCTTTTTCAAGGCTGTTGCTCAATGGCAAAGATGCTAGGAATCACGGGTCGCCTGGACAACCGTCACAGAAAAACAAGATGAGGGTGTCACATATTGCAGCAATGTCATCAAGAGAAAGGTGGGAGGCTGTGCTAGAGCAGAGGATGGCTGAAGGAGACGCCTGATAAGAGTCCTGCACGTGCTGCAAGTGCCGCCCCTGCACCACTACTGCTGTTCCAGCACTTCCAGCACGTCCAGGACTCTTATCATCTTTGCCATTGAGCAACAGCCTTGAAAAAGGTGTCAAAACCGAAACGTCAGAACCATCACACCTTCTCCTCCATGCTTTACGGTGGGAACCAGCCATGTAGAGTCCATCCGTTCACCTTTTCTACAAAGACACGGTGGTTGGATCCAAAGATCTCAAATTTGGACTCATCAGACCAAAGCACAGATTTCCACTGGTCTAATGTCCATTCCTTGTGTTCTTTAGCCTAAACAAGTCTCTTTTGCTTGTTGCCTGTCCTTAGCAGTGGTTTCCTAGCAGATATTTTACCATGAAGGCCTTCTGCACAAAGTCTCCTTTTAACAGTTGTTCTAGAGATGAGAAGGTGTGTCCAAACTTTTGGTCTGTACATAATGTGAAAATAGGAAAAACATGTGGACGTAGAATGCATATGAAAAATGAACTTTTATTTCACACATTTAAAATGATTGGACAAGCAGAATATGAATCCGAATCCATATGAATTAATTACAGTGGGTATTGCGGCGCATGCGCCATGACCGCTTTGACTCATCAACCGCTGTCGTGGTGTCATGGTGTTTTTGCGTATGTCAGGGGGCAAGGACACAGTGCCATGGCCCCAGGACATGCGCCCTACCACTAAAGATGCCAAGAGAGGGACTGAGGAATCACCCAGCAGGACTCACACTCACGCCCATGTAGATATGGGTCAGGACATACCCCCAATGGCTTATAATCAGAAAGATGCAAAAATCCACCCACTATTGTAAAAAGATCTTGAATACATCCTATCGCAAAAAAAGGGCCATGGCAAGGGCTTCCAAGATATCCATTCTTTCCATCAGTTATCACATGCAAAAGAAGGTGTCCACGGCATCGAAGAGTTAAAGCATGGATAGTTTTAGAAACAATACATATCAGATCAAAAACAAACAACTGTAAAAAAAGGAACATTTTAGAGAATAAGATCCCTATTATAGAAGTGTGGATAGCAAAAAATACTCAGGAAAAATAGAAAATATTAAAAACTTTAGGTCTCGTTAAGTCCCTTTGGTGTCAGAGTGACCAGGGAAATAATCCAGTTCCTGGCAGTTACTCCCCTTGACAAAGCGAGAACGGTATCATGCGAAACGCGCATTGGGGCTGCTATATCAAGGATCCCCCTGTGGCACTAATAGACTATTACAGTAATATACAGGTAACTAAAGTATCTGGCTATTTGTGTATATACTAGGATTTTTTATGTTTACCTTGTGGCACAGGGAGGCTTCCCTGGTATATGTTTACTATATAATTTACTGCCTGTATGCTATTGGTATCTATATGGTATTGGTATCTATATGGTATTGGTAGCTATATGGTATCTTTTGTAACTCATAAAACTATGTTTTACTCACATATTGTCTGATGAAATTATATGGTTTATACCCTTCATATCACACACACTACTGGTTGCTCTGTGTGTCCTGTTTACAATCATTTTAAGTGTATGAAATAAAAGCTTAATTTTTTATGGCATTCTATGTCAACGTGTTCCTCCTATTTTCACACTTATATTATCAGGCTGGAAAGGGCCATGGTTATTGGGCCCTTCCAGGCCTAAAAATATCAGTCCACAGCCACCCGAGAAGTGGCACATCACATGAGATGTTCCATTTCTGGTGCCTCGCCTCGGCTCTTCTTGATAGCCCTGATGCATTGGCAATTGGGGTAATGATAGTTGGTGTTGGTACCAACATGAAAAATGTGGAAAAGTTCACAGGGTATGAATACTTTTTCAAGACACTGTATATGATATTTTGCAGTAAATAGGTAAAATAATGGCGTCCATTGCAATTTTTCACATTAAAAGGAATTTGTCAGGTGAATTTGTAGTACAATGCTAATGTTATATTTAAATAGTGCTTACTATTCAGGATTAGGAGTTTGTATTTACATATGCTTGACTAGTTACTATATCACACTGAATTCTACGAAGCTTACAACAAGATAACAGGATAAGGGAAAGTTATAAAAGTTACTGATCCTGAAAGGTCTTCTGAAGCCCTATTTAAGGACAACATAAGTATTGCACTACAAAATCACTTGACAGATTCCCTTTAAAGCCACTATCAGAGAATGGATGCAGCATTTAAGGGGATAACAAAAGTTTGCAGCAAGCTCTATTCGCTGCCGATAGAAACAGATGCTGCAGATACTTCCTCTGGGGAGCTGAGCTCATGCCCTATACCTGCACTCAGCATGTAACTTACATTTACGTCACATGCCAGGAAGGGAGTTAAAGGGAACCTGTCACCACTTTTTTGGACTATAAGCTGCGGCCACCACCACCGGGCTCTTATATAGAGCATTCTTACATGCTGTATATAAGAGCCCAGGCCGCTGTGACAACATAAAAAACACTTTATAATACTTACCTAACGGTCGCTCTGCGGTGGAATAGGGCCTAATGGACGTCTCCGTTGTCAGATGCCGGAGTCGCCTCTTTCGGCCATCTTTGTTCTCCTTCTTCTCTAGCCATAGTGCATGACGGGTCTGACGTCATCCACACTCGCCGGCATTCCGGTCCTGAGCAGGCGCACTTTGATCTGCCCTGAGTGTGTATGACGTAGCCGCGTCATGCATACAGGCTTCAGAAAGAGGATAAAGATGGCCAAAAGGGGAGGCACCTGCACTGGACAAAGGAGACGCCCATTAGGCCCTATTTCACCGCAGAGCGACCGTTAGGTAAGTATTATTAAGTGTTTTTTATGTTGTCACAGCGGCCTGGGCTCTTATATACAGCATGTTAGAATACTGTATATAAGAGCCCGGTGGTGGTGGCCGCAGCTTATAGTCCAAAAAAGTGGTGACAGTTTCCCTTTAAGTAGCAAATATCTGTATCCCCATGAAAAACAATTCTGAACTGTCTATGCTCCCAGCATTATGTTGGCATATCCCTCTGGTGTTCCTCTTGGAAATATATAAATTTCATTCTTTGTTTTTACCATTCCTCCAATCAGTGGAGTGTTTACCTGAATAGTATGAGATTATCCAAACAGGGTAGACAGTGTTGAGCTATTAACAAGCTGTATAGTAACGCGCAGGTTATTCATACATATCCAGGAGGAGAAACAGAGGAAAGAGAGGATATAGAGATTTTCTTCCTTATAACCTTTCTCCCAAATATTGCTGTTTAAAGTTTAGAGGTGTACCGTCCCCGTGCCAGCGGCCGAGCCGCTAGGATCCGGAGCCGTGGTGGCTCGAGGGGTCTCCGGATCCGGGGGGTCCACGCGGACACTCAAAATAAAAGATGGGGGGAGTATGTACAGGGGGATTAAGAAGTTTGTGACGCCACCCACGGTGCGTGGTACTGGTAATGTGAGGGACCACCGTTGTTGTTGGGGAGCCCGGTGACGATGGTGTAGCAGCCGGATGTTTAACCCCTCCGTGGGTAGGGGGTTTGTGTCCCAGGGCCCGTTAGATGGTTGGTGCTTGGGGTGCTATTGGGGATAGGAAAAGGGTTTTTCAGTGTACTCACTCAGTCCAGGAATAACAACGACAGCTTGTAAACCAGAGTTCCGAGCACCACTGCAGCTTGAAGGGAGCACGCTTGGGTCCATGCCCTTGGTGTTGCTGTTAGCCTGTGGCCCTTTCCTTGGAACCTTTGTCTCTATTTGGATCCTCGAGTGTGGAACTCTTCAGGTCCCGCTCACCCGTATGGCTAACGGAGTGAGCTTGCCCTCAGGGTTCACGCGTAGGATTTCTTGGACTGTATTGGGAAAGTCCTATCCCATCAGTGCGCTAGTACCCTGATTTTGGAGCAGGTTGGGGATGAATTGTGAAGTCTTCACCCCCGTCGGATAAATTACCGGAACGCGTAAAGCTACTTTCCGGCCTAGGGTCCACGTACCCAGTCGTGCCATGGCCCCTGCCCGGTGATAGCTCAAGGCCACCGGCTGCCCTCCTTGGCAGTCTGTGCCCCTTGACACAATCCCCTGCGACCGGAGTTCCAGCTCCTACCAGGCCCAGACCAACGTCTGCCACCTATTAACTACAGGAGCCTTGCTCCAGGCCGGTGACCTCTTCCTCTCAGAGAGCCACTTCTCCTCCACTCTCTCTCCTCAGCTCGACTCAACTCCACTGTCTCTTTTCTCACTTTCCCCTGCCAACCCCCCAATGGTGTGTCTGGTGGGTATAGTATAAAGTGTTCCTAGGATTTTGATTGGCTACACCAAAGGACCAGGACCCATAACCAAGGAGGAGTGGATACTGTGCAGAAGGGCAGATTGCACAATACCCTGTGACGACCTGATAGGCCAGGGCGTCACATATGTCTGATCTGTTATTATCACCAATATTTCTATTTTACCCATAAGAATAAAATAGGGAGTCAGGTAAGTAGCGGAGGTCTGGACCCCAAATGGTAGCCAAATTTCGGAGAGTGACTTGTACAGTACATTTTAATTCATGAACTAGCGATTGCTCGTATATGCACGGGGTGTACAGAGATTTAAAGCTCACATATTTCTCCTTCATGTGCGCTCAAGGGTTTGGGAGAATTTAAAATCACTGTACTTATAATTGCATCTATAAAAAAGTCCATAAAAAATTAACACTCCCTAAGACGAATCTATGCTTCCTAAGGACCAATAAAACTGGCTTGTGAACTTCGGACTAATAAATTGTATTCCAAGGCATTAAAGGAAATTTATCATGAAAACACGCACATTCCTCCAGAAATGATAATTAAATATTAATTTTCAAGGGAGGGGGTAGAGGGGGTGGTCATCTCACATTTTATTGTGGTGCATAAAAAAGGCTATATTTCCACATCTTGAAAAAAATGTTTTAAAAAGTTGATCAGAACGGCTATTCGTCAAGCAGTTTTTAGTATTTTTAGTATCCTATGGAAAGTAAAAACGGAACAAACATAAACCTACATTAATGAAATTGTCAAACATTTTGTTTTTCTACAAAAATGAGTTTAAGGAGCCTTCACACGCACGTGTATCCGGTACGTCCTAGGTCCATTCCCGCATGTACCGGAGACACGGGCACACGTAAACCCATTAAAATCAATGGGTTTATGTGCACCCATGTGTTTAGCCATTGGCCCGTGCCTCCGTGTGGAGCAGACGTGAGCCCGGATGTAGTGTGGATGCGGTCCCACGTGACACGCACCGGAGAAACACACGTGTCATTTTAAAAAAAAAACAAAAAACACAAACTCACCTCCCCGAGTCCTGCAGTGTCTGCCGTGGCTGTCACCTGCATCCGACCCCCAGTGAATTTGAACAACGCGTCTTCCTCCCTGGGGGCCGGAAGCAGCGTCAGCGGGGCGTGGCCTGTGCCGGACGCTGTCAGTGAGCCCCACAGACCGCTCCGGAAGAAAAAGGTAAGGCGGGGCTTTCCGTTCTCCGTGTGTTATTACGTATAACACACGGAGAACACACGTCGTGCCATAAACACGACACACGGAAAGGAACACGCACCCTTGACACGTCCGTCAAACATGTGCGTGATTTTCACGGACGTGTGAAGGGGGCCTTAAATAGTATTTAATGCAATGAACTAATATAATAGGCGGCCCAATTTTGCGTTGCGCACACGAATTCGCTGGAAGGTGACCCAAAAGGACCAAGGGATAGAGCTTCATGCCGCCCAACAGGGTCCATGGGCACTGGCACAGGGTTCAGTGAGCAAGAGCGCAAGGCAGGAGGGCGAAGCACGCGCAGGAAGATGACCACGGAAGGTACAATTAAGATAGGTGCACCGGACTCAACCTCAGAACTACCCGGGATCAGCTGGAGCCCATCACGGTGAAACCCCAGCACTCCAAAGGCGGTCACTGGCATGTCGTGTTACCTTGGAAACTGCTACAGTGAGTAAAAACCTTGAGATTGCATCCCTGTGTCGTTACGTTATTCGCCTGTGCCACCGACTAAGCAACCACCGCCATCGCCTACTACAACCATCCCCATCCGCCCTGGGGCTCAGATCTATCTGTGGAGAGCTGCTCCATCCAAGCTGCGTCACCATCTGCCCCGGGGAGCCCCATCTCGCAGCGGCGGCACCTAACTTTCCGCATATCACAGGTGGCATCGCGAATAAACTGTTATCACCCCCTTCCTAGTCACTAAACGACACCGCCGGGGTCACTGAGCCGGGCCACGCCACCATGGCACCCCAGGAGCAGAACCGCTGTCCGGTAACGAGTCATTCCAGGCCCCGGTGCGGGCGTGTCAAGAGTCTATACTGGATGGGAACAGTCATTCTGTGTGGACAGAGGCCTATAAAAGCCTCACTATGGTTTCCACATTAGTGTTACATGTTGGATAAACCCTTCACTAGTCCTGTGTATTCTGACAATACTGCTGTGTAGGCAGATCAGGTTTTTTTCCATATATTTATATTGAGGCCCCTCCTGCACTATCATCAAATATAGAGGCCCCCCTGAAGAGTAATTACATATAGCCAAAGATAATAACACTGACACTGGGGATACAGGGTAATGACACTGACACAGAGGTGTATCTAGGCTTTCCGGCACCTGGGGCAAGAATTCAATTTGGCGCCCCCCCCGCCCCATGTGACCAATTATTTATATGTGATTTGCACATTTAGTCACGTGATGACGAGCTGCTCTTAATAATTTTCTTAATGTTCAAAGAGAAACATAGGAGGAAAAGCCAATTGTCTCATGCAAGTATGAAAATCACATATGAATGGAGTGGCCATGTGGTGTCTGCTGGAACCAGCAAGCAGAGCTGAATCCTGACAGGGAGTATATTACACGCTGTTAGGATTGGGCTACACTGTTTAATTTCATAAGTAAAGGGCTTTTCCAGGTTTGAGATAAAAATCTGCAGTCACTGTGTGTCAGTCTATGTGACTGCAGACTTCTGAATTCTCACACTGCACACTGTCAGGATTCTCTGGTGCCGGCGGTGAGTGGGAGGTCACGAAACTGCAAGTATGGGATTTACATACATGTGGTCACGTGCTGACTAGACATGTATGGCCTCGCTCAATAAATATGAATTGAGTAAGGCCGGACACATCTAGTCAGAATGTGGCCAGAGATATAAAAATCTCATACTTGCGCTCATATGACCGTCCACTCTCGTCACTGACACCGGAGAATCCTAAAAGTGTGCAAGCGCTGTGAGAATTCAGAAGCCTGCAGTCACCTAGAGAGACTGGAAACTTTCATCTCAAACCTGGACAAGACTTTACTCATAAAATTAGGCAGTGTAGCCCAATTCTATGTAAAAGGGTTGTCCAATCTCACAATTTATGTACTGTTACTTGTCTACAGGATCAGAACTAGTAACAGTACCAGAACCAACAGAGGTACTGAAATACATAATTAGAACCCCCATTAATACAGAAACACAGCATCACAACCACCAGCAGTACAGAAATTCATCATCAGAACCATACATACTGTACATATAACCCCATAAGTTTAGAAGCACAGCATCAAAACCCTCATCAGTACAGAAATACATAATCAAAACCACAAGAATGGTACATCAATTGTAATGTCAGGTCAGACCCATAGACATTTGTATTGCTGGAATCTACAACTTCCAGTACATCCTTAAAGGGAATTTGTCACCAGGATTTTAACACCTAATCTGAGAGCAGAATAACGTAGGGGCAGAGATCCTGATTCTAGCGGTGTGTCACTTACTGTCCTGCTTAGTGTAGTTTTGATAAAATCATTGTTTAATCAGCAGTAGATTATCATTACATGACTACTTGTTGTGCTGCCAGGTAGTCCAGCATATTCATGAGCTCTGTATAACTGCTAGATCTCCAGCAGAGAAAACATTGATTTTATCAAAATGCCAGCAAAATAGCTCAGTAAGTGACACATCGCTGGAATCAGGGTGTCTGTCTCTACATTATGCTGCTCTCAAATGGGGGAGCAAAAACCTGGTGACAGATTCCTTTTAACAATGGTAAGGAGATAGTTGGGAGTTATCAGTCATCATCAGACTGAGGACTATACAGGAACTACAGTAAGGCCTCGGTTCCACTTGTGTTTTGCACGGACAAGTGCAATCCGATAAAACATCAAACTGCACTCGCACCAGTGTAAAATTATGGAGCAGTGTCCATCTGCGATTGAGTTTTCATGATTTATTGGCATGAAAAAAGAATTGCAGCTTGCTGCGAGTGTCTGAGGGTCTCAGCTCACACACCCATACAGGTCTACGGAGGTGTGTGAAACTTCGCACTGCACTTGGATGTCATCAGAGTGCAGTACGATGTACGCAGAGACAGGCCATGGAGAAGGGGGATAATTACTCCATCCCCTCCTCTTGTCCGAAGCTGTGATCTGATTGCAAGATTGGATCACAGTCACATGACATTCAGCTCATGCTCACAGCAGAGCCTGAGCCGAGGGTCATTAGCATATCGCATCTGAAGCTCTCGCATGGGAAGCAATGCGTAAGTGAGACTGAGGCCTAATGATGAGAATTAGTCAGTATCACAAATAAAGGCTGGACTCACACTAGCGTATGGCATCCAATGCGACTGTTATCCGATCTTGCAATCTGGTCACAGCTGTGAAGGAGGGGTAGGGCGCTGCGGAGGAGAGGGAGGGGTTAATCTCCCCATCTCCTTCATTGCCAGCCTGTGCGTATATCGCACTGCACTTGGATAACATTCGAGTGCAGTCCAATGTTTCTTGAATGGGTTCGAGTGACATGGCTCTCGCAGACAATCGCAGCATACTGCCATTTTTTCCTCAGTCCGATTAGGGCTGAGGAAAAACTCACAGATCTGAGCTGCAGCACTGTCTTACATGGGGCCGAGTGCAATGCGAGATTTTCTCACATTGCACTCGTGCAAATCATACGCAAGTGTGACTGTGTCCAATCATTTACATTCAGGTACCTTATAGATGATGTTGTCTCTGATCGGAGTCATCTTGTCCAGACGCCAAGATGACTTTTCACATCCACAGCTTGTCTCTGCAGACTTCCATCTTCTGCAGAACATCCTGGCATGATACCCTTATAAATAGCAGAATGATTATAATACTCCTATATAAAAATATCTGCCTTACGCTGTGCCCCTGAATCAATAATGGCCCCTCACTGTATTCTTTGCACAAAAAATGACGCACACACAATCCCTCTTATGGTACATGACCTCCACAGTGCCCTCTCTACTTTCCGTACTGAACCCACTCTTCACACTGTCCTCTACACTATGTCCCCATATACTGCCCAGTCTTTATACTGTGCCCCTCATCACACTCCCCCCTCCTTGCTATGGCTTCACACTATCCTCTCATGCTATCCCTTTTCCTTGACAGCCGGACTCAGAGACTAACCGGCTCCCACTACGGGGGCGGCAAAATGCAGCCGCAGACAGGGCTGGCTCGAGGTTTTTGTGGGCCCTGGGTGAAAGAGTCTCAGTGGGACCCATCCTCACATAGACTTGCACATACACAAATATGTACACATACAAACTTACATACATTTACATATTTAAAGACAAATTCATTAGAATACATATAAACAGACAAATCTATACATAGTCATATACACTGACATACACAGACACACATCACACATGCACACACAGACACATTACAGATATTATTAATATAGGGGAGCCGGCAGCAGCCTCACCCACCTCCCCTGCTTGTATCTGTCTAGTTCCTCCTCGGCATGTGGCTGTGCTGCACTGATTGGTGGCCGTCACTAAGAGACATGGCCACACACAGAACACACTGACACTGCTGTATATACATCACAGGAGAGGCTGCGGACATACAGCAATGGGGGGACATACAGCTCTAGAGGGGGGCATTCAGATCTGAGGTGGTATACAGCACTGGGGTGGAGGACGTACAGCTCTGGGGGTATATAGCACTGGGGTGGGGGACGTACAGCTCGGGGGTATACAGCACTGGGGCGGGGGACGTACAGCTCGGGGGTATACAGCACTGGGGCGGGGGACACACAGCTCTAGGGGTATACAGCACTGGGGTGGGGGACATACAGCTCTGGGGGTATACAGCACTGCGGTGGGGGAGATACAGCTCTAGGGTGGTACATTGCACTGGAGTGGGGGGAGATACAGCTCCGGGGTGGTATAAAGCACTGATGGGGGGGGGGCATACAGCTCTGGTGTTATACAGCACTGGAGGACAAACAGCACAGGGGAGTATACAGCACTAGAGTGGGGGACAAACAGCTCTGAGGAGTATACAGCACTGGGGTGGGGGGAGATAAAGCTCTGGGAGGTATAGAGCACTGGAGTGGGGGCAACAGACAGTTCTGGGGGTATATAGCACTGGGGTCAGGGGACAGCCTGTTCTGAGGGGTATATAGCACTGGGGTCAGTGTACAGACAGTTCTGAGGGGTATACAGCACTGGGGTGGGGTGAATAGACAGTTCTGGGGGTATATACCACTGGAGTGGGGTGAATAGACAGCTCTGGGGGTATACAGCACTGGGGTGGGGTGAATAGACAGTTCTGGGGGTATATACCACTGGAGTGGGGTGAATAGACAGCTCTGGGGGTATGCAGCACTGGGGTGGGGTGAATAGACAGTTCTGGGTGTATACAGCACTGAAGTGGGATGAATAGAGAGTTCTGGGGGTATATACCACTGGGTGGGGGGGACAGGACATAAAGCTCGGCGTGAAGTTGATACTTCGGCTCTTGTCTGACAGTGTCTTCAAAATGGGGGTTGAGTCTAGAATGTATGGGCTCCTTCCAGGTTAGTGGGCGTGACCAGCTTCATGACTAATTGTCATACCTAGAAGGAGCCCATACATTCTAGCATCTACCTTTTCTATTGGACGCAGTGCACACTGCGTGCTAGCTCTGCCCACAGATAAGTTAGGCCCTGCAGACTGCAGAGAAGGCTGCGTTCAGGTGTGGAGGTAAGGCAACTTTCACACATCCGGTTTTTGCTCTGCGGCACAATACGGCACTCTGCAGAAAAACCGCAACCGTTTTTTTTTGCCGCCGGTTGCGGGTTTTTTTTGCATAGACTTACATTAGTGCCGTATTGTGCCGCATGGGCTTGCGTTCGGTCCGGTTTTTGCCGCATGCGTCAGATTTAGCCGATGCCGCGGCCGGATGGAACGTTGCCTGCAACGTTTTTTGCTCCGGCAAAAAAAACCGCATCGCGCCGCTTATGCAAAGGATGCGGTGTTTTCGCCGCATCCGTTGCATAGGTTTCACAGCCGGATTGAGCCGCAGTGCTCAAACCGGATGTGTGAAAGTAGCCTAAGAGCCATCAGCCAGGGAAGTGCGGCTGCCGACATGAGTGCTGCGGGCCCTGGAACTCGGCCTGGAGCCGCAGCATACATCACTGCCCTTGCTGAAAGGTGCTGACGCCGTCCCTGGCTGCCTGAGAAACTCAGAGTGCTGCATCAGTCGGCCTGACAGCGCTCCCCCTGACTGCGCCCGGGGAACATGCCCCGCCAGCCCCCCACCTAGATACACCTCTCCTGACAGGTAATGACACTGATATTAGGGGTACATGACACTGACACTGGAGGTACAGGATACTGACACTGGGGGTACAGGATAATGACACTGACACTGGGGTTACAGGATAATGACACTGACACTGGGGGTACAGGATAATGACTCTGGAGGTACAGGATAATGACACTGACACTGGGGGTACAGGATAATGACACTGACACTGGGGGTACAGGATAATGACACTGACACTTTGCGTACAAGGTAATGACACTGACACTGGGAGTACAGGATAATGACACTGACACTGGGAGTACAGGATAATGACACTGGGGGTACAGGATAATGACACTGACACTGGGGGTACAGGATAATGACACTGACACTGGGGGTACAGGATAATGACACTGGGAGTACAGGATAATGACACTGACACTGGGGGTACAGGATAATGACACTGACACTGGGAGTACAGGATAATGACACTGGGAGTACAGGATAATGACACTGACACTGGGAGTACAGGATAATGACACTGACACTGGGGGTACAGGATAATGACACTGACACTGGGGGTACAGGATAATGACACTGGGAGTACAGGATAATGACACTGACACTGGGAGTACAGGATAATGATAATGACACTGGGAGTACAGGATAATGACACTGACACTGGGAGTACAGGATAATGACACTGACACTGGGGGTACAGGATAATGACACTGACACTGGGAGTACAGGATAATGACACTGGGGGTACAGGATAATGACACTGACACTGGGGGTACAGGATAATGACACTGGGAGTACAGGATAATGACACTGACACTGGGGGTACAGGATAATGACACTGACACTGGGAGTACAGGATAATGACACTGGGGGTACAGGATAATGACACTGACACTGGGGGTACAGGATAATGACACTGACACTGGGGGTACAGGATAATGACACTGGGAGTACAGGATAATGACACTGACACTGGGGGTACAGGATAATGACACTGACACTGGGAGTACAGGATAATGACACTGGGGGTACAGGATAATGACACTGACACTGGGGGTACAGGATAATGACACTGACACTGGGAGTACAGGATAATGACACTGGGGGTACAGGATAATGACACTGGGGGTACAGGATAATGACACTGACACTGGGGGTACAGGATAATGACACTGACACTGGGAGTACAGGATAATGACACTGGGAGTACAGGATAATGACACTGACACTGGGGGTACAGGATAATGACACTGACACTGGGGGTACAGGATAATGACACTGACACTGGGGGTACAGGATACTGACACTGGGGGTACAGGATAATGACACTGGGGGTACAGGATAATGACACTGAGGATACAGGATAATGATACTGGGGGTACAGGATAATGACACTGGAGATACAGGATAATGACACTGACACTGGGGTACAGGATAATGATACTGATACTTGGGGTACAGGATAATGACACTGGGGGTACAGGATAATGACACTGGGGGTACAGGATAATGACACTCGGGGTACAGGATACTGATACTCGGGGTACAGGATAATGACACTGGGGGTACAGGATACTGACACTGGGGGTACAGGATACTGACACTCGGGTTACAGGATACTGATACTCGGGGTACAGGATAATGACACTGACACTGGTAATGACATCAATGCTAATAAAAAGCTGCTTTTTACAGTCCCAGCAGTCTTTGAAATTTCTGAAATCTCATGCACACACAAAAAACACATCAGGTTTTTTTCCTGACTGTTTTGTCAAATACTTGCATTTTTGGTCAGATTTTAAAGAATCAGCATGTCAATTCTTTGCTGCATTTTTTTTCATTGATACAACCCATTTTGTAGAAAAAAAAGCAGCAAATCCGCACCAAATCTGCAGCAAAAACGCCACTAAAAATCGCATGAAAAATGCAACAAAAACGCAGATGATTCAAAGGAGATTTACTGCCACAAGATCAGGTTTTGGTCTGGAAACAAAACTTACCAAAAAAGCCCTGTGTGAACATAGCCTAACATCAGCCGGAGACCTGGTGGCGATTGTGTGGCTACAGCGCCTGAACCCCCGCAATCGCCAAGACAAAAAAAAAACATGAAAAACACATGAAAAAACTTGCAAACAATAAAAAATGTGCATTTTTTTCCTGCTGCCTTTTTCCTGTTTTTTTTATGTATAGAAAATCTGCACACAAAAAAGCAAAGTGTGTACATAGCCTCAGAGCAGTATTACATGTAGAGGAGAAAGTTTGGTACTAAAACACCCATCCTCACACTGAATATTAGGGGTTGTGACAGTAGCATAGATACCGGGTGTGGGGTGTGTGGCCCCGGGCCCCGTGCTCAGAGGGGCCCACTAGGAGCTTTCGCCTGTGAGTGCTGCAGGGGCAGAGCAGAAACTCTTGTCCAGATGACGAAAATACATCCTAGTGGTGTAGATAGGACCTGCGATGATGTCCCGCCCATGTGACCGAGTGGGAGGAGCCACAGTTTTGCCGCTCAGAAAGCAAGGAGATACTGATTCCTGAAGGAGATGGGAGCTCGTGACCAGTAATGAGGACAGAGGCTGCAGGGTGAGTGCATATGAGGGGTGCAGACTGTGACAGAATGGTGTGGGGGGGTGCAGGGTGTTTGAGGGAGGTGTAAGTTGGGGTACAGGCTGTGTGATAATAATAATAATACGGTATATATATGTATGAATGGCTGGCGTCACACTGGCGTGCCTCGTGCGAGTATGGGATCGCACTGCCCGGTCGGCTTCTCTTCTGCTAGGAGCGGCTCCGCTGTATGTATTTCTTTGATGCTGACCCGCTCCTGTCAGGAGAGCCGCGGCTGGTCCGGGCAGTGCGATCCCATACACGCACGAGTCACACGCCAGTGTGACGCCAGCCATACATACATATACATACCGAATTTTCCAGATTATAAGACACACTTTTCCTCACAAAAATTTAGGAGGAAAATGAGGGGTGCGTCTTAAAATCCGAATCTAGGTTACCGGGGATGGTGGAGAGGGGTCACAGGAGGCAGGGGCAATGCTATGCGGTGTTCTGCCGGCACTGCTCTGTGTGGCTCCCTCTGCATTGTGAAGCTCGCTCTGCTCTGCAGTGTGGCTCTGCTCTGTGCAGGGCGGCTCTGCTTTGCAGCGCGGCTATTCTGCTTGCTGCGGCTCTGCTTTGTGTGGGGCTGCTCTGCTCAAGGCGGCTCTGCTCAGCGCGGGGTTGCACTGCTCGGCGTGGGGCTGCTCTGTGCGGCGGGCGGTAAGGCACCAGCCATTCTGAAGATGTTGGCGGTGAGGGCTTCTTCAAATAATAGTGCCTAGAGTAAGCTCGTGTGCAGATGGAGCTCTCAGCTCAGGCTCTCATCTGCGAACGCGCTGACTCCGGCCACCATTATTTGAAGGAGGCCTCACCGCCAACATCTTCAGAATGGCTGGTGCCTTACCGCCCGCCGCTCAGAGCCGAGCCGCCCCCGCACAGAGCCGAGCCGCCCCCGCACAGAGCCGAGCCGCCCCCGCACAGAGCCGAGCCGCCCCCGCACAGAGCCGAGCCGCCCCCGCACAGAGCCGAGCCGCCCCCGCACAGAGCCGAGCCGCCCCGCACAAAGCAGAGCCGCCCCCCACAGAGCAGAGCTGCGGCGAGCCAAGCAGCCCTACACATATCAGAGCAGACCAGCCCACACAGAGCATGCAGTGAGTATCTGGGCCCCCATCTGTACCACTCACAGCATCTCCGTACTCCACTACCGCCCCTGCCTCCTATGAACAACCGCTCCTCTGACAGCCCTCATCCCTGGTAAGACACCACCAGATTATAATACAAACACCATATTATTATTTTTTTTTATTTTTTTATTTATTTTTTTACTCCAAATTTGGAGAACGTCTTATAAAACAAAACATATGTTATTTAAAGTGAAATTAAGAAAAATGTATAAACAGACATAAATCTATGCACAGTGATACACACGGACACACATAGATACACATCATACATATACATACAGAGACGCATTAGAGATATTATTGATATGGGGAAGCCGGCAGTAGCCTCATTCACTTCCCCACTTGTCTCCATCCAGCTCCTCCAGGGCATGGGGCTGTGTTGAATGATGGCCGTCACTAACACACATGGCCGTGCACAGTGCACACAGACTGCTGTATATACATCACAAGAGGGGCTGCGGGCTACAATATATACATCACAGGAAGGGCTGGGGGATACAGTATATAAATGACAGGAGGGGCTGGGGGCATAGACATTACTGGGGAGCATACATGTTACTGAGGTGCATACATATTCCTGGGGGGCATAGATGTTACTGGGGTAGTATACAACTCTGGGGGACATATGCTTTACTGGGGTGGGTGGCATACAGCTCTGGGGTGGCAGCGCAAACTGCTCTGAGGTGGCAGTGTATACGGCTCTGTGGAGCCAGCACATACGGCTCTGGCAGTCCTATAAAGCTCAAGAGGGGTCACCTACTGTTTAGGAGTGGGGGCCCATACAGATGGGGGGTGGAATATACAGCTCAGATGATAAGGGGGTCCTAAACAGATCGGGCGTGGAACATACAGCTCAGGTGGAGGGGGCATACAGTATGGTAGGACATACGCTGTGCTCAGTGTGCTGGGGTACTCTGGTTGGAGCTGCGCTGCGGCTCCTCTTCATATGTGAGCCTGAAGCACACTGCGCGGTAGTCCCGCCCACAGATGAACTTCAATGCAGGAGGTGCACGGAGCATTCAACATTGAATACTGTGAGCCAGTGTGGATTGAAGAGTCGGCAACCGCACTATCCAGGATGCAGGACAATGCAGCTGCCAACCCGAGCACTGCAGTTCCTGGAACTCAGCCCGGGCCCCGCAGGACTGAAGACTGCGAGTGGGCCACCCCAGTTGTCCAGGGCCCTGGCATTTGCCCTGGTGTGCCGGATGCTGATGCAGGGTGTGTAGAATATGGTGGTTCAGGGTGTTTGAGAGATGGGTAAGTAGGGATGCAGGGTGTGTGGGATATGGGGGTGCAGGGTCTGTGGGATATGGGGGTGCAGTGTGTGTGATAAGGGGGTACAGGCAGGGGTGAAGGGTTTGTGGGATATGGTGTGCAGTGTGGGATATGGAGGTGCAGGATGTGTCTGGGATAGAGCACCACAAAGGAGGTAAAGATGAGGGACAAGGTAAGTGCTCCACCATAGAGCTGTAGATGCGAGGAACTTTTACTGTAAAGTGTGGGAGGGGGAAAAAGGAGCATTCACTCAGTATACAGAGTGACAGCACATTATGGGAGGCAGTAAGGACAGTGTGAGGGCACAGTATGAGTGGAGCAGTATATGAAGGACAGTGTGAGGGCACAGTATGAGAGGAGCAGTATACGAGGGACAGTGTGAGGGCACAGTATGAGAGGAGCAGTATACGAGGGACAGTGTGAGGGCACAGTATGCGAGGAGCAGTATACGAAGGACAGTGTGAGGGCACAGTATGAGAGGAGCAGTATACGAGGGACAATGTGAGGGCACAGTATGAGAGGAGCAGTATACGAGGGACAGTGTGAGGGCACAGTATGAGAGGAGCAGTATACGAGGGACAGTGTGAGGGCACAGTATGCGAGGAGCAGTATACGAGGGACAGTGTGAGGGCACAGTATGAGAGGAGCAGTATACGAGGGACAGTGTGAGGGCACAGTATGAGAGGATCAGTATACGAGGGACAGTGTGAGGGCACAGTATGAGAGGAGCAGTATACGAGGGACAGTGTGAGGGCACAGTTTGAGAGGAGCAGTATACGAGGGACAGTGTGAGGGCACAGTATAAGAGGAGCAGTATACGAGGGTCAGTGTGAGGGCACAGTATGAGAGGAGCAGTATACGAGGGGCAATGTGAGGGCACAGTATGAGAGGAGCAGTATACGAAGGCACAGTATGAGAGAAGCAGTATACGAAGGACAGTGTGAGGGCACAGTATGAGGGAAGCAATATACGAGGGACAAAGTGAGGGCACAGTATGAGAGGAGCAGTATACGAGGGACAGTGTGAGGGCACAGTATGAGGGAAGCAATATACGAGGGAACAAGGGAGGGCACAGTATGAGAGGAGCAGTATACGAGGGACAGTGTGAGGGCACAGTATGAGAGGAGAAGTATACGAGGGACAAAGTGAGGGCACAGTATAAGGGGAGCAGTATACGAGGGACAGTGTGAGGGCACAGTATGAGAGGAGCAGTATACGAGGGACAGTGTGAGGGCACAGTATGAGAGGAGCAGTATACGAGGGACTGTGAGGGCACAGTATGAGAGGAGCAGTATACGAGGGACAGTGTGAGGGCACAGTATGAGAGGAGCAGTATACGAGGGACAGTGTGAGGGCACAGTATGAGAGGAGCAGTATACGAGGGACAGTGTGAGGGCACAGTATGAGAGGAGCAGTATACGAGGGACAGTGTGAGGGCACAGTATGAGAGGAGCAGTATACAAGAGACAGTGTGAGGGCACAGTATGAGAGGAGCAGTATACGAGGGACAGTGTGAGGGCACAGTATGAGAGGAGCAGTATACGAGGGACAGTGTGAGGGCACAGTATGAGAGGAGCAGTATACGAGGGACAGTGTGAGGGCACAGTATGAGAGGAGCAGTATACGAGGGACAGTGTGAGGGCAGAGTATGAGAGGAGCAGTATACGAGGGACAGTGTGAGGGCACAGTATGAGAGGAGCAGTATACGAGGGCACAGTATGAGGGCACAGTATGAGAGGAGCAGTATACGAGGGACAGTGTGAGGGCAGAGTATGAGAGGAGCAGTATACGAAGGACAGTGTGAGGGCACAGTATGAGAGGAGCAGTATACGAGGGACAGTGTGAGGGCACAGTATGAGAGGAGCAATGTGAGGGCACAGTATGAGAGGAGCAGTATACGAGGGACAGTGTGAGGGCACAGTATGAGAGGATCAGTATACGAGGGACAGTGTGAGGGCACAGTATGAGAGGAGCAGTATACGAGGGACAGTGTGAGGGCACAGTTTGAGAGGAGCAGTATACGAGGGACAGTGTGAGGGCACAGTATAAGAGGAGCAGTATACGAGGGTCAGTGTGAGGGCACAGTATGAGAGGAGCAGTATACGAGGGGCAATGTGAGGGCACAGTATGAGAGGAGCAGTATACGAAGGCACAGTATGAGAGAAGCAGTATACGAAGGACAGTGTGAGGGCACAGTATGAGGGAAGCAATATACGAGGGACAAAGTGAGGGCACAGTATGAGAGGAGCAGTATACGAGGGACAGTGTGAGGGCACAGTATGAGGGAAGCAATATACGAGGGAACAAGGGAGGGCACAGTATGAGAGGAGCAGTATACGAGGGACAGTGTGAGGGCACAGTATGAGAGGAGAAGTATACGAGGGACAAAGTGAGGGCACAGTATAAGGGGAGCAGTATACGAGGGACAGTGTGAGGGCACAGTATGAGAGGAGCAGTATACGAGGGACAGTGTGAGGGCAC
Source organism: Anomaloglossus baeobatrachus (assembly GCF_048569485.1). Lineage (NCBI taxonomy): Eukaryota > Metazoa > Chordata > Amphibia > Anura > Aromobatidae > Anomaloglossus > Anomaloglossus baeobatrachus. The sequence continues at coordinate 62,304,748 of NC_134357.1, read as the reverse complement.
AGTATGAGAGGAGCAGTATACGAGGGACTGTGAGGGCACAGTATGAGAGGAGCAGTATACGAGGGACAGTGTGAGGGCACAGTATGAGAGGAGCAGTATACGAGGGACAGTGTGAGGGCACAGTATGAGAGGAGCAGTATACGAGGGACAGTGTGAGGGCACAGTATGAGAGGAGCAGTATACGAGGGACAGTGTGAGGGCACAGTATGAGAGGAGCAGTATACAAGAGACAGTGTGAGGGCACAGTATGAGAGGAGCAGTATACGAGGGACAGTGTGAGGGCACAGTATGAGAGGAGCAGTATACGAGGGACAGTGTGAGGGCACAGTATGAGAGGAGCAGTATACGAGGGACAGTGTGAGGGCACAGTATGAGAGGAGCAGTATACGAGGGACAGTGTGAGGGCAGAGTATGAGAGGAGCAGTATACGAGGGACAGTGTGAGGGCACAGTATGAGAGGAGCAGTATACGAGGGCACAGTATGAGGGCACAGTATGAGAGGAGCAGTATACGAGGGACAGTGTGAGGGCAGAGTATGAGAGGAGCAGTATACGAAGGACAGTGTGAGGGCACAGTATGAGAGGAGCAGTATACGAGGGACAGTGTGAGGGCACAGTATGAGAGGAGCAATGTGAGGGCACAGTATGAGAGGAGCAGTATACGAGGGCACAATGTGAGGGCACAGTATGAGAGGAGCAGTATACGAGGGACAGTGTGAGGGCACAGTATGAGAGGAGCAGTATACGAGAGACAGTGTGAGGGCACAGTATGAGAGGAGCAGTATACGAGGGGCAATGTGAGGGCACAGTATGAGAGGAGCAGTATACGAGGGACAGTGTGAGGGCACAGTATGAGAGGAGCAGTATACGAGGGGCAATGTGAGGGCACAGTATGAGAGGAGCAGTATACGAGGGACAGTGTGAGGGCACAGTATGAGAGGAGCAGTATACGAGGGACAGTGTGAGGGCACAGTATGAGAGGAGCAGTATACGAGGGACAGTGTGAGGGCACAGTATGAGAGGAGCAGTATACGAGGGACAGTGTGAGGGCAGAGTATGAGAGGAGCAGTATACGAGGGACAGTGTGAGGGCACAGTATGAGAGGAGCAGTATACGAGGGCACAGTATGAGAGGAGCAGTATACGAGGGACAGTGTGAGGGCAGAGTATGAGAGGAGCAGTATACGAAGGACAGTGTGAGGGCACAGTATGAGAGGAGCAGTATACGAGGGACAGTGTGAGGGCACATTGTGAAGGCTGTAGTGTGAAAAGACAGCAGAGTGCACAATGTGGAGGCCATTGTTCATATCACAGGTACATTTTTTTGTATGGAAAGCGTATAGGATATGGTTAATGAGTGGGGATAGTTTTATGGATATTTATCATAAAGAAAGACAGTGTGGTGGCCATAATTCATGGTGCAGTGGGTGTAGTATATCAGAGGCACAATGTGGAGGCCATGTATCATTACGGGGACAGTGTAGGGATCACTTTTTGATCAGAGAGCATAGTGGGGGAAATATTTTTCAGATGCACAGTATACGGATTATTTAGTGCACAGTATGTGCGGATATTTTTTATTTAGACGTAATAATGACACTCATGTTTTAGGGCATCATGTTGCGATATGTTGTGGAAAACCAGAAAATGGAAGTCTGCGGACAGAAGCTGTGTACGTCTAAAGTCATCATGTTAAACCAAGGAAAAAAAATTGTGAAAAAATACCCTGCTGTAACTAAATAAAAGCATAGTGCATATAAACATAGGGTACTTAGTAAACACTGTTTTTGATCAAAAAAAGCATAAAGCTATCCCACCAACGCCAAGGTGTACCCAGTTGGGATAGTACCTACACTCTCTAATATTAAAACCTTACCATGGGTCTAAAATAGGCCTCAATGTGGCTAAGGGCTGAGAGCGACCGGGTCCCAACAGGACACACACAGTCAGGGGGATTCACAGAATGAAATGTCCAGCTCGCTGAGAAGGGGGCCACTCCCTGTTTGTACTGAATACAAAAAAACAAACAGTACAAACAGGGAGTGGCCCCCTTCTCAGCGAGCTGGACATTTCATTCTGTGAATCCCCCTGACTGTGTGTGTCCTGTTGGGACCCGGTCGCTCTCAGCCCTTAGCCACATTGAGGCCTATTTTAGACCCATGGTAAGGTTTTAATATTAGAGAGTGTAGGTACTATCCCAACTGGGTACACCTTGGCGTTGGTGGGATAGCTTTATGCTTTTTTTGATCAAAAACAGTGTTTACTAAGTACCCTATGTTTATATGCACTATGCTTTTATTTAGTTACAGCAGGGTATTTTTTCACAATTTTTTTTCCTTGGTTTCTCTTTGTCTCATGGCCAGTGTGAACATGGTCTCACAAGTACCATGTATACCATCTCATACTCCGGCTCACTTTTTTGTTTTTATAAAGTCATCATGTTGTCTGGATCAGATGAAGAAGAATGGGATGAGACAATTACAATCAGAGAAGTCACTAATACAGTACCTGGATCTAAGGGAGCATTTATAGTGGACAATTTCTGCATTTAAAGGGGATCTGTCAGCAGGTTTTTGCTCCCCCATCTGAGAGCAGCATAATGTAGAGACAGAGACCCTGATCCCATCGATGTGTCACTTACTGGGCTGTTTGCTGTCATTTTGATAAAATCAATGTTTTCTCTGCTGCAGATCTAGCAGTTATACAGAGCTCATGAATATGTTGGACTACGTGCAGCACGCAAAATAGTCCTATAATGATAATCTACTGCTGATTAATCAGTAATTTTATCAAAACTGCACTGAGCAGGTCAGTAAGTGACACATCACTGGAATCAGGGTCTCTGCCCCTACGTTATGCTGCTCTCAGATTAGAGGGCAAAAACCTGGTGACAGATTCCCTTTAAATGATAGTCGACCATTTGGTTATATGAAGCCGATTGGCAGCTGTTTAACCCCTTCACGACCCATGACGTATCTATCCGTCATGGATCGTGTGAGGTTAATCCCCGCCCCCTGCCGTGGGTAGGTCGCAGCGATCTGTGCACATATCAGCTGTTTTCAACAGCTGACATGTGTGCCTGCATGTTACGAGTGGAATCGCTTCCACCCGCAACATTTAACCCCTTACATCTCGCTGCCAAAGTCTGGCAGCAAGATGTATATGCGCGCGGCCATGATTTTCACTTACCGCCGCCCCCACCGGAAGTCACGTGTGTGATCACGTGACTTTCGGTGGTTGCCATGGTAGCACAGGGTCATGTGATGACGCCTGTAGCTATCATGAGTCATTTTCGGTTTCACTCGGCCCGGAGCCGAGTGAATCAGGAAGTGATCATATCTGCTGTTTACAGCTGTGTAGCTGTGATCAGCAGATAGAGCAGAGCGATCGGAATGCTGATCGCTATAGCCCCCTAGGGGGACTAGTAAAATAAAAAAAAAAGTAAAAAAAAACCTGAATCACCCTTTCATTCACCCCATTGAAAATTAAAGGGTTAAAAAAAAAAATAAAATCTACACATATTTGGTATCGCCACATTCAGAAATACCCGATCTATCAAAATATAAAATCAATTAATCTGATTGGTGAACGGCGTAGCGGCAAAAAAACTCCAAACGCCAGAATTACGTTTTGTGGTCACCGCAAGTTTTACGCAAAATGCAATAACAGGCGATCAAAACGTAGCATCTGCGCAAAAATGGTACCATTAAAAATGTCAGCTCGAGACTCAAAAAATAAGCCGTCATTGAGCCATAGATCCCGAAAAATGAGAACTCTACGGGTTTCGGAAAATGGCGCAAAACGTATGCCACTTTTATTGGACAAGCTTGTGAATTGTTTTTAACCCCTTAGATACAAGTAAACCTATACAGGTTTGGTGTCTACAAACTCGCACCGACCTCCGGCATCACACCCACACATCAGTTTTACCATATAGTTAACACGGTGAATAAAACATCCCAAAAACTATTGTACGATCACACTTTTTTTGCAGTTTTTCCACACTTGGAATTTTTTTGCTGTTTTCCAGTACACTATATGGTAAAACGTACAGTTTCATTTAAAAGTACAACTCGTCCCGCAAAAAAACAAGCCCTCATATGACAAGATTGACGGAAAAATAAAAAGGTTACGGCTCTCGGAAGAAGGGGAGGAAAAAACAAAAACTGAAAACGCCCGGGGGCTGAAGGGGTTAATGGCCTGTGACTGCAGACTTGTGAATCCTCATAGCATGCGCACAGCGCACTGTCAGGGTTTTCTAGTGCCGGTGGTGAGAGCGGGCTGTCATGTGACCACAAGAGTGCGATTGGCATACTTCTTAGTCTAGGCTTTAAGCCCGCTACACACGCTTCAATATATCTCACAATCCGTCGTTGGGGTCAAGTTGTAAGTGACGCACATCCGGCATCGTTTGTGAGGTATCTGCGTGTGACATCTACGTGCGATCAGGATTGAACGCAAAACCGTTGATTGCAAACACATCGTATCATTCTCTAGAATTGAGCGTTTTGTTGCACGAACCTAGTGAATTGTAACGTGTGACATCCCTCATACGATTTTGGTGTCTGATGCTATGTGCGCAGGTGTGCGCTCTGCACCGCAGCTTATAAAAGGTCTGCTTCAGAGCGCAGCTGAAAAGCTGCGTTCTGAAGCGCCTCACAATGTCTGTCATTCACTAATCTCTGTCAGTCCGTCACTATCTCTGTCCCTCACTCTCTGTCCATGTCAGTCTATCCCCCTCTCTCATATACTCACCGATCCCCGATCCCCGGCGCTGCACGGCATTCACACTGCTCCGGCGGCTTTTACTGTTTTGAAAAAGCCGGCCGCCCATTAAACAATCTCGTATTCCCTGCTTTCCCCGCCCACCGGCGCCTATGATTGGTTACAGTGAGACACGCCCCCACGCTGAGTGACAGGTGTCACACTGCACCCAATCACAGCAGCCGCTGGGCGTGTCTATACTGTGTAGTGAAATAAATAATTAAATAATTAAAAAAAACGGCGTGCGGTTCCCCCCAATTTTAATACCAGCCAGATAAAGCCATACGGCTGAAGGCTGGTATTCTCAGGATGGGGAGCTCCACGTTATGGGGAGCCCCCCAGCCTAACAATATCAGCCAACAGCGCCGCCCAGAATTGCCGCATACATTATATGCGACAGTTCTGGGACTGTACCCGGCTCTTCCCGATTTACCCTGGTGCGTTGGCAAATCGGGGTAATAAGGAGTTATTGGCAGCCCATAGCTGCCAATAAGTCCTAGATTAATCATGTCAGGCGTCTATGAGACACACTCCATGATTAATCTGTAAATTACAGTAATAAACACACACACACACGAAAAAATCCTTTATTAGAAATAAAAAACACAAACATATACCCTGGTTCACCACTTTAATCAGCCCCAAAAAGCCCTCCATGTCCGGCGTAATCCAAGATGCTCCAGCGTCGCTTCCAGCGCTGCTGCATGGAGGTGACCGGAGCTGCAGCAGACACAGCCGCTCCGGTCACCTCCACGCAGGTAATGAAGACAGCCGCGCGATCAGCTGCTGTCACTGAGGTTACCCGCTGTCACTGGATCAAGCGGTGGCCGTGGGTAACCTCACTGACAGCTCAGCTGATCGCGCTACTCACCTCAGTTGCTGCGTGGAGGTGATAGGAGCGGCGGTGAGTAGCGCGATCAGCTGAGCTGTCACTGAGGTTACCCGCGGCCACCGCTGGATCCAGTGACAGCGGGTAACCTCAGTGACAGCAGCTGATCGCGCGGCTGTCTTCATTACCTGCGTGGAGGTGACCGGAGCGGCGGTGTATTCTGCAGCTCCGGTCACCTCCATGCAGCAGCGCTGGAAGCGACGCTGGAGCATCCTGGATTACGCCGGACATGGAGGGCTTTTTGGGGCTGATTAAAGTGGTGAACCAGGGTATATGTTTGTGTTTTTTATTTATAATAAAGGATTTTTTCGGGTGTGTGTGTTTATTACTGTAATTTACAGATTAATCATGGAGGGTGTCTCATAGACGCATGACATGATTAATCTAGGACTTATTGGCAGCTATGGGCTGCCAATAACTCCTTATTACCCCGATTTGCCAACGCACGAGGGTAAATCGGGAAGAGCCGGGTACAGTCCCAGAACTGTCGCATATAATGTATGCGGCAATTCTGGGCGGCTGTTGGCTGATATTGTTAGGCTGGGGGGCTCCCCATAACGTGGAGCTCCCCATCCTGAGAATACCAGCCTTCAGCCGTATGGCTTTATCTGGCTGGTTTTAAAATTGGGGGGACCGCACGCCGTTTTTTTTAATTATTTAATTATTTATTGCACTACACAGTATAGACACGCCCAGCGGCTGCTGTGATTGGGTGCAGTGTGACACCTGTCACTCAGCGTGGGGGCGTGTCTCACTGTAACCAATCACAGGCGCCGGTGGGCGTGGAAAGCAGGGAATACGAGATTGTTTAATGGGCGGCCGGCTTTTTCAAAACAGTAAAAGCCGCCGGAGCAGTGTGAATGCAGTGCAGCGCCGGGGATCGGTGAGTATGAGAGAGGGCTGCTAACTTCAGTAACTTAGGAGATTAGCGGTCACCGGTGAGTCCTTCACTGGTGACCGCTAATCAGGGCGCGACACAGACAGAGCCGCAGCATGACCATGAAGTCGGGTGAAGTTCACCCGAGTTCATTCTGACAGTGCGGCTCTGTCTGTGTCTGCTGTCATCTGCCATTCAGCTCTGCTACATGGCTGTCTGTGTCTGCTGTTAGCGGCCATGTAGCAGAGCTGAACGGCAGATGACATAGTAAAAACGCATCCCTACACATTACACATGCTTGGCAAGTCAATAAATAAAAAAAAAAAAAGGTGCCCAATGCATACGTCACAGAAGACATGATCTAAAGGATCGCACACAAAATTGACCAATTTAACATAGACTACTAACGCACGTGTGACAGCAAATGAACGACCAACGTGCAATCTCATAAGATCCCGTATGCAACCTGGGCGTGTCACATCGCAAATGCGATTGTACAACTAATTGCAACGTGTAAAGTGGGCTTTAGTCTGATTTATTGGTAGGGTACTTGATCAATTTAAGTGCTTAGAACAGCAGGAACGCCAACTACGGCGCTGCCGCTACACTTAACCGTACCAGTCTGCGCATGCATGCTGCGATTTATTTTTTTTCTCAGAGCACTCAGACTGAGCACAAAATCAAACGTGTGCACTGCCTCATTGGATAATATTGGTCCGAAAGCGATCCACTATTTTGTTGGATCGCACTTGGACCAAAAATACGGTTGTCTACACAAGCTATTAGGCTGCGACACCATTGTTGTAAATATGGTTACCTGGTTAGGGGCCTACTCAGAAGTTTCACCCCCTCTGAGCCGAACCCCTAGCTACACCTCTGGGTTGTGAGCCTGAATCTGCGTGGAGGGGGAAATAGTGATATCCAATAGTAGTGAACGGAGAACACGACCTCTGAGAGCGGAGCGTGAAGGTGGCTGCATGCAGAGTAATGTGTATGAATGTGTGAGTCTGGAATACAGTAATATCTGCTCTTCACTTAGTATTTTATTAGAAAAGATACGACAGAGAACAATTATCACCAGAACACAGGAGACGGCTGATGGAATGATCTTTATTTATCAAGATGTATAAATTAATTCACTGATCAGTCAGTTCTGAGCACGGTGGTGAACTACTTGTGCCAGCCAGTGTGTGTGGTCTGATGACTCACACTGTAAGGTGCTGAGCTCCATGACATGGTAAAGACCTGATGGGCAGCAGCGGTACAGCTAACAGCAGCAGAGCAGTTGGAGAACTCTGACAGATACCCAATTAGGTCTGTGTCGGGGTCAAATAGGAGGAGTAAAGGGTGCTTTACACGCTGTGACATCGCTAGCGATAGCTAGCTATGTCGTGCGCAATAGCACCTGCCCCCGTCATTCGAGCGACATTTGGTGATCGCTGCCGTAGCAAACATTATCGCTACGGCAGCATCACACTCACATACCTGGTCAGCGACGTCGCTGTGACCGCCGAACAATCCCTCCTTCAAGGAGAAGGTGCGATCGGCGTCATAGCAACGTCACTGCGGCGTCATTAAGCGGCCGCCCAATAGCAGATTAGGGGCGGAGATGAGTGGCCGGAACATGTCGCCCACCTCCTTTCTTCCTCATTGCCGGTGGACGCAGGTAAGGAGATGTTCGTCGTTCCTGCAGCGTCACACAAACAACCAGCGGCAAGCACCACCAACGATATTTTGGAAAGGAGCGACGTGTCAACGATCAACGATTTTTGACGTTTTTGCGATCGTTGATCGTCACTCCTTGGTGTCACACGCTGCGATGTCGCTAACGACGTGATCCCGACGATATATCGTTAGCAATGTTGCACCGCGTAAAGCACCCTTAAGATGGTAGTCATGGGGGTCTTAGCAATCCATCTGCAATCTCATCACTGGGATCCATTGAGTGTAGAAAGAGCCCTCTCCTTCTGACCTGGATGTGGACTTCAGCATGTGAGGGGTTAAGCTGCCATAATCTCTACATAGATACTATACTTTCTATACAAATACTTGTGAGGTTCTTGGCGCACAATGGGATCAAATTGTGGGAGCCCATCTGCCAACGTCAAGGTGACCTCTTCAGATGGGTCCCTACGCTAACTTATCACTAAATTACTAACTAACTGGGGCTAGGACAAATCTGAGATTATTACTACCATTTTTATTATGGCACTATTACTTTTTTATATGTTCACCTATTGTTATTTTATTTTTTATTTTTCTTACCCTTGTTGTTCTAAGTGTTGTAAGTGTTGTAAAAACTCCTAATAAATAATTACTAATGTTTTTGATCCAGAAGAAGGCAAAAACCCCTATGACACCTTCATCCAATTTGTGTCACAGGGGAAAAATTCCTTCTCAACCCCGAGAAAAGGCGATCAGTCCTAGGACCCTGGATCAAAACTAATGATGCTATGTGTAGTGAAGTAATTAATATTACAGAGTTAATTTTACTAGTCCTATGGTGTGTACAGAGTGTAGCTATTATACTATTCTTATCCTGCTCTCTTATTACAGTGTATTTCTAAAATATTTTTTTCTAATTTAGTGATTTCTAAAACTATTAATACTAAACTATCCCCAAGCTGTTGATCCAGAAGGCAAAAAACCCCATGACACCTTCAGCCAATTTGTGTCATAGGGGAAAAATTCCTTCTCGACCCCGAGAAAAGGTGATCAGTCCTAGGACCCTGGATCAAACGTCTGTTTTACCTACTGCTATCACTACCCTTATTTCATTTATAATTTTACTACTTTCTTATTATTACTCATGTTATTGCTATTATTTTTATTTCTAGTTTTTTATTAATACTCACCACCGCCGTTCATTCGAGAGGTCCCAGCAGCATGGTCCATATGAGGTTTCTTCTTCCTCTCAGGAACCTGTTCACATTTTGGCGGTTGTCGTCCTGCTGGATTCTTCTTTCTGGTGTCGTCCTCCTCTCAGGAATCTGTCTTTCTTGCGTCGTCCTTCTCTGAGGAATCCGTAGATTTAATCTGTCCAATTTCAGTTTTTTTACTGATGGCTTTTTCACTTGTTCTTCTTCTTCATCCAGGTCTTTGCAGAGGTTTCTCATGGTCTTTTCTTCTTCTTCTCGCTTTCTCTTCTCTCTGGTCTGGACGGTCTTGGAGGGGCCTGGATTTTCTTCTTGCCTGACTTGATATTTCCTTTGGGCCATTGGATTAGTCGGCATCAGGCGCTGGGAAGACAAGAGATTAGGTTAGAAAGATGAATATGAACATGCAAATACACAACCCCCTTATTAAAAAGACAGTGATGTTGCCTTCAGTTCTCACTGACCTCCTTCTTGAAGAGGGGTGATGGCAGCATCATACAATGGGACAATCTTCTCAGCTTCTCCTCAGGTGTGATGTAAGCTGTAGGAAACACAACCAGAAATTAGGATCAGTCCTAACCGTATAATAAAGACTGTCATATGGTTGGAAAAAAAAAAAGAATGACAAATTTTATTATGAAAAAATACATTATACACAAAAACCTGATATAAATAATAGGGCAATTTCTGATGACATTTACTTTTTAAGCTTTTCGTTACTTTTTTAACACTAGAACTACTGGAGTCGTGACACCTATATAGAAATACATGGTGCAAAGTAGTCAAAATGACTACCTCAGTAGTTCTAGTGTTAATGCTGACCCGTCCTCCCCGTCAGTAGTCCTGTCCATGTAGGCAGGACCAGCCCCTTACCCGTCCTCCCTGTCAGTAGTCCTGTCCATGTAGGCAGGACCAGCGCACAGCAAACTGTTTGGGTCAGAACTGGAATATCGTTATCTTGGCCATCTTTGGTGTTTACTAGGCCCCTGCAATTATTATTGATGGATCCCATTAAACTAGCAGTAAATTAAAGGGGCTATCTGGGGCTATTTTAATTTTCTTTACTACGGGCGTAAGAAGTAACAGGCATGGAGTCAGCATCTACCTACCTGATAGGTTCTAGGCCCAGAGTTTAGCAAAGAAATATTCCTGGAAACCCTAAAGCTAGGGAACAGTCGCCCTCACAGAGTGATGATACTACCTGATCCTCCGCTGGCACCATACGCGGTCCAATCCATGGCTTCCTCTGCCATTGTCGCTCCTTGTAATCTACAGAAATCTCTCGCTGATCGCTGGTGTCTGTCTTCACTCTCAGATGAGGTGTAACAAACTGAGGACAAACATTTTTTTTTTCCATTTCAATTCTATCTGAGCAATTCTATTGGCTGATTATAAATGCAGTTACCATGGTTACAGAGGTAGCTGCAGATTTAAAGGGACAGGACGCAGTCATTGCGCTATAGTACATTTTACCATGAATGTCATACAGTACAGACCAAATGTTTGGACACACCTTCTCATTCAAAGAGTTTTCTTTATTTTCATGACTCTGAAAATTGTAGATTCACATTAAAGGCATCAAAACTATAAAGTAACACATGTGGAATGAAATACTTAACAAAAAAGTGTGAAACAACTGAAAATATGTCTTATATTCTAGGTTCTTCAAAGTAGCCGCCTTGTGCTTTGATTACTGCTTTGCACACTCTTGGCATTCACTTGATGAGCTTCAAGAGGTAGTCACCGGAAATGGTTTTCACTTCACAAGTGTGCCCTGTCAGGTTTAATAAGTGGGATTTCATGCCTTATAAATGGGGTTGGGACCATCAGTTGTGTTGTGCAGAAGTCTGGTGGATACACAGCTGATAGTCCTACTGAATAGACAGTGCCCGGCTGGAACCTCCACCCCCTCCCCAGGGGGTAGGTGGAGGCCGGCATGACGTGGCTAGGGGGGATAGGGTGAAGAGGGAAAAGGGGTGGGGGTTTAGGGACCGTTAGGTTGGGAGCGGGGAAAAGCCAGGCATTGCTGCGGCTGCAGCTGAAGTAGTTGTCTGGCGTCACAGACACTGCTGTCAAAAGAAAAAAAAAAAAAAAAAAAAAAAGTGACCGTTTCACCTACCATGGACGGTCTGTTGGAGGAGCTGCGGGGGGCGGCCCGGCGCCATCCATCCGGCTGGCTGGAGGAGCAGCTGCGGTCAGTGCTGGCTGGTGGCGTGGTGTCGGGTGCGGCTCCCCCGGCCAGGCCGCAGGCGCGGCCCGCTCGTTGCGGTCGGCGGTCGGGGGGGGCTCCGGGGCCGGCCGCGGAGGTCTCTCCGGCTATCAGGGAGCGGCCATGCCGTCGGTCCAGGCCTCCGGAGCGTCTCTCTCCCGGCGGTTCCGGGCGGGCCACAGGGCAGGCGCGGCCTGCTCGCAGGCCGCGGTTAGAGTCGGGGCTGCCCAGTGCAGTGCCTGCGGGGCCTCAGCGGCAGCGGAGAAGCCCCATTAGGGACCCTCCGGCGGTGGGGGGGGTGTCCAGCCTTGGGAGCCCCCTCCGGGCCGGGAGGAATTCACGTCCGCGGCTGAGGTCGGCGGTGGTTAGCAGGCCTCGGCCCGATAGGGGGGAGGGGCCTGCTGCTACCTGGCGTCAGGAGGACCTGGAGGCTGCGGCGGGCCGCACTGGCGATGTTCCGGTCGGGCGGCCTGGCTGGTCGGCACGGGACACGCAGGACGGACGGCGGGATCCCTGGCAGGAGGTCGGCGGGCCAGGGCAGGACTGCTCTGGGTCTCAACAGCAGCCTGGTGGTCGGGATCCAGGAGCGGCGGTGCGTGGACCACCTGGATTGGGCTCGGGACCGACCGATCCGAGGTTCCCTTCGCCGATCGGACCAGTGGAGGACGTCAGACAGGAGAGGGACACGGGGCCAGTGACGGCTGGACGGCAGGATTCTGGAGTGACGGCTGGCGGGATCACAGCTCCTGCGCAGCTTGGTGAGTACAGCTCTGTGTCTTGTTTGTCTTCTTTGACTAATGATGTGTTAGGTAGTGCAGTGGGTCCGGCTGGGGCTGGGACGGCTCAGGGGCAGGCGGCGCCGCCGGGGTCACTAGGGGTTGTGGAGGTTTTGTCGGAAGTAAGGCAGTTGTTGGCGCGGCTGGAGGGGAGCGGGAGTGTCGGAAGTTGTGCGTCGGCGTGGGTGGGATCCGGGGTCCCGGGTGTGGGGGTGGCGGCGGCGAGTGCGGCGGAGGTACGGCGGGGGTCCGATCCAGTGTCGGTTTCTGTGCAGACGGAAAAAGACAAGGATCGGATTCATTTGGATGATAAGGCAAGGGGGGAGGTTTATGTGTGTTTTGAGGGGCCGCTGGGCTCGCATTTAAAGAAGGAAGTTAGGGAAAAAATTTGGAGGGATGATTATGTGGAAATCTTCTCTTTGTTGCCGTTAGAGAAATTTAATTTGGACAAGCCCAAGAAAGACGACAACAAAAAAGAGGATGAGGAGAAGCGGCGGTGGCGGTTGATCCCTCAGACGTTCACAAACTGGCTGCAAGCGTTTGCAATTTTAGCCAGTGTAATAGGGGAAAAGGCGCCGGACAACTGTTCGCACCTTTTCTGCTATTTGGATTCTATAGGGGAAGCTTATAGGGTGTATGGGGGGCAGGCCTGGTTGCGGTACGACGAACAGTTTCGTCAGCGGAAAGCCATTCGGCCATCCATAAGATGGGACCAGAAGGATATTGGGCTCTGGTTGCGGGTCATGGCACCGACTCGGTATGGGCAATCCTTTCCAGGGGCGGCCGGGGCTTCCGGCCAGGCTGGGGGGCGGTACGGCCAGCAGGCCGGCGGGGGAGCCGGAGGTCAACAGGGATCGCAGAAATCAGGACTTTGCTGGCTCTTCAATGAGGGCCAGTGCAAGTTTGGGGAGCAGTGTAAGTTTAAACACCACTGCTCACACTGTAGCGGCACCAATCACGGGGCGTCAAAGTGTTTCCGACGTAGCAGGGTCAAGGGGGGGCCTGGTAATTCAAAAGGGGGAGACTCCAGTGAAGCTTAGAGAGATGCTCCCTTACCTAAATAGGTTTCCTAGGAGGGAGGAGGCAGAGTTGCTAGCGAAGGGTTTTCAATTCGGTTTTCGCATTCCTTCGGGAGCAGGTCCGGGGCAGGGGTGTTTTAAGAATTTACAGTCGGCAAGCCAGCATCCGGAGGTGGTACGGGAGAAGTTGGAAAAAGAGGTGTCTTTGGGGCGTATGGCGGGGCCGTTTCGGTCCCCGCCTTTTCCGGATCTGGTGGTTTCACCGTTGGGGGTGGTGCCGAAGAAGGAGGCGAATAAGTTTCGGCTGATTCACCACTTATCTTACCCGCGGGGGGGGGATCGGTGAATGATGGTATAGATCCTGAGCTATGCTCGGTGGTGTATACGTCGTTTGATGAAGCGGCGGCCTGGGTGCGGCGGTGTGGACGGGGGGCTCTGATGACTAAGACGGACATTGAATCCGCATTTCGGTTGTTGCCGGTTCATCCGGACAGTGTCCGCTTGCTCGGCTGTTTTTGGGAAGGGAATTATTTTGTTGACAGATGCCTGCCCATGGGATGCTCGTTGTCCTGTTCATTGTTTGAGGCATTTAGTTCCTTTTTGGAGTGGGTGGTTAGGGATGTTTCGGGTTTGCAGTCTGTTATTCACTATTTAGACGATTTTTTCTGTGTTGGTCCAGGGGATGCGGGGGTTTGCCAGAGTTTGCTTGCAACGATCGAGTGGGTAGCTCAGCGTTTTGGAGTCCCTTTGGCGCCGGGGAAGACAGAGGGTCCGGGGACATGTATTTCTTTTCTTGGCATTGTTATTGATTCGGACAAGTGGGAGTTTCGGTTACCGGCGGATAAGGTGGTCGCTCTCAGGGAGCAGGTAGCGAGGGCACTGAGGGTCAAAAAGCTTTCCCTGAGGGAGGTGCAATCGTTGCTGGGCAGACTCAATTTTGCGTGTCGGGTGATGCCGATGGGGCGGATTTTTTCACGGCGGCTTGCGATGGCCACTGCGGGGGTGCTAGTGCCTCATCATTTTGTGCGTCTGTCGGCCGACGTCAAGGCGGATTTAGAGGTGTGGGGGCGTTTTTTGGCGGACTATAACGGGCGGTCCCTCTTCATGGAGCCTCTAGTGGGTAATTCGGAGTTGGACTTGTTTACTGATGCATCTGGGGGTCAGGGTTTTGGGGCTTATTTTGGAGGAGAGTGGTGTGCAGAGGGATGGCCGGAGGTTTGGCGGTCGGCAGGGCTGGTGAAGAATTTGGTGCTGTTGGAAATCTTTCCTATTTTGGTGGCAGTGACTCTGTGGCAGGAGCATTTTCGGAACAGGCGGGTGCGGTTTTACTGTGATAACATGGGGGTCGTGTTAGCAATTAACAATATCTCGGCCAATTCCCCTCCGGTGATTAAAGTTTTGCGGAGATTAGTGCTGGCCTGTTTGTCTATCAATGCTTGTGTGTCTGCGTCGCATGTGCCGGGGGTGTTGAACTCTATTGCTGATGCTCTCTCTCGTTTCCAGTGGGATCGCTTCAGGGAATTGGCGCCGGGGGCGATGGCCGTGGGATTGCAGTGCCCTCCCGAACTTTGGAGTGTGGTATGAGGGCAGTTGGACATTTGATCAGAGGATCGTTGGCTGAGGCGACCTGGACGGCTTATCAGCAGGCGTGGCAGCAATGGGAGTTTTGGGTGCAGTCTTTTGGTTTGATTCGGTCGGTGGAGGATCAGGTAGGCGTGTTACTCTTGTGGATTGGGCGGTGGTCGGCATGGGGTTGGTCCCAGGCGAAGGTGGGTCGGGTGGTGGCGGGCCTGGCCTTTGGGTTTAAGTTGCGGAATAGGCCGGATTTGACAAAAAACTTTTTGGTGCGGCAGGCGTTGAGGGGGTTTCGCCGGGGGCAGAGTTGTGGGGATAGAAGGAGGCCAGTGTCTTTTGCTCTCTTGGAGCGATTGGGGGCCCACCTGAGTGCGGTGTGTTCGTCTGTTTTTGAGGTTATTTTGTTTCGGCTGGCGTTTTCGTTTGCGTTTTTCGGGGCGCTCCGGATTGGGGAATTGGTGGCGGTTAGTCGGCAAGGTTCCGGGGGGATTCAGGCGCGAGATGTTCTTTTATTTGACACCAGCGTGGAATTTTGGCTCCGGAGGTCCAAGACGGATCAATCTGGCAGAGGACGGCGGGTGTTACTGGGGATGGTGGCGGAATCGGCAATGTGTCCGGTGCGGTGTTTGCGGGAGTTTCGGGGGTTGCGACCGCGGGAAGATGGGCCGTTGCTTTGTCATGAGGATGGTTCTTTCTTGTCGAATTATCAGTTTCGGGCAGTTTTCCGGAGGTGTGTGGAAGGTCTTGGCTTGGATCCCGGTTGTTATGCGCCTCATTCTTTTAGGATTGGAGCGGCAACTGAGGCGGCTGTGTGCGGGTTGAGTCCGGAGATAGTACGGAGGATAGGTCGGTGGGAATCCAGGAGATATTTGAGTTATGTGCGCCCTTAGCATGGCTTATGAGGTGGGGAGTTTTGGATTTGTTGTGTTATGGTATGGTACTGTAATGTTTTTGTTGTCTTCCTTTGCAGGGGACTTTTCCCTTTTGGTCTGGATATTGGGCCACTCCTTTGTGCACTGGGCAGCGATCCGGGCAGACATCCGATCGGAGGGTCGTCAGCTGGGCTTTGCACGAAATGTGGCGGTACTCCGGTGGTTGGGTATCCGGGGCATGCGGTGGATGCGGGTGTTGCCCGAGGTGCACAGGGCAATGCGATTGGACCGGGCGCCGGATATTCTGGTCCTGCACGTTGGGGGGAATGATGTGGGAATGGTGGCGGGCCGGGAGTTGATTAGGGATATAAAACATGATTTGCTTCGGCTGTGGGTGGCTGTACCAGGACTTCGGACGGTCTGGTCAGAGATTGTCCCGAGGCGGACATGGCGTAGGGCTCGGTCAGTTGAAAGGCTGAATAAGACCCGTATAAAAATCAATCGGGCCATTTCGGGTTTTGTAGTGAGGAATGGGGGGGTGGCGGTCCGTCATTTTGAGTTGGAGGCGGTGGATCAGGATTACTGGTTGGCAGATGGGGTTCACCTGAATGCAGTGGGGACAGATTTGTGATCTTTGGGAATTCAGGAGGGTATTGAGCGGGCCATGGCATTGCCCGGTAGAGGGGGGGTCTCGAGCGTTTGAGGGGGTCAAAACGCTCTCGTTGTGGTGGTGGGGGTGGGGTCCTCGAAGTTGGTGAAAATTGGATTGGGGGGTCCCAATGGAGGTGGAATCCCCCCCGTTAATTACTAGTTTGGGGAGTGGTCTGGTGATCATGGGGGGAACATCGGCTTGGTGGGGTCGGTTCCCGGTTTGGTGGTTTAACCCTTTCCCCTCATATTTGTTTGGTGCTCCCGAGTTTGTGGTTGCGGCTGGGAGTAATGGGGTTTGAGGGGGAAGGTAGGATTGGAGTATTGGGTGATCACCAGATTGTTTGAGCTTCGAGGACCACAACCCCCTGTTTTATAAATGTTTTTTATAAGTTATGTTAAATAAAAGGCTGCTGTGGCCATTTTATCCAACTATGTGTCTGTGGTCATTTCAATAAGGGGTTAAGTATTGGGGGGTATGGTAGCAGTTAAGGGGTCACCAGGACTCCACTATGCCAACGTCAAGTGCCCGGCTGGAACCTCCACCCCCTCCCCAGGGGGTAGGTGGAGGCCGGCATGACGTGGCTAGGGGGGATAGGGTGAAGAGGGAAAAGGGGTGGGGGTTTAGGGACCGTTAGGTTGGGAGCGGGGAAAAGCCAGGCATTGCTGCGGCTGCAGCTGAAGTAGTTGTCCCGCCCACCCTCCCCTTTTGTTTTGTTTTGTTTTATTTTGTTTTGTTTGTCTGGGTCATAGTGGCAGGGGTGGTGGGGGTGGGGTCCTCGAAGTTGGTGAAAATTGGATTGGGGGGTCCCAATGGAGGTGGAATCCCCCCCGTTAATTACTGGTTTGGGGAGTGGTCTGGTGATCATGGGGGGAACATCGGCTTGGTGGGGTCGGTTCCCGGTTTGGTGGTTTAACCCTTTCCCCTCATATTTGTTTGGTGCTCCCGAGTTTGTGGTTGCGGCTGGGAGTAATGGGGTTTGAGGGGGAAGGTAGGATTGGAGTATTGGGTGATCACCAGATTGTTTGAGCTTCGAGGACCACAACCCCCTGTTTTATAAATGTTTTTTATAAGTTATGTTAAATAAAAGGCTGCTGTGGCCATTTTATCCAACTATGTGTCTGTGGTCATTTCAATAAGGGGTTAAGTATTGGGGGGTATGGTAGCAGTTAAGGGGTCACCAGGACTCCACTATGCCAACGTCATGTAAGAATTTGTATTACGGCAAGAAAAAAGCAGCTAACAGTCTATTCAGTAGGACTATCAGCTGTGTATCCACCAGACTTCTGCACAACACAACTGATGGTCCCAACCCCATTTATAAGGCAAGAAATCCCACTTATTAAACCTGACAGGGCACACCTGTGAAGTGAAGACCATTTCCGGTGACTACCTCTTGAAGCTCATCAAGAGAATGCCAAGAGAGTGCAAAGCAGAAATCAAAGCACAAGGTGGCTACTTTGAAGAACCTAGAATATAAGACATATTTTCAGTTGTTTCACACTTTTTTAAGTATTTCATTCCACATGTGTTAATTCATAGTTTTGATGCCTTCAATGTGAATCTACAATTTTCAGAGTCATGAGAATAAAGAAAACTCTTTGAATGAGAAGGTGTGTCCATACTTTTGGTCTGTACTGTATATCCCTGTATATTACATGGAGCTGCTCAGATAATGTGTGGGTAGACGCTCCTGTATCGCTCATATATTACATACATTTACTTAGAGGCGCTGTAGAGAAATCTGGGGTGAAATTATTTGTGTTGTCAATAGTACGTGTATAAAGAAGGCCTGGAAGTGTCTGTAATGGGCCGAAAAATGGGGTTTTATGTTCAGAACAAATCTCAGCATTAATCAGACATCACCGGCTGCTATTGAAGGATTTTTTTCAATGTTCTTATCAACTTTCTAGTATTTCCATCACAGAATGCTGTTACATAAAGGAGACGCCATAGCTATCAGATCATAGGTCTCCAGCATTTGCTCCCCCTGGATATTATACAGTATGTGACAAAAGTGAGTACACCCTTCACGTTTTTGCAAATATTGTATTATATCGTTCCATGAGACCACACTGAAGATATGACACTGTCACACAGTGACTACCAGGGTTCTGCCAGGTATAAAGGAACCCCTGCGGCAACACACGGGGTACACCGGTAACACGATACAATGCTGGGCCCTGGCGGTAGGGATACACTCACCTGAGGCTGATGCCTGCACTCTCTAACGTCCTTACACAGTTCCTTCCCACATTCCCGATCACGTGCCTAGGCCCTCGCTTGCCCTGAACTCACCCTGGCTAGTGAGAAGGTTGGGAAGAGCAAGAGACTGGCTCCTTCCAAAGTGAACAGCATAAGAATGATGAGATTCTATAACTGGCATTAGATGGTAAGACACGTGCCTTTTATTGTGAAGGGGAGTGATCACAAAGAGCTGTACCTGAGATTAAGGCTCCAAAGAATACTCGGATAGGAAAGAGTCCGTGCTAACATGAAAGAGGACGGACTAGTCGGGGGATATAAAGCCCTTGGGACTAGTCCCCGCGCTCATTAGCATAAGATAAAAGATCTTTAGAAATACTTTTTGTAACTAGCCCTTTATCTATGCTGCTATACAAGGATTAGCAATATGCACCCAGAACTGCTCGTGGTTCTTGGTGCATATTACACCTGACAGGTTCGCTTTAAGGTTTTAACCACCAGTCCAGCATTTTTTTCACCTGTAGTGGTGCTTTTAATGTAAGGTCTCTGCCCCTAGTAATATACTCAACTTACAGCATCTTCACCTTATTTTGGCATCGCCCCATTTGCGCATTGCCATCTTGTGAGTGCAACCTCTGACCGGCGGGAACTCCAAAGTTTCTTCACAAGAGCTCAACATAAGTCTATGTGAGCCAGAATGAGGACAGTATAAGGATCTCATAGACCTGCAATGAAGTGTGGCTTCTGGCACGCTCCATGAAACACTGGAGCTGACAGCAGATCACCAACTGCAGAAGACTGAGCAATTGGTGATAGAAGAAGGTGAAGACGGCGGTGGGTAAGTATAAGATTATGGTCAGGAACTTACATTTAAAGCACCAGTCTAGTGCTAAAAAAACAAACAGGAGTGGTGCTTTAATAAAATGTACAGTATGGCTGAGGGCAAAGCTTTGTGATCTAAACATGGCAGCAATACACAATATCTTTGTGCAAGCAAATATAAGAAACTTTGTAATACATCTTACCAGCCAAAAATATATTTTTCCTCAATTTCCAGCCTTCTTTTCTTCTGCCCAGCAGCCTTATCATATTCTCTGAAATACAGTACTGCTAAAATCTGCCACGAGGGAAACTGAGGGATCAGGTTACATGTGCCCATAGAAGTCTATGAATAGGAGAGAAGGAGAAGATGGAGCGAGAGACAGCGGTAAGAAGGCACAGAAAAAGAGGGTGCTGTTTCTTGTTAGTAAATGTATTATTTTCTCCTAGTAAAGCAGGGGTGGGGAAGCTCCGGCCCGCGGGCCATATGCGGACTGCAATTACTTTTTCTGCGGCCCTCGGGCAGATTCCCATGGCTGTCTGTGCCCCCCCCCCAGCATTTTCCTGCATGTCTGTGCCTCTAGCTATGTACAGTACAGACCAAACGTTTGGGCACACCTTCTCAGTAAAAGTTTTCTTTATTTTCATGACTCTGAAAATTGTAGATTCACATTGAAGGCATCAAAACTATGAATTAAAACATGTGGAATGAAATACTTAAAAAAGTGTGAAACAACTGAAAATATGTCTTATATTCTGGGTTCTTCAAAGTAGCCACCTTTTGCATTGATTACTGCTTTGCACACTCTTGGCATTCTCTTGATGAGCTTCAAGAGGTACCGTATTTTTCGCTTTATAAGACGCACCGGAATATAAGACGCACCCCAAACTTAGACATAAAAAAAGGTAAAAAAAAGAAAAATGGGGTCCGTCTTATACTCCGATGTTCTCTTACCGGAGGGGGGCAGCAGTGGTGGTGAAGCGGGGTCACAGGAGGCACAGGTTGTGCTGGCAGGCGCGGCAGGTCAGTGGCAGCGGGGTCCGTGGTTGCAGGTGCCGTGGCGTCCGTGGTTGCAGGCGCGGTGGTGTCCGCGGTGGCAGGATCCGTGGGGTCCGTGGTGGCGGCAGCAGCCGTGGCATGAGAGCCGTGCAGCAGGCCGGTGCAGTGAGTGTCCGCGGTCCCGGTTCAGTGGTGGCAGCGGCGGCGGCGGCGGCTCAGTGGTGGGAGCGGCGGCAACTGCTCAGTGGTGGCAGCGGCAGGGACTGCTCAGTGGTGGCGTGTGTCCGCGGTCCCGGTTCAGTGGTGGCAGCGGCGGCGGCGGCGGCTCAGTGGTGGGAGCGGCGGCGACGGCTCAGTGGTGGAGTGTGTCCGCGGTCCCGATTCAAGTAATGGCGCCCGGAGCGACGCATGCGCAGATGGAGCTCTCATCCAAGGGCTCCATCTGCGCACGCGCTGACTCCCGGAGCAGCGCGTGCGCAGATGGAGCTCTCATCCAAGAGCTCCACCGGCGCCATCATTTGAAAGTGGGACCGCGGACAACTGGTAAGCTGCACAGCCGCCCGCCCCGCATGCACAGAGTGGCAGCCAGCAGGCTGCCCGCCCACTCTGCGTACAAGCCGCCGGGTACCTGTGCTTGCGTGCGGTGGCAGCCGGGTACCCATGGCTGTGTGCGGGCGGCAGATGGGTGACTGTGTGAGGGCGGCAGCCGGGTACCTGCACGGTCACCCGACTGCCGCTCGCACACAGCACCCGGCTGCCGCCCGCACACAGCCATGGGTACCCGTCTGCCACCGCATGCAAGCACAGGTACCTGGCTGCCGACCCCACACAGCACCCGCTGCCGCCCGCACACAGCCACGGGTACCCGGCTGCCGCTGCATGCAAGTACAGGTACCCGGCCGCTTGCATGCAGCCACAGGCACCCGCCCGATCGCTTCAGACAGGACCCCCCCCCCCCCGCTACCGCTTTATAAGACGCACCCCCCATTTTCCTCCCAAAATTTGGGGAGGAAAAGTGCGTCTTATAAAGCGAAAAATACGGTAGTCACCGGAAATGGTCTTCCAACAGTCTTGGAGGAGTTCCCAGAGATGCTTAGCACTTGTTGGCCCTTTTGCCTTCACTCTGCGGTCCAGCTCACCCCAAACCATCTCGATTGGGTTCAGGTCTGGTGACTGTGGAGCCAGGTCATCTGGCGTAGCACCCCATCACTCTCCTTCTTAATCAAATTGCCCTTACACAGCCTGGAGGTGTGTTTGGGGTCATTTTCCTGTTGAAAAATAAATGATGGTCCAACTAAATGCAAACCGGATGGAATAGCATGCCGCTGCAAGATGCTGTGGTAGCCATGCTTGTTCTGTATGCCTTCAATTTTGAATAAATCCCCAACAGTGTCACGAGCAAAGCCCCACGGCTTTGGGCAGAGGGGGGAGGTGTGTAACAGGGTTACTGGTCCTATAGTCAATGGGAGGTATGTGTCGCAGAGATGGTTATCCTCTGTAATGTAAGCCCGGGAGTAAGCTCCAGTACATGTAGTGCTGGGAGAATATTAAGAGAATATTAGGGCCGGGTTTTACGAGCAGCCGGAGAGATGGGTGGGTCTGGCTGCTCACATACCTCCACTTCTGTGTCTGGTTGTGGATATAAAAGGAGACCAGGAGTCTCATAGGGTGTCTGTGTTTGGGGATTGCTGGACTCTAACAGAGAGGAGCTCTGTGTGAAAGTGGACTGTTTATGTCGAGCGGGCACGCCCGCAGTAACACGGACTTATTGGGGTTTTTTTTTTTTGTTGTTTTATACCTTTGTGGCCGAAAAGGCTTGCTTTATGTTTCTGCTGAAGCAGGTTATGAGACTTTTAAAATAAACCTGCTGGACTTTTCTAATGAAACCGTTCCTGTCCTTACCTCAACACGCAGCCAAGTGAGTAGCCTTGTTACATTTGGTGTTGGTCTGCGGGCAACGTTCCCAGGAACAACGTGTGACGGCGGCAGGAGCAATATATGTCCTGGGTGAAGGCGGCTGTGAGTGGCAAGGCTGATTCACCCAAGATGGAGGACGTGATTAAACACCTGGTGCATGCTCAGCAGCAATAACAACAAGCCCAGCAGGAAACCAATAGGCTGTTGTTACAACAGTTGCAGCAGCAGCGAGAGGAACAGCAGCAGCAGATTAAACTTCTTGCAGAGGCGATACGTGGTCCGAGAACTGATCCAACCCAGAGACCAGGTGAGGACTCATGCATCTGTGGCGCCCCTGACCTGGTCAGGCACCACAGAGTATTGCACCCATGCGGGGACAATGCCTCCAGGTAATCTCCAAAGGCCAGGATGAGTTTCACACACAAACACATAGTGACCAGGTCTCCCACACCACAAGAAGGGACCCTTGGGTAACCAGTAGGGGTTAACTTTCAATTCCCAGCAAGGGGTGTGTTCAGGGGCTGGTTGCTAGGAAGCAGGGCAGAGAGAGAGAGGAAGAGGAGAGTCTGGAGGAAGAAGTTGAAGTGTGAGGAAGCAGGGCAGAGGAGCTCTAGAGTGTGAGACAGGTCCTGAGGAGTGCAGTAGCTGAAAGCGGGGGAGAAAGGAGTACCGTGGGTCGGCCTGAAAATCATCCAGAGAGAGGGGTGGCTGAGTACGGAGATCCTGGTATCCGAGCACACAAGGGGAAACAGATCCCCAGTACAGCCAGCAAATCATCCAGAGCTGCTTAACCTACAGGTGGGGGGTACTTTATGCCCTCACCACTACTACACAGAGCTCGAGCCAAGCAGCAATCACCAGGCCCATAAGGGGACAGGGCCAGAAGCCATCCCACCAAGGCCACGCTGCCGGCAGACGGGCCAGAGAGAGGGGAGCAGGGTAGTAACAGCTTCCCTGGAGGAGTCCTACCACGCTTCAAGCAAGGGATCCTCCCAAACAAAAAGAGTGCAAGGAGGGCGAGCGGACAGCTACCCTCAGAACGGCCTCCTGGAATTCCTGGTTCCACCTGGTTATCACAGTGTCGCCCGGGCATCTCACCGTGACCTCTAAACAGTGAGTAAACACGTTAAAAGACTTCTTGGACTGTGTTTGAGTCATTCTGCGACCTGTGGTCCCACACACCTACACAGGGCCCTGGGGCTTGCCTCACTCTCAGGAGGCTATTACAACTGACTGCACCCACCATCAGCCCCAGGCATCCCTTAATCTGCAGTGGCGGTCCCCACTGACCGCAATTCTGAGAGTGGCGTCACGACGTATCCGAAAACGAAGGTTCCCTACCTGTGACCAGACCGTCCCATCCCGTGGAGTCCCTAAGGGTAATACACTGCTGCACCGCACCTGTAGGGCTCCACACATCCGGAAGGCGGTAAGGAATGCGATGCAGAAAATGACCCTTGGGGATGACATAGAGCCCTTTTTAATGGTGTTCGAGAGAATTGCCGAGCGTGAGAAACTTCCGCAAGTACTGTGGGCGGTGGTGCTGGCGCCATACTTAACAGGGGAGCCGCAGAAGGCATACTATGACTTGGCCCAACAAGATGCGCAAGAATATGTAAAATTAAAAACCGAAATCTTGGCTCGCCCTGGGGTGACAATGACTGTCGGGGCCCTACGGGTCCATCACTGGGCGTATCACCGTGACAAACCGCCCCGCTCCCAGATGTTTGACTTAGTACACTTGGTCCAGAAATGGTTGATGCCAGAGACTTCTACCCCAGCACAGATGGTGGAGCGAGTGGTAATGGATCGGTTCGTGCACTCCCTTCCGAGGCCGATACAGACATGGGTTGCCCAGGGTGATCCCCAGAATGCTGACGACCTGGTCGGTTTGGCCGAGCGATACCAGGTGGTAGAGGGGTCGTTGGGGAAGCCACAGAACTCACCCTCTACATACTGGGGTTCCCAACAGGGGGTGGATACCCAAAAAGGGGCGGGACGTTCAAGGGCAAAGGGGTCGCCGGAGCTAGTACCGAAGGTTTCAACTAGGGACATAATTTGCTTTAGATGCCATGGCCCAGGTCATATTGCTGCCCGTTGTCCCCTGATCACCGAACAGATGGAATGTAACTTAGGTCGGCGGTGCTCCTATTACGCATATCCGGCCTGCAGTGTGGACTGTCCCTCCAGTGAGGGGCCACAAGCATGTCCCATAAAGGTAGATAGGGTGCGAATGACTGGTCTATTAGACTCGGGGAGTTTGGTGACCCTGATAAGGGCCACACCCCCGCTGAACTTGATCCCAGGAAAGAGGATTGGAGTCCGCTGTATCCACGGGGATGCGAAAGACTATCCTGTGGCCAGAGTGATTATTGAGACGATGCAAGGTTCTGATTCCCACGAAGTGGGCGTGGTCCCAGACTTGTTGCACCCCATTATCCTTGGTCGAGACTTTTCCTTATTTTGGGACTTGTGGGGGAAGGGGGACGTGACTGGAGGCTCGGAGCAAAGCCAGATCGCTCCAAACAAAGCCCCACCACAGCCGGTGTCTGACTGTTTCCCTTTGTGTGTGCTTGTGGGTGATGAGGAGGAGACAACGTCTCCTGAACCAGATGTTCCTGAGTTAGGGGTGAGAATAGAAAACTTTGGGTCTGCCCAGCATAGGGACCTAGCTCTGAGGGAAGCATTCAATAGTGTAACAGTCATAAATGGCATAGCTCAGGAGCCCGGAGCTGACAGTAGATATCCATATTTCATGATGGGCGGGGATTTGTTGTACCGGGTCACAAAGATAGGAGAGGAAACAAATTGAGCAGCTGCTAGTCCCAGGTCCCTATAGGTGGAAAGTGTTGGACTTAGCCCATTCACATATCTTGGGTGGCCACCTGGGCGTAGATAAAACGCAAGAAAGGATTACTAGAAGGTTTTTCTGGCCCGGATGTTACCGTGAGATCAGGGAGTATTGCAGGTCCTGTCCCACCTGCCAGCTAACCACTCCAACTTCTCATTTCCGCAGTCCCCTAGTGCCGTTACCCATCATAGAAGTTCCGTTTGAGAGAATTGCCATGGACTTGGTAGGTCCTCTTGTCAAGTCTGCTCGTGGGCACCAATATATATTGGTGGTCCTCGATTATGCAACACGCTACCCGGAAGCAGTGCCCCTGAGAAACTCGTCGCCCAAAAGTATAGCCCGTGAGTTGGTTCACATCTTTGCCCGGACAGGGCTACCAAAGGAGGTCCTGACTGACCAAGGGACCCCCTTCATGAGCAAGGTGATGCGGGAGTTGTGTAAAATCCTCCAGATTAATCAATTGAAGACGTCGGTTTACCATCCGCAGACGGATGGTCTAGTGGAAAGGTTTAACAAGACATTAAAGAATATGCTCAAAAAGGTAATTGAGAAGGATGGCCGCGACTGGGACTGCCTGCTACCGTATTTACTATTTTCTATCCGGGAGGTTCCATAGGCCTCTACTGGCTTCTCTCCATTTGAACTCCTGTATGGCTGACACCCCCGGGGACTCTTAGATGTAGCCAAGGAGACCTGGGAAGCCGAAGTGACCCCCTACCGAAGCGTCATTGAACACGTCGCCCAGATGCAGGAGAGGATGGCTAAGGTAATGCCCATCGTAAAAGAGCACCTCCTCCAGGCACAAGAAGCTCAAGCAAGGATCTACAATCGGTCTGCCAGAGTGAGACAATTCAGCCCCGGAGACAGGGTACTCGTGCTGATTCCGACAGTGGAGAGTAAGTTTCTGGCCAAATGGCAAAGCGCATATGAAATAGTAGAAAAACTGGGAGAAGTGAACTACAAAGTACATCAACCCGGGAAGCGGAAACCCTATCAAATCTACCACATCAACCTTATCAAGCCATGGCAAGACAGGGAATCCCGGGAAACCTCATGTTTGGTGGCCAAGCCAGAAGATAACATTGAAAATGTAATCGTGGCAGAGTCGCTGTCGAAAGCCCAAAAACAGCAATGTCGAGAGTTACTTCAGAACAGAGACCTGTTCTCGGACCTACCTGGATGTACCCAGGTAATAGAACATGAGGTTCTGACGGAACCCCACGTGCGGGTGAACATAAAACCCTATCGAATTCCTGAGGCTCGGCGAGAGGCGATCTCCAAAGAGGTGAAACGAATGCTGAAAATAGGAGTCATCGAGGAGTCCAAGAGTGGTTGGTCCAGTCCAATTGTCCTTGTGCCGAAGCCAGATGGGGAATGGAGATTTTGTAACGATTATCGGAAGCTGAACGAAGTCTCAAAGTTTGATGCATATCCAATGCCTCGTGTCGACGAGCTGATTGCGAGGTTGGGCCCGGCACGGTATATAACCACCCTGGATCTGACAAAAGGATATTGGCAAATTCCCATGTCACAAAATGCCAAAGAGAAGACAGCCTTCTCTACGTCTGACGGATGCTTCCAATACACCCGGATGCCGTTTGGACTGCAGGGAGCCCCGGCCACCTTTCAGAGGGCCATGGACCAGATCTTGGCACCCCATAAGGATTACGCAGCGGCATATTTGGACGACATTGTGATCTTTAGCCCTGATTGGGGAAGCCATGTGGGAAAGGTACAGGCGGTGTTTGATGCACTGAGGAAGGCGGGGTTTTCTATAAATACGAAAAAGTGTGCCATGGGAAAAGAAGAGGCCAAGTATCTAGGCTATGTGGTAGGTAGAGGTGTAATTAAACCCCAAATCAACAAAGTGGATGCAATCCAGAACTGGCCAAGACCGCTTTCGAAAAAGCAGGTCAGGGCCTTTCTAGGAATCGTAGGGTACTATAGAAGATTTATTCCCAACTTTGCCGTGGTAGCTGCACCTCTGACTGACCTCCTTAAGGGGACGAAATCAGCTATGGCCATGTGGACCTCAGAGGCGGAAACGGCATTCCAGGAATTGAAAGTAGTTTTGTGTAAACAACCGGTCCTAGTGGCACCCGACTTCAAGAGGGAGTTCGTGGTCCAGACGGATGCCTCAGAAGTTGGATTGGGAGTGGTCCTGTCTCAGGAATTACATGGAGAAGAACATCCCATTCTTTACCTGAGTAGAAAACTGTCGCCTTGTGAGAAGAATTATTCTATCGTAGAAAAAGAATGTTTAGCCATAAAGTGGGCGGTGGACACCTTACGATACTACCTGCTAGGTAGGCAGTTTCGGCTGATCTCGGATCATGCCCCGCTCAGGTGGATGAGGGAGAAAAAGGGTAGGAATGCCAGAGTTACTCGTTGGTTTCTAGCCCTGCAGGATTATAGCTTCCATGTTGAACATAGAGCTGGGCGGCTGCATGGTAATGCTGATGCCCTATCGAGACTCCCTTGTCTAGTGGTAGAAGGTGCCAAGCCCCACGGCTTTGGGCAGAGGGGGGAGGTGTGTAACAGGGTTACTGGTCCTATAGTCGATGGGAGGTATGTGTCGCAGAGATGGTTATCCTCTGTCATGTAAGCCCGGGAGTAAGCTCCAGTACATGTAGTGCTGGGAGAATAATAAGAGAATATTAGGGACGGGTTTTACGAGCAGCCGGAGAGATGGGTGGGTCTGGCTGCTCACATACCTCCACTTCTGGGTCTGGTTGTGGATATAAAAGGAGACCAGGAGTCTCATAGGGTGTCTGTGTTTGGGGATTGCTGGACTCTAACAGAGAGGAGCTCTGTGTGAAAGTGGACTGTTTATGCCGAGCGGGCACGCCCGCAGTGACACGGACTTATTGGGGTTTTTTTTTTTGTTGTTTTATACCTTTGTGGCCGAAAAGGCTTGCTTTATGTTTCTGCTGAAGCAGGTTATGAGACTTTTAAAATATACCTGCTGGACTTTTCTAATGAAACCGTTCCTGACCTTACCTCAACACGCAGCCAAGTGAGTAGCCTTGTTACAATATATATATATATATATATATATATATATATATATATATATATATATATATATATATATGTGTATATATGTATGTATGTATGTATGTATGTATGTATGTGTATATATATATATATATATATATATATATATATATATATATATATATATATATATATATATATATTGGACCCTCGGTTTACGAGTAACTTGGTGTGCAAGTATTTTGCTATACGAGCAAAGCTTGCTGTAAATTTGTAACTTGGTTTACAAGCAAGCTTTCCTATATGAGCAAATACTCACCACACACACTTCTGGTTCCGTACTGTCACCGTGTTCTGACCTGTTCTTGCAGTCCGCACAAACACACACGAGATCGTTGCTGCGTCACCGTTTCTGTGACGCAGCAGCTATCTTATGTGTGATGCCTACCAGCGATCAGGCCCCTGCTGTGAGATCGCTAGTCGTTGCTGAATAGTTGAGACCATTTTCTTCAAAGGCAATGTCCTGCTGGGTAGGACGCATCGCTCTGTTTGACGCCTACCAAGGACCTCCTAACACAGTCCCAACGCCCGCTGAGAT
Source organism: Anomaloglossus baeobatrachus (assembly GCF_048569485.1). Taxonomy (NCBI): domain Eukaryota; kingdom Metazoa; phylum Chordata; class Amphibia; order Anura; family Aromobatidae; genus Anomaloglossus; species Anomaloglossus baeobatrachus. The sequence continues at coordinate 62,275,857 of NC_134357.1, read as the reverse complement.
CGTTATACAGGTCGCTGATCATTACTGCGTCGTTGGTAAGATCTGACTGTGTGACATCTCACCAGCGCCCTCCCAGCGACTTACCAGCGATCCTTATCAGGTCGCATCGTTTTTGGGATCGCTGGTAAGTCGTTAAATGTGACGGGGGCTTTAGAATAGGGAACACAGAAAGTACAGAAGAGGGTTGCCAAGGATTCAGAGATAGGTGGGAGGAGTAAGCAGAGGGTTACAGCATGTGTGCAGAAATAATCTGACCCCAAAGATAAAAGTCTAAGGGGGTCAGATCGGGAGACCTTGGTGGCCATTCAACTGGCCCACGATGACCAATCCACTTTCCAGGACATAATGTGACATTGCACCATCACAGATACGAGCCTTCCTACATGAACAGTGTCCTGGAAAGTGGATTGGTCGTCGTGGGCCAGTTGAATGGCCACCAAGGTCTCCCGATCTGACCCCCTTAGACTTTTATCTTTGGGGTCATCTTAAGGCACTTGTTTATGCTGTGAAGATACAAGATGTGCAGTATCTGAAACAATTGATACTGGAAGCCTGTGCTAGCATTTCTTCTGCGGTGTTGCTATCAGTGTGTCAAGAGTGGGAGAAGAGGGTTGCATTGACAATCCAACACAATGGGCAGCACTTTGAACACATTTTATAAGTGGTCATAAAATTGTAAATAACTAATGAACGAATAAAGTTACGTTAAAACCAAGCACACCATTGTTTTTCTTGTGAAATTCTCAATACGTTTCATATGTTACATGACCCTCTTCCCATTGGAAAAAACAAAGTTGGATCCAAAATTGCCGACTTCAAAATGGCTGCCAAGGTCACCACCCACCTTGAAAAGTTTTCCCCCTCCCATATACTAATGAGCCACAAACAGGAAATTGATATCACCAACGATTCCCATTTTATATATATATACATTTATTATCTTTGTTTTTCGCATCGCATGCAAATTAGGGCCTTGACTAGACAAATGGGTGTTGTTTCCCCAGACTAGTTGGCCCTCTTTCCATGTTATCATGACCCCATGAGCGTGATGACCTGATTTCCGTAAGCCAACGTTACCACAGCTCCGGGAAATCTTGTGCATGCGTGCTGCTCATTTCAGCAGTGTCAACACGCCTCTCTGGGGCTGGGATGCGTACACCCAGCTTGAGAGGCACACAAGGAGAGAGGACCAAGTAGTCAGGGGAACTGACACCCCTGTGACTAGTCAGGGCCCTAATTTGCATACGAAAAACGGAGATGATGCTTTTATCCTGCATTGATTTTAGAGAATGATCTTACAGGGCTGGTTAGGAAGGGAATTTTGACATAAAAATGTGGATGCTGCTGGCTTGGATGGCATAAGGGACAGATTCCCGAGATATACGTCACCATGAACCAAATCCATTTTAAAGCCATTTTTAAGCCATTTCGCGCATTTTCGTGGGCGGCATGGTGGCTCAGTGGTTAGCACTGCAGTCTTGCAGCGCTGGGGTCCTGAGTTCAAATCCCACCGAGGACACCATCTGCAAGGAGTTTGTATGTTCTCCCCATGTTTGCGTGGGTTTCCTCCGGGTTCTCCGGTTTCCTCCCACACTCCAAAGACATACTGATAGGGACTCTAGATTGTGAGCCCCAGTGGGGACAGTGTTCCTGATGTATGTAAAGCGCTGCGGAATATGTTAGCGCTATATAAAAATAATGATTTGATTTGATTTTGATTCCCTTTATTAAAGGGTTTTGTAGTAATGGATAAACCTTTAAAAAATTACTAGAGTAAAGTAAGTTTTCCTTTTGTTGCACATTTCTGAAGGTCTGCTGGCATACAATATATAGATGACACAGTAGATGAGGCTATATTTAGAGTATAAAGTAAAATTATTGACAAATGTACGTGAATATAAAAGCAATTGAGCCTTGCAATGTATATCATTAGAAAATAGCAGTGATTACATATAGTGATGAGCGAGTACTAAAATGCTCGGGTGCTCGAGGCTCGGGCCGAGCATCTCAAAATACTCGTGTACTCGGCCCGAGCACCGAGCCCAATGTTATCCTATGTGAGACCCGAGTATTTTTGTGAAATGACCCCCGGCAGCATGTAGAAACCATAAAACTGTAAATTAAAAAAAAAAACGTGCGTGTGTGTGTAAGCGTGCATATATATATACACGCGGAGTGGAGTGCGGGAGGGGCCGTAGCCGAGCGGGGAAGTGTCGGGCTAAAGGCACGGTCACGCTGTGCGGGCCGGCCAATCACTGCAATTCCACAACAGGGCTGTGGCAGTGCAGTGGTCTGCCAGCCAATCCCTGCATAAGGGATGGCTGTAAAAAGAGCGCCAACATGAAGACCACGAGTACAGCACGAGTAACGCGAGATTACTCGGTCCCCGCCGAGTAGCCCGAGTACAGTGATACTCGTGCGAGTACCGAGTAGTAACAAGCATACTCGCTCATCACTAATTACATATAATGTTTAGTTGCTTGGGTCTTTTTTGCTTATTGCCCAGAAAAAGTAATAAAAATCAGGGACTACATTAACCACCATATCTGAGACACAAATTTAAATCCACAGATGCGGAGTCCAGAACATAGACTATGGCTGGATAATGATATTAAACCTACAAAGCGGTGATATAGCTACCACCAAGTATCCAGTCGTGGGCTAAAGCTCACCTTCCGTAAATCATTGTCACCAATGTCTCTGAAGAGGTAACAACAGTTTCTGCATGCACACTGCAAAAAGTGTAAGGAGAGCTAGATTATGTATACAGGGCAACTGTCACATGGAGTTTTGCACTAATCTTGCCAACTGTCATGGCGGTGTGGCGCCCCAGGACCTGGTCGCCACAACAGCATTGCCCTTCCAAAGGGTTAATGCTGAGCCTGGAGTTAATGGGGAGGTCCATTGGCCAGCAAGTTTAACATCCACCGCAGTTCTCCCTCCGGCCAGCAGGGGGAGCTCTGAACCTGGAATTCCAGGGAGCCTTCCTCTAGTCTGACCTGAGGGAGGAAGTAGAGTCAGTCTGTAGAGAGAGGTGACAGTGAGCAGACGCAGAGTGTGCTGTCCTGTGGATCTGGGGCCTAGAGCTAGAGTAGCTTGGCCCAGGGAAGCAGGAGTAGCAGAGAGGCATCGAAGAGACTCGGACATCGGAGTCTGTGGCCACCAGGGCTTAAAATACTCCCTGGTAGCCAAATCCGAAGGGCAGGAGAGCTGCAAGCACCTGGCCCATAAACAGCCCGAAGGTACAGCTGCAGCATCAGGGCCCGGTGTGGACTCCAGCAGAGAAGCACCAGAGAGGGCCTGCGCAGCCTACTACAGAGGGAAAGGGACGTACCATTAGTCCCAGCAGCAAAGAGGGCCATTGCTGGATTCAGAGAAGCATGGTCCTATCATAACAAAGAAAAGCACAGGAGTAGGCCTCATACTCAGCTGGCCAGAAAGATCACCCCAAGTACTTCCAGGCCGACCGGATCCCCATCACCACCTGTAACGGTCTCCCAGGACTGGACTGTTCCCAAAGTAAAAGAGGAAAAGGTAAAGAGACTGTTGTTTGTGCCTGGTTCTTTCATTGCCTGTCGGCCCTGCATCGTGTTAGCCACACAACACCATAGACTTTCACGAGCACTAACAGTGTCCCCGGGGCTCCGCTCCACCTGTGGGGAGCAGTACCACCATTGCTGCCATAACATCACCCCGGAGGCCTCACACAGCAGCGGCGGCTTAATAGCCACAGACCACAGGTGGCGTCACGAACACAAACTTTAATTCAAGCCACATATTTTACTGACACCCACCAGGGCCACGGAGCCGGGCCCAGCCACCACTGACGATCCCCGGACTAGTACGGCCCGGCACCGGGTGTCCCATAGCCCTGGGGTGGGCGAGTCAGCGGCATCAGGCTCTGTTCACATTGCAGAGTCTGACACTCCGTCCAATAGTTTCCCTGGTGTTTTTGATCAACACAGGCAGACCCGAGCGGCGACCTGCTGTGTGCTCATTCATAAACAGGCTAGTACATGATAGCTTAAAAGAGTATTGAAAAATGGGTCTGCTTTTTTTCAGAAACAATTTCACTCTTGGGCTGCTTGGTATTTATCACGATGACTATGGGATAGCATGGAACTGGGGCTCCTAAGCTGACTCAAGCTAGGAGGCGATATGCTATACCTAACCTCAGGGATACTCCTGACGGTGGAGATGCCTAAAGGCCACTTTACACATAACGACATCGCTAACGAGATGTCGTTGGGGTCACAGAATTCGTGACGCACATCCGGCCTCGTTAGCGGCGTTGTTGCGTGTGAAACGCAGGAACGACCGTTAACGATCAAAAATACTCACCATATCGTTGATCGTTGACACATCGTTCTAATCCCAATTATCGTTGCTGCTGCAGATACGATGATGTTCCTCGTTCCTGCGGCAGAATACATCGCTATGTGTGACACCACAGGAACGAGGAACATCAGCGTACCTGCGGCCGCCGCCAATGAGAAAGGAAGGAGGTGGGTGGGATGTTACGCCTGCTCATCTCCGCCCCTCCGCTTCTATTGGGCAGCCGCTTAGTGACACCGCTGTGACGCCGCACAGACTGCCCCCTTAAAAAGGAGGCGGTTTGCCGGCAACAGCGACGTCGCTAGGCAGGTAAGTTCGTGTGACGGGTGTTAGCGATGTTGTGCGACACAGGCAGCGATTTGCCCGTGACGCACAACCGACGGGGGCGGGTATGCTCGCTAGCGATATCGATAGCGATATTGCTGCGTGTAAAGTGCCCTTAAGTCTCCTTCCTGGCTCTGCTCTTAACCAGTCCTTATCCAATTCCCCCTCCCCCAGGGAGGGACAGAACAGGAGTTTGTTGAAAACCACAGATAAAGACAAACAACGGAAAACCAAAAGTCTGTTAGACAGCGCACACACATAAAGACAATAAGAGATTTAGAAGAAAAAACAAAAGCAGGAAGGATGTACAAAACAACAGGGGTAAGCATCCACAACAAGAAAATACCACAACTTTCACCAGAGTCTGGGACACCACACCACATAGACCAACATAGAATAAATTATAGCTGGCATGGATAGAAGGATTCCATCTGCATAAATAAGAAGGGAGAAGATGTGATAGGTCTTCTCACAACATGTGATCAAAAGAGCAAGCAGACTAGCAGAAATTAACTCTTTCTAACTTGCCTATGATTCAGCGCACCGCAGGACCCTGTTCAGCAATCTGAACAGACCACATTGCCGCCATGATACTTAGCTAACTTTATGCAAAATGCCATTTGATATTATTACAGCTGATTCTCATGGAGCAAACCACAGAAGTAAAGGCAAAAGGTATGTAAGACTAGTTAAACTATTTTTGTAGCGAGTCTGTCAATGCATTTTAAATTAGATATGTAATGATATGTGGGATTTAGCCCCTATAACAGCCATACTAGCACAGTACCTGTTACTGGTACAGTGCCTGAAAAAATAACCTTTTATTCATATGCAACTGAGGGGGCCTAGGGTTCAGTGCACTGGTACACTATGTCATTTGCATATTGGAGCTTTCCCCCACTTCTGATTAACAGTGCTCGATTCCCAGAGTGGGCACTGTTTGAATCCGGTTTCTATGTGTGCGTATGCACACTAACACTGCCTGTGCCCAGCCACATGAGCTCACACATCCAGGGCCGTATTTACCATTAGGCACCCGTGGTCCGGTGCCTGGGGCGGCAGGTTGCGGGGGGCGGCACCTTTTTATTTTTTTTTTACAGATCCTCTCCCCCTCCGTTAGACAGTCGATTAAATCCGCTGTGAAGAGGGGGCAGCATGCATGGGACACTGTGAAGAGGGGGCAGCATTCATGGGACACTGTGAAGAGGGGGCAGCATGCATGGGACACTGTGAAGAGGGGGCAGCATGCATGGGAAACTGTGAAGAGGGGGCAGCATGCATAAGACACTGAGGAGGGGGCAGCATGCATGGAACACTGTGATGAGGGGGCAGCATGCATGGGACACTGTGAGGAGGGGGCAGCATGCATGGGACACTGTGTGGAGGGGACAGCATGCATGGGACACTGTGAGGATGGGGCAGCATGCATGGGACACTGTGAGGAGGAGGCAGCATGCATGGGACACTGTGAAGAGGGGGCAGCATGCATGGGACACTGTGAAGAGGGGGCAGCATGCATGGGACACTGTGAAGAGGGGGCAGCATGCATGGGACACTGTGAAGAGGGGACAGCATGCATGGGACACTGTGAGGAGGGGGCAGCATGCATGGGACACTGTGAGGAGGGGGCAACATGCATGGGATAATGTGAGGAGGGGGCAGCATGCATGGGACATTGTGAGGAGGGGGCAGCATGCATGGGACACTGTGAGGAGGGGGCAGCATGCATGGGACATTGTGAGGAGGGGGCAGCATGCATGGGACACTGTGAGGAGGGGGCAGCATGCATGGGACACTGTGAGGAGGGGGCAGCATTCAGGGGACACTGTGAGCAGGGGCCAGCATGCATGGGACATTGTGAGGAGGGGGCAGCATGCATGGGACATTGTGAGGAGGGGGCAGCATGCATGGGACATTGTGAGGAGGGGGCAGCATGCATGGGACATTGTGAGGAGGGGGCAGCATGTATGGGACATTGTGAGGAGGGGGCAGCATACATGGGACATTGTGAGGAGGGGGCAGCATGCATGGGACATTGTGAGGAAGGGGCAGCATGCTGCATGGGACATTGTAAGGAAGGGGCAGCATGCATGGGACATTGTGAGGAAGGGGCAGCATGCATGGGACATTGTGAGGAAGGGGCAGCATGCATGGGACATTGTGAGAAGGGGGCAGCATGCATGGGACATTGTGAGGAGGGGGCAGCATGCATGGGACATTGTGAGGAGGGGGCAGCATGCATGGCACATTGTGAGGAGGGGGCAGCATGCATGGGACATTGTGAGGAGGGGGCAGCAGGCATGTGACATTGTGAGGAGGGGGCAGTAGGCATGGGACATTGTCCTCACATCATGCTGCTCCCTCCTCACAATGTACAGATCATATTTCATAATCGAGGAAGGTGTGGTGGGTATAATTTATAAGAGAGGGCAGTGTGTAGTTTATTAGGGGCAGTGTGACAGTCCCAGTATATAAGTGGGGACGGTGGGAATATTTTATACTCATGCTATGTTTTGATGTGCCTGTGGTGATCCCCATGGGGGGGGTTAGTGCCCTTCGTTTCTCATTGATACTTTTTAAATTACAGAGTAGATCTGCCTTAAACAGATGTCGTGTATGAAAACTCAGTTTTACGTTGTCACTAAGGGGCGCGACCACTTAAAGTGCCTAGGGCAGCACGAAGGCAAAATACAGCCCTGCACACATCGTTAGCCTTCTTGCCTCTTTTCTGCGGATGCCACTTCCAAGTGTAAGTCTAGTGAGTAGCTTCAAAAAAGATATGCAGAGCAAATACACAACTCCTGATTTTACTCCATCACCAAATAGGTGATAATCTCTACTGTCACCAATGATTGGTAGCAGTGGGACAGCACTCAGACACTGCTTGTGTGACGCCCCTGGACTATCAGGTCGTCACAGGGTACTGCACAAGCTGTCCTTCCGTGCAGTATTCCAAGTCCCTCATGGTTCTAGGTCCCTATCGTACGGAGTCGTCTCCAATAGCAAATCAAATCCTAGATACACACTGCACGATGCCCACCAGGCACACCAGTGGACGCCTTGAGTGGAATAGAGGGAGGGGAGATGAATAGTATAGTCAGTGAAGTCAGAGTAGTCAGTGAGTGAGTGAGAGGAGGTAGGGAGTGGTGGCTCCCAAGAGAAGTTGTCTAGGTTGCAGACGGTGGTCTGGACCTAGAGGAGTTGAACCCCTGGTCGAAGGCGATAGCGGCTAGGTTCCTAGACCTCTTAAGGAGGATGGTCAGCAGCATGGCACTGTCACCGGTCTGGGACCGAAGACACAGCGGGTTACACAGACCCTAGGTCGGGGAGAAGCTTCAGGCAACCCGGCAATTAAAACAACCTTTTCTTATCACCACTACTCCCCTATTTATGTGGACACATATGTCTCTATGTTTGCACAATAGGCCATATTAATAGTTTCTTTGAGCTGTATATGCATACCTCCTTAACATCCATTTACACAGCATACCACAGCTCTCATTACTGCATATACTAATGTTAAAGTTGTCAACTATACATATGGTTTTGCTTTTAACACCCTCATTGGCTGGTTATATATGTGTTCATCGTTACTCCCTCTTTTAATAAACAGATTCCTGATGGTTTATTACTGTATATTTACCATTGACATTACTGTGAATAACTATGTTCACTTGATATAGATTTGTATACCTGAATTTTTTTTCCTTTATAAACCATCAGGTCTAGTATCCTTATACCTGTACATTGATACCTGTCCCTACCTGTTCAATATTTACACATGTGATGCCCCTGTTTTTAGCTCTCTGCCAGTTGGCATTCATTTTAATAATAAAATTTGTTATACTTTTTTGACCAAATCGGTTCTCCTTAGAATTTTTTGTTCTATATTTCGGTGCCTAAACCCGGCAATTAACCTGAGGAGAACGGAGCCTTTATGATCTGTTCCCACCCGCTCCAGGATCGGGGCACTAGCGCAATGAGGGGGATAGAGCCTTCCAAACAAACGGTCCAAAAAAATCCCAAGCACACTTAGCTACAGTGGGGAGCGGGGCCCGGCAAGCTTCAGCGTACTGGGCCACTGCGTTGAAGTTAAACTTAGTGCCAAGAGGCAGGTCACGGCTCACCAGGCAACACTGTAGGGGATGGGACCCGGACGAGCTCCCCTCAAGCGGCAGTGATACCCCGAGATTTGGTTTACCCGATTGTCAGCATCTGCTTATTGACTGAATGAGTACCTGAATAATGATCCCTGTACCCTACGGCATCCCACTGAGTCCTGGGGCCTTCCCCTACCCATGGAGGGTCATGACAACTTGCTGCCTCACTCCATCATCCCGGGTACTCCCATCGTCAGCAGCGGTATCCCTTCATTACCGTACACCATGGGTGGCGTCACGAACTATACCTCCCCTGTAAATAACTTCCCCCCCCCCCTCCTCCCCTTTTACATTTAGAAGTGGCCCCACTCCATCACCCTGGGTACTCCCATCGTCAGCGACGGTATCCCATCATTACCGTACACCACGGGTGGCGTCACGAACTATACCTCGCCTGTAAATAACTCACCCCCCCTCCTCCCCTTTTACATTTAGAAGTGGCCCCAAACCCCCGGGTCCGGAGACCCTCGAGCCACAAGTCATCACACAGATCCGATTGGTTCGATCCGCTGCAGGGGCGGCAATTATGCTCTGGGAAGCCCTGTCCATCAGAAGGCAAAAAATATGCAAATAAGGACACATTAAAGTGCACTGAATGCTTGGCCAGGCCATGGGTGTAACAAAGAGCCTTCATTTGCATCAGAATTTATAGATATTTTCTCAGGTCAAGGGGTTAAGTCCCCAACAACAATGTTTAGCTAATCTGAAATGCAATTTGGAGATGTAAATATTCACTGATTTTGATCAATGTGCTGGATCCGGACTTCATCCGTTTTTATCAAAGTGTCCATTTTTTACCATCCATGTGTAATTGTATCCTTCATAAAAAGCTGTAAAGTCCAAAAGTGTCTAAAACCTTCAATTGTACCTTGACAACAATAAAACTTTGTGCCAGTTCACACTACATTTTCATTTAAGGAAAGAGAAGAGTTCAGTAATAAAACATCATCAACACAGAGGTAAATCTTTTGGGAACCTCAACTGTGTATTTTACTCCGCGTTGGCAGTTCACAAGTAGATGAGCAACATGTACGGATCCTTCTGGTCTTTACACAATTTGTTTCTGATTTAAGAATAACCCAAGGTGTTGCGTTAACCATTTGAGGTCTTGGAGAAGGTTCAATCTGTTCCTTAAAAAAATAAATTGTAATCTTGCAATTTTCACACCAGCTTTTGGCACCTAATCTGAAAGAAGCATAGCGTAGAGGCAGAGATCCTGATTCCAGCAATGTGTCACTTACTAGGCTGCCTAATGTGGTTCTGATAAAATCACTGTTTAATCAGCAGGAGATTATTATTACAGGGGGTGGAGCCTTACAAGTGGGGACAGATTCATTCAGTCAGTGGTGGAGTGTGGAGAAAGAAGGAAAGGAGTGGTGGAGGAGCGAAGACCTGAGGCCTGGAGCTGGTACCGCTCGGCCCAGGCACAGACAGAAGGGGTCCTAGAGACCATGGGAGTTAACCTTCCATGGCCTTGTTCCACATATAATCTACAGGTGGAAGGACTTGGTTGCAACACCGGGCCTGGTCCCTAGGCTAGAGGAGAAGAACCTACGTACTCCACAGCAAAACCAGCGGCTGAGGTGACTTCAAGCACCGAAGCTGTGATGTTTCCTATGTTGCCACATGATATGTGTGAAGGGGGCAGGCTGCTCGTTTTAGTAGCTAACCAAGATCTAGGACCGGAGTGTGTAGCTGAACATTTCAGACTTGACGTAAATGGTTTGACCTATTTAAGCACCCAAAAATGGGGCTCCATCAATCCCAAGATTGGAGCTCTGGGATGCCAAAAATGGAGCTTTACAGTCCTGAGAGAGGCTCATTCAATTCATTGTCTATGTGGCTGCCAAATACAGTGTTCAACTGTTCCCATCAGTTCCATAGACAAGGAATGGAGCAAAGGCGTAGATGTGCATCTACACTCAATTCACAATGGAGCTACAAAGCCTTGTTCTCAGGATTGCCAGAGCTTCAACCATTTAGCAACTTATTACTTATAGACTGCTGAGACCCCAAAAAACCCACAACCAATCGTCCCATGTAATGAAGAATCAGACTCAGGTATATAAAATCAGAACTCTTTATTATGGAGATTTAATAATCAAATCTCATCTTTTAGTGGATGGTGGTCGGTCACAGCCCAGAATATATAACAAACCATTGAAATAAATCACAGTAAACCAGTACAAAGCGTTGTGCCGCAGCCGGACTCCCGGCGGGGGTAACTTTTGTACCAAAAAACCACCAACGTTGTTGAATTGACCGCTGCTGTGACTTAATCAAATATTATGAAAAACAAAAATAGTACAACTCATTGTGTCGCAGCCGGACTACCGGCGCAAGTAAGCCAAACCAGTCAAAATAATTGTGTTGAAGCCGGACTCCCGGCGCACGTAGCTTTTACCATACCAATCATTGTCTCATAGCCGGACTCCCGGCACAGGTAGCTTTTACAGTACCACTCATTGTCTCACAGCCGGACTTCGGGCGCAGGTAAGCGTCCACACTGAAACCATCAACGTTGACAAAGGGAGGGAGGGTGGGACAGCTGCCTCCGGGTCCCACAGAGTGGGGAGAGACCGGAAAAAGAAAGGATTGAAATTATAAAGGGGGAAGCAGGAGGAGGAGGAGAGAAGAATCATTGGCTGCAACAAACAGGGAGGAGGCAGAAAATTACATGGGACGACCAGATTAACCCCTTATTACGGGGCACAGCAGTCAGGGGGCCCCAGTCAAATACTGGAATGCTCCACAGACTGCTGAGACCCCAAAAAACCCACAACCAATCGTCCCATGTAATGAAGAATCAGACTCAGGTATATAAAATCAGAACTCTTTATTATGGAGATTTAATAATCAAATCTCATCTTTTAGTGGATGGTGGTCGGTCACAGCCCAAAATATATAACAAACCATTGAAATAAATCACAGTAAACCAGTACAAAGCGTTGTGCCGCAGCCGGACTCCCGGCGGGGGTAACTTTTGTACCAAAAAACCACCAACGTTGTTGAATTGACCGCCAAGGAGGAGCAAAGTGCCAACTGTGCTCCGACCCCCACCCAGAAACTAAGGCATGCTAAATACCAACCTGCAAACCAAAGAAATATCAACCCTAAGTCATGTTAAACGTATACCAGTGGGAAACAGAAGCTCTGAATCGTACGCCTCAAATAAAACGTGGCACTCCAGCATGAAGTGTACCCAACAATCCATCAATAGCCGCCCTGTCATACGACGCGATGAATGACCTTTGACTAAATCAATACAAGATCACGAGGAATGACCTGACTAAACCAGTATTAGCTCCTAAATCAACCTGGAACTCGTCATAGTGAGAATCTACGAGGAAGAGGCAGAGGTCATCCCAAAAAGTAACATGTAAAAATGCGTCCAGTAAGATCATAACTCTTTTGGCAGATCGTTACTGCCAAAACCGGTCTCTGATGCCTCTCCAATGAACGTCCACTTCCACCTGCATAGCTCTCCATTCTCCGGGCTGCTCATGGTGAGCAGCCAAAAAATCCATAGCACGGATCTGACACCATCTGAAAAAGAGAAAATGGTTACCAAAGCAATAAACTGGTCTAATATACCTGAGGAAACAATCAGTACATAAAGGCTCTGTGATTTGACCTTGGAATCCGAATTGAAAAGACCAACTGCAAAACTTACGGTATCATAACAAAGATCACCAGGACTTGTTACGGGGAACAAAATTGTATTATTCCACTTCTCCTCCCATGATCGGGACACTGCAAATCTCCCAGTATGCAAAAGCAGCGTAAAGGCGCTTAACCACACCTACCAGAAGTAGCACCTACCTATTTTTAAGAGCTAATAATTTTTTTTTTTTTTTAGTTTGACCATTCCAATCATTTTTATTTCTTTTTCTCATGATGGCCTTATTTCCTAATTTTTGTTGAAATTGATGTATAGTCAGCACCCTGCGTCATATCTGGTGTGCAAATGTGCAAGACTACCCTATACAGTATATCCTTCGCAATTAAATCACAGCCTTTAGTAATGCAAGAAAGTACTTTTTTTTTTTTTTTTTACATAAATGAAATTGTATAACTGAAATAGACAATACAGTAAGATCAGTCTAGAAGTCATTTCAAGGCTCCTGTACATGATTGAGGATTCCCTGTAGAGAGAACCTTTGGCAATGTCTGATTTCATCTTAATAATTCCATCACCTGTACAATAAGGAAATACTGAAAAACACTATATATGTATATATGCGTAAAAGACCAGCTGCCAACCATTACATGGACTGGCGAAAATAAATAAAACTATTGGAAAGCTAGATTACGCTCATTTGGATTTTTTTTTTATTTTATTAGTTCTTACTACTTTTGGAAGCAATCACTTAACACTTAGCAGTGAATGTATGGAGAAACATTGATTGCAAAATAAAGGTCAGTAGAAACTAGGGACAGGAGAAAATTGGTCCAAAGGATAGAAAACAAGGAACGCAAGAACCAATACCTAAAGGCTCGATGGTGTGAAGAAAGAAAAACACTTAATAGTAAAACATATGAAGAAACTGATCGAAAACGAATATCACTCACATCATGTTTTACCGTAAGCTCACCATGTTGTGGAGCCACCAAAGACTTCACCAGCATCAATAATCGAGCGCATCATGATGGAAATGGATCCCCTCCACTCGGGCATTGGGGCAAAACTTTCAGAGTATAATGAAAGCAAGGAGGAGCGTAATCAACAATACTTCACGGGTATGGGGAAACCAAACACTAAAGAACAATAACCTAACGGGCGATGTACTGGGGAAGGGTAAGGGGTTTAAGAATAGGAATGCTCATGTTTATGAACCAAAAGCAAAAACAAGTCCGGGTGTGGTATCAAGTGTAGTATCAATGGGAAACAACACAGAAATTCTAGGTGAAGTATTCATACCCTAGACCCCGAGACCCCATAACGCACAGAACCGACAACATTGAAAAGATAAAATCCCAACCCAGGGACTGCAGAAAGGCAATTATAGGATAAAAGGATGTAGCATTATACAATATTTTTATAGGATACCACGATGGTGAAATGTAAAAATGTCCACGAATGGGACTGAACCCAGAGCTCTATCTGTAACCTGCACACTACCATTGAGCTATGTCGTAATCACGGCAAAAGGCCAAGTCTGAAAAGGAAAAAACCAGATGGGGGAAAATGCCACCCGCTGAGGGAATCACTACCCGAAATGAACAAATACAAATCACAAAGGGTGCGGCTCCAAATAAGGAACACTGGACCAAACAAAAAGGGGCAAACGTGGTTAATAAAGTTGAGAAGCATTAAATCATCAAGGTGGCGCATGATGAAAAGACCCCGTCACGTAATTAATGACCATTAAAGGAAAGAAGTAAAATGACTGAATGTAATAACATGAATAAAACAACCCAAAGAAGGAACGTGTCATAAATTAAAGTCTGCAAAGCAACCAAAAATGCAGAAAAAACGGTGACAGTGTGGGACCCGATGTGTGATGATGCATGTTACTGATGTAAACCTGAGAGAGGAGATGGAATCTGATAGCTACAGTATAATATATATTTCTATATATACACATACAAAAACACACTTGTGTAAATGTCATTATCGGATATATCGGGGTTAACAATGAACCCTTGTAAGACATTATTAGAAACACCATGGTTAAGGCTGAACACATGGATGCAGACAGCCGCGACATCATCTAATAATGAATGGTTAATAATAATTAGGTAGGTGACCTGGCGATAGGGGGCAGCAGAGGGGTGTCCTAACACAAACTGACCCTGAGCGGGGATGGATCCAGAGACCCCAGTATGGGAGAACAAGTAAAGCATCATGGGCAAACCCCCAAAAGCAAATGGCAACCCGGTAACTTAGCGTCTCTCTGAGAAATGCGCAGGGATCAAATACTTGACGCCATGTTCTCATCCATTGCACTTTAATTGGTGGATGCCTACCTGCTATAACCCTCACACCAAACCGCTGTACGACAGGCTATATAACTAGTCATAGCGCAACCCTGAACTGGAAAACGCCTGTTTTTTTTTTGTTTGTTTTTTTCTTCATCTGCGGGTTCTTTTAGGATACTGCAGTTACTAGCAGGGGTTAGTGTACACTTAATTCCTGGGGATCTGGTTAACTAAAGCATTTTTTTTTTTTTTTTTACTGACATCATTATAGTTGTTATTATTACTATTATTATAAACTGGGATCATGGAAGACTAAACAACCCAAGGGTACTCACCGCTGTCAGGAGGAACCAGGAGAGTCCGGCTGGCCCAGACAGATGCTGGAGGGTCGGCGGGAGGACCTGTATCCTGCCCTTCTGTGGGGCCTTGCCAATGATTAAGGGATTCTTCAGACAATGAAGGTGAACGCCGTGGCAAACGTCTTGAGCGATGACTCCTTCCTGAAGGCCTGTGGGAATGCAAACGACTGCTCCGGCTATTACAGGCCGGCCAGCAGTGACTGATACCGAGGAGCGTCACCGTGCGGAGCGGGTACCACAGCTGTAATGGCAGCACCGCCATGTCGGGGATCCAGCACCTGCATGCTCAAGGACCAAGGAGGGGGCAGGGAGGGGGGTAAAGAAAGAGCCATGCCAGCAGGAGGCAGCACATGCAGTTTAGGGGTTAATAATGGGGTGGGGGCAGAAGCAGTAATGCAGCGGTTTTATAGCTGCGGGGAGGGGAACATGCACATCACGTGTGTTTACTATTATGCAGGGCATGGACCCCACTGAATGAGGCGCTGCGCTCGCCCATTATAGAGGCAACTAACGCTGCAGGCTGGGTTTGATAGTGGGGGCAAGATATAGGTGGGATAGATTCTACAATGTGTGGGCTCCATGCCGCCCAACATTTCCAGAGGGAATATATTTTTTTTTTTTTTTTTTGTAAATGTTCTATTTATTTATTGTTACATATAGACTATAATGGGGGTAGGAGGGTGGGAATTATTATAGTGGACACAAGGAAATATCCCATGTCCATCAACCAAACCAGCCACATCCACCACCTGAAAGGAGCCCATACACTCCAGGACTAACCACCTGGGAAGAGTCCATACATTCCAGGCTCATCCACCCGGAAGGAGCTCATACACTCTAGGACTAACCACCTGGGAAGAGCCCATACACTCCAGGCTCATCCACAGGGAAGAAGCTCATACAAGGTGGGTGCAGGTAGTTAAAAATAGTAGCGATGCACTCCCTGTATAGTGGGGGCGTGGCAATCGCTCAGTGATGGTGGGCGGGGCCAGAATGGAGCGTCCACACAGTCCAACCACGGGTTCAGTGCAGTTACTAGAGCATAGCACAAAGGGTGGGGGCGATGCTACTGCTCTCTGTTACCGACAGAGGAGCAGCCAGGGCAGACCATCAAGGCTGGGAGGGAGGAGGGGGAGGTGAGTGAGGAGGTGCACGCTGCCTCCACTGGGCCTTAGATGCAGGCAGGCACGCTGACCTCCTGCTGGCATGGCTGTGAGCAGGGACAGGGGCTTAACCATCAGGAGGGACGGGACACTGGCCAGAGATCTGAGATGACAGCCATGCATCCCAATCCCTCCTGATAGTTTGGGATGGCAGCGGTTAGATCGACTGCCGTACTCACTCTCTCCAGGTGCACAGCGGGGACAGCTGCCTCCGGGTCCCACAGAGTGGGGAGAGACCGGAAAAAGAAAGGATTGAAATTATAAAGGGGGAAGCAGGAGGAGGAGGAGAGAAGAATCATTGGCTGCAACAAACTGGGAGGAGGCAGAAAATTACATGGGACGACCAGATTAACCCCTTATTACGGGGCACAGCAGTCAGGGGGCCCCAGTCAAATACTGGAATGCTCCACAATATCAATAACATTTTTGGAAATAGCCAACCAGGAGTGAAAGCTCACGGCTGCAGAAAGTAAAACCGCAACTGGACCTGTTTGGGATGGGGAACTAATGACACCAGCGCCTATTTCAGCTTGATAATTGGCCGAGGAGGTCACCACATGTCAGCAAGGCAGCAAGGGAACATAAGAAGAACCTTTTTTTTTTAATGTTTTACAGAAGAGCAGAAGAGTAAGGAACATTATTAAAAGGTGAGCCCAAAAGGGTGGACACTATACCAAGAACAGGCCCAGGAGGGTGGACACTATACCAGGAACAGCACCAGGAGGGTGGACATTATACCAGGATCAAGTCCAGGAGGGTGGACATTATACTAGCAATGGGCCTAGAAAAGAGGACATTATACCAGGAGCAGACCCAGGAGAGAGGACATTATATCAGGAACAGGCCCAGGAGGGTGGACATTATATCAGGAATGTGCCCTGGAGGGTGGCCATTATACTAGGAATGGGCCCAGAAAAGAGGACATTATACCAGGAGCAGACCCAGGAGAGAGGACATTATCATTATCATCAATAAATTAGAATATCATCAAAAAGTTAATTTATTTCAGTAATTCAATACAAAAAGGGAAATGCATATATTATAGTGATTACACACAGAGGGATCTATTCCTATATATTATATAGAGTCATTACACACAGAGGGATCTATTCCTATATATTATATAGAGTCATTACACACAGAGGGATCTATTTCAAGTGTTTATTTCTGTTAATGTTGATAATTATGGCTTACAGCCAATGAAAACCCAAAAGTCATTATCTCAGAAAATTAGAATATTATCTAAGACCAACTGAAAAAATGATTTTAAACTCAGAAATGTTGGCAGCGTGTAAAGCGGCTTTTAATCCATCTTCATCTGGTGGCTTGCTAATGTTCTATCTTCTACCAGTGAAGTTCTGCCCCTTCAGCTAATGGTACAGAGAATTGTTGTGGGTTTCTATGGCAGACAGGGTAGAGGGGGGAGGCTTCTGCTGCAGCAAGTTGTCCTTTTGCCACAGGCAGGACAGTCAAGAGAAAAAGGGACATGCTTGAGCTCCTGAGATGTACACAAAACTGATTTCTTTATGTATTTTTATTTATTTCTATAATTTTTAACTGTGATATAAACATACTAAGATCAAAGAAAATTAGGAGATTTTGAGAGGAAGCTGTGCAATGCTTTATAATTTCAAATACTTTTCATGTCTTTACTGTTTCTTTAAATTATACCAGCCACTGTGTATCTACAGGCTGTATAGAATTATAGATATAGATATAAAAGTAGTGCTGTTTTTCATGATTGGAAAGTCATATAAAAAGTTGATAATTCTTCAAGTAACCACTTTATATTTGCTACAGATTAGCAGCGTATCCACATGCTACGACATTAAGCATTAAATATAATCGGAATCAAACCACTAGAAAAATCAAACTGCTTGTGAATGAAAACCCTGAAAATCGTGTCTATACAAAACACATCTAACACTTCTGCTAGCGTTTAGGCATACAGAGCCGAGTGAGAAACCAAAGATTGACAGAAGGAAGGACATAAAAGGAAGATGAATATTACTGCATAAAACATCGTTTGTAAAATCTGTCAAGAAGGTCAAATGGAACTCCACCGAGGGGCCGCTCTACACCAGCCTGTCTGCGCAATATGTATCGCCTCATCGTTCCTGCAAGAACTAACATTTTACAGATACAGTATGGGAAGCAATGATACATTTCACAGTCTGTATTCAAACCTACTGACATCACATGAGAAAGGTCAAAGGTGACCTGAAATTACATAGGAATAAGCTAAAATGGGATTATCTGGTAATGTAACAGAATCACTGTAGAAGATCTGACAGTAATGGCATCTTATGTAAAATATGCAATGTTTCAAATTGAGCAATGAAGAATACCAATCCTCTGTTTTCTTCATAAATTATGCTTTTATAGCGGAGGCGAAGATACCTCCACGGGGCAGAGTTCAATTACGGTACCAGAGACGAGGGTGCAGAAACAAGATGACAGCTTTATTACCGGACAGGAGGAAAAGATGCAATAAAATGGGAAAGTTTGCTATATCAACAATAAAGGTAACAAGTCTTGTACGTTCTAGCTGGGCCGTGAAAACTATTACAGACACAAATGCAGCAGAAAACTTTAATACACAAATAAGGCTAGAAACTACACTACGAATACAACTAATTAGCTTTGCTATGTCGCGCTCTGGTTAATGGGGCCTTCACTACACCCTATCAAAAATGTGCACCGGTAAAGGACTTATGGTACCACTATGGAGGGCCAAGTCCACTCCTGGGAGCTCGATTCTGCAGCGTTCGGGTGTCTCGTTAGGCTACTGTCACACATCAGTTTTTTTCCATCAGGCACAATCCGGAAAAAAACGGATCCGGCGTTGGATCCGTTTTATCCCTATTGATTTGTATTAGCGTCGGATTGTGCCTGATGGCCTTGCGTTGCATCTGGCTTTTGCCGGATCCGTCATAATTGGCTAATGTGGCGGCTGGATGGAACGTCTCTTGTAACATTTTTTGTCTTTGACAAAAAAACACATCGCACCGATTCCGGCGCGATTTACAATAGAAGCCTATGGACGCCGGATGCGGCAAAAAACGGATGCGGCCGCCAGATCCGTTTTTGTAAACTGAGCATGCTCCAATGTATTGAAAAAAAAAACGGATCCAGCAAAAAAACGGACAAAATGGATGCAAAAACCGGATGCGCCGTTTTTTTTTGACGGATCAGGTATACCGGATCCTTCAAAAAGAGGATCAGGCGCATCCAGTTTTGATTATTCTGCGCCGGATCCGTTGCATCAGGCACACGCCGGATTGTGCCTGACGCCAAAAAACTGATGTGTGAAAGTAGCCTACAGTACGCCCTTTCCTTACAAGTCGGGGGGAACGTTTCCTTGATCAAAGACCAAGGGTTGTTGCCTCCCCGAATGGTGTCTTTTCTCACCTTCGGAATTGCTGACCTCAGGAACTTCCCAATCTCATGCTGACTCGGCGGACACCAGGGCTCTGTCATGGTATGTCTTGCAATGCCTCTCGTAGACCAGCATTATGCTTGTCTCCCAGCCACTGTTCTAGGATAGTCTTTCTAGTAAGCGATCCTTTCTCAGTCAACCCAACATCCATTCCTGCCCAAACTCTTCTCCCACTCTTTCTCAGATTCACTTTTTGGCAGGCTTAGTTCAACTGTGCAATTCAGAGGGGATTGCCGACTCTGCCGACACAACATAGAACACAGAGGAGCACTGTCTCTTAAAGGTGTAGCATGGTTAACCATTCGTACGGTCGACACCCCTACACTGTAATGAGATAGAACGAGTGCGATAGAAAAGATCAAATGAAGATTATGTCCCTATGTTTCTCAGTGATTTATCAAGCTGTTGTAGGCTATAGTCACATGCAGAGTTTTTTGCTGAAACCAAAACCTGTAAAACCAAAATCAGTAAAACAAAAATTCTGCTTTCAAAACATTCTCATTTTTGCCATGTTTTTGGCAGTGTTTTTTGGATGCAGAATATACAGTATGTGTGCTATGTCATGTTTAATAAAGTTAGTAAAAACACATAGAAAACTGCCAAATACTGCAAAATGTCTGTTGCATTTTTCAGCATTTATTTAAGTTTATTATTACTTTTTATAAGGAAACATGGTGAAAAAACACTGAAAAATTTGGCATACTGCATATTTCCAAAAACACTGCAATTATCAATTTCAGTCAGGAACAGAAAAGCATGTGTGTGCATAAGATTTCTG
This sequence comes from Anomaloglossus baeobatrachus, assembly GCF_048569485.1. Classification (NCBI taxonomy): domain Eukaryota; kingdom Metazoa; phylum Chordata; class Amphibia; order Anura; family Aromobatidae; genus Anomaloglossus; species Anomaloglossus baeobatrachus. The sequence goes on along the minus strand of NC_134357.1, from coordinate 62,255,377 downwards.
GAATCTTACTGGTTTGGCTGGTACTGTAAAAAGCAGCTTTTAATTTGTTTAAAAAAATTTACAAAAAAAGTTACATGTGAACATGGTCTTATTGTAAGAACGTTCTTTGTTGTCCATTGAAAACAATCAGAGCTCAGCTTTCATACATTCTTGAGCTCTGGTATAATGAAAACTTAGATCTGATTGGATTCTATGGTTGATATGTCTATAAGGCCTCTGTCACACGTCAGTCAAAAATACATGTTTTTCACTAAACATGTTAAAGATGAATTTGGCCCTCTGTGTGCGTGATTTTGGCACACGTGTGTTCTTCATGTGCTATCTGTGATAGCACACGGAGATCAGGCAATCCTATACTCACCTGTCCCCTGCGCTGCTGTCCGTGGTGCTGATGTCTCCGGCTGCTACTATCTCCACACTACTGTTACTTCCGGGTCACGGTGCAGTGAATATTCATGAGCATAATTAGCTGGCCTGAAAGCAGGAGATAGCAGCTGCTGGAGACAGCAGCGCTGGTGATAGGTGAGATTTTATTTCAAAGATACGCGTTTTCTCTGGTACGTGTCATACAGATCACATCACTGTGTGGTCTGTGTGACATCAGTGGTGACAGAGAAAAATTGACTTATCTTCATGTGTCTGCATATATCCGTGATTCCAGTACATACAGTGCAGACCAAAAGTTTGGACGCACCTTCTCATTCAATGAGTTTTCTTTATTTTCATGACTCTGAAAATTTTAGATTCACATTGAAGGCATCAAAACTATGAATTAAAACATGTGGAATAAAATACTTAAAAAAGTGCGAAACAACTGAAAATATGTCTTATATTCTAGGTTCTTCAAACTAGCCACCTTTTGCTGTCATTACTACTTTGCACACTCTTGGCATTCTCTTGATGAGCTTCAAGAGGTAGTCACCGGAAATGGTTTTCCAACAGTCTTGAAGGAGTTCCAAGAGATGCTTAGCACTTGTTGGCCCTTTTGCCTTCACTCTGCGGTCCAGCTCACCCCAAACCTCGATTGGGTTCAGGTCTGGTGACTGTGGAAGCCAGGTCATCTGGCGTAGCACCCCATCACTCTCCTTCTTAGGCAAATAGCCCTTACACAGCCTGGAGGTGTGTTTGGGGTCATTGTCCTGTTGAAAAATAAATGATGGTCCAACTAAACGCAAACCGGATGGAATAGCATGCTGCTGCAAGATGCTGTGGTAGCCATGCTGGTTCTGAATGCCTTCAATTTTGAATAAATCCCCAACAGTGTCATCAGCAAAGCACCCCCACACCATCACACCTACTCCTCCATGCTTCACGGTGGGAACCAGCCATGTAGAGTCCATCCACTCACCTTTTCTACAAAGACACGGTGGTTGGATGCAAAGATCTCAAATTTGGACTCATCAGACCAAAGCACAGATTTCTACTGGTCTAATGTCCATTCCTTGTGTTCTTTAGCCCAAACAAGTCTCTTCTGCTTGTTGCCTGTCCTTTAGCAGCGGTTTCCTAGCAGCTATTTTACCATGAAGGCCTGCTGCACAAAGTCTCATCTTAAAAGTTGTTCTAGAGATGAGAAGGTGTGTCCAAACTTTTGGTCTGTACTGTATGAAAACAGCAACATACGTACCAGAATCACTGACGTGTGAAGCAGGCCTGAGGCAGAAACACTGTCTATGCTAATCAGACTCTGATCAGTTTCAGTTTGATCAGAGTGGGATCTATTTCTCTAAAAATGGGGAAAAAAAAGGTTCTCCACCCTCTCCATTTTGTCAGTCTGTGAATATCGGACAACACTTGAAAGTAATACATGAGTGGTATGGTTATTTTTTTCACGGATCCATAGATTTGAATTGGCCAGTGCCATTCATTACTCAGAGGCAAATCATGGATGCTGTGATTATTTTCCTAAGACCATTCAGTCCAAGGGAAATATCATACATGTGCAATGCCTCCCTGAATAACATTGTTTCGAGTACGATCTAATTTTCTGACAGATAGCACACGGACCGAAGACACAGTCATCTGCATAAGCCCTAAGATATCAAAATCTCCCCCATTGGAAATTTTTTGTTGACCTCAAATTAAAATGGATGGAAATGTCTTTTGAGAAGACCCTCCGGGCTATTGTAGCTAGTACGAATAACAACTCCATTGCGTTCATGCAACAGCCCTATTTACCTGAGGAGAATCTGAATGGCAGAAACTGTCAACAAACTCTGCGTTGGATCGCTCCTCGCCAATGTTCAGATAGATACTCCTGAAAGTGTATTAACAAACATTGTGCGTCATTGTGGCCTCCATCAGAAGGGCCCACACATCTCTCTGAAAACGTGGCTATGGATTGCTTACCTCTGGTGTTTAGCAGGTGCCGAAAAACAAACTGCACAACTGACTGGAATATCCAAAACCACCATAGTTGACATTTATAACTTTTATCCTGAAGTATGTAGAGTCTATTTTTGGAGGAACCCAGTTTTGCTTGAGGGCCTCGATCATTATTGTAAAAGTTGACGAGTCATGTTTTAGTCAGAAAATAAAGTACCATCATGGTCATGGCACAGAGCATGAAAAATGGGATTCATGGGATTGTGATTGTGGACATCACAACAATTTCAACGGTGGGGTATATGGAAGTGGTTTCCGGCAAAAGTGATGAAACCTTCCTCCTATTATTCAATGCATGGGGTGGCCAGGTTCGATGGCAGAGTGATTCCTGGACGGCCTACAAAAACATTACACAGCAATTTGAGTCATGAAAATATCAATCACAGTTGTTGTGTCAAGAGAAGTTTACGTTCCTGGGGGAATTAGATTTGAATAGAATTCAGATACGTAGATAGATGATGGATAGATAGATAGATAGAGGGATAGATAGAGGGATAGATAGATAGGTAGGTAGATAGATGATGGATAGATAGATAGATAGAGGGATAGATAGATAGATAGATAGAGGGATAGATAGATAGATAGATAGATGGATAGATAGATAGAGGGATAGATAGAGGGATAGATAGATAGATAGATAGATAGATGGATAGATAGAGGGATAGGTAGATAGATAGATGGATAGATAGAGGGATAGATAGAGGGATAGATAGATAGGTAGATAGATAGGTAGATAGATAGATGGATAGATAGATAGATAGATAGATAGATAGATAGAGGGATAGATAGAGGGATAGATAGATAGATAGCTAGATAGAGGGATAGATAGATAGATGATAAAAATAAGCAATTCAAGTTTACAAGTTTCACAAAATTTTTCACAAAAGTTTTAGTAAATGCAAATCATACCTGCTGTATATGTATAACACTCTGAAGTTTCTGAGGACTGAGTCCAAACCCTTTCAGGCTTTTTAATACAAACTCAGTCTTAGTAATGTCAAAGTGACAGCAACAGATATAATAATAAGTAAACCAGGGGGCACCTGTGGTAACTGTCACCTGTATAAGGACAGACTCAGGGTTAGCGTCCCCATTTACCATCTGAGACCATGCACATTTAAAAATTGGTTTTATTTTTCCTTTGGGCAGTTAAGGGTTAATCCCTTCCCTGGTGCAGCAGCAGACTTGCTCAGCTGTCTTCAGTTAAGTACTGCTGGCCTGTATTTAATCCCTCTGCTTCTTGGAGAAGTTGCTGGTTATTCTATTCAGTTAGGAGCTAGCCAGGGAGCAGAGAGGATGTGTTATTACTGCTGCTGCTATGATCTGTGATTGTTGTGAGTTATTCTACTACCCCCTTTCTTTTGTACCCTTACCTGTACACCTTTGGTTATCCCCTGGTGCAGGTTTTTGGTGTGTATGAGTTTTGTTTTACCCCCTGTTAGTCATCCCTTGTTGGTGGGTTCCTGGGATCTCCATCCTGGTCTGTCCCCTGGTTAGTGATAGTCATCAGAGCCAGGACAGGAGACAGAGCCATGTTGGAGGCTCAACCCTTACTACCTTTAAGTCTACCTTCAGGATAAGGGACAGCATAGGGATCCAAGTTTTAGGAGCTTCTTTTTTCCCGATTACAGTAACCAACAGCCTGTTACTCACACGATAATCTATTTTCACTAACCTGTGAGCTGTCACACCCTCTGACTATACAGATACTCCATAAAATAGGCTGCTGCATTCCATGCCTATGCTTTTATACAGGCTATCATATTCCCTGACTGCACCATAAGATGACAGCTGAAAGGCATTATGAGTAAGCCTGTCTGGTTGTAACTTAGCCCATGTAAGCCTTTTCTGGCTGATGTAATCTTTTGTAATGTGTAAAATGAGGTAGCTAGATGGATATAGATGCAGAATCTGGTATTGAAAATTATTACAGAATCTCGAAAACAAGTCTGGTAGGATTCAAAGTATAGGGGATAGAATAAAAGGAAATAACATATACAAGATGCAGGAGCACAAGTGCAATAGGTGCAGGGGTTAAAATTGTACCAGACTCTTGAGCTTAAGGGGCCCAAAAAGTCTCATTGGCTTATATAAAAAGATCAATGCTATTAAAGACTTGCAATAATCCCATAATCTTCAAGTAAGGCCACTGACCACATATCTTCTTCCTTACATTTTCTTTTGGCTCGACATATCTCGAGATGATACTGTAAAAATATTCAGCTTTTAAACTAGAATATTAATTTGCAATACCCTACTGGGAAATGTTTACGCTCTATGTTTCTATATGCAGCTACATAGCGGTTGTGAGATGTCTGCTATTAGAAAGTTTTGCTAGCATGTCACAATTTAATGTTAAAATTTAAGCATGAGAATTTGTATATAAGGATATACACATAGTCAACTAACAGTGAAGTAATGCTTTAATTACCCTGAGGGGGCGCTGTACGGAAATTAAACACTTTCTGCCAAGTTTCCCCATTACGGCTAATAGCTGGGGCATAAGAAGCAGGACACCTTTTGATTAGCTTATCCTTAGGGGAACGATTTAACTAAAAGGGATTATCTTAAGTGCTCTACTTCTTTCATTTAGTGTTATCGTGGTGCAGCAAGCCGCGTACACTCCATTTGTATATAAGACCCTTTTTTGAAATATTATTATAAGTCAATCATATTTGTAATGTTCTTAAAGTCTAATCCTCTCGGCATTTCCCCCCTGAGGAATCAGAGAACATGTCAATGTCATACACTGTGCGAGACACTAATCTATTTCACTTCTGAATCTCTACATGATAATATGTGGTTTTGATTATATGCTATCTGTGTGTATTGCTGTCTGCCATCAATCAATGCATGTCTTCAATGAAAGGAGCTAAATCTCAGTCATAAGGAAGATGAATAATACATTCTGAATTTCAAAGAGAAATTGATGTATTTCAATTTATATTTCATGGTATGGAATACAAATCACTGTTATTAATGAGTTATTGTCCTACAAAACTTTGGCGTAAGAAACGTGCCGCGACACCCATGCTGCCACTGATCGTGTAGACTAGTCATTAGGGGTTGGTAGGAAACATACAGTTAGGTCCAGAAATATTTGGACAGTGACACAAGTTTTGTTATTTTAGCTGTTTACAAAAACATGTTCAGAAATACAATTATATATATAATATGGGCTGAAAGTGCACACTCCCAGCTGCAATATGAGAGTTTTCACATCCAAATCGGAGAAAGGGTTTAGGAATCATAGCTCTGTAATGCATAGCCTCCTCTTTTTCAAGGGACCAAAAGTAATTGGACAAGGGACTCTAAAGCCTGCTTTACACGGTACGACCGATTGTGCGATTTCACAATCGATCGTACCCGCCCCCGTCCTTTTTGCGTCACGGGCAAATCGCTGCCCGTGTCGCACAAAGTCAGTAACCCCCGTCACACATACTTACCTCTCGTGCGACCTCGCTGTGGGCGGCGAACGTCCACTTCCTGGAGTGGGAGGGACGTTCGGCGTCACAGCGACGTCACACGGCCGCCGGCCAATGGAAGCGGAGGGACGGAGCCGGCGGCGGCCGCGGGAGGCAGGTGAGTTGCTCATCGTTCCTGTGGTGTCACACGGAGCGGCGTGTGCTACCACGGAAACGATGGTCAACTAAATCAACCGATATTATGGAACCTAACGAGCAGTACCCGACTCACGATTTGTGAACGATACTGCGTCGCTAGGAGGTGTCACACAGGCCGGCATCGCCAGCGATGCCGGATGTGCGTCACAAAAACCGTGACCCCGACGATCTATCGCACGATAGATTGCCTGGTGTAAAGCAGCCTTAAGGGCTACAATTAACTCTGAAGGCGTCTCCCTCGTTAACCTGTAATCAATGAAGTAGTTAAAAGGTCTGGGGTTGATTACAGGTGTGTGGTTTTGCATTTGGAAGCTGTTGCTGTGACCAGACAACATGCGGTCTAAGGAACTCTCAATTGAGGTGAAGCAGAACATCCTGAGGCTGAAAAAAAAGAAAAAATCCATCAGAGAGATAGCAGACATGCTTGGAGTAGCAAAATCAACAGTCGGGTACATTCTGAGAAAAAAGGAATTGACTGGTGAGCTTGGGAACTCAAAAAGGCCTGGGCGTCCACGGATGACAACAGTGGTTGATGATCGCCGCATACTTGCTGTGGTGAAGAAGAACCCGTTCACAACATCAACTGAAGTCCAGAACACTCTCAGTGAAGTAGGTGTATCTGTCTCTAAGTCAACAGTAAAGAGAAGACTCCATGAAAGTCAATACAAAGGGTTCACATCTAGATGCAAACCATTCATCAATTCCAAAAATAGACAGGCCAGAGTTAAATTTGCTGAAAAACACCTCATGAAGCCAGCTCAGTTCTGGAAAAGTATTCTATGGACAGATGAGACAAAGATCAACCTGTACCAGAATGATGGGAAGAAAAAAGTTTGGAGAAGAAAGGGAACGGCACATGATCCAAGGCACACCACATCCTCTGTAAAACATGGTGGAGGCAACGTGATGGCATGGGCATGCATGGCTTTCAATGGCACTGGGTCACTTGTGTTTATTGATGACATAACAGCAGACAAGAGTAGCCGGATGAATTCTGAAGTGTACCGGGATATACTTTCAGCCCAGATTCAGCCAAATGCCGCAAAGTTGATCGGACGGCGCTTCATAGTACAGATGGACAATGACCCCAAGCATACAGCCAAAGCTACCCAGGAGTTCATGAGTGCAAAAAAGTGGAACATTCTGCAATGCCCAAGTCAATCACCAGATCTTAACCCAATTGAGCATGCATTTCACTTGCTCAAATCCAGACTTAAGACGGAAAGACCCACAAACAAGCAAGAACTGAAGGCTGCGGCTGTAAAGGCCTGGCAAAGCATTAAGAAGGAGGAAACCCAGCGTTTGGTGATGTCCATGGGTTCCAGACTTAAGGCAGTGATTGTCTCCAAAGGATTCGCAACAAAATATTGAAAATAAAAATATTTTGTTTGGGTTTGGTTTATTTGTCCAATTACTTTTGACCTCCTTAAATGTGGAGTGTTTGTAAAGAAATGTGCACAATTCCTACAATTTCTATCAGATATTTTTGTTCAAACCTTCAAATTAAACGTTACAATCTGCACTTGAATTCTGTTGTAGAGGTTTCATTTCAAATCCAATGTGGTGGCATGCAGAGCCCAACTCGCGAAAATTGTGTCACTGTCCAAATATTTCTGGACCTAACTGTAGCTACATATATTGTGCAGTCAAGTAAAACTTATTTAAAAAAATAATAAAAGGAGAATATTATCTAAATATGTTTTACTGGAATTTTCTTGACAGAATAACAAGACAGCCGGCTAAAAAGTGCATCAGTGCTAAGCCGGCTGTCAGTCAGTGACAAGGTATGGTTACAGGTGCCGCTCACTATGTGCGACTGAAGGAACAACTGCTGGGATTTTATGACTGAAAGCCAGAGGCTGTTGGGAGGAATAAAGTACATTTCTTCCCTGTAGCTGGGCTTTTATTGTGGCGACACTGCTTTGGAATGCTATTGATCTGCAGATTAACCCCATACTTCTAGCTTATTAGCATTGGGGATGTAACAGGTTCCCATTAAGAACCCACCAAATTTGAAGGGCCATCTAGACGGATTGTTCCACATGCATTGTTGGCCAATATGGAGATGGCAAAATTCCTTGATTATACCTACTTTGGCAAATGTCTACATGAATTCACAATTGCAATTCTCCCAAAATGCACAGTAGGCTCCCATCAGAAGGGAAAATCTACCATACTCGCAGGGGAGATGGGAAGTCTCACAAAAAATCTCCTGAAAAACTTCTAGATGGATATCCTATCAATGTGTTTGCATGGGGGTGGTTCAGTGGTTAGCATTACTGGCCACATCAATATAATGTTGAGAAACAAGGCTTCTCTCAAATACCTTGTGTTGTTGGCAATAGTAACTGTGGGCTGTGCTCTTGTGTTCCGCTCATCCCCATCACGTAAACCCTGGGCTCCATGACCTCTGATCCCCGGTGATGACACCACCAAGGCTGGCCCCAGGCTCCGTGAATGACTGGGCTGTAGACGGAGTTTCGCCGCTTGTCACAGCCCCGCAGCTCCCTGCTCTCTTTCCTTCACTGCACAGTGCCGCAAGCAGGAGTGATGCTGGGCTGTGACAAGTGGTGAAACACCGCCCATAGCCCAGTCACTCAAGAAGACTGCAGCCGGGCAGATCAAAGTATTTTAGTGCGTTTGTGTTGTGGATGGGGGCCGGGCCGCTGCAGGGGCTGTTCGGATCCAGGTTCGTTGCTTCGGCTCGAGTGGCAGCCGGACCCGGGCTCGTACAGCCGTCCGTCCTCACAACTGTAGGAAAGGGGGGTATTTACAGGGGATATAATCTTTGTCAGTGACACCACCCGTGGGTTGCGGTGAAAGTTGGTAGCACCGCCGCTGCCTGGTGATGGGACTCCGGGGCTGATGGAGCAGGGCAGCAGGATGGAATCCCCTCCACGGGTAGGGGAGGTGTAGTCCCGAGGCCCAGGGTGTACGGGAGTTAATAGTTACGGAGAATGACATGCAGGGTCGGACCAGGGATGAATGGTGTACTCACAGTTCAAAAGAATTGCATGCAAAGTCCAGTAGTAAACCAAATTGCCAGTGACCGGTCGCCTTCGGCAGGTGTATTCGGGTCTCACACCCGGGTGTAGCAAACAGGGGTCCCTTCCTCCTGCACTCCGTGTTTGTGTTTTCAATGGGACAACTCTGCTTGGAGCGGGGAAGTCCACTCCCGATACTGTGTATGTTGGGAGCTGTGGCCCGCGAAATCTTACCCTTGGGATCTCTGTGGGTTCTGACGGACACCCTATCCCCCGCATTGGGCTTCCATTTCGCTCTCTGGGCCTGAAACCTTGTCCCCGGCTGGTTAATTAACAAGGGGGCTTGCAAACTTCCTCGTCCTAGGGTCCAGGCACATTATACAGTGCGACCTGGGCTCTTTTATACAGTATTCTACAATGCTGTATATAGGGGCTCACTGGTGGTGGCTGCAGCTTATAGTCGCCAAATCTGGTGACAGGTTCCCTTTAAAGCATTTACTGTAATGTTTTGACTTTAATTAGATTTTGTCACATTACTACTTAGAGGGGGTTTCTAGGTAAAAGTTCAACCTGAAGACACCCAGTAAGTCCAGGTTAATATCGTCAAAAATATATCTATTTAGTTATATGTGAAGACATCTGACTTTTAGAAGATGAATCAGATATTAATGCACAGTAATCCACGCATCAGAGGAAACGGAACATACATAAAAAAAAAATCATTGCAATATTGGAAAAACATCGAGCGCTGATGGGAAACACATGAGATTGGAAGTGGGGTAATTTCCTCTCAGTGCAGCCATGTAATGAAGTCTTTCTTTTGCTAATTAGATTGCTATGAATCTGCCTAAAGTAATTAAGATATTCTTTGTATTTTTCAATTTCATATTAGACACAGGAAGCTATCATAGATATGTATAATAAGATATCTGAAGATTACAGTTCAGCACAATATTACAGCACCTGCAATAATCATAGGTTTTTATTTGTAGAGAACACATACTCGGGGCAAAAGCAGTGTAAGCTCGATGACACTTTCGTCAAGCCATAAACTGACATCTCCCAATGTCATCTACACTGAACAAAAATATAAACACAACACTTTTATGTTTGTCCCATTTTTCTTGAGCTGAAGTCAAAGATCTAAGACATTTTCTATGTGCACAAAAATCCTTTTTCTCTCAAATATTGTTCACAAATTTGTCTAAATCCGTTAGTGAGCGCGTCTCCTTTGCCGAGATAATCCATCCTCCTGACAGGTGTGGCATATCAAGATGCTGATTAGACAACATGATTATTGCACAGGTGTGCCTTATGCGGGCTTTACATGAGACGACCGATCGTGCGATGTATCGTCAGGGTCACGGTTTTCGTGACGCACATCCGGCATCGTACACGATCTCGTCTCGTGTGACACCTCCTAGCGACGCAGTATCACTCACAAATCGTGAGTCGTGTACTCGTCGCTAGGTTTCATAAAATTGTTTAATTAAAATGGCGCCAGTTCATCGTTTCCGTGGCATCACACGTTGCTCCATGTGACACCACAGGAACGATGAACACAGCTTACCTACGTCCCGCGGCACCCGCTGGCTATGTGGAAGGAAGGAGGTGGGCGGGATGTTTACATCCCGCTTATCTCCGCCCCTCCGCTTCTATTAGCCGGCTGCTGTGTGACGTCGCTGTGACGCCGAACGTCCCTCCCACTTCAGGAAGTGGACATTCGTCGCCCATAGCGAGGTCGTCCTGAAGGTAAGTGCGTGTGACGGGGGTTAAATGAGTTTGTGCGCCACGGGCAGCGATTTGCCCGTGATGCAAAAACGACTGGGGCGGGTACGCTATCGCACAAGAGATCGACTCGTGTAAAGCAGGCTTTAGGCTTGCCACAATAAAAAGCCACTCTAAAATGTTCAGTTTTACAGTATTGGGGGGTCCTGTGGGGTCAGAAAACAAGTCCCTATCTGGTGTGACCACTATTTGCCTCACACATCTCCTTCGCATAGCATTGATCAAGTTGTTGATTGTGACCTGTGGCATGTTGGTGTCACTCAGAGTTTTGCACAAACTTCGCCGACTATCATGGCCACATTGGACTCTGTTCAGATTGCCGATTCTTACACTTCACTTGATGGTTTCTCTGGTGTTTGGGATCAACAAAGGTAGACTCGTCCGTCAACTGCTGTGCGCTGATTCTTAGGCATGCTAGCAAGAGTTAATCTCTGCTAAAAAAAATACAAAAGAGCAGGGCACTCACTGAGCAATTGCCTAAAAAATTCCTTTATTACAGCAACAGGTTATATCAATTTCGTGGGGGGGGGGAAATACAGACATCCGGCACAGCAGATGACGGCCGTTTCGTGCTCAGCAAGCACTTCAACAGATCTACAAATCTCTGCTAGTCTGCTTGCTCCTTTAATCACATGAGACCTATCACATCTGCTCCGTCCTATTTATTCTGGTGGATTCCTTCTACCCATGCCAGGTATAGTTTATTCTATTCCCTCTTTTTTATGCTGGTGGATTCCTTCTACCCATGCCAGCTATAGTTTATTCTACGTTGGTCTGTCATGTGTGTTGCCAAAACTCTGGTGAAAGTTCTGTCTATTGCTTGGAGGGGATGTGGAATTTACCCCTGTTGTTTTATACTTCGTCCTTGCTCTTATTTTCCCTCCTGAATCTATTATTGTCTTTACTTTTATGTGTGATTGCTGTGTGAAAGAGTTTTGGTTTTTCTCTTGTCTGCCTTCATCCATGATATCAACCCTCTCTTGTCTTATCCCTCCTTGGAGGGAGGGCGGAGAGGGTCTCAAATCAGGACTGGCCAGGAAGGAAACTCAGGCATCTCAACCATCAGGAGTATCCCTGAAATGATGGATAGCATAGGGTCCCCTAGCTTGAGGGACAGTTCAGGAGCCCCAGTCTCAAACTTATCTTGACAGTTGGTCCACTCCTCAATGGCTGCGAAGTTGCTGGATATTGGCAGGAACTTTAACACACTGTCATATATGCCAATCCAGATAGTAGCTTTCTAAGTACTATATGTGCGCCCCATATGAAAGCGCTCCTGATTGCTTATATTTTTGTTCATGAAACAACCCGATTGCATGACTTCATCATTTCATTATATTGGATAATTTCTATCCATTGCCATCCTGTGGATTTGCAGCATTGATCAAGTTAATTCCTGCCTAGTTAACCACCACATTAAAATAGTCTCTCTACTCCTAATAGGCCAGAGCATACATTCTCATTTATCTATACACTAATTATAGGCTGATAGCTGTATAGAACGCACAGTCTGTATTATCACACAAATGGACTGATAAATGTGGGAGCAAGACAGAAGTAACCTTTATAAAGTAAACAACTAATTAAATGAGGTTAGCCTCGTTAAAGTTATTGCAGTATAGAGGAATGATTTGTCAGATTGTAAATATCCTATTACATCAATAATAGACACTTAATTAGAGGTTGAACTTCTTAGACCTCAGTTTACTAATTGGCGCTGTTTTGTTTAGCAATATTTCAGCTAAATGGAAGAATTTTGTAGTCATATCTCATACAAAGAACCTTTATGCTCATATGTACTTATTTAATTGAGAACGGAAGAAAAATCAATACGCAGAAATAATTGCTGCCAAAAGTATTCAAAGCCTGAAAAACTGAACGCAATAATAGTAAGCCAAGAAATTACGAAAAACTAAAAGTGAAAGATGTTGGGAAAGTAGAGGAGTGTAAAATCCAACCATGATGTTGGGAAAGTAGGAGAGGAGTGTAAAAACGAACCATGATGTTGGGAAAGTAGGAGAGAAATGTAAAAACCAACCATGATGTTGGGAAAGTAGGAGAGGAGGGCAAAAACCAACCATGATGTTGGGAAAGTAGGAGAGGAGGGTAAAATCCAACCATGATGTTGGGAAAGTAGGAGAGGAGTGTAAAAACCAAACATGATGTTGTGAAAGTAGGAGAGGAGGGTAAAATCCAACCAGGATGTTGGGAAAGTAGGAGAGAAGTGTAAAATCCAACCATGATGTTGGGAAAGTAGGAGAGGAGGATAAAATCCAATCATGATGTTGGGAAAGTAGGAGAGGAGTGTAAAAACCAACCATGATGTTGGGAAAGTAGGAGAGGAGGATAAAATCCAATCATGATGTTGGGAAAATAGTAGAGGAGGGTAAAAACCAACCATGATGTTGGGAAAGTAGGAGAGGAGTGTAAAAACCAACCATGATGTTGGGGAAAAAAGGAGAAGAGTGTAAAATCCAACCATGATGTTGGAAAAGTAGGAGTGGAGGGTAAAAACCAACCATGATGTTGGGAAAGTAGGAGAAGAGTGTAAAAACCAATCATGATGTTGGGAAATTATGAAATTAGTGTAAAAACCAACCGTTATGTTGGGAAAGTATGAGAAGAGTGTAAAAACCAACCATGATGTTAGAAAAGTAGGAGAGGAGTGCAGAAACCAACCATGATGTTGGTAAAGTAGGAGAGGAGTGTGAAAACCAACCCTGATGTTGCAGAAGAGGGAGAGGAGTGTAAAACCCAACCTTGAAATGGGACTCAAACTTGTGTCCCGATTTATGAATTAGAAAATTGAGCAATTTCTCATATCACTTGTTGCATTGGTGGCCCTCAAATACTGGATCATGCATGATAAAAACAATTCACTGTACTTTTCATAAAAATTACCCAAAAATTAAAGCAAATCATATATAGAAATTTAGCAATTACATTCTGAATATATGACCATTGGATATTTTGTTCCACAGTTTACCCAGTCTCCATAAGTGTCTGTATGCTGATCTCATACTAAAAATGGTAGGAAATGTCTGCTCAGCTAATCACTGGCCACAGCGTTGACCCATCTCAGGCAGATCTTGGCTACGGTGGGTATTATTTTTCCATTTCTGGTTTATTGAGACTAAACCAGGAAATTGAAACAAGCAAAGATTGAGTAAGCAATGGGGCTATCGGAATAGGAGGTATGGGGAATAGATGAGGGTATCACTTTATTTTATCCTGCTCAAGTTCGGTAAAGATATGTGCTATTCACTGGACAATCCCTTTAACATAATATTCGGATGTGTATAACCAGAACTACATTGTGTTAGGTAAAGATAAAAGAATCAATTTGCATCAGTTTGAGTTTGTGTCAGTTTTCCTGGCCTTCACTGTTTCATGTGAATTTGAACATTTTAAGATTTGTTTTGTGATTTCCCTCCTAAAAAACTTGACCAGCACAATTGCCCACACTGCTGAAGCCTCAGAGAGTGAGCTAACATCATTCTGCATTACCTTGTGGCCTCCCCATAATGCGTGGCAGCTATGACATCTAGTGGACTATCATACCTTGTACAGTGGTGGTCAGTACCAGGGCCATCACAGATCAGCGGCTCCCAGTGGAGCACAGTTTGTACAGCAGAGTCGTTTTCCAGGAGTCATTGGGTAAATCTCTCTCGCCTGTGGAGTGTAACTTATGATCAGCAAAGTTCTCTCTCTTCAGTTGAGTGTAAGCGCCTATGATTAGCGAGGTCCTCTCACTTGCCTGTAGAGTGTGAGGTCCTATGATCAGTGAGGTTCTCTCTCCCACCTGTAGAGTGTGAGCTACTATCATTAGCGAGATCTTCTTGCTCGCTTATATAGTGTAAGCTCCTATGATTAGCGAGGTCCTCTCTCTCACCTGTAGAGTGTAAGCGCCTATGATTAGTGAGGTCCTCTCTCTTACCTGTACAGTGTAAGCTCCTATGATCAGCAAAATCCTCTCTCTCGCCTGTAGAGTGTGAGGTCCTATGATCCACAAGGTCCTCTCTTTCGCCTGTAGAGTGTGAGCTCCTATGATCAGAGAGGTCCTCTCTCTTTAGTAGAGTGTAAGCTCTTATGCTTAGGAAGGTTCTCTCTTTTGCCTGTAGAATGTAAGCCCCTATGATCAGCGAAGTCCTCTTTCTTCAGTTGAGTGTAACTCTTATGATCAGTGGGGTCCTCTCTCTTCTGTAGAGTGTAACTCTTATGGTCAGTGGGGTCCTCTCTCTTCTGTAGAGTGTAAGCTCTTATGGTCAGCGATGTCCTCTTTCTTCAGTAGATTGTAAGCTCTTATGATAAGTGAGGTTCTCTCTCTCTTTTCACCCCTGTGTTTTTTGTTTTTTTAAGCATGTTTTAAGCAATTACAAACCAAATGTCTGGGGAAAATGAGGCTAGATTCTACTGAGCAGCAGGGTGAAAATGTAAAAAGTTTTGAAACAGATACAAAAATAAGCCGAGGACCCAACAAAAAGAGGTCCCCTTGACGTTGGCTGTGGGGCTCATAAACCTGGACATTTGTGTGTGCTAAGTATCTCAATTTCTACATATTTTCCATAGCAGTAATGCATGTCTATATTCCTATATTCATTGTTACACATATCTTCGCACTACAGAGTGCAAGTGTCTCCTAAGGCAGTCGTCCACTCCTTTACAATCCCTTAATAAGGGTTGCAGAATGCTACATAAATTATTAAAAAAAAATTCTTTCCAAGTCTCTTGACACAACAAGTATTTCTTCTGCGCTGATGGAAAAGTGAAGTCTGCAGTCATTAAATGGCTATAGAATTTACATAAAATTGTTTACATCATGAGATTGACAAGGATTGACAAGTAACTACGGATTTTATTATTGCTTTTTACTTATGCAGCACCGTAGCAAGATTGAAGTCACGTGTGGTAGTAATGAAGTAGACTACTATATTCCATACCTCAGTAATCTGTATGTAACTGTTGATATATCACAGATTTTATGTTTATGCTTATTTTTAATGATGGCACTCTAAAGTTAACATTTACCACCATATGGTAGCAATGATTTCTTGATACACTTGAATAAAGTTTAAGCCATAATTAGGCCTTGTTAGTAATTGCCAAAGTAAGGTCCCTTATTAAAGAGTTATTCTCAAGTTATTCATTGCTTAATTTAGTTAGATAGCATGAAATTAAGCAAGTTTGCTGTTGACTTGCTTTTTCAATCTGCTGTCATTTTCTCCTTCAAAGTTCAAGTTACATTGGTACAGCTGGGTTCTGTAGAGCTTGGCCATAAGTGCCTGCCAAGACCTTGACCGAATGTGTGCAGTAACTATATACCAAGACAGGAGTTAACTCCTAATATGCCAGCCACCTTTTTCCAGCCCACTGATTTCGATACAGCAGTTAGCTGCTCAACTCACTCTTATTCTCTCGCAGCTCCTGATAACCTGCTGTTATAAATCTTACAAAATTACCAACCAGCAGAATCAGCTTTTCTCATATCAATTTTCCTAATAATATCTCTTCCTGTCCTCAGCTATGTGCTTGGCTAATTGCCCTTTTATTTGTATGTGTAAATACAGTGATAATAAAGTAGAGTTATAAAAAAAACACTGATATCTGAAAGTATTATAGCAAAATTTGTGCTGAGATTTAAAGTTCTACTATAAAATACTACTCTCAGGAACTGTCAGTCAATGAGGAGTGCCCACCCTGCCAAAAAAACAAGAAATAAGGAGACTATGAAACTCTTAACTGTCACGAGTGTGTCATGGACTAATGTGATCTTGGGGCAACCTAGGATCAGAAGGTTGTTGGAATATGCAACAGATGAGGACTTCTTTGTCTGTGTGAAGGAGGACTTTATGCTAATCTAACAGTAGATGGCGATGTTGTGTAAAGTTTCCTTACTCATTGCATTGTAAAAAGTCTTTTGTTTATCTGTCTGGTTTTGCTTTCTCTTCTTGATGCAATGCTGTATGACTGTGCATATTATTACCTTATGTTCCAAGGAGTAAAGAGCTTGTTATCCCATGTAATCTGCTCTGTGAACTTTCTTCTATACCTGGGAAGCTAGAAGCTGTGCAACAAAGGTCACAGCGCATTATGGATCCACTTTAGTTTCTGCTTGTCATTTACCCTGAGTTGGAGCGTATTCCATCCTTTCCTGAAGGGTTAAGGTTAATTTCTATCCTGCAGTGATCTAGTAGGTAATTGTAACCTCAGCTGCAGACACTTCCTTTGACTATAAACATCCACTCCTCACTCTTCTTTATGCCGGCTATAGCTCATTTCAATGCTGACCATATTGAAGGAGCTCGTCACTGCATAGCTATGGCATTGTTACCCAAGTTTCCTATGGAAGAATCCAAGGAGTACGTTTTGTTGTGAATTTCCCCACCCGTTTGTCTTACCTTCCTCGTGTTGTCTTTTTGTAGTAGTCAGGGTGAGTTCAGGGCCAGTGAGGGCCTAAGGATGTGCTTGACATTCGGGGGGAAGGACCTATTTAGGAATGTTAGGGAGCATAGGGATCAGCATCAGGTGTTAGGAGCTGACCCCGCTCCCCTCTCCCTAGCACTAGGGTGTACAGTTATATAATTTCCCTGGTGCTAGGGAATTAATTACGCTTTGTGTTGCATCGCTCACCGAGGGTCCTCCTCTCTCCCAGTCTGACATTACCCTGGTGTTCCGGCTGTGTTACGCCACTCGCACGGAGTCCCCTTATTCTTGGCTTGACACCTGTAGTCACATCTTCTGCTCAAAAGAAAACTAGAGAATAACTTTTTAAGCCCCACTGGAATAAATCCCATGGGCCCCAGTATTTTAAAAAGTGCAATGAATAGCGAATAAAGTAGCTGTTCTTGGCGGCACTATGTTTGATGAGCGCATCACATACAGCACTAAGTGAGATACTTTTCCCCAGTATAGTCCTTTTATTAATAATTAATCATCCCTTAAATATAATTCAAAGCCACTTCAAATATGTCAGTAAGTACAGTTATGAAGTGAACACTTTTTGTTGAAGTCCGGATAAAAGGGTTTAATCACACTTAGCTTTTAGAAATATCTCTTCCACTATTTGCTTTTTGATAAGAAATGAAGCTTTTTGTACCCACATGAGATTGTAACTGGCACGCAGCCTCTTAGCACTTTTATATACTAGGAAAAAATTAAAATGTTACATTTATGCTATGATATAGTTTTTACATATTTTTTTTTTTTTTTTACAATAATGGTCAATGGTAGATCATGCTGCTGGATATTATGCAACTAAATACATTTTTGAGGAACAGAAAGGAGGATCAGTTGTAAAAGAACAAGGTTCACCCTGACAATAAGAAATGAGGACAGTTTGATATCACTGTTTTAAGATTGCAGCCAGTAGCTGCTGAGAACTAAGGAGATGTGATTGGTTTTGAAACTATTTGGCAACTACCGCTGCTCTCTTGGAATTCTGCAGCAGAAGTTGCTTATCCACCTTTGACAACTGTTTTTTTTTTTATCTAAATACATGCATTTTTGGTTTTAAAAAAAATACATTTTTGTCATTGAGCTTTATTAAAGGGAACTTGTCACCACTTTTTTGGCGTATAAGCTGTGGCCACCACCACCGGGCTCTTATATACAGCATTCTAACATGCTGTATATAAGAGCCCAGGCCGCTGTGAGAACATAAAAAACACTTTATATTACTTACCTAACGGTGGCCCGGTTGGCCATATGGGTGTCTCTGTTCTCCGGGGCTGGCGCCTCCTCTTTCGGCCATCTCCGTCCTCTCTCTGAAACCTGTGTGCATGACGCGTCTACGTCATACACACTCGCCGGTCCTGCGCAGGCGCACTGAAATACTTTGATCTGTGGTGACAGATTCCCTTTAAAAATGTTGCACATATGGCTTTCTGTAGCCAATATGTTATCTATGACTGACTGCAGAATAGGTTAACTGAGAATCCTTTGTTCTGATGGGCCAATAGGAGAATTTGTAAATAGTGATGAGCGAGTGTGCTCGTCTCTGCTTGATACTCGATCGAGCATCGGGGTGTTCGGGTAATATTGTTACTCAATCGAGTAACGGGGATGCTTGAGCGCCATGCTTGATTCCCAACCGTTCATGTTTTGCGGCTCTTAGACAGGCAATAGACATGTGAGAATTGCCTGCCATACTCCATTAGTAATCCCTGTGCTTTATGCCAGCTGACATTACAGTATACAGATGACAACAACCCCCAAAAATATTACCTCGATTGTCAACCAAAACACTAGGGCAATTGGAAAGAGCCAGGCAAAGTGCCTGAATGGGCACATCTAATGTAATGCACCAATTCTGGAGCGACTGCGGGCTGATATTTTGAGTCTGGGGATGGCCAAATAACCATGGACCTTCCCAGCCTGATAATATGAGCCCCCAGCTGTCTGCTTTACCTTGGTTGGCTACCAAAAATATGGGAATTCTGCATCACTTTTTTTTTTTTAATTATTTATTTAGCCTCCAGTAGTGACCTGGGAGTTTGACCTCTATTTCCATCCATTTAAGCGATTTTTTTTCTGCCTCCTGTTAAGGTCTTCATGAAAAATCAAGAAAAAAAGATAAAATCTGGTGATGCAATCCAAAATATTTTCTTTATTCAAATTTCATTAAAATGGGTCATCAGTATAGGGAGAAAAGTTCATGTTGATGCTTTTCGCCCAAATGGTATTAGTCAACATTAACTTTTTACCCCTATGCTGATGACCATTGTTAATGAAATTTGAATAAGAAATTATTTTTTATGGTATCACCAGATTTTTTTTCTTGATTATTGCCAGGTGTGACCATTGGGCTAACTGAGTCTGCCATCTCATGCTTATGACGGTAGTGGAGACTACCATCTTCTGGTGAGTGCTTTGCATCATATCTCCATGAAAAATAATCGAGTTTCCCATAAACTTCCATTATACTTGGTATTCGTGTCAAGACCGTCCGAGAGTCTGAACTGCTCGACTACCGAGCACGCGAGCATTTTTGTGTTCCCTTATTACTATTTGTAACCCTTTTATGTCTTTTTCAGCTCCTTTCAGCTGATTTATAACCACAGTGTAATGGTACCACCAGGAGGTGCAGGTGCACAGGAGAGATGTAGAGCTCCTAGGTGTAATGCAGCATCTGCCCACTAGATGTCACTAGTATCTAGACAGGGAGGTAACAGAATGGTTTTACAAGCCAAGACTCAGACCCAGGAGGTAACGTCAGTGCAAATCAGGAAGAGGAGCCAAAGTCACATGGAAGCCTAAGGTTGGTAGCCAGGAGGTAGCATCAGGTACAGATAGGGAGCCGAACTGTAGTCAGAGAGCACAGACAAAATGAACAGAGCGATGGACAGGGGGAGGAGTTGGGATAGCGGGACGACGATCAGAACAAACTCATGAGAACCAGAAGCGCACACTGCACTGACGAAGTTCCGGTGGAAACAGCCCACAAATAAAGCACGGCGATTACCGTAATGAGGCACCAAACAGGCCCCGCCAACTGGGAAGGACCCGGGGAATACAAACAACTGAGCAATAGACAAAACTTAATGGCTCTGCAAGGTGCAGAGTCAAAGGTGAATCATGACACACAGACCCTATTAAATGTGAATGTGCAGCAAATCAAAGAGCCTATACAAGCAAATTATGCAAAATTGATTAAACTAATTTGTAAACTTGATTTTAGCCCCAAATACATCCATTTAAATTTAAAAAAATAAATGGCCCCCGAGATGGACAAACCTAACCTAATCCTCCTTAAAACAAGCAATTGAGCATACCTATCGTCTAGGTATATTATTATTTACCCCAGGTTAGTCTATTTGTTTTGCCTTTCTCAGTCCGGATTATCATTTTAGGTACTTTAAAATTTATGAAAGGTAAACTAGATGAAAAGAAATCAACACGATATAAATATAAAACCAAAATGAAGACGACACACAAGGTGATCATATTCTGTTCTTTCACTACAGAACCGAGACACCTGTCCTGTCATTTACCCGTCTCCTTAGATTGAGAACTCATAGCAAATTGATTTCAATGGTAATATTTAAAAAAAATAACACAATATACGCAATTCAAATGGTAAAAACATATTGAGGTTGAAGCAAAGTATTGCAAATATTATACAAGCAGGGAGCATAAAGGGTATAATTATGGAGTGAATGGGAACATTAACTAAATTACTATTGTGGTTTACCGAGGTAGTAACTATTACCAGGAACCATAGTTCTTGTAATTATACAAGGGAGATACTTCATTCCAATCAACAATATGGGACTATTCCTATATAACATCACATTAGGTGCTAAACTAGTCAACCCTTACAGCCTCAAAACCATTGCTTGGCTTTTATTTAGTCTGGACAAATATTCCATTTCTTCCTTGGCCCTGTATCTAAACACCCTGACCAATGGAGAGTGGATTATTGGCTCCACCAATAGCACTCACAGCACATGCCCCAGCTTATTGCATATGCTAATTATATTATATCAAAACTAGAGTTGAGCGGACTTCTAATAATCCGGGTCTGGCGGATCCGTCGCGGGTTGTAAAAGAAGTCCGGATCCGGACTCATGTATGTAAATGGGGAGTGGATCCGGGGGGGGAGAGGGGGGGGGGGAGAGAGAGAGGGAGAAGAAAAAAAAAAATCCCGGATCCGGATCGTGCAGCCGGATTCCCGCGTCTTGGTCGGACCCAGATCGGACGCTGAAACCGCGCGGATCCGCATTTTTACAGTTCGGGTCCGCTCAACACTAATTAAAATTAATGGTTCAAGAAAAAAAGAAAAAAAAACACAATATTTTGATGACAGATACTTTTTAATGTGTACTAGAAATAATTAAAATCAATTCACGGCACTCAGTCTGTTGACGATTTCAGTGACCTCTGGCCATCATATGGGAGCCCTGCAAACTACCCCTTACATGAGAGCAAAAAGGAGATAGTTGCACTCTGTAGTGCTAAGATATGTATAACAAGGAATATGGGAGCATAGATATGCAATACTACTATGAAAAACGTAACAATTGAGATACTTAGCACACAAAAATGGCCAGTTGTATGTGAGCCCAACAGCCAACGGCAAGGCGATATCTTTTTGTTGGGTCCCTCTCTACTCTAATTCCTTTCTTTGGATTAAAAAACTTCCAATGTATGGGTGAACAGGAACCTGGAAATGAAGCATTAAAATCGCCTAAGGCTGAAGAGCCAGAGCGCTCAATCAGGAGGTATGACCCTATAGTCTTAGAAAAAGACTGATGGCACATGTTATCTTTCTAATGTGAACAGGTGCAAAGAGAACATGAAACATAGTAACAAAAAAGAGACAGTTGCACTTTGTAGTGCTAAGATATGTGTAACTATGAATATGGGAATCTAAATATTCATTACTCCTATGAAAAACGTAAAAATTGAGATACTTAGCACACAAAAATGGCCAGTTCTTTGTGAGCCCAACAGCCAATTGCAAGGTGATCTCTTTTTGTTGGGTCCCTGCCTACTCTAATGCCTTTTTTTGGGTTAAAAAAACCTTCCAATTTATGGGCAGACAGGAATCTGCAAATGAAGAAATAAAATTGCCTAAGGCTGAAGAGCAGAAGGGCTCAATCAGAAGGTATGACCCTGTAATCTAAGAAAAACATAATTCCATCCTCTTACATGATGGCATCTTCCGGTCATCTTTTGATTACCTGGCCTTAATGCTACATCATTATTATGATAATCTATGCATGGCATGTTGTGCCAGATGATTAATCAAAAGAAGATCAAGAAGATCTGTGGATACCGGAAAGAAGGAAGCGGTTTGCTGATTTACTGTCCAATGCCCACAGATTACTGACGTGGCCGCTAGATTGAGTCCTGTGAATGAAATCACACCATATCAGTTGTACTAAGATAGAAGTGCTAATATTCTGCAAGTCTGCTCTTGTTTCTGCCATGAAAGCTAATTATTCACATTTTCCAGTTTTATAATTTTTCTTTTTAGTGGTTTCCAGGGAATCCAGGCCAAAAAGAAGAATAAATAAATAACTGTTCTACATGTGGTTTACCTTTATAGGGATATTCCAACCTTGCACATTTATGTGCACAGAAAATACAATTTTTCCGATTTTGAGGAAGAGGTCTGCAGCCTCTTTATATGACTGCAGACTTGTGAATCCGCACAGCTTATGCAGTGCGTGTTGTGAGGATTTGTCAGCTCCAGAAGCAGGTGGCATTGTAACCACGGATATGCGATTTACATACTTTCAGACACATTTCGACTAAATGTGTCTGACCTCGTATCATTTCATTTGCATTGAGGGAGGCCATGCACGTCTAGTTGGCATAGGACCGCATGTATGCAAATCACATACTTGTGGTCAAGTGCTGGCAGTTCCTGGAAAATTCTGAGAACTCGTACTGTGCACGCTGTGAGAAGTCACAAGTCTTCAGTCACATGGAATGAGTGCAGACTTGTACCCTAAAGGGTAATTTACACGCTGCAATCTCGCTAGCGAGATCATTAGCGAGCGTACCCACCCCCGTTGGTTGTGCGTCACGCGCAAATCGCTGCTTGTGCCGTACAACATTGCTTACACCCGTGACACGGACTTACCTTCCTTGCGACGTCGCTGTGGCAGGCGAACCGCCTCCTTTCTAAGGGGGCGGTTCGTGCGGCGTCACAACGACGTCACACGACAGCCATCCAATAGAAGCGGAGGGGCGGAGATGAGTGGGCAGAAGATCCCGCCCACCTCATTCATTCCTCATTGCCAGTGGACGCAGGTAAGGAGATGTTCGTCGTTCCTACGGTGTCACACATAGCGATGTGTGATGCCGCAGGAACGACGAACAACCAACAGCATGCACTACCAACGATATTATGAAAAGGAGCGACGTGTCAACGATCAACGATTTTTGACGTTTTTACAATCGTTGATCGTCGCTCCTAGCTGTCACACGCTCTGATGTCGCTAACGGCACCGGATGTCGTCACTAACGACGTGACCCCGACGATATATCGTTAGCGATGTCGCAGCGTGTAAAGCACCCTTAAGGGTGGACAACCCCTTTAATGTATAGTAAATGTGGTTAAAATAAAAGTAAAATAAATGTTTATTTTTATATGGCGCTAACCTATTCCGCAGAGCTTTACATACATCAGGAACACTGTCCCCATTGGGGCTCGCAATCTTTATTCCCTATCAGTATGTCTTTGGAGTGTGGGAGGATACCGGAGAGCCCGGAGGAAACCCACGCAAGCACAGGGAGAAGATACAAACTCCTTGCAGATGTTGCCCTTGGTGGGATTCGAACCAAGGACCCCCAGCACTGCAAGACTGCAGTGCTAACCACTGAGCCACCGTGCCGTTCCCACTAATTTGTTCCACATCTGTGTGGAGAATGAAACCCTAATGCAATCATGACAGAGCATCATCAAATCATATTTTTTTATAATTGCTAATCTTGTGTCGTCCATCTCGAGCTATACTTTGATGACTGTCTTGCTAAATTCTACTAAAAAGGGGGCTGAAAGCCCGTACTTACGAAGCGCTCACTGATATCCTAATCAGGCACGAATACTAATATTCTTTATAGCAAGATACTATTTATTTTAATAGCACATGAATATAATCAATGGTACATAGGCATTTAGAACTATAGTCATAGAAACTTATACAATAACAGAAATATGCATCAACATTACCGTTTGTTGTAGCAATCCTTTCACATCGGAGGGAACTCTAGTTAATGATAAGGAATCAACATGGCATCTTGCATCACAGGAACAGTGCGTACGTACACTTCAATGTCCTGGAAGGTTTCCCTAACATTAAGCGAGTCCGGTGTATTTTTATAGGAAAATTGGTAGGTTGTGTTTAAATGGTCACCAGCATGTGACAGCTGAGTCATGTTCATGTAACTTGACCACAAACTGCTGTGGGCACCGGCAGCTTCCTGCACATTTCCTGCACATCCTGCCAGTTGACAACTGGCTGACCACAGTTTTACCATAGTGTTAGTGAAATATTGCAATGAGCCGTAAATTTCATATACAAGCTTCCTTAAACCTGTCTTTAAGCTAACCACAAGTTTCCGGTAAGTGGAACTGTCCTCATTATCTTGAAACTGCTTCAAAAACCTGTGACATGTATTCTTTGGTCATCATATTGGCCATCAAAGGACATCTCTTTGATACTGAATTATTGATAGGTCAAATAATATCTGGGATCACTCCTATCTTTTATGTTTCCTATCTAATCACACATTCTTTCAGTCATATCACATTGGTATCACAATCGGTCCTTGATCCCAGGGATTATTTTCCATCATCAGTATTCCACTAGAAGAAGATCACTCGGAATATACCATACCATGACCAAGAAATGTCGCTTTTAATAGGACACTAACATTGACTTTGCCACAGATTTTGATTTCTTGGTTTGTTTGGATAAACGTTGAATCACAAATATAATCACTTTCACTACTTTTGTACAGTATATTAAAACTAAAAGCAATATTATCTGAAAAGCTCCCTTGAATATCATGTGTTTTGGCATTTGCTCGATATTCAAAGGAATCACTACACATTACATTTCCCGATATGTTACTACAAGTTTCACTAGTCCCATTTATGAACATATTGGCATAAGGCCATAACATATCATGAATTGTCCTTTCCACTAAGCTGGGTTTAAAAGCATCTACAGTATTTATAGCTGTCCCAAAACTTATTTTTATATTCCCCATAGGGATGAATCCCAGGTTAGTCAGTCCAGTCTTATATCTTAGTACCCAAATTCCTCCCTTAAAAGCCAGATATTGCAAATTGGTGACTGTTGCATTCAAATTGCCTTGCCACCATGGAAGATTGATCCATCCCACTATGGAAATGGGTACTGTAGTATTCTATAGACGAACACTTCGAGTGTCTTTATCAGCAAGATGATCAGAACAACTTTTCTACTTTAAGATTTCCTCCATCGATACCGGGACATCCAGATAAGGGATACTGGTGGCTGTAACCGAAGAATGTGTACAGATCCAGCAATCTGTGTGTTGAAAATGTGATGATGCATCAGAAATTTATTCGCCATAGGTTCCTCCTGATGTAGACTTGTCCATCCAACGACCAAAGAGGCAAACATCAAACACAGGAATTTCTCCATCTCATCACTATCGAGCTCTTCCCAGTAACCGATACCATGGATTCCGCTTATTTACAACACCTTCTGCAAATAAAGATACACTATTATTCTCGTAAATAACATTTTTCTTGTGGGACATATTCCCACTTCCCCACTCCTGGTCTCATCAGGAAAGTACGATCTTTTCCGACCGCTATTACCGCTGTCTCTGAGGGCGGTCCTTGGAGGTTTTGAATCCATATTTTTGCTCCTACATTTGTAATATTAGAGGATCCAAAACCTTTAGTACCCCATATTGTTAATTCTGCCGGGGCAGTTCCTTCTCTTATTTCAGACAAGTTTATTGGGATTATCAACATCTGAGCAACCCTCTGGTGTTTCACCAATATCAAAGGTTCATTTCCCAAATTTAGCATCAGTACCTTGATTTCTCCCTGATGATCTGCATCTATTACCCCTCCCACCACTATGGCTCCTTTTAACACTAAACTAGGAGTGGCTATTTGACCATAATGATCCTTTGGTATCTGGCAACCCAATCCTGTTGAAATTGGTTTTACCTTACCTGGGGTTACCACGACAGTTTCCAATGTACTGAGGTCTAAACCTGCGGAATAAGGTGTCGCTCTTTCTGGTGTGCCCAAACAGCTGTACCTTGCCTTGTCAACTGTTGGACTGATTTGTCTGATGGTTGCTGCTTTATCTGCTTCTGAATTAAACAAACGTTCAAGTGAGTTAGTAGGGACATGAGCATCGACATGAAATACAGTGGTCTTGGTAGATTGAATAATCCCTTCAATGTCTTGCCACACTTCCCTGACCATCTCAAACACATTTTGCTGTTCCTCTCCCCAGTGGAGCTCATATTTTTTCCTCGTTACTTTGTACAAATGAGCCAACATTTGTCCCAAATGAGGGATTTGTTGTCTCCAAAAATCAAACAATCCAATATAAGACTGAGTCTCCTGTTTGGATTTAGGGACCGGAAAATTAATAATTTTCTGTCTGGCATTGGGCAAGATCTCTCTGTGCCCCTTGTTCCACTGAATCCCTAGACATGTTACCACCTGAGACGGTCCTTGAACCTTGGCATCATTGATTTCCCATCCTTTACTCCACATATGAGCAACCAGTTTTGTCAATTGATCTTTCACACTTTGCTCATCTTGTCCTTGTATCATTATATCATTGATATAATGTGAGATCTGCATTTCCTTATGACAAGGCATAACCCCAAAGGAGAATTTTCCTTCGGTTAGATTAAGAGTCATCCATTTTAGGATATCAATTCCCAAAATATATTCTGGTATAGGTACTACCAGTACCGTATACTCCTTGATAGGTAAATTACCTATCTTCAAAGCTACCTGTGTCTGAACCCCGGTGATCACTTGACCACCTAGTCCAGCAATTTTTACTCGAGGTCCTTTTATTGTTTCTGGGTTTCCATTAATTAAAGTAGCCTCCGCCCCCGTGTCAATCAAAGCTGGGACTCTTTGAACATTTCCCCCTTTCCAATGTATGCTAAGATTGACGTAGGGACGTTCGTCCCTTTTTATCAATAGGGGGGCTTGGCTGGCTACCTATGGTAAATCACTTCCTTCTGAACTTTCATTTACACAGACTTCAGTCTGTGTATTAGCCCTTCCTTCCGTGACCTTTGTGGCCACGGCTGCAGCCAGTTCTTCCCATGGATAAACTGACTGAATATTTTCCCAAGACACTTTCTTTGGGGTTTTTTCCCCTTTTCCCTCTGATTTCTTTACCTTGGGGGTTTTTGAGCCCCCTTCCACATTTGTAGTGGTCACTTTCTTTGCAGATATAACTTTCTGTTTGTACAACTTCCATAATTCTCCTGTCTCCTTTCCATCAATCCTTTCCTTATTGATCCCTGCTTTAAGCAAAGCCTGGAACATGTCTTTGCGACACACCCGTGGGGCCTCCCCTACTGATTTCTCTTTCCAATCAGGATTGTTTGGCTTACTGTTACCAAGATGGCCTCCAGGGGATGATTTATCCCACTGTCCCATATCCTGGAACTCCCTCATCCTCCCTAGAACTACACCGATTGATTCTCCAGTCAGCGCTACAGTTAAGGTTAAAATAACTGTTTTGTAGGCTGGAGGAGCATGTTTAAGCAGCCTATTTCTTATGCTGGCTGTCAATGGGTACTGGAGATAATCATCATCCATTACCAAAAGAGGAAGAGCATTCCTCATTGCTTCTTCCTTCAGCCTTTCCCTACCATCTTTTAAGGTATACCAAGGTTTATCATTGATAGGAAAGTCTGCTTCTGATGGATATTTGTCCAGAAAAGCATGGGCTAAGATCATGATTAAGTTTTGAGTACCATGCTCATTATGATCAACAAAATAATTTTTTATTGATCTCTGAATTTCTGGGTCACGAGACATGGTGAAAAATTTTGCCACGTCTCCGGCGTCAAAGTGCACTCCACCTCCTCCGAGATCGTGCACCCTGACCAACCAGGGAGTTTCTCCTTCTCCTGGTTTTTGTCTAAACTGTGTTAAAATGCTATCAACTTCTCCCTGAGAGTAATCTTCAATGGTTACTCGATTTTTTTACATGAGGAATCGTTCTCTCATTTATGATGGCATTATCATCTTCGTCATATTGCAGATTCCCCTGACCATCCCGGACATGTTCCCGGATGATCTCATTTTCTGTCCTCTCTAGGCGCCTCCTTACTGGGTTAGCCTGAATCTTCCCTTTATGGTAATCCTCCTCATCAGATGATGAAGATGAATCCCACACATCCCCATCCCAAGTATCGGGATCCCAATTTATAGAAGCTGGGACGATACTTTTAGGTACTTTGTTTTTATTTACTTTTCCTCTTCTTTTCTTGTACTTATTTTGAGCAATTTGGATTTTATTTACCTTTCCTCTTCTTTTCTTGTACTTATTTTGAGCAATTTTTATGGCAGCTTTTTGTGCCACATTCTGATAATGTTCCAATTTATCCTTCAACAGTCTGGTATTACATTCCAGAACTGTTTTCAGGCAACCTAATTCTATCATCTTTTGTTCCATCTGGGAACTTTTCTTCTCTATCTTTAGATTACGCTCATGCATTACACTATATGCACTTGCCAAAATCCAGATGCGCCGTCCTAAAGACACTACATCACCTGTTTTCACAGGGACACCACTGAGTACATTCACAACATCAGTAGCTTCACTACCCTTAAGCTTATCCTGCCATTGTTCTGCCAATCCACAAGATACTACATCACCTGTTTTCACAGGGGCACTACTGAGTACATTCACAACATCAGTAGCTTCACTACCCATAAGCTTGTCCTGCCATTGTTCTGCCAATCCACAAGACACTACATCACCTGTTTTCACAGGGGCACCACTGAGTACATTCACAACATCAGTAGGTACACAACCCTTAAGCTTATTCTGCCATTGTTCTGCCAATCCACAATTGACCAATTCATGTGCTATAAGATTGTAGGGAGCCTCAGTCCAGATGGGGATCTCCACAACAACCTCCTTAACATTATCCTTACGTTTTCTGAACATTTTGACACTATGCAAAAAGATTGAAAAAATATATCTGGAAATTTGCCAAATATATGTTTTTAATTTCTAAATTACAAAAATTCGTTAATTACTTCTTATAGAAGTAATCCTGCCGACTACGCCAATTTATGTCTTGCTAAATTCTACTAAAAAGGGGGCTGAAAGCCCGTACTTACGAAGCGCTCACTGATATCCTAATCAGGCACGAATACTAATATTCTTTATAGCAAGATACTATTTATTTTAATAGCACATGAATATAATCAATGGTACATAGGCATTTAGAACTATAGTCATAGAAACTTATACAATAACAGAAATATGCATCAACATTACCGTTTGTTGTAGCAATCCTTTCACATCGGAGGGAACTCGAGTTAATGATAAGGAATCAACATGGCATCTTGCATCACAGGAACAGTGCGTACGTACACTTCAATGTCCTGGAAGGTTTCCCTAACATTAAGCGAGTCCGGTGTATTTTTATAGGAAAATTTGTAGGTTGTGTTTAAATGGTCACCAGCATGTGACAGCTGAGTCATGTTCATGTAACTTGACCACAAACTGCTGTGGGCACCGGCAGCTTCCTGCACATTTCCTGCACATCCTGCCAGTTGACAACTGGCTGACCACAGTTTGACCATAGTGTTAGTGAAATATTGCAATGAGCCGTAAATTTCATATACAAGCTTCCTTAAACCTGTCTTTAAGCTAACCACAAGTTTCCGGTAAGTGGAACTGTCCTCATTATCTTGAAACTGCTTCAAAAACCTGTGACATGTATTCTTTGGTCATCATATTGGCCATCAAAGGACATCTCTTTGATACTGAATTATTGATAGGTCAAATAATATCTGGGATCACTCCTATCTTTTATGTTTCCTATCTAATCACACATTCTTTCAGTCATATCACATTGGTATCACAATGACCCAAGATTATTGCCAAGAAATTACCAATCTACATGACAGCTCAGTTTACTGAATATATTGCAGCTTCATCCCCCTTCTCCCTCTCCTTCTCATTCTCAAACAAATTAGCTTAACACTAGAACTACTGGACTCGTGACACCTATATAGAAATACATGGTGCAAAGTAGTCAAAATGACTACCTCAGTAGTTCTAGTGTTAAAGAGAACCTGTCACTAGATGTGGTGACTAAAAGCTGTGGCAGTCACCCGTGGGCTCTTAAATACAGCATTCTAACATGCTGTATATAAGAGCCCAGGCCTCTGTGTAGAACGAAAAAATGACTTTATAATACTTACCTAAATGATTGGTTTAGTGCAGATGGGTCAAATGGGTGTCTCCGTTCTCTGGTGCGGGCACCTCCTCTTTCGACCATCTTTGTCCTTCTTCTGAAGCCGGGGTGCATGATGCGTCCTACGTCATGGACACACGCCGGCATTGAGCTCCTGCGCAGGGTCACTACAATACTTTGATCTGCCCTGCTCAGGCCGAAAGAGGAGCCGCCACACACGGAGAATGGAGCCACCCATTTGACCCATCTGCATCGGCACACAACCACAAATCCGGAGGACCGGCAGGCAGAGCAAGTGTGACCGCAAACTGGTTTGCTACAGAGAAGGTGTGACTACACCCCACATAACCTGATACCCTTGAATTACTCTCAAGCAATCCTGTACTCATATCCTAATTGACTTTATTTCAAACAGTCAAGTGACCACACTAAAGAGTCTTAACAGATCTCCACATTTGATCCTGTTATGCATGATTACATGCAAATTAGCAATTTATTGTGACCAAGGTCCTGGAGGATCTAAACGTCAAAAAAGAATCTCAATTATCGCTGTTGTAAATAAACTATATGTTAATTTTGCATGAAAAAAGACTGTCTCTTGCAACTTTTTGATAAATATATTCCAGGGATTGCTATATCCCCACACTAGCACCTCTAAAAAACATACAAATTAGAGTGAGTGTGCATGTGCACAGCTGTATGTATATTCTGATATGTCATGTGCAGGCGCAGTACAATACTTTGGTCTGCCCTGCTCAGGCCGAAAGAGGAGGCGCCGCACCCAGAGAATGGAGGCACCCATTTGACCCATCTGCACCGCACCGCCCCTTAGGTGAGGATTATAAAGTCATTTTTTTTCATTCTACACAGCGGCCTGGGCTCTTATATACAGGATGTTAGAATACTGTATATAAGAGCCCACTGGTGGTGGCTGCAGCTTTTAGTCACCAAATTTGGTGACAGGTTCCCTTTAAACAATTGTCTGCAGA
Source organism: Anomaloglossus baeobatrachus (assembly GCF_048569485.1). NCBI lineage: Eukaryota > Metazoa > Chordata > Amphibia > Anura > Aromobatidae > Anomaloglossus > Anomaloglossus baeobatrachus. The sequence continues at coordinate 62,223,676 of NC_134357.1, read as the reverse complement.
AAAGTTAGAAATATTACATTTTCCTCTAATACAATATACACTACAGTTTTCTATTTTTACATGTACTGATTTTGGGAAAGATTGATTTTTGTACACTTTTAAGGCTGCTTTACACGCAGCGACATTGCTAGTGACGTCGCTCGTGAAAGCACCCGCCCCCGTTGTTTGTGCGTCACGGGCAAATCGCTGCCCGTGTCGCACAATATCGCTAGTACCCGTCACACGCACATACCTTCCTAGCGACGTCGCTGTGGCCGGCGAACTGCCTCTTTACTAAGGGGGCGGTTCATTCGGCGCCACAGCAACGTCACACGGCAGCCGTCCAATAGAAGCGGAGGGGCGGAGAGCTGCTGCATGAAAGTCACTCCCACCTCGTTGCTGGAGGACGCAGGTGCGGTGTTGTTCGTCGTTCCCGGGGTGTCATACGTAGCGATGTGTGCTGCCTCAGGAACGACGAACAACCTGGGTACAAAATCAGCAACGACATTTGGGAAATGGACGACGTGTCAACAATCAACGATTTGGTGAGTATTTTGCATTGTTAGCGGTCGCTCGTACTTGTCACACGCAAGGACGTCGTTAACAAGGCCGGATGTGAGTCACGAATTCCGTGACCTCAACGACATCTCGTTAGCGATGTCGTTGCGTGTAAACCCCCCCCCCTTTCATTATTTTTGTACAACTTCACATGAGTAAATGTTTCGATTGAATTTTTGAACTGTGTTCAATCGAAATCTTTTAGATATTTTGTCCTTGTTAATAGGAAACAGTATAACGTAGATATCTCTTTAATGGCAGCAATCAGTATGTAGCATGTGTCGTATACACTTGCTGGGAGTAATTAGAAAAATAATATATTTTACGTGACCCTGGGTCATGTGAGAATAGCGTAAAGACATATATGACCCCAAATTTAATTTCTACGTAAATTTCTAATATTTCCACGTGAATACATTATTTATAATGGATTGGACTGAAGTGATGAATAATGGATTATATTTAAATATTTTACGTATTGATGACTTGAGTATTTCTGATGCGTTGATGTATTTCCAGGCATTTGTAAGCCGCATATGTCATAATTTCCCAGATCGTCTCGGTACACAGCGTCCTCGTGCCAAATATTCCATAACATTGTATTTTACTCCTGTTATTTGTGAGGAGCTGCGGGAAACTATTTTGACATTCTGAATTATAATAATGCTACATTTGTATCTGCGCCATCTGCTTCTGGGCCACTTCTAACACAAATAGAACTTTCTTTGTGGAGACATGCCAGCAAACTGCCACTTTATTAATGCATGTGGAAACAAGGAGATAACATTTCATTTTCATTTTTAATCACTTTGCATTGCTAAAGCATGTGTAACAAATAACTTACAACTCTGGAGGCTTCAGTTTGATCATTCAAAGGTGTTAAAAACAAGGTTTCTTTGAAACAAAGCAATACATCAAAAAACTTTTAATTATCCTCCTGAAGTAAATACATCAAGTCAAAATTAAAGGGGACAATTTTCGTTTTTTACTGCTATTTTTCCTTTGGGAATTAATGATATTCTATGGATGGGTATGAGTCTTTAAGTTTATGTTGTTATACATTTTTTGCTACTTTTTTTATTCCAAGATTCTGAGATCAAATATCCCAGCAATCCCTGCTTGTTCAGGGTCTGCTTTTTGTATTCTGTGGTCAGGAACAATAATAAAAATGTGGTCTTGTCACACTGTACAAAGGGTTGGTAGGATGTAGTACAGCATATTGTCCACTAGGTGGCAGCAGAGTAGTGAAGGAGAGACAAGGTAACACAGTAACAGGAGGGCAGCTGAAATACAGCAGAGTAACTTCAGCAGGCAGTTAACAGGCGAACCACGAGGGGCAAAAGAGTAGTCAAACAGTCAGAGTCTTAAGCCAGGAAAGTCAAGTCAGTGCAAAGGGAGGATTAAAACCAAGTTAGAAAACAGAACCGAGTCGGAATCCGGGAGATCAGGAATGCAGAGGGAAACACAAACAACAGACAGGAGCAGGAAGTCAAGGACTGGGACAGATGGACCAATGGGGAAGGGTACAGGTCAGGGCACGGTAACAAGGAGTCAGATGAAACAGGAAATCTCACCAGAGCCAGTCACAGGCTGCAGAGCAAAACTATAACCAGCACAGGAATGCAAGTGCAGAGACCAGATATATTGTGTTCTCAAACCAGAACGAGGCTGATGGGAGTTAACCCCTGACATGACCAGGCCAGGTCTGGGAAACTCTGGAGATGAGAATCCCGGTCCTGGATCATGACAGGTCTCTTTCATGTTCAGCTTTAAATCATTTTAATGACCTGTATTATTATTATTATTATTTATTTATTTATAGAGCACCATTGATTCCATGGTGCTGTACATGAGAAAGGGTTACATACAGAATTCATATACAAGTTACAATAGACAGAAAAGTATAGAGGGAAGAGGACCCTGCCCTTGCGGGCTTACATTCTAGAATATATTGGGGAGGACACAGTAGGTGGGGCAGTGGTGAGGCGGCAATCCAGCACGGTGGTGAGGCAGTAGTTGTGGTGATGGTAAGGCAGTGGGGTCATTGGAGATTATAGACATTTCTGAACACATGAGTTTTCAAGTTCTGTTTGAAGCTTGTAAGGGTAGCAGATAGTCTGATGTGTTGAGGCAGCAAATTCCAGAAGACAGGGTACGCTCGGGAGAAGAATTGGAGGCAGTTGCATGAGGAGCGAATGAGAGAGGAGGAGAGAATGAGATCTTGGGAGGATCAAAGGTTACGTGTTGGAGTGTAGCAGGAGATTAATTCGGAGATATACGGAGGAGACAGATTATGGATGGTTTTGTAGGTCAGTCTTAAGGCCACTTTACAGACAACGATATCGCTAGCGATCTCGTTAGCGATGTGACACACCCAGATCATTGCTACGATTTGCTGAGATCGCTCATAGGTCGTTTTGTAGCAGTCACACGTACACATCTCACAAACGATGCTACATCGTTCAGCGATATATTGTTTGACAAGGCGGTCATGTGGACACCATCACACAGCATTCCTCCCAACGATTCAAGCAACGACAGAGGCGTATAATTGTCCATAGCATACACCCTGGCGTGACACCAATCAGAGCGTAGGAGGCATGGAGCATTGCTCGTAAGTCACGCCCGCGTCGCTGATGACGGATGCACTAACGATGTTGTTTGTCATTGGCAAGGTGTCAAACGTAGCAATATGTCTGCTGCGTTCGCAACGACGAACAATATTTTGAAAATAAACGACGTGGAAACAATCAATGATTTTCGCTAGTTTTGCGATCGTTCGGAGTCGCTCGTAGGTGTCACACGCAATGACGTCGCTAACGACGATGGAAGTGCGTCACCAAAACCGTGACCACCAACAACATATCTTCAGATAAATCTTAGTGTGTAACGGGGCCTTTAGTAGTTTAAATTGGATATGGTGGAGTATTGGGAGCCAATGAAGGGATTTGCAGAGGGTAGAAGTGGGGTGGTGTTGAGCAGAGAGGTGCATCAGACGGACAGCAGAATTAAGGATGGACTAGAGAGGTGTGAGAGTGTTAGCAGGGAGGCCACACAGGAAAATGTTGCAGTAATTGAGGCGGGAGATTATGAGGGCATGTGCTAGCATTTTTGTAGATTTAGAATTGAGGAAAGGATGGATTATGGAAATATTTTTGATTTGAAGATGGCAGGAGGTGGTGAGGGATTGGATGTGTGGTATGAAGGACAAGACAGAGTCGAAAGTCACTCCGAGGCACCGAACTTTGGGTGTATACAGTTTCCACTTCCTTGTAGGTTCCTGCACAGGTTCCCGCTCTCCATTAAAAAAGGGGGACAAGGCAAGCCTAAAACATCCCACTCTTTACGGGAAGCCATATGGCCTCCTTATATTACATATTATTATGTACACTCTTGTCTTTACAACGGACACTATATAGTAATCTGATCTTAAAGCACTACTTTCTAGGCTAAAAATACCAGCCTGCAACCACCCCAGAATTACACATCACATTAGATACACCAATTCTGGCGCTTTACCCTGGCTATTCCCGATTTCCCTGGTACGGTGGCAATTGGGGTTATTGATGTCAGCTGTGCAGTATCAGCTTGCATCAAGCCCAGGGATTGATGCCAGCTGACACTACTGGAAGAACTGGAAGACTTTTCCAAAGAAGAATGAATGAAAATCCCTGAAACAAGAATTGAAAAGCTCATGGCTGGCTACAAAAAGTGTTTACAAGCTGTGATACTTGCAAACGTGGGGCTACTGTATACATACATGCTGAGTGCCCAAACCTTTGCATTGGCCCATTATCCTTTTCTGCTAATTTAAAAATGTAAAAGATGAAAATATTTTTTTTTATTGCCTAAAATGTATTATTTTAACTTTTCTTTTCACCACTAAAATAATTTTTAAAAAAGCTTGGCATCTCTGTATATGGACTCACCCATTTAATCATATAATTAGATCTTTTTATTTAACTACACAATTAAGTCTGTAAAATCAAAACTGTAAACCAAAAAACAATGACTGAATTGTGGGTTGTATTTTTTTTGCCATTTCTCTGCACTTGGAATTTATTTTTTTCCCTGTTTTCTGGCAAAATGAATGGTGTCATTTAAAACTACAAATCGAACAGCAAAATAAAAGCTTTCATATGTCAATGGAAAAATAAAAAAGCTGTGGCTCCTGGCAGATGGAAAAGGAAAAGATGAAAGAGCAAAAATTAAAAAATCCCAGGTCACATCAACTGGATGGAACGAGAGCTTTACTGGGTCCTAAAGGGAAAGAGATGAAAACCCAGTAGGAAAACCACCTAATACAATGAATACTGACAACAGTATAGAAGAATACTATAGAAGGCAGAGAGCATTTTGCGCAACCAAACACTGTGACCTTTTATTGCCAGAAACCACATGCAGATAATAGCAAATATACCTCGTGTAGCGCCTGGTCCCGCCAGATCCCGAGGGGGCGCTCTCCCTCACATGTGCCCAGCCCCAGCATGGCCCCCACGTGCACTCCTGATCCCAGCCTCCGGCAGTGACGTCCTTCCTCTTACCGGTCCCATGGCTCTGCAGGCTCTGCTCCTGGTTTGGCTCCTGCTGTGCATCCTGCTCACTCCCGGGTCGGGCGTCCTGCTCCAGGGGCTGCTCAGCCTCTTCCTGTCTCCTGGCCACACACAGATCTGCAGTGAGTGATTCTAGGCTGCGCTCAAGGCCACGCCCCCTTTCTTAAAGTGGTAGTGCTCCATTATCTGGAAGTGACCTCAGAGGTCACCTGTTACCATATGGGTATTTAAGTTCGCCTCCCCTGGCAGTAGGCGCCCAAGCAACACTCCTATTAGTGCATTGTTAATGTCCAGGCCCTTGAGTACTATCGTTTGTATCCGTGCATCATCTACCTGTTTCTAATCCTCTGTCTCGCCGTAGTGCCATCTGTACCATTCCTGCTGTGGACGTCACCGGCCATACCTACAGTGGACGTCACTGTGCCATACCTGCCGTGGACGTCACCAGTGCCGTACCTACTGTGGACACCACCTGCTGCGGACGTCACACCCGTGCCACGCTTGACCTTTCAGAGACTCCTACTACCGATTCCTGGCTGCCGTGCATCTAGGCCCTTTGAGGAGGCACCGCACAGTCCCTGTATAGGGGTTCGCTGCTGGTTGTCTTCTCGGGGGAGTCCGGTGCACGGTCCAGTGGGTCCACCTCCGGACGCTCACCACTCCTCGGTGGGCATAGCACCTCGCAGTATAAACCCTCAGGGGTCAAGGAGTATCAAACTAGCAAAAAAGTTTTTTTTTTTCTCTTTTTATCTTATAGAGACAAGAAAAACAAAAATAAAACTTAACATTTATTAAGTGCTTATTAAGAAGTGAAAAAGGTCACTGATAAAAACGTGAATATTAAAAATAAACACATATGGCCCTTGGTCACCAAGCTCAAATGGACCAATACCAAATTTGAAGCACACAAAATTCCCATAAACATACAAATATCACCATAGAAAATGGCTGGACAGAATCCAAAACCTAACAACCGGTGGAACCGCCCCCTGGAGGAGGGTTTTGGAAAAATATCAGATGGGAGGGTGAAAAAAAACCCAAAACCAATTATAACAGCCTAAGAAGCCATTTTTAAAACATAAATGGATCTTGTCAAAAAGGAATGGGCTCACCAAATCATCAAATGGACTCATAGATAATCCAAGCTTGGGGCTCCACAATTTCCAGATGTGCCATATAATGCCCTTCCTTGGTTAATTAATTGCAGTTACACGCATGCTCCCGACGCGTTTCATTGATGTAACTCTTCAGGGGAGTCATCACAAATATAAATTCTCTGCATTCTGTCAGTGCAAAACACACTACTGACCATGGTACAAAAATGCCCTCAAAGGACGCATGTGTCCTTCAGACCAGACAAATTCAAAAGTGCCGCGCACTTTTTCACTTCTTACTAAGCACTTAATAAATGTTAAGTTTTATTTTTTTTTTCTTCTCTCTATAAGATAAAAAGAGAAAAAAAAACTTTTTTGCTAGTTTGATACTCAGAAACCACATGACTATCTGTCACCCGTGACACACCCGTGACAGCAAAGCTGAAAATAGTCTAGTCGGATTCTGGCCAGGAATATGCAGATATTGCATACTTGAGGTCACATGACCGCCAAGCCTGGCGCTGACCCTGGAGAATCCTCACAGTGCACAGTAGACACTGCTTACTGTCACGATTCCTCTGTGCAGAGCATCTTGCACACTAGGAGATGCTCTGCTGTGTTTTCCTGGGCTACTGGCTGGCAGGTTGATTGACAGTGCAGGCTTCCATGTTGGTCTGGGAGGTACTGATTGCTCAGGTGTTTCATCTGCGGGGTATTTGCACTGCTTCTATAGTGAGCATGCTCCCCAAGAATCTTGCCAGTCATACTTTCTGGTTCTGTTGTTATGCTGTTGGCCTGTGTTCCTGCCTGTGCTCTGATCTTTGTTTCCTGACCCCGGACTATTGTTTAACTCCTCTCTGCCTGCTCCCTGTTCCTGTCGTGACCTCTTGCTTTTGACCTTGGACTGTTACCTGACCACGTCTCAGTTTTCTCCCCGAATCCATTACGTGCCTTCTCGGAATTCTGACTCTCGGATCGTGACTTAATTTTGCCTCTGTTTACTCCCTGTGTCCATACGTGTCCTCCTGTTACCAGACCCCGACTTTCCTGACTCCTCTACCGTTTGTACTACCCGTAAGTAGTGATTAGCATCACACCTACTTTACCTACCCCTTGTTACAGGTGTACACTGGTGTCCCGAAGTTTGGAGAAGCACCTCTGAGGAGCATCACATGGATAAAAAGAAGAGCGTTTCACCTAAAAATAGAATTAATATAAATACAATCTGTGTAAATAAAAGCAGAAGCAGAAACACAGTTCATCGTCTCAGCCACAACAGCCATAAATTACACAGTTTAAAAGGAGAGTGAAAATAGGTTTTGAGCCGGCCGAGAGAAAAGGGTCACTTCAAGTTTAATTGAAATGAGGATTGCAATTGGGTTTGATGTCTTGAGCATCATAAGTGTGACAAACTGTTAGAGGAGACACAGGAAAATGGCCATATTCAATTTGTTTTCAGGCTGCAAAAAATTTCACATTAAAATGTAACGTTTCTCAAATGTATATAATGACATTGTACACAATCCCAGATAGGGACTGTAATGTATCCTCAATGGGACATTAAATAACGCTTAAAGTCACCGCCCTGATTACGAGGACATTTCTGCACTGATTTTTTTCTGCTTTATTGTGGTGAATACTTATTATGATTACATTTCAATTACAAAGCGCAGGGACTCTGTGTTCTACCCTATAGTGCTCTGTGTGGCCCTGTATGTTAAAGGAACCTGTCATGTGTCCACATGCTATCAACCTGACGATATAGGGTTAATCTGCAAAGTAATAGTATTACAATGCTGTCTAGCCCTAGTACTGAAATTGTGGCTACTGGGAGAAAAATAACTTTATTTCTCCCAGGAGCTGCCTTTCAGTTATAGAGGCGCAGTCAGCAAGGCTGCAGTCACACAGTGAGCGGCAGTTGTAAACTCAACGCGGAACTTTGACAGCTTGCTGTGCAGTGACTCGCCCACTCCAAGGCTATGGGACACCCGGTGTCGGGCCAGACTAGTCCGTGGGTAGCCAGTGGTGGCGGGGCCCGACTCCGTGACCCTGGCAGGGTCAACTAATATGGCAGTGGTGGGGATGGTAATTATAATTAAAGTTTGTAGGTTATTCGTGACGCCACCTGTGGATTGCGGCTATGGAGCCGCTGCTGCTGGAAAGGACCTCCAGGGCTGATGGATTAGCAGCTGGGATGGTTCTGCTCCCCACAGGTGGAGCGGTACCCCGGGGCAACCGTTGGTGCTTATTAAAGTCTATGGTGCTTGGAAAGGGTGCAGTGCAGGCGAAATAAAAGAGGCAACACTAGGGGGTGCAGTTTCAAGGTTTTACTCACTGGTTCATGGCTGCAGCGAACTGGTCGCCCACTGGTGTGCTGGAATCTCCTGTCAGGGACCTCCGCCAATCCCGGGTAGTTCTGGGAGTAAATGCCGGTGCACCCTTTTGTTGTGTCTCTTCCCTCGGCTGTCTTCAAGCCTTGACCTCTCTGGATAAACCTGTCTCGGCCTCCACCATAGGTTCTGGACAAGAAGGCTTGCCTGAATGAAACTGTGCCCTCTTCCCAGGGGATCTACGGTGGGATGTGGCCCTGGGCGCTTGCAACCACCCTAGGCCTTCGGTGTTTACTTTGGAAATGTCTTTCTTTCCTTGGTTTCTAGGGACCGTCCCTGGATGCAGCCTGATCCCTCCACCCAATGTTCTAGTGGAACAGGCCACGAGCTTGAAAGCCCTTCAGTGGCCCTGGAATCCGTTCTGTACTTTACTGGTTGTCGTGTCACCTGGGCCTAGCCGGGCCCCAGGGTCTCCACCTGGAAGCTTCACTGCTTCTGAGGTATCAACCTTTCTCTCCTTCCAACTTCTCACTTCACTTCTGCTCACTTCAACTCCAACTTCTTACTCTCTCCTCTCAGCTCTGTCTGACCTTGAACTTCCTGTATCTGCTCTTTCTTTCTGTTGGCTCCTCCACTTTCCCTGTTGCTAGGCCCCACCCTATGGGAGAAGGGATGGGTCTTATGGCCCCCCCAGCATGCAGCATGGGGGTAGCTACCTGTTACATCTCGTGGCTCTCCTGAGGCAAGGACTGGGGCAGTCTCCCATTCCTTGCCTGCCATGAGCACTCCTGCTCAGCAGCGCCGAAGGTCTGCCAGACTGCGCAGTGTGCAGGAGATACCTTCTCAGAGAGGCAGCAGAAGGGTGACACCTAGTGGTTCTCCTGTTACAAGGAGTGAAGCGGTCTCCCATTCCTGGCCTGCCGCAGACTCTCCTGCTCAGCGGCCCCGAAGGTCTGCGAGGCTGCGCAATGTGCAGAGGTTTACTGCTCAGGGAAGCAGTGAGATTCCCGTTATCTCTGCACATTGTGAGACCGAGGATCCCGCCTCTATATCCCAGAGGCAGGAGGGTGAGCATGTGCAATGCGTGGTGGGTCCTGATTCGCTCACTGACGTCACACGGCTTGATGACAAGGCTGGTGACGTGGTCAATCCTGACTGGCCAGGCTGGGACGTCGTGGACCCTGATTGGGTCAAGTCCGTCATCTCCGCCTTGCGCCCGCCCTCGGGTGGAGCTGCACCTCCTTAAAAGCTCCTCCTGCCATCATGGCGGCGCGCGACCGTCCTTCTATGTTTGGATGTCTGGCAGCGTGCTGCCACGCCACTGCTCAGGCATTACTGTCTCTTGTGGGCTTGGCCCTTGCTGCTCCGGCAGTACCTCGTTTGCAGGCCGTGTTCCTGCCTTGCTGCTCCGGCAGTACCCCCGTCAACAGGCCGTGTTCCTGTCCCAGGTGAGCTCCTCAAGTCTCCATTGGACTCACCTGCTTATTGAAAGCACACGTGCGTGGGCACCTCTGTGCTACCCTCGTGCCATATTCTCGTGACTTCCACTGGCACACGTGCGTGGGCACCTCTGTGCTTCCCCGTGCAACAGGTACACCGAGACGTGAGATCTGTGCCATACAACCCTCACGGGTTAGGGCAGATCGGTGTACATAGATCGTCTGTGACATTCCAGACGATCGCTAGCAGCAACCCGCTCACTCTTCACCCACCATAGCGGCGGTCCCTTACACCGCACAGTGGACCTTGACCGGCGGAAGCAGTCCATTTCCCATCTTGGCACGCTTCCCCGGGTCCCCCTCGTAACATTACGGTCGCGCCAAAGGTCTGGCTATGGCTGAAGAGCAGCAGCAGTTGCTGCGTTATGTGCAGCAGTTGGAGTCACGATTGGCAGCAGTGGAGCAGTCTTCCTCCGATAAGACTACTCTGACGACAGTCGCCACCCAGGTGGCTAACCAGGCTGTGCTATTGGGCGGAAGGTCTCCTCGCCTTGCGCTTCCAGAGCGCTTTAGCGGCAACAGCTCTGACTGCCGTGGTTTTATAAACCAGGTTACCACCTACTTAGAGCTGTCCGCGACTCTTTACGCTACCGAGAAGGCGAAGGTAGCCTTCGTCCAGTCCCTGCTCACAGGGAGAGCGCTGAAGTGGTCCACGCCGTTGTGGGAGCGCGGAGATCGTGTGGTGAATAACTTAGCAGCTTATCTTGGGGCCATGAGAATGGTGTTCCTCGGGCCTCAAGTCACCCACGATTCCGCGCTGCGCCTCCTACGACTTCAGCAAGGGTCTGCTTCAGTCGGGGACTTTGCTGTACACTTTAGGACACTGGCCGCAGAGCTGGACTGGCCGGATAAGGTCCTTGTCCCTGTGTTTTGGGAGGGCCTGGCAGGGTTTGTCAAAGACGCACTGGCCACACGTGAGGTGCCTGCCACTTTAGAGTCCTTGATTCAGGTTGCCTCTCGCATAGACATCCGCCAGGCGGAGCGAAGGCTCGAGGTCTCTTCAGCACCCACGTCTTCTCGGCCTAAAAAGCGTCTGACTCCCGTCTTCCATCAGACAGGTCCCCCAGCCAGTCCTGTAGGCGACTCCGTGGAGTCAATGGAGGTGTCCAAGGTGGTCTCCTCTGCCCCAGGTTCTCGGTCTTGTGTCATCTGCTTTTCCTGTGGGCAGAGGGGACACATAGCTACCCGATGTCCCAAACCGTCGGGAAAAGACAGCGTCTAGTTTCTATCAGAGGGGGGACTCTAGACGCTACTTCTTCCTCTAGGTTGACTATCAGCGCCCAGGCAATTTCATCTCGACCTCCCTGGCAACCCGATACTCAGTTCCCCTGGTTCTGTTGCCCAAGCCACTCAGGGTCCGGGTAGTCGACGGGTCCATACTACTCGATCCTATCACCCAGATCACCATCCCTCTCAGGATGGATGTACCACCGGGACACCATGAGCAGGTGTCCTTCCTGGTGCTTCCAGGGGGGACGGATGAGATCCTACTGGGCCTTCCCTGGTTGAGACAGCATGCTCCTATACTCAACTGGGCAACAGGGGAGATCTCATCCTGGGCAGGATCCTGTAGAGAGCACCTCGTGACTACCGAACCACCCCCTACCATTAGGTCGGTTGGGTCCTCAGGGAATACTGAGGGGCCGGGTTTACCGACACCTTATGAGGCCTACAGGGATGTCTTTTCCAAAAGGGCCGCAGATACTCTTCCTCCCCACCGGCCATATGATTGCCGAATAGACCTGAAGCCAGGCTCCGAGCCCCCTAGGGGCAGAGTGTATCCACTCTCTGCTCCAGAGACGGAGGCTATGTCCAAATATATTCAGGACAGCCTGGCGAAGGGGTTCATTCGCAAGTCTATTTCACCGGCTGGTGCAGGGTTCTTTTTTGTGCAGAAGAAGGAAGGGGATCTGCGCCCCTGTATCGATTACAGGGGATTAAATGCAATCACAATCAAGAACAAATACCCTTTGCCCCTCATTACTGAGCTATTTGATCGATTCCGCGGGGCAAAGGTCTTCACAAAGCTGGATCTACGCGGGGCGTATAATCTAGTGCGAGTCCGAAAGGGCGATGAGTGGAAGACCGCCTTTAACACCAGGGACGGTCACTACGAGTATCTAGTAATGCCCTTCGGACTCTGCAATGCCCCCGCCGTATTTCAAGACTTTGTGAATGACATTTTCCGGGATTTGTATCTTTCCGTGGTTGCATACCTGGATGACATTCTTATCTTCTCCCCCGATCTTACCACCCATCGGAGGGATGTCATCCGAGTACTTAAGAGGCTCCGCACCCATTCGTTATATGCTAAGCTGGAAAAGTGCGTTTTTGAACAGGAATCCTTGCCGTTCCTGGGGTACATAGTGTCCAGTCAGGGGTTAGCAATGGATCCGGGGAAGTTGGAGACAGTGATGAACTGGCCTGAGCCCCGCTCGCTGAAGGCGATCCAGCGATTCTTGGGGTTTATCAATTATTATCGCCAGTTCATTCCCAACTTCTCGACGGTGGCAGCACCCATCATTGCCCTTACCCGCAAGGGCGCTAATCCCAAAGCATGGACACGGGAAACGGTAGAGGCATTTCACACTCTCAAAACTCACTTCTCCAGAGCTCCCATCCTTCATCGTCCAGACATCTCCAAACCCTTCCTACTGGAGGTAGACGCCTCTTCGGTCGGTGCAGGTGCAGTCCTGTACCAGAAAAACGAACGAGGAAGGAAACATCCGTGTTTCTTTTTCTCCAAGACCTTTTCTCCGGCCGAGAGGAACTACTCCATAGGGGATAGGGAGTTACTGGCGATGAAACTAGCATTCCAGGAATGGCGGCATCTCCTGGAGGGTGCAAAGCATCCATTTGAGGTTTTTTCTGACCACAAAAACCTCACATACCTCCAGACAGCACAACGCCTGAACCCAAGGCAGGCCCGTTGGTCTTTATTCTTCTCCTGGTTCCGCTTTATTATCCGCCACCTGGCCGGTGAGAAGAACGTACGGGCCGATGCCTTGTCACGTTGTATGGTTGTGTTGGAGGAGGACGAGGAGGAGCCTCGTCTTATACTACCCCCGGACAGCTTGAGGATGGTCACTCCCACTTCTTTGGACCAGGTGCCACCTGGCAAAACCCTCGTTCCCCCTGAACTACGGAACGAGGTGCTATCGTGGGCCCATGCCTCCAAGGTCGGGGGTCACTTCGGGGTCAAAAGGACCAGAGACCTGGTGACCAGGCATTATTGGTGGCCGAGACTACCCCAGGACATACAGGAATATGTGGGAGCCTGTATGTCGTGTGCTCGGAATAAGCCGTCCCGGCAGAGACCGGCAGGTCTTCTTCACCCACTGCCAGTGCCGGATCGTCCCTGGGAAGTGGTAGGGATGGACTTCCTGGGAGATCTGCCCAAATCAGCAGGGCACAGGGTCGTATGGGTCATCACGGACCACTTCTCTAAAATGGTCCACTTGGTGCCTCTCCCACGACTCCCGACGTCACGTGCTCTCGCCACCTTGTTCATTCGGCATGTATTTAGGTTGCATGGCATGCCTGACAAGGTGGTGAGCGACCGGGGTCCCCAGTTCGCGTCTCGCTTCTGGAGAGAGCTCTGTAAGCTCCTGCAGATAGAGCTGAACATCTCCTCCGCATACCATCCCGAGACCAATGGACTAGTGGAGAGGACTAATCAGACCTTGGTAACTTACCTCCGCCATTTTATATCCGCGCACCACGACAACTGGGCTAACCTCCTTCCTTGGGCCGAATTTGCCATTAACAATTCGGTCCATGAATCCTCTGGCCAGACTCCGTTCCTACTCAATAACGGACAACATCCCAGAATCCCGGTTCCGATGCCCATTACGTCACCCGATACTAGAGTGGAGGATTGGGCTACCAAGGCCCGGGAGATCTGGGATGACACCCAAGAGGCTCTTAAAAGGGCTAAAGACCGGATGGTGACAACGGCTGATGTTCGCCGCCGCCCTGCACCATCCTTCGCCCCTGGTGACCTAGTATGGCTGTCCTCTAAGAATGTTAACCTACGGGTACAGGCAGCCAAATTCGCCCCTAGGTATCTGGGTCCGTTTAAAGTACTACAGCAGGTAAACCCAGTGGCATACCGACTCCAGCTCCCTCCACGCTGGGCTATAGCCAACACCTTTCACGTGTCCCTCCTGAAACCCGTACGACTTAATAAATTCTCGGGGTCCCTGCCGGCTCAAACCGACTCCCCGTCCGACGACCCTGAGGTGGCAAAACTTGTGGAGACAAAAGTCATACAGGGCAAGAGGTACTACCCCGTGGAGTGGGCCGGCCGTGGTCCGGAGCATAGATCCTGGGAGTTGGAGGATCATATCCGCGCCCCGGGTTTGATAGCAGCCTTCGAGCACGGACAGGGGGGGGGCCTAGACGGGGGGGTAATGTTACATCTCGTGGCTCTCCTGAGGCAAGGACTGAGGCAGTCTCCCATTCCTTGCCTGCCACGAGCACTCCTGCTCAGCAGCGCCGAAGGTCTGCCAGACTGCGCAGTGTGCAGGAGATACCTTCTCAGAGAGGCAGCAGAAGGGTGACACCTAGTGGTTCTCCTGTTACAAGGAGTGAAGCGGTCTCCCATTCCTGGCCTGCCGCAGACTCTCCTGCTCAGCGGCCCCGAAGGTCTGCGAGGCTGCGCAATGTGCAGAGGTTTACTGCTCAGGGAAGCAGTGAGATTCCCGTTATCTCTGCACATTGTGAGACCGAGGATCCCGCCTCTATTTCCCAGAGGCAGGAGGGTGAGCATGTGCAATGCGTGGTGCGTCCTGATTCGCTCACTGACGTCACACGGCTTGATGACAAGGCTGGTGACGTGGTCAATCCTGACTGGCCAGGCTGGGACGTCGTGGACCCTGATTGGGTCAAGTCCGTCATCTCCGCCTCGCGCCCGCCCTCGGGTGGAGCTGCACCTCCTTAAAAGCTCCCCCTGCCATCATGGCGGCGCGCGACCGTCCTTCTATGTTTGGATGTCTGGCAGCGTGCTGCCACGCCACTGCTCAGGCATTACTGTCTCTTGTGGGCTTGGCCCTTGCTGCTCCGGCAGTACCTCGTTTGCAGGCCGTGTTCCTGCCTTGCTGCTCCGGCAGTACCCCCGTCAACAGGCCGTGTTCCTGTCCCAGGTGAGCTCCTCAAGTCTCCATTGGACTCACCTGCTTATTGAAAGCACACGTGCGTGGGCACCTCTGTGCTACCCTCGTGCCATATTCTCGTGACTTCCACTGGCACACGTGCGTGGGCACCTCTGTGCTTCCCCGTGCAACAGGTACACCGAGACGTGAGATCTGTGCCATACAACCCTCACGGGTTAGGGCAGATCGGTGTACATAGATCGTCTGTGACATTCCAGACGATCGCTAGCAGCAACCCGCTCACTCTTCACCCACCATAGCGGCGGTCCCTTACACCGCACAGTGGACCTTGACCGGCGGAAGCAGTCCATTTCCCATCTTGGCACGCTTCCCCGGGTCCCCCTCGTAACAGCTACCACTATCCCCGGTCCCAAAATATGCCTAACAATGGGTGTAGTGTGAATTTGCCTGTGAACCGGCATTTAATCCTTTCCTTACCCCCAGGATGGGACATCACACCTCTGGCTGGGGTGCAATGTCTCTGTGGCGACGGAAGCCTCAGGGGCGCCACACTACCACATCTGTGCAGATCATGCTGTCAATTAAAGTGCCGGGGCATGCTTACAACTACCAATTACTATGCTGTGAAATCAGGATATTGTAAATATAAGGGTTATTCCCATCTCCAGGATTCTATTCCAATGAGTAGTAGGCAGCGTCGGACTGGCTACCGAAGGAATCTCCAGTAATGCCAGGCCTGGTTCAGGTTCCTGTATTGCACTCCAGAGCTCTGACCTGAGCTCCGGCGTGCAGCCTAGAATGTACCGCGAGTGCCGAGTGATTGATTCCCCGGTGCTTGCGGTTCAGTTCATGACAGCTGCAGACAGGCTGGGATGATCTCTGGAGTTCAGGTGAGAACACCGGAGATTAGCCCGGCCTGTTGGCAGCTGACATGAACTGAACCGCAATTTCCGGGGAATCAATCACTCGGTGCTCGCGGTACAGTCTAGGCTGCACGCCGGAGCTCAGGGGAGAGCTCCGGAGTGCAATGCGAGTACCTGAATCCAGGCCAGGCATTACTGGAGATTCCTCCGGTAGTCAGTCCGACGCTGGTAATAATATTGATTTTAAAAGTACTCACAGTTTAAGGTGTATTATCTCTATGACTAAGGACATGCGATACACAGGAAATACGTTGGATAATTAAAATGGAACTGCACATGTGATTTTTTTTTTTTTACAAAGAAATCAGTAAAGACAATTGTGTTTTTATATCTCTTTTGAGAGTGCCTATTCCTTTCCCTTAAATTGTCTTATTTATTTATATTATTAATAATAATAATTGCAAATATTATTATTGCAAATATTATTATTATTATTATTATTATTATTATTATAATAATAAGATAATATTTGCAAATACCTCCACTTAGAAATGTGGTATACTTCTCCTGATTAGTTATATACCGTAGTTGAAACCAGAATCTGGTATGAAATCAGAATAAACCTTTCCCGTTTTAGGTAAATTAGGAACCAATTATTTACATTTGCCTAATGCCAGAATAATGAGAGAGAGGGAGAATGTTTTAAGGAATTTTTATTACTTTCTGCAAAGCCAAACATTTACATACATTTCATTAGTATTTGGTACCATTGCCCTTACACTTTATGACTTGGGTCAAATGTTTTGGATCTCCTTCCACAAGCTTCTCACAATAGTTGGTAGGAATTTGGGCCCATTGCTCCTAACAGAACTGGTGTAACTGAGCCATGTTTGTAGGTCGCCTTGCTTGCACCGGCCTTTTCAGCTTTGTCCATAAATTTTCAATAGAATTGAGATCAGGGATTTGTGATGGCCACTGCAAAACATTGACTTTGTTATCATTCAGCAACTCTGTAACCAGTTTGGCAGTATGCTTTGGGTCATTGTTCATTTGGAAGACCCATTTCTGCCCAAGCGTGAAGTTCCTGGCTGATGTCTTGAGGTGTTGCTTCAGTATTGCCACATAATCTTCTTTCCTCATGATGCCATCTATTTTGTAACATGCGCCACTCCCTCCTGCAATAAAACAACCCCACAACATGATGCTGCCACCCCCGTGTTGTACAGCTGGGATGGTGTTCTTAGGCTTTAAGGATTCTCCCTTTTGTCTCCAGTTGTGACAATGGTCATTATGGCCAAACAGTTCAATTTTAGTTTTGTCAGACCACAGGACATGTCTCCAAAAATTAAAGTCTTTGTTCCTGTGTGCATTTGAAAACATTAATCTGGCTTTTTTGTTTCTTTTGGAGTAATGGCTTCTTCCTGGCAGAGTGACCTTTCAGCCCATGTTGATACAGTACTCGTTTCACTGTGGATAATAACATAATCTTACCAGCTTCCGCCGGCATCTTCACAAGGTCTTTTGTTTTTGTTCTTGGGTTGATATGCACATGTCTGAACAAAGCATGTTCATCTCTGGTACACAGAATCTGTCTCCTTCCTGAGTGGTATGATCGCTGGACATTCCCATCTTGTTTGTACTTGCGTATAATTGTTTGTACAGATGAATGAGGCACCTTCGGGTATTTAGAAATTGCACCCAAGGATGAACCAGACTTGTGCAAGTCCACAATTCTCTTCCTGAGATCTTGGCTGACTTCTTTTAACTTCATTGCATTGCATTGAAATACATCCACAGGTGTGTCTCTAATTAACTCAGATGTTGCCAATAAACCTATCAGAAGCTTCCAAAGACGTGACCTCGTCATATGGGCTGTCCCATATTGTTTAAAGGCATAGTACTCTTAGTGTATGTTAACTTTTGACTCTGCAGAAAGTAATAAAAATGCCTTAAAACATTCTCTCTCTCTCTCATTATTCTGGCATTTGGCAAATATAAATAATGTTGGTTCCTACTTGACCTAAAACGTAAAGGTTTATTCTGATTTCATGTCAGATAGTGAGAGAAACATGCATGTGTGTCTTTCTAGATAGTGTATTTAAATTTCTGGTTTCAACTGTATCTATTACCTGATGTTCAGGGCATTGCAATAGCTAAGACATTCATGGTTGCTGGTGGTCATAACGATGGATGCCTAAGCTGTGGCAATGCCATGCACATGAGTTAAGCGACATGGCTATATCAGGACATTTCTAATTTGATTTATTTGCTAATATTATTATTATTACTACACTTACTACATATTGGCATAGGATCTTGGAGTTCGGAATATCCCTATAAGCCTAATGTTAGATTTCCTATTCCTTTGAGCAGCCATATGCACATAGTTAGCAATTCACGAGCTCTGACTTATTGACTTCTATATAATATATTCTTGGCATTCTCTGATCTATGAAAAGGTCTTTGGGAAGGAAGGTGGAGAAGGTGAGCTGTTAGCCCTACCTATTGTGAATAGTGAATGCAGTGTTATACACTATACTCAGCTGTGAGAGTAAAGAGACTTCTGAAATGTCATCTGAATAAAACAATGAATATGTCTCATATTTAGCTTAGTGATAGAGTTAAGTGACTATCTCAAAATATGATTCCGGTAGATTTTTTTGAATTCAGGGGGAAAATACAAATTGCATAAATTTGATGGGAATTGAATCTGCTGGGAGGGGTTAAAAAATATACTCACCAGTCATCATCCTTCCCTATACCTGCTCTGATCAACTCTTCTGTCTTCCCTCTTTTGTCTTCATTTCAGGCCTCTGGCTATGTTCAGACACATATTCTGTTCACTAAGATCCGCTATGTCACAAGAGGCACAAAGCAGATTATTGACATTACCGACGTACAAATATATCAAAAAGACTGACCCACACATCCAACAGGTGTGAACCAGTGCTAGCTGAAAACACAATATAACTACAAAATACATACAGCTGCACTCTAGAATGCTAACAATGAATAAGGGGACTCTGGTATTGCATTACTGCTATAGGAATATTTGAATAAAATGAGATACTTAGCTTATGTATTGGCCAATGCATGTGAGCCTGGTCACCACGGCATGGTATATCTCTATATACCGGTGTAGTGCCCAGTCTCAGTCCTAGCATTGCGTCCACGTGCGCTCCTCTCCCAGACCACGGCAGGAGCGTCCTCTCTCTCAGCCGTCCGGCAGCTCCATTCATTCATCTCCTGTCCCGGAGTCTGTTGCAA
Organism: Anomaloglossus baeobatrachus; assembly: GCF_048569485.1. Classification (NCBI taxonomy): domain Eukaryota; kingdom Metazoa; phylum Chordata; class Amphibia; order Anura; family Aromobatidae; genus Anomaloglossus; species Anomaloglossus baeobatrachus. The sequence continues at coordinate 62,204,419 of NC_134357.1, read as the reverse complement.
CCTCTTCCTGCTTCTAGGCTAAACGCAGGGCTTCAGTAAGTGCCTGTAGGGTGCACGAACGGCCACGCCCCTTTCTTAAAGGGCCGGTGTCCCATTACATGGAAGCAATACCTGAGGTCATCTATTACCCCAAAGGTATTTAAGGCCGCCTCCCCTGATAGGAGTTGTCTGAGCAACATTGCCTATAACGCGTTGCTAGTTCTCAGGTTACAGGTATGTTACTGTGTCTATCCATGTACCAATCTCCTGTTGCTAACCTCTGTCTCGTCCTAGAGTCTGCTCTACACCATTGCCAGTGTGCCGTTACATCTGAACCTTCACCAGAGTGCTGCCATGTTTGAACCTATACTGCAGTGCTGTCACATCTGACCCGTCACCAGAGTGCTGCCATGTCTGTGTCTATACCACCATGCTGCCAAGCCTGAGCCATCACCACAGTGCCGTCTCATCCAAGCTCACACCTCTGTGCCGCCACATCTGAGAACTCCTGCACTGGACATTGCAACTCTAAATGTATGTAAGAAACTATCCCCTCTGGTCCCTGGCTTCCGTCTATTTAGGCCTTCCGTTTGGAGCACCTTACAGTCCCTGTATAGGGGTTTGCTGCTGGTTGCTCCTTTGGAGGAGTCTGGTGCACGGTCCAGTGGGTCCACCCCCGGATCTTTGCCTCTCCTCGTTGACCATAACAACCGGGAACCTAAAGTCCCCGTTACACGCAATGACGTATCTAACGATATATCGCCGGGGTCACGGATTCCGTGACGCACATCCAGCGTCGTTTGCAACTTTGCTGTGTGTAACAGCTCCGATCAACCGCTAACGATGGAAAATATTCAGCTTATCGTCCATCGTTGACACGTTGTTCCAAAAATCGTTGATTGTTGAGGACGCAGGTTGTTCGTCGTTCCCGAGCCAGCACACATCGCTACATGTGACACCCCGGGAACGACAAACAACAGCTTACCTGTGGCCGCCGGCAATATGGAAGGAAGGAGGTGGGCGGAATGTCACGGCCGCTCATCTCCACCCCTCTGCTTCTATTGGGCTGCCGCTTAGTGACGCCACTGTTACGATGCACAAACCGCCCCCTTAGGAGGGAGGCAGTTCGCCGGCCACAGCGACGTCGCTAGGCAGGTAAGTCCGTGTGACGGGTCCTAACGATGTTGTGCGCCACAGGCAGCGATTTGCCCGTGACGCACAACCGACGGGGGCGGGTACGCTTGCAAGCGATATCGCTGCGTGTAACGGGGCCTTTACTTGAAATGCCATTATTTGGGTTAAAAACTTCCATGTCTGGGCAGCTAGACTCCTGCTATGAAGAGAAATGAATACAGCCTGGTTACAGGGTGGAGTGTTCAATCTGAAAGAAATGGAATACAAATATATCAAAAAGACTATTACTGACATGCGTCACACCCTACATGACAGCATAGAGCCTAGAGAATGGAAGACGCGGCCAAAAATGACCAAAGACCAAAAACAAAGATGAACAAATAGAACAGTCAATCAGCGGACCGATGATGGTAGGACTTGTATTAGGAGGGCTGGCGAGTGTTTTGGTATTTTTTTTAACTCCTTCCTGTCCATATAAAGTCCAGTAAGATGGTAGAATCCAGTAAAATGGTTGCAAGTCAGTTACTATTTTGCTGTATTCGCAAACAATTTGGATACAGTCAATCTAAAAAAAATAAATTCAAAAGTTTAAGTTGAATTCGATTTGTTTGAATTCAATTCTCTCATCTCTACTTAGCGACCATTGTGAAAATTGTAATATTTCTTAATAAAAATATTGATATGGAAAATGTATAAAAAAAACTATGATGAATGTAAAAAAAAAAAAAATTAACAAAAAAACTTGATTTACATAATCTGTCATTTACTGAATTTTTAAAAGAATTCCCTTCTAAAATCTATGTTTTTATGTTGGATGGTGCCCTATGTGTGAGCTTCTGTTGGCGTCCTTCATACATGGTATATGGTCTACAGAACAAGACCATTTATAAATATGTGCTTTGATTTTTATTGTTAATATTTTTCTCTGGACGGCCTAATACCCCTTAGCATATAATAGTGCAGCGTCAGGAATAGACCCATGACTAGTGATCTATTGCTGTAATGAAAAAGTGTTCTTGTTCACGCTTGAGCTGCTGAAATTATTGGTTTCTTCAACTTTTTTCTTGCATCTAATGGCTGCATTGTTTACCTAGCTGTCATACACTAAACTAAGTGGACTTCCTAGCAATCATGGATCTTGAAGGGGAAACATATGGGGCGCCGAATGTTGTCATTCTCTTATGATATTGATTGTTCACGTCTTCATCTTTTGCCTTTCTCGTTACTTTTCTTGCATCCGTGTCTTATCTTGTTTTGTACTGAGGCGCTTCTTTCAATGCCTGGAATTTTTTTTTCATGCTCTCAAAAAAAGAACATCCTAAGAAGAATCACGCTTTCATTAAATGAAGATGGCAGAAGTGCAGTTATATTATATATGACATTTGGCTTTATCCACAGGAAACCCATACATTGTCCTACAATAAATCCCCTACACTGGAGATCAAAATGAGAGAATAATGTATGATCAGTTGCTCTACATTGATGAACATTTGAAGGGTTTTTGTAAGGCTAGGTTCACACTTCTGTTAAAATGTATCAGTCACAATTCGCCGCTCTGATAAACAACGCTATCCGTTTAGCGGATTCCGTTGTGTCCCATAGACTTGTATTAGTGGCGGATTGTGACTGATGACCTTGCGTTGCATCCGCTGCGTCGCGGTCAGTCATTTTTTACGCAGAATGTAACGTTTTTCGGGCCGTCAAAATTGACACACCACGCAGGAATCCGCCACAGTCCGTCACGCTTGTAATGTATGTCTATGGTGCTGGATTCCGTCGTAATCCGTCTTACGACGGAATCCAGCGCTGGATTCCATCATGCTCTACTGAGCATGCCCAGCAGGTTTGGCACACCCACTGGGCTGTCCCAAACACAAATGGATCATGACTGAACCGTCAAAAAACGGACGCACAGCGGATGCAACGGACGCAATGGATCAGTTTTTTCACAGGATTCCTGTGAAAGGAATCCTGGGAAAAACACATCCGTTGCATCAGTTGACAACTTAAAAACGACTGATCCGTTGCTGACGGACCTGACGGATTTAAAACAACGGAACTTGTGAACCTAGCCTAAAGAGTACACCATGTCACTAGAACAGTGTTTTACAAAAGATCCAAAGTTTATCAACATGAAAACCTTTATTTTGCCCAAAACGTGATGATCGTAATTAGAGAACAGCAATGACTGTGGCACACAGAAAGATTATCGGTAAATTTCCTGAAGGTAAGAACAGATCGGTAGGAAGTGTACAGGCCCTTGCTTTGTATGTGTGCCTCCCATGCAGCAGTCGAACTGCTCGGATCCGGGGGTTGCTGTGGCTCGACGGTCTCCGGACCTGGGTGCTCACGGCCACTTCAAATGTAAAGGGGGGATATTTACAGGGGATAAGAGTTAGTGACGCCACCTGTGGCTTGCGGTAAGGGGAGTACCGCCGCTGGCAATGGGAGTACCCGGGGGAGATGGAGTGGGGGCAGCCAGATGACGTTTGTTACGGTTGCTGTGGCACTGGAGACTATGTTCAGATTCTTGCTACTGCACATGTGCGAGCACTGGAGACTATGTTTGGATTTCTTGCTACTGCACATGTGCAAGCGTTGGAGACTAAGTCCTATCTTGGAGCCATTGCACATGTGCGGGTGACATCATCGCTGATACGAGGTCACATGTCTCTGACACCTTCTAAGCTGATTGGCCGCTGGTCATGTGCTTGTGACACATGGTCACATGTCTCTGACACCTTCTATGCCAATTGGTCGCTGGTCATGTGCTTGTGACGCTTTGCTCGGTGATAGGCCAGCGTGACGTCATTGCTGTCATTTTGGCAGCGGATTGGCTCTAGTGTCCTCCATCTTGGATGAGTCACAAAGTCTATGTAAGACCCTGACGCACGCCGCCCGGCGCTCAGTCCTCTTGGTTCATGCATGAGAGTAGACGCTCTGTGCACGTCCCTCTAGGCATCTCTCTGTCTATGCTAGGTGAGCGCTACCGGCAGGGTAGCGTTCTTGTACCTTACAGCTTCGGCTGCAGTCTGTATCCTTACCTCTTAGTGGAGCGGACATAGGCAGGTGCCTGAGGCACATGGTCCGGCTGGGCCTTGTGATTCTACTCGTAGGTGGACATTGCCGCTAGGGTAACGTTCCTTATACTGCGTCTGGCAGTTGTTCGTATCCTCGCACACTAGGGGAGCGAACATAGGTAGGAGCTTTGTGCGGCTTATGCTGCTGTCCGTCTCTTTTGCACCACTAGTGGAGCGGACCTAGGCAGGTGCCATATCTAGTGGTTCGTGTCCTCACACACTAGTGGAGCGAACGCAGGTAGGAGCTTTGTGCGGCTTACGCTGCTGTCCATCTCCTGGCACCGCTAGAGGAACGGACCTAGGTAGGTGCCATTTCACACTCACTGCTTTTGTCTCTGTGACCATTAACAGAGACCATACCACACACCCTCCAAGTAAGGGAGGAATTGCTTTATTTTCTAATTATATTCCTCTGTGAGTTTAACAGAGGTATTGCACTCTGCATTTGTGCTATTACTATTTACAGTGGCACACTTATATACCCCTTATCCTCTGCCATAGTCTGCAGCAGAGTCTTTGCACGGTGGACCCTGACTGTCTGATATTCCTTTGGGTTTTATTATCAGACAGCCCCCCGTAACATTAGGACTGAGCGCCGGGTGGCGTGCATCAGGGTCTTATATAGACTCTGTGCCTCATCCAAGATGGAGGACACCAGAGCCAATCCGCTGCCAGAATAACAGCAATGACATCACGCTGGCCTATCACCGAGCAAAGCGTCACAAGCACATGACCAGCGACCAATCAGCATAGAAAGTGTCAGAGACATGTGACCATGTGTCACAAGCACATGACCAGCGGCCAATCAGCTTAGAAGGTGTCAGAGACATGTGACCTCGTGTCAGAGATGATGTCACCCGCACATGTGCAATGGCTCCAAGATAGAACTTAGGGGCACTTTGCACACTGCAACATCGCAGGCCGATGCTGCGATGCCGAGTGCGATAGTCCCCGCCCCCGTCGCAGCAGCGATATGTGGTGATAGCTGGCATAGCGAAAATTATCGCTACGCCAGCTTCACACACACACTCACCTGCCGTGCGACGTCCCTGTGGCCGGCGACCCGCCTCCTTGTTAAGGGGGCGAGTCGTGCGGTGTCACTGTGACGTCACACGGCAGGCGGCCAATCGGAGCGGAGGGGCGGAGATGAGCAGGATGTAAACATCCTGCCCACCTCCTTCCTTCCGCATAACCTACGGAAGCCGCGGTGACGCCGGTAGGAGATGTTCCTCGCTCCTGCGGCTTCACACACAGCGATGTGTGCTGCCGCAGGAGCGAGGAACAACATCGGACTGTCGCGTCAGTGTAATTATGAATTACGCCGACGCTGCACCGATGATACGATTACGACGCTTTTGCGCTCGTTAATCGTATCATCGAGACTTTACACACTGCGATGTCGCATGCGATGCCGGAAGTGCGTCATTTTCAATTTGACCCCACCGACATCGCACCTGCGATGTCGCAGTGTGCAAAGCCCGCCTTAGTCTCCAGTGCTTGCACATGTGCAGTAGCAAGAAATCCAAACATAGTCCCCAGTGCTCGCACATGTGTAGTAGCAAGAATCCGAACATAGTCTCCAGTGCCACAGCAACCGTAACAACGTTTTCTCCACGGATAGGGGATGCCCCGGGACCCTGGATGAAGGAGGTGTAGGGGAGCGTGGTGCAGATTGGAAGATGGGGAGGACAGCGTACTCACTCAGGCAGTGTTGGTAGTGATGCGACCACAAAGCAGGCTCTGACACAGAAGTAAACCAAGTCTCTGGGCGCCGCTGCTACTTCAGGTGAGCTCGTCCGGGATTCCGCTCCTGTTTGTATTGACGATAGTCTGTACCTTGCCTCCATGCACTGTATTTTAGATGTTCTTAGTGACCCCTCTGCTTGAAGCTGTCAGGGTCCCGCTCCCCACTGTTAAGTAGGGAAGCTGTGCTCTCGATGGCTGACACTTGGGATTTCAGTGGGCCGCATAAGCTGGAAAGCCCTATCCCCTTCTTTGTGTCGATGCCTTCGATCTCTGAGCTCTTGGGGAAAGTTCATAAAGAGACTATTCTCCACAGGTTAGTTATCATGTTGTGTGAAGCTACTCCCTGAGCTAGGGTCCAGTACCCCGCCGTGCACGGTACTGGTTCAGTTACTAGGTACTCCGGTGCCGACCATTCCCTAAAACTAGGCCTGGAACCTTTCTCCAATACCCTGCGACCGGGTCTCCGACTCCTACGATCCCAGACCACCATCCACGACCTAGCCAAAAGTCCCCAGGGAGCTCCAACTCCCAGCTCCTCACTATTTGGGAGCTACCACTAAACTGCTCAATTCCTCTTTCTTACTTCCTCCCTCCCACCAGTCTGCCTGTCCCCTAGGCGAGTGGCCCTGTTCCAGCTAGACCACCCACTGGTGTGCCTGACAGGGTGTGGTGTGAGGTGTGACTAGGATTTGAATGCTGGTGGAGCAATACCAAAGGTTAGGATCCAAGCACCATGGGGGTTGAGTCCTGCACCAGAAGAGAAAGAAGTGCAGTACCCAGTGACACCCTGACTAGTTCAGGGGCGTCACATATGACTTCAGCACAGCTGCGGCACAGGACTTCACTAGTCTCTCACATTGCTCTGGTGTGATTTTGGCCCACTCTTCTTCCAGTCTCTTCCACAGTTCTTTGACTGTTGTGGGTTTCTTGGCCATAACTTTGTCACTAAGGATTTTCCAGAGGTTTTCTATTGGGTTTAGATCAGGACTTTGGGCTGGCCATTTCATTGTTTCAATATTTTCTTTTTCAAGGAACTGCTTTACCCGTTTTGCTGTGTGATAGGGGGCATGAAAATTGCTGGCTGATTGCGTGATGAACGCAAGTAAGGAACCATGTGTTGTTGAAGAACGTTCTGATACACATTTGCATTCACTCTGCCATGTAGCTGTATGAGAGGTCCAACTGCTGCTGCAGAAAACAGTCCCCAAACCATGACACGTCCTCCAGCACCCTTCACTGACTTCTTAACACACTTTGGGTGCAGTCTTTCCCCAGTCTGTTGACAAGCATAATGTTTCCCATCAGATGCAAATAAATTAATCTTGCTTTCATCACTAAAATAAACTGTGGACACTTCTCCTTTGTACACAAAACATGCTCCTCACCAAAGGTGAGTCTAGCCTTTTGATTCTTTCTGGTAGGTTTGGTCTCTGCAGAGTAGGCTTACAGTCCAAATGCTCTTAAATGTCATGACACTGTATGATGAGACAGATCCTTACCCTGTTCAGTGCTGAACTGCCGAGAAATGTATGTAATAACCTTAAAAATATGCTAATGAACTAATGTTAGGACTACACAATGACCTTAACATTTAGAAAATTGTGTGTGCGTTGTTCTCTAATTTTGATCTCTAGTGTATAGTCACAAATGAGTCACTGAAATGACCAATTCACTGTTCATGAAATTTTCATGAATTCTTTGTAAATGCATTCAAATGAGATTATTTACATCTCTATGTCCTTAAGGGAATAGAATATTAACATATCGCTAAATCATTGGCTCTAGTACTTAAAATATTAGATGTGGGGCAATGAAATTAATGAAATACAAAATTCATGGTTGCAAGGTAAAATTTGCAAAAACCTTCCACATATTTATTGGAAATATTTTTATGATAAACTATCATTACATTAGCCAAAGTACATAAAAAATAATTAAATAACTACATTTATTGCAATTTCAAGTTGGCACTTCCTCTTGGCCTGCCGTTTGTAGCATCTCTCTCTTGATTGTGCAGCCGTAGTCTCCTAACATTGCCGGGATCCACTTCCCTTCATACCTTTTCTCAATGGCAGCAATGTCCTGATGGATTTTTCACTGTGTTCATCACTGATGGCCCCACTGTTCTCTGAGAAGAAAAATTCCCTAATCTGTGGGCCAACAAAGAAACCCCCTTTCAACTTTGCATGACCTAACAGAGGAAATTTTGATGTCAAATGCTTGAAATTTTCACTTTCTTGTACTATGGTCTTCAGGGACATCATTGGTCGAAAATTACACAGAGAGCTGCCAGCAGCAGATCTTGATGATTTGCCCAAGTACATTCAGAGTAAAAGAACATTCCTTAAACGTTCATTAAAAACTGATAGCGGCCAAGGCTGTAAGTCAGGGGTGGACATATTATTGGTGCAGCCTGTGCAGCTGCACAGTAGCCCAAGAGGATGGGGGGCCCATTTTGTACCTCCAAAGCAGGTGGAATTGTGCATTTTGATGAGCTCTTGGCCTGCAAAGGGCCCATATATTGTTCTTGCACAGGGGCCCTTTTCTGCCTGTGTCCGCCAGTGGATATCTGCATGTGGCGCTCATCCTTGATACTAAATAAATTGTGAAATTTTAAAAATGTTGTTTCCATTTCATCATTTGCATATCATTAACATGTCTGCTCATCCTGTAATTTCCATATTCCCAAGACTTTTTTTTAACCATTTTATAATTAAACTTAAATGCAATACCTGGGTATTGCAATATATAGAACAATCAAGATAGCAGCGTTCAATAGGCCCCATGGAAGCTATGACAATACATTGGCACCCTTGAATCTCATGGAAGAGAAGGAGCAATAGGTGCTGGAACTATTGTGTTTTTTAAAGAGGCTGTCCACTACTTTAACCTTGTAAGGAGGTGGACAGAGTGCCACATTCCCCTGAAGACATCAATTGAGTTAATGGAATGTTTAATGCCTGTTATGTCTGCTAGAGGATTTAACATGTTCAATCCTTCGGTAGGCTGCAGTTCATGTTAGTGTCGCGGGCGGAGGGGTCGGGAACACCGCTCGCCTTGGGGAATCGCTGGCGCTGGGGTCCGGTGCTTCTGCTCCTTGGTGGCTTGAGCACGGGACCGGACCCGGGGGCTCGAGCAGCGCCTCCTCGCCCACGAGTGAAAAGGGGAGGTTTGGTGGTGGGATGTCGGTTGTGACGCCACCCACGGGTTGTGTTGATGGTGGGCACCACCGCTGCTGGTGATAGGGGATCCCGGGAGCGATGGCGGAGAGCAGCTTAAGGTGTTGACCCCTCCGTGGGTAGGGGCTGTTGGTCCCGGGGCCCCGGTTGGGGGTTAGTGAGGAGGGGATAGGTGCAGGTCCCGATGCGGGGAGGCAGCGTGGATGCAGGGCAGCGTTACGGTGCAGCGCTGTGCCGGATGGCACTGGTGTACTCACTCAGGTAGTCAATAACAGAGTCTCTGGTAAACCAAACGGCTGGATGGACGGGGCCCGCAATCGTCTGCGGTATCTTCACTCTCCCTGGACAGGTTGATGGTGGCTGTCATTCCCTGCACCTATGTGTAAGTGTTTGACCCCTATGGATTCCCACGGGTTGTCCGCTCCCCGGCTTGTAAGTGTCGGGAGAGCCCGTTTTGCCCGCAGGCGCTGGCCCTTGGATCTCTGGCCGTTGGCGGTGGCTCTTATCCGGACAGGTTGGACTGTTGCCTTCTGACGGGACTTGGTTGTGAATGAACCCCTGAGGCCCAGACCGCAATCAGAGAATTTGACCGTTATGGCGGCTTCCGAGCCTAGTCGGGGTCTGAGTACCCTGCCTTGGTGCTTGGCTTCAATCCGCTCCCCGGTTCGGTACCGGCGGGCCAACGCCCGACCCTGGTCCTACGGTTCCGCAGACCTCCACCTACTCCTGCAGACGGCCACCACCATCTGCTGACCTTGCTGATGGTGCCTGGGCTCCGACCCAGACACACACAGTCTCTCCTTCTCTCTCTCTACCTCCTCTTCACTTCACCTCCAAAACTCAACTCCAAACTAAAACTGAACACTTTTCCCGCCTCCAGGCCTGTGAACTCCTTGGTGGGTGGGGCCAACCGCCTGGCTCCGCCCCACCTTGTGTAGACATCAGACCCTGGAGGTGGCAACAAGGGTTTTGTTTGACGGGTGTTCCTGACCAGGGGAGGGTGTGTGTGTGAATGTGATGTTATTCTGTGACCCCTGGGGTCCAGGGCTTCACATTAGTCAGGTATGACAGAGTTAACTATAGGGCCGGGCTATAGTGGAGAGGAGGGATAGAGGCAAGTGTGAGGGAGTTCTTAGTTCAAGTACAGTTATGGTGTAGTGATTGAACACTGCTGGAGTAAAATACATCATCAGGGAGAGAATGATAACTGTGGATGTGTGTGTGTAGGAAGAACCAGGGAGCAAGAGGCTACCAGGAATCTATAGTGATGACGAGTGGGGGTACTCTGGGATTTAAACAGCTATAATGCAACAATTGCGTACTTGGTTCTGGGGAACAAACTTGAAAAGAAGGTGCATTTGCACAGACCAGTGGTGCATTTAGTAGGGTGGTAGAGCTAGCAAGAGCGCCCTAACATTAGTTTCTTAAAGAATGGTCACCCATATTGTCGTGTGGCTTAACTGTAATTTGTATGGTGAAAACTTTATTTGTTGGTCACCATTGGAAACATTCCTCTTTACTGCTTGGAAGAGAATGACAAGCTTACTGCATGTTAATCCCTGTACTTAAGTGGGGTTATTATAAGTAAAAAGGACTTTGTTTTCAAAAGCTGGTGTAGTTTTCTCATCCAGGGGTCCAAAGGAGCTGGCGACACAAAAAGTATGGCACAACTGAATATTGAGGTATCCTCAATTGAAACACCACAGCACTCACACACCCAGGACCCCCATATTTCTGCAGCATACCAGGACATGGAAAGCAAACACATGGCTACCGCACTGAGTGATGTTTCAGCTTACCCTTAAAATAGGTCATCAATGTCTGATTGGTGGGGGGGTGAATATAGTGGCCACTGCCGCATACTGCACATCCGCCACCTATTGATTTGAATAGGGGCCGGATGTGCAGTACCCAGCCGCAGCCACTATACATTAGACTAAGCCACGCTGTGCGGTAGCTGCTGTTGGAGGCAGGTGCTGGCTGTAGCCCCTTTAATATCATGGTGCACAAAAAAAAACCGTTCAATAATCCAGATGAACCACATAGTAAGCTACACTCAATACTGCTGTTAGTTATATTATTATATAGGACTGCTTAGTAGAAGAAATAGTTGCCCTTTTAAGATAAGGTTATGTTTAAGGTTCAGGACACAGCTGCTGTTTGTCGGGAAAAATTCCTTTGATATTAATGGTACGAGTGGAGATTATAGGTCAGTGCTCTGTTGTTATGTACTCATCTGCAATTCTGTACAGAAATAGAAAAAGAATGAAAAAAATAAATACAATTATACAGTACACCTTTCTGAGCTAAAATACTTTTTATAATGAAATGATTTATTTTTACAAAAGCAATAACATTAAGATGCAGATGCCAAAAGCAATCATATTCTGTGATTATTTAGTCATCTGTTCTTGTTTCCTTTTATCACCTCTGTATACAAGAATCCCTTTAGTGAAGAAAATTGGGCTTTAAAATTAGTACAAAAAAAAAGGAATACCCCCCTAGTCTTTTGTCAAAGATTTTTAATGGCTTGGACATTATTCTTCAGGGTAGCTATCTATAAGTGGCACTAAAAAGATTTTTTTTCCTTCTGGTAGAAAATTATGTTGCATATTGTGTCCCAGGAAGCATTGCCTGCAACGTTCCCTGGATCTGCATTAGGAGAACCAATGTTCCGAAGAACAAAACTGGGGCAAATACGCTCACCGCCAACTAGAAAGGTGTTCATGAACCTTTTTGTATTTTGTGAGCCACATTCAGATATAAAAGAAAAAGATTACAAAATGTCTAGCTAAATATTGCAACACACTTCAGTTAAAAAGCATCTACACTATTCTGTCATGTTTTTGCATTCTCACGAGAAGCAGTAATGGACAGAACATTGGTGCAACCTATGCAGCCACACTGTTCGGCCCAAGGGGTAAGGGGGGCAATACCACCTCCAAACAGGTGCCATTGTGCATTATGTTGAGCTTTTGGACAACAAATGGCCCATTTAATATTCTTTGACATCGACCCTTTTCTGCCTGTGTCCGCCAATAGGACAGAGGACCAGAGAATGCTCCTTTAGGTCAATATTGGGCAATGTGGCGCTAGGGGAAAGGGGAACCATTTCTAATTGCTTCCATTTCCTTTGCTTTTGGATTGAATATACTTGTACAGGACTCCTCCCTTCATATGTAACATAACTTTACAATTTCACATGATTCCAGCAGATCCAACAATGACATTGCTGTAAGGGCACTGATCCAGGAGATAAAGATACTATTTTTTAGCTACACTTTACTGTTTGAAGGGAACCTGTCACCAGATTTATGGCCTATAAACTGCAACCACCACCACAGGGATCTTATATACAGCATTCTAACATGCTGTATATAAGAGTCCAGGCCACTGTGTAGAACGTAAAAATCCCTTTATAATACTCACCCATGGGTTGGTGCGGTGCAGACCATTTGATGGGTGTCTCCGTTCTCCGGGTACGGCGCCTCCTCTTTCGGCTATCTTTGTCCTCCTTCTTCTGAAGCCTGGATGTATGACACATCCTATATTAGCCACACTAGCTGGTACTGAGGTCCTGCGCAGGCGCACTACAATACTTTGTTCTGCCCTGCTCAGAGCAGATCAAAGTGCAACTGCGCAGGACCTCAATGCCGGCTAGTGTGTATAACGTAGGGCTCGTCATGCATCCAGGTTTCAGAAGGAAGACAAAGATGGTTGAAAGAGGAGGTGCCGTACCGGAGAACGGAGACACTTATCCGACCCCTATTCTCATGTACAGTGATTGTACCAGTAAAGATGAGTGAATAAATTCAAATGTAAGTGAATTCCACTCGAATTTTACAAAAATTGTCATACACAAAATTGTGGATTTTTAGTAATTTATGTCAGCACTGATTCCACAAAAATGAGTGCACATCCAGCCAGTAGACACCATTTTTTTTAAACTGTAAAAGTCCATCAAAAGTTTTATGAATTCTTATAATTGCCTTACCACTCATCTCTCTGGCTCCTCCACTCCTCACCATCACTTGTCATATCTTCATTGCATCTTTTGAGTCCCATTGTTTGCATTGAAATATACATGTATGTGTAAGGTCATGGTGCAAGTTGCAAAAAGGAGATGCAGTGCTAAGATATGGGAAACAATGAATATGGGAATGTAGACATAAATTACTGCTATGGAAAACATGTAAAAATTGAGATACTTAGCACACAAAATTGGCCAGTTTTATGTGAGCCCAACAGCCAGCGGCAAGGCGACCTACATTTTATTGGGTCCCTATCAAACATGGTGCATGTTGTGACATCATGGTGTTGTGATCTTTTGAGCACTTGCACAGAACTCTTCTGGACCTCATCAGAGCCTGAAGTAGCAGCTCACTGTGGGAAGTTCGGAGATTCATCATGAGCGGCCGGACTCACAATATGTGAGGAGGAAAGGACAAGTGATGTTGAGGTGTGCAGGGGCCGGAGAGTTTCTGTGAGTACAAGGATTTTTTTTTATTTTTTACACGTCACATTTATTATGCTCTTGCTTTGCTAAAGACCCCAAAGCATAATAAGGGACATTAAATTTGCAAAGAATAATGTGAACTGAACTTCCTGGGAAAACCGTGAGAACATGCAATTTTGCCTATCCACTTAACTCTACCAACCAGCGATTACACCTCCATAAAACAATTATCACCTATAATGTGTACGGCGTATAAATATCTTTAGTGGGAAATTATCGGGATAACCCCTGAACAGATTAAGTTTTCTTCTTCTGGGTGTTATAGGCGGCATTTTTCAATTTTTGTTACTGTGATCCCCATATAGAAAGAATTCTACTTATACGAGTATCCAAGATCTCAGACTTCTGAAATGGGAAAAATACAAAGTACTAGTTACATAAGAGGTCATTTTACACCTCTGCACTGTATAATGTCTGTCTGAGTGAGTGTCTGATATTAAATTGGACAATACATTCTTTCTGTTACCACCAGAAAAGCAGAAATAGTGCCACGTGCCTGTGGTATCGACCAATTCCTTCCTGACCTATCTGACATAGAAGTAAAACTGTAAACACTGGACAAGGCATGATGGATGGAGAAAAAAAACACACCTGATATACACGGCAGGTTAACCCGTGAGGTTGAGAGTCCGAAAGTGATCGATCAACCTAATGAAATAACAACACAGAACCACAATGGAAGAAGAGGATGGTTTCCGACCTTTGTATTGTGCTGTGCTTATATTTCCATTAGACTTACTGACCAGACGGTATGCAAAAAAAATAGACTAATTAAAATGTAAGTGTAATATATACATATTCATTTTCATGTTCTTTGCTAACAGTTGCTGTCCATCATGTCTTCTTTATGGCACGGACATAAAGACTGAGGGCTCCGTGCACGGTTGGCTTGGCTTTGATCAGCCAAATCTATTGAATCTTCTTTTCATCCTTCATGTTCCTTGATTCACTATGTTCTTTCCTACCAGTTGTTGTCCATCATATCTTCTGGACATAAAGACTGAGGGCTCCATGTATGGTGGGCTTGGCTTTGATCAGCCAAAATGTTTTAAATCTTCTTCTGATCAGTCATGTTCCTTGGTTCACTATGTTCTTTCCTACAAGCTGCCGCCAATCATATCTTCTTTATGGCACAGACATAAAGACTGAGGGTTCCATGCACGGTGGGCTTGGCTTTGATCAGGCATGTCTATCAAATCTTCTTCTGATCAGGCATGTTCCTTGGTTCACTATGTCTTTTCCTACCAGTTGCTGTCCATCATATCTTCTGGACATAAAGACTGAGTGCTGTATGCACGGGGGACTTGGCGTTGATCAGCCAAATCTATTGAATCTTCTTTTGATCAGTCATGTTCCTTGGTTCAGTATATTCTTTCTTACCAGTTTGCTGTCCATTATATCTTCTAGACATAAAGACTGAGTGCTGTATGCATGGTGGGCTTGGCTTTGATCAGCCATATCTATTTAATCTTCTTTTGATCATTCATGTTCCTTGGTTCACTATGTTCTTTCCTAGCAGTTGCTGCCCACCATGTCTTCTTTATGGCATGGACATAAAGACTGAGGGCTCTATGCACAGTGGGCTTGGCTTTGACCAGTCAAATCTGTCAAATCTTCATCTGATCAGTCATGTATGTTCCTTGGTTCACTAGCCAATTAAAAAAGCTAGTCAGAAGACCAACGAAAGTCCTTGTTAGTATCCAATCAGCGGTCCAGGCTCACTATTAGTCTAGGGTCACACAAGCAAATAAAATCAGTCCCATTCTCATCCAGGAAAGTGAAACAATTATTTCTCCATATGCTGTCCTTATGCAATCGATGTTTTTCTTTACTCCGCAGCTATTCATTTTTTTACATAATTATTTACAGTTTCCTATCTTACAGAATCTTAAAGAAGTTATCCACTTACCTAAGTCTTTTCATTTTTTATTCATCTATCGGGTTACTATGTGCCACTAAATGCAATCATACTCTTATTATAGTAATATAAACCTTTAATCATTCAGAGAGCATCACTTGGTGCCAGCCAGTCAGCGACTTACTGTGTGCTATTACTACAAGTTCCATCATGCATTGCAGTGGTCTGTGAGACAGCACTTACCACACACCCTCCATTCCCCACCCTGTGCTGCTGAAGATATTGGGAATTACCAAGTGTCAGAGCGGACTAGGGTAGGTGCCAACCTATCTGGCAATTGCCAGATGACCAGTACAACCCTGTTACTGTGTTTGTTTTGCAAATTTTGGTGCTTTTCAGTTGTACAAGTCAGTGATTGCATTATCTAAACCTTTTGCTTTTGAAATGAGATCATAGCTCTTTACTAGCAAAGGTGTTGGCCCCTGCTGTAACTGCTGAATGAAGCTGTCAGCTCAGCTTGTGTGAGGCAGTGATGCAGACTAATCATCATTCACTCCAAAACATCTGCACACACCGTCAGTAGTCCAGTGAGAGCTTCCTTTCATTTGATCTGATTTTTGTGCTGGAAACGGAAGTTACAGAGGAGGAAGAAGAATCTGCATAACAATCCAATACTATGTGATCCCTGCTGATATGCACTCATAGAAGCTATACATTCAATACAAGTATATTACAAAAGGTATTGCTTTGAAGAGCTATGATATATGGCAAAGGGGTAGAAAACCCCTTTAATATATCCGTATAAATGGGATGCCATACTGATGGTCCGAAAGGCATCTGATTATTTTCTTGCACTGTGCCAATTTTAGAGTCACACTGCAGTATGCTGCAATTTTTATCCTTGCACCGGTTACAGCTAAAAAAAAAAAAATATGGTGATCTGCACTGCCTCATTGAACAACATTGGTCCAAGTGCAAATCCCTTTTTTAAACCTGTCAATGTTAAAATGAATATGTCAGGTGTTTTTTAGTATCTTACTAATGATATCCTGAAATAGGGCTTTGGCAGCCCTTATAGGATATGTATCTTTTGTTGCTCTACCTTCTCTGGTTTTCTTGCTGTAGGCTCCAGTAAATTGTGTCGCGAGCCAACTAGCCAAGCAGATGTCAATATAAAGGGACTATTCACTGCTATCCACAGTCATTACTTCAATCATCCCTTGGCGCCGGCATCAGTGATTGTAAAATCTTCACGGTCATTTACTATCACTGGGATTAAGGATGTGGGGAGCAGTGAATATTCATTTTGGATTAACATCTGCTTGACTATCCGGCATGTGACACTGAATTTACCAGAGCTTAGAGCAAGAAAACCGAACAAGGTAGAGCAATAAAAATTAGATACTCTGTTCCTGCCTTTCTTACTTTGCACGGACAGGACAGCCTCTTCTCTGAGCTCATGGCCAGCATCATTGTTCCACTCCTGTCGCTGCTGGTTTCTTATAGCAGCGGCCCTGCTCCTGCTCCACAGCAGCCCAGGCCCCCCCACAGCAAATCAGGTAAGCTGCATTTGGACTATAAGATGCATGCCATTTTCCTCCCAAATATTTTGTGGAAAAATTACATTTTATAGTCCGAAAAATAGTATTTATCTTCATTTACACAGGGGTTACATGCTGACTTTTCCTTGATACAAAAAACACAGCCAAAGATTGCTAGGTCTTGTGATGAGAAAGCACTAAAGTGCTCTAGTGTTCGTTACTTGAATCAAGACGGTCCTACGCTCTATGCAAGTAACGAGTTTAATGGAAGTCTATGGAGAACTCAAGCATTGTTCTGACATATCCAGTTACACGACTGGGGAAAGCAGAAAAATGCATGGTGAAGATACCTGGATGCATCTCTTACTCTGAGGTCGCTGCTGGGAAGTAAAAAATTATTTTCTTTTTAAAAAGTGGGGTTTCCCCGTTTTTGATAACCAGCCAAGGTAAAGCAGACATAGACAGCTGCAGGGAGTGTCTTTAATCTAGAGCGAGACTAGCGTTCCCGCTACCCTGTGCACTATACAGGACTGAGTCCAGGGAAAGACAGGGATAGGCACGTGATCGGTGATGGGGTGAAAGAACCCATATAGGGATGTTAGGGAGTGCAGGGATCAGCCTTAGGTGAGTTTAGGAGGTGACCCTGCTCTTCTTTCCCTAGCGCCGGTGCCCACCATTGTATCTTGTAGTCTGTGTGTTGCGGTGCTCTACGGGAGTTCCAGTGTACCTGGCGGAACCCCGGTAATAATTGCATGACAGCCTGGGCATGATCGTCCATGGCTGTTGCTCCTGTTTGCCATGTAAATTGTGAGACAGAATGATTTCCATCAGCTACTTTTTTTGCGCCAGCTTTAATCTGAAAAGGTTTGTTTCTTATTAGATAACCCCCTTAAAGGGATGATAGAGAGGAGTATAAATAGGCTGACCGGTTCCCTTTAGGTTCATTACCACGATGATAATATTCTTCTTTGACATCCATAAGAGCAGCAGTAAATTCCTCTGTGTTGATGAAGCCGACAAAGACTTTATTTTTGCTGAGAATATTTATGTAAAAATGAAATAGAATTTGAGTCTTCTCCGAGATTATTTTAATAATTTTCTTCTTTATCTGTTCTTTTTATGGCTATTTTAATTTGTTTTCCAGATTGTTCAAATTGTCCTAAGATGAGTACGTAACCGCTTAAACAGCAGAATTCGGCAAGACGATGGCCCTCTATTGAGCGTCCTGTCATCGCAGCTGCTTTGCATGACTATCGTGAACATTACATTTTGTTTCCACAGCAATCTTTTCTTTAGCTTACATTGTTTCTTAGTCACAAGTCATTGAGTTTCTGCTAAGTCAGCCAAGACATTCACCCCTTATATCCTGTCACTCGATGCGGGGACTGTTTGTCAACAGTGAAGTTACTCCGAGCAGCTCTCAATTAGATGGCGAAGAGAATGGCTGCATGACACCATTTGTCCTTACACATCTCATTAAATAAATGGAATATTTAGTTTAATTTCTCTTCTTTTTCTGCAAAGTCTGCTGATATATATCCAACATCTCATTACCGGCGAAATAATGCTCTTAAGAAAAGCGCTGTGTTATATACAGTAGTGCTGTGTGGTCTTACCCACTCAACCCCTATATGGATCTCAGAATAATAAGTGACCTACTGTAGCTGTTCTTGTCACTTTAGGATTGCAGACCTCTTAAAGGGAGTGTGGCGGCAGGATTTCACCCCAAACTATTTATATGATCATGTAGCTCTTTCAAAAACAAGTCCAGTAATACCTTTACATGGCCAGTTTGCTCCTGCATTACTGAGAAATCAACATTTGAATTGATATGCAAATAAGTCTGAGGAGTAATGGTAGATCTGAAACCTCTGTCACTCCAGCTCTATTCTACACTCAACATTGCCTTCTGCTTGACTGACAGTCTCTATGCTGTTGTGGCGCCCCTGAGGCTTTAGTCGCCACAGGGTACTGCACCTCACTAGAGGTGAAGTATTCATCCCGGAGGAAGTCATTGCCGGTAAAGCACAACCCACACAAAACACAGTTAGTTGCCCTCTCACCAGGACTGGGCTAGGGTAGTGTCATTTGGACTGTCACCACAATGTATGGGACCTCCCACTCATTAGTTCAGCAACCTGAGGGGTGGAGCTACACTTGGGGAGTAAGGCGACACACACACACAGACAGTCAGTCAGACAGTGGCATTTAGCCAGCAACAGAGAGCAAGTGAGACTTAGGGAGAATACGGTCGCTAAGGGGAGAGCTGCGCCATAGCTACTTCAGGACTGGGCGCACACATCAGGGTGCGGAGCCCTAGGCTGATGAGCACTGCACGTCAAGCAGAATCTGCCGGGCAGAGGATTTCAAGTCTTTTGGCCCACACAAAGTGCCTGGGGCACAGCAGCATATAGAGCCATGAGTTGTGACACAAGAGCGGCACCAGTAATGGATTTGCGCTGCCTGCCATACGGGACAGGAACGGAGCCAATCCATGGACTCAGGTCCCAGTGTAGCTTCAAGCCACAGGGACTTACACAACACAGTGCAGGGAGGAAGGACTCACAGAGAAAACCACCGGTTCTGACTTCCGAACTATCCGGGATCGGCTGGAGCCCATGACAGCGGAGATCGTCAGTCCAAAGGCAGTGACATCTCAGTGAGTAAAGAACTTTTGATTGCAACCCCAGTGTCGCTCCCTTTCTTCACCTCCTCCAACCCTGCGCTCCACTGAAAGATCACTACTACTCCCAACCTCCCTGAGGGCCTAAGCTCTGCCTGTGGAGAGCTGTACCAACCCAGCTACACTACCATCTGCCCCCAGAGGAAAACTCTCGCAGCGGCGGCTCCCATTTTAGCCGCACACATTAGGTGGCGTCACGAATAACTACAATCCCTATCATCATCCCCCATTGATTGACACCACCTGGGTCACGGAACCGGGCCTGGCCTGCTATGACATTCCACCCCATACACCGGCTCGGTTACGAGTAACCCTTAGGACCCTGTGGGCGTGTCACTGTGTAACTTAAGGCAAAGGCGCTGTCAGTCAATTACGATGAGGCATAGAGCTAGAGTGACATAGGCTTCAGATCTACCATAGTCTTCAGCCTCGAACAAAAATTTTTCAGTAATGAAGGAATGGAGTAGCCGTAAAGGTGTTGATGGATTTGTGCTTGTAAGAGCTACTTGTGCATATGCTGTAATTAGTTTGGGGTGTGAAATTCTGCCTACAGATTTCCTTGAAGACTGTGATCATGCGACCATAGATTCTCTAATACAAGACAATTTGATTATGCAAATGACTCTCAGAGTTTGATCGGACTGTCAGCTTAGTTTGATCCATTTATTTCGCATGAAGCAATCATAGGATACTGTGAGAGGAAGATGGAGAACAAAATTTCTCCATCTTTTCCATTCTGTGAGTCTAAAAAAATCAGACTGAGCTCAGATGTCATCCCAGTACAGTCAATTGATTTCCACACACCCATAGACGTCAATGAGTGCACACCATCCTATTTATGCTGTCAATCACAGCATGCTGCAATTTTTGTTTCTCATCCCAAATTGGCATGAGAAATATACTCTGATCGGCGCTGCCCCATAGACTAATATTGGTTTGAGTCTTATCTGATAAATCATCGAATAGCCCTTGTCTGAGTTATAAGCTCATGTGAGCAAAACCATAGGCCCCTTCACTTGTCTCTTAAACCAATTAAAAATTGCACATGTGGCACATTCCGTTTTGATCATCCATATGGCCATCCATGGGTATATACAGTATGTGTCATCCATGTATCATCTGTGGGCTATATGTGTGCATTCCATGTGTACGTGTCTCCAGTATGTGTACCACGAATCGGAAAAATGCATCACAATGAAATTAATGTTTTTTTATGTTTAAGATGTGCAATGATAGACAGATAGATAGATAAATAGATAGGTAGATAGACAGATAGTACAGTCATTAACCAAATAAATAAATAATTAAATGAAAAAAATGACATGGGATTCCCCTCCCCCATATCTGATAACCAGCCAAGGTAAAGCAGACAACTGCAGGCTGATACAATTAAACTGGGAAGGTCCATGGTTATTGGGGCCTTCCCAGCCTAAAAATACCAGCTCGCATCTGCCCCAGAAGGTAGGCACCACATTGGATGCGCCAATTCTCGCTCTTCGCCTCGGCTCTTCCTGATTGCCCTGGTATATTTGAAACAACAAACTCAGTTTGGATCTAAACTGCCCTCTTATACAACCTTCATAGCTGGGACACCAGTTATTCCGTTCTTCTGTCATTCTTTGAGGCAAATCTGAGGCGTGTGCTTGGTTTCATACTATCGTGTGTGAGGGCTACTCATGTCACATAAGCAGACAATGTCAATATGAGGCCTTTGAGTGGCCTCATTCAATCCCATGGGGAACCACTGTAATCACTTCTAGCAAACATGCATCTCTCAAACCAAAAACCTTCAAATTTAAAGCAAGATTCCAGCATTTTTGGGGTTGTTTTGGTGCTGGAGTTGTTCCGTTATTCTAAGATACCTGCCCCTAATAATATACTCACCCTCTGACGTTTTCATCTTTATTCGGCTTCACTATAATTGTGCGGAGTCATTTTGTGAAAGTAACTTCTGACTGGCCAGGAGTCAAAAGTTACGTCATAAAATTCCAATGCAACTCTATGAAAGGCAGAATGAGGCTGTCATAGACTTGCACTGAGTTGTGACTTCTGTTGCTCAATAAAACACTGGAGCTGCCAACAAGTCACAAAGTCTTGGAGACAGTTGGGAGTGACGCAAAAATAGATGAAGATTCCGGAGATTGAAGTGTGTACAGATGAAAGCTGCTAGGACTGCATTTATACACAAACCAAAGAATATATCAGCACTCTGTATGCAATAATACTGAATATATGGATATTGTTGATTTTTGCTTGGTCCTGCAGAAGGGGACTGGATCCCTGAAACGTGTAAAGAATTTATTATTAATCACAATCTCTCTCATTGGCGGCAGTGCAGCGTTAACCTCGCTTCTCTTCTTCAGCATTAAATATTAACCCACCATCATCTTTTAAGCCTTCATAGGGGTTGTGACTTTCACAACCTTGCTAGGTGAGTATTACTTTTTATACACCACTATTTTTAATCTGGTAAGACCCTATTTGTGCTTTCTTTCCTTAGTTTTCTAACACTGAATATATGAAATGTAAACTGCATTATCACTATGTAGCATATACTTATAAAATGAAGCCATTTAGCACACATATTACCAAATTTGTGGGTGTGCACCCGACACTGCAAGGGTATTTATATACACTAATGGTATAATTTAACCAACAAAATCTGCAGAAATGTACGAACCTATTACCCTTATCCCCCACAACATGTTTTTTTGTATGCATATCATTTTAGTCCAGGGTCGGTATCGGTTATTTTGCTTTGCAACTTGTCGACTCTTTTTCGTTGGGTGATTCTTCAGAAGTAGAATGGTCTCGCCCCATTTATTGTTATCCATCTCAGTTTCTCTGCTACTATAGACGGATTAGACAAAGAGTCCCCGAAAATTATAATTGTTTGTGTCTAAAAAACAAAAAACAAATCTAATCACAGAAAAATAGACATCAATAAAAAATGTCCATGTTTATTAGTGTATATTAAACAGACAATCCTAATTGTCCCAAAATAACAACCCAGCGTATATCACAACAAATTAGGACAAAAAGCAAAAATACAATAACAAATTAGAATAAAAAAATAAACTTCCCACAAGAAATCAGAGGGGGTCTGAAAATATATCACTCTTAGTGATCAACTGTCAGGGCACTTTCACACCCTGTAATCTGTTCCTCAGCAGACTTGTCATCATCCAAAGTCAATCCAAGAGAGGTCATATACCTCATAAAATAATCCCAATCAATCAGTTTGTATGAACCTGGTTTGGTGGCCAGATCACTACTCCATAGCATCACCAGCATATTGTCAGGCATCCACCAGGGGGCGAAGAGGCTGAATGGAGATAGAACTCCAAAGTGCTGATAGACAAAGGACAGACAACAAGAGGGCGCAAGCACCAGAAAGAGTAGTCAGCAAGCCTAAGTCTAAACCAGAATGTCACATCAATACAGGGGGGGAGCGAGCAAGCCATAAACAGGTGGAAGCAAAAGGGTCAGGAGCCGAGAAGTCATGTCAAAAGCCAAACAGGGGAAGCAGAGCCGGTCAGGAAATGTTACCGAAGTCAGAGGCCGGGAGAGCAAATAAGTACAAGGAGGGGAATGAGACCGAGACACAGAATGGGATTGGGGTCAGGTAGAAATGAACTCTCCTGTCACCTTCCACCAGGGACACCTCAACCGATCCCCGACAGCCTTCTCTACTCAAACTTAACACCGGAGAACGTTCAACAAAGGTGACAGGTCCAAATAGTCATTTTCCACCTTACAACAAATGCAGAGCTGGTTCCTTAGAGTTGAGCATTTCCCAGGCACGCTCTGGCAAAGTGCCCTGGAAGGCCACAGCGTCAGCATATCGGTACCACAACCTCAACGGTGTTAACTGGGGCTTCATCATCTGAGGTGGATTCGTCCTCCACTTCCGTCATCATTAATTCTGGCACCGACCGTGACGACAGAGAAACTTGGTAACCGTTTCTCCCAAAGCGTGGCACCCAGGCAGCCTTTGGGGTACTGGAACCCGAATCTTCTTCCTCCATCTCTTCCGGGTCCGACTTTATGAGAACCAGAACAATTTAGTCGGGACCTGCGGCCTGGTGGTCCTCAGCGGGGGTTGAGGAATCCGCTGCCAGTGTTGCGAGCAGCGTCTCGGTGGCAGCCGTTGTCAAGGGCAAAGGTGACATGGCGATGGTGGTGTCCGGGGGCAGACCGGATCCGCGGCCGGGTAGGCCAGGTCAACCAGAGCTGGGCTTCTGCTTACCGGCTCCACGCACAGGGCTTCTCTCTCTCAGGCCTGCACTGCTGCAGCTGCCCTCCACATCTCGATCCAGGCAGCCGTCCCGGGAGCAGCATCCTCGACTGACCAGTCGCGCTTCTCTCACATCTTGCTTCTGTGGTGTCCAGGAACTTTATGGCAGAGTCCTGGCGTCCCTGCTCCCCTTCTGCTGCTACATCTCATCATGCCCCCTTGGCTTTCATCAGCCAATCTATCTCGTGTCGGGGAACCTTGGGAACTTCCAGTTCCGGCCACGCTGTCAGGACAAAGGGCGGAGCTCCAGCTTCGCGCTCTTTTTTTTTGGTTGGGAAGATGGCATTTTTGGTGCCAAAGATGGTGGAAAATGGCGGGAATGGGATTTTGACACCGCAACTTGGATTTTCAAGGCGCACATCACCCAGGTTAGTGGGCCCAGTCCGAATCCTGTTTGTGACGCCAGGTAAATTTGAGGTGTGCCGCCCCAGCAGCAGTCGAACCGCTCGGATCTGGGGTTGCTGCTGTGGCTCGAGTGTCTCTGGACCCAGGGGCTTGCAGCCACTCAAATGTAAAGGGAACTATTTACAGGGGATAAGCGTTTGTGATGCCACCTGTGGTTCACGATAAGGGGAGTACCGCCGCTTACAATGGGAGTACCCAAGAAAGATTGAGTGGGGCAGCCAAATGACGTTCCTTCCACGGGTAGGGTAGGCCCTGGGACTCTGGATGGTGGAGGTATAGGAAGCATAGCGCTGGTTGGGAGTACTGGAGGACCACGTACTCACTCAGGTAGTGATGATGCGACCGCAAAGCAGACTCTGACAACAAGGTAAATCAAGTCTCTGGGTGCCGCTGCCCTCTTGGGGGAACCCGTCTGGGTATCTGTCCCCTCTGGTACTTCCGTGTGATCTGGAGCCTGCCTCCATGCACAAATTAGAAGTGTTCTGGTGGCCCGTTGGCTTAAGGCTGTCCAGGCCCCTCTCCCTACTTGTTGACAGTGAAGCTGCCCTCTCAAGGGCTCTCGCTTGGGATATCTGTGGACTGCCTGGGTTGGAAAGCCCTATCCCCCTCATTGCACTAGTGTCCCTGATCTCTGAGCTTCTTGGGGACAGTCCATAAAGTCACTATCCTCCACAGGTTAATTGCCGGGTATCCTGAAGCTACTCCCCGACCTAGGGTCCTGTAACCCGTCTTGTTTTCGGCCCCGGACTGGCTATTAGGCTTCAGCTGCTGACCGACCTCCAAGACCAGGTCTAGGCACCCAGCCTCAATACCCTGCGACCGGGTCTCCGACTCCACTGGGCCCAGACCACCGTCTGCGACCCAATCTGTCACCTACAGGGAGCCACTACTCCCTCAGCTCCTCACTTCTCGAGGGCCAACACTGCACTCACTACTTTCCTCCCACCAGTCTGCCTGACCCCTAGGTGGACGGCCCTATGTCAGCTAGGCAGCCCACCGGTATTCCTGACAGGGTGTGGTGTGAGGGTGGTTGGGATTTGGTTGCTGATGGAGGCAGTACCATAGGTTGGGAACCCAGAACCATGAGGGATTGAGTCCTGCACAAAAATAACGACGTGCAGTACCCTGTGATGCCCTGACTAGTCCAGGGGCATCACAGATGCATGTGATGGAGCATTGTTCTTCCTGTACCACTGCTTGAAGAAGTTGTCTTCCAGAAACTGGCAGTAGGTCTGGGAGTTGAGGTTCACTCCATCCTCAACCCGAAAAGGTCCCACAAGTTCATTTTTGATGATACCAGCCCACAACAGTACCCCACCTCCACCTTGCTGGTGTCTGAGTTGGAGTGGAGCACTCTGCCCTTTACTGATCCAGGCTCTGGCCCATCCATCTGACCCATCAAGAGTCACTCTCATTTCATCAGTCCATAAAACCTTTGAAAAATCAGTCTTAAGATATTTCTTGGCCCAGTCTTGACGTTTTATCTTATGTTTCCTGTTCAAAGGTGGTCGTTTTTCAGTCTTCCTTACCTTGGCCATGTCCCTGAGTACGGCACACCTTGTGCTTTTTGATACTCCAGTAACGTTGTAGCTCTGAAATATGTCCAAACTGGTGGCAAATGGCATCTTGGCAGCTTCACGCTTGATTTTCCTCAATTCATGGGCAGTTATTTAGCACCTTTTTTGCCCAACACGCTTCTTGCGACCCTGTTGGCTATTTGCAATGAAACGCTTGATTGTTCGGTGATTACACTTCAAAAGTTTGGCAATTTCAAGACTGCTGCATCCCTCTGCAAGACATCTCACAATTTTGGACCTTTCAGAGTCCGTCAAATCTATCTTCTGACCCATTTTGCCAAAGGAAAGGAAGTTGCCTAATAATTAAGCACACCTTATATAGGGTGTTGATGTCATTACACCGCACCCCTCCTCATTACAGAGATGCACATCACCTGATTTAGTTAATTGGTAGTTGGCTCTCAGCCTATACAGCTTGGAGTAGGACGACATGTATAAAAATTATCATGTGATCAAAATACTCATTTGCCTTATAATTCTGCACACAGTGTAGTCATGATACTTATGTTTTGATTAGATAGCCAGGTCAACATCATTGTTATGGTAAGATGCATACACGATACTGTGCCCCGCTGAAAAATGAAAAGAGACACAGATGCCTTAGGTGGTAGACGGTTTGCAGGGCTCCCATCCAACAGCCATGGAATACTGATCTAGTCATTCTACCAGGGTCTTGCAAATATATTTGATCATCTCTACTATCTACCCCTCATCCAGATCTGGTCACAGAGCAGGGATTTAAAAATTTTGATGAATTTGTTCCTTTTTTCCCCTCAAGTGGTCAAAACATTTAAGGGAAGAAGGCATGGAGAAGTAAGCGTATGCTGAAGGTGATACATTCTGAATTGCAAGACGCCATGTTTCCCTTTCTCTCTTTACCCGATGAAGTATGTGTCTCTCCTTATCGTTTTTGTACACAATTCCCCATGTGAAAGTCACCTCTGTGTAACTTTTTATTATTTCATGCTACATTTCTATCATTTGTACTCAGCGGAGAGGCTGCAATGAAGGGAATAACAAGCATTTAAAGCAGCAATCTGATCTGCTCTCCATTAAAATGAAATGTCCCCTTTCTTTTTACTATTGTGGAAAAAAAAATCAGTTTGCAGCTGCAGGCTTTAAAGTAAAATCAAATTGTAAACCTTTTAGAGTTTGAAATGAGTTGCTACTTCTGAAAAGATAAGATGCTTGGTAACCCTTTCAAGTCATGAGTTGTTCCTTAAAAAAATATATGTAAGGGGAAATGGATAACATTTTCATTTGAAAATCCTGATGGGTTGACGGAGCAACTTTCCCAGCTCCTATAGCCTCCCTGCAACAAATAGCTGTTGGTCGACAATGTTCAGACAATCGTACGGCTGCCGCTTCCAGGTTCCCCATACAAAGGGACATTTGGCTTTCATACGCATTCCTGTATGAGACAACTGCTATCCAACTCCTCTGGTGGTGGCTTATCTTGTGGAGAACAAAGAATTGGCTGTCAGAAAGAATAATGTTGGGGGAGAGTCAGGAGACCCCCATAAACATTGGACCATAGGTTCATCCCTCTGTTTGTATATGATCCTCCTGAATTGTAAAGCGCTGCGGAATATGTTGGCGCTATAGAAATAAATATTATTATTATTATTATTAATAAAGAACAAAGATGCCAATACTAAGTTCAATTTATCAAGAGGAATGGCACGGTTTCTGAAAAAGTACACATTTTTGGTATGTTACCAAAAGATAGGTACCAGATTAACAGATAGGAAAAAAATTAGACTGCAGGATGAGATTTTACAGGATTTGTTTGTAATCTGTTACTATCTATATGGAGAGTTCTGCATCATAACTGTAGTAGCAAATTAGTAGGACATATTTTATCAAAATCTAATACAAAGTTTTTGTGACTGTACATCACTAGATATCACTAGAAGCTACTAGAGACAGGGAAGTCAAACACACCAGTGGTCACAAGCCAGGAAGTGAGATAAGGTACACAGGGAGTGAATGGAGCCGAGGTCAGGGTATAAGCCTGAGGTCATAAGCCAGGAAGTCAAATAAGGTACACAGGGAGTGAGCGGAGCCGAGTTCAGGGTACAAGCCTGAGGTCAGAAGCCAGAAATTCAGATAAGGTACACAGGGAGCAAGCGGAGCCGAGGTCAGGGTACAAGCCAGAAGCAAGGGAGATAACATCAGAGTCAGGGGCACAGGCAGAGAAGGGTAACAAAAGTCCGGGGAAGGAAGGCAAGATCAGAACAACAAAACTCATGGGAGCCAGAGAACTTACTGCAGAGCAGAAACTATGACTGGCAGTGTTCTAGGTGAAGTTGCTCTCTAATGAAGCTGAGCACTCACCCGGAACGAGGTGCCTGGACACAGGGCCTCCCCGCACCAGAGCAGGACCCAAAGACTGAGAAGCAACCCCTTACCTGAAGCATAATACAGAAATTGGCTCTGCTGGAGAGCAGAGCACCACAGATCATGACACTTTCATCATTTTTTATTTGAGATTCCTTTGGACAATAAGATTATTTATGGAGATATACACAGTTGTGAAACTATTGGCTTATATCAGACTCCGACAAAGCATGCCATTGTGTATTTATATCGATTTTACCAATAATTCAGAAATGTGTGTACCATTGATGTCATGCCCTTGAGTGAACGATGTAAAGCAAATGTGTAGAAACTTGTTAATAACGTATAAAGTGTTCTTTTTCTGTAGATTCAAAGGCAACGTAAAGAACATGAAGTCAACAGTGTAGCAATTAGTAGTTAGCAGTTCCCATAAAATAGCGCTAATGTTCTTGTCTGTGCATTGACGACACCCTTGATGTTTCAATTGTTACCTTGACCTGAGCAGTACATGTCTTTGTAATCATGTAATAAATACAGAATCTACTAACTTGAGCAAGTGGCAGAGCTGGAAAATAATTTCATTCCATCCATTACTAAAATACAACAGGCAGCGTTGTTCCACCCAAAAGCGAGGATCACATATCAGAAAGTGCTGTGCTGCTTTTCATCTTTATAACGAAATTTTAACTGGAGAACTGTCTTTCTACCACTGCCGTCTGGCTCTCTGCCCAGATGCACAGACATTTGCGTTAGTAATGGCTTTGTAACGGGATCTTGGTTAAGCTGTGAATATACACTCTAGGTTTCCCTTTCTTGTGGAAGCTTTTTCTACTTACCTTTGATTCGGAACAATTTGCACATATGTTTGAATTGCTGCCAGCACCCCACCAAATGCCATATTAAATTACTTAAGGGAATTGGGGGCACAAAATGATGCAATTGATCCTCCCAAACAACACATTTCTAACTTGTAATTACCTGTGAACGCAAAAGACAAACTTTATGACTACGCTGAAAAGTTTTTACAGATTGTTTTTTTCTCTGAGATGAATTAAAAAATACACCTGAGTGCAGAAATCATCAAGACGTCTATAAAATATAAACTAAATGCTAGGCTATGCATCTGCAGCCTTAAATCAGTTTTTCGATCTGCTTATTCGAAGAAAAAATAATAAAATCAGAATGACTCACCCCCATTGTTTAAGTACTGACCGGCTATAGCAGTGATATTATAACAATAATGCATGAGACCACTGCAGGCGATCACTGTGCACTGTGCACCATTTCTCTGCTGGCTGAGAATCCTCTTAGCCTTCAGTTCAGCTGCAGCTTGTGATTATCTCCCCCATTCGCTATATATATCTGCCCCTGGCTTCACTCCATGCTGGATATAGAATCTCTATTTGTGACCACAGTGGAGGAACTTGTTTCTGTTAGGAGAGGTGTTTTTCCTTTAGCAGCAGTGCAGCTTCTAACTGGAGAAGAACTTGAAGCCCTGTCATACCTGTTGCAGCCGCTGCCTTGAAATAGTCCTGGTTACTATCAGGTCTAGGTGGGGATTAATGGTACTCTGGTTCAGCTATCACCTTAGCATTTATGATTTTGTTGATCTTCACAGCACTACAAGAGGCTTCCCCTACCTAAAAGTATTACCATTTACCCCCAACCAGGATTTTTTGTACCCATATCATGCTATTACAACAGTGAGACCTGATCATTGATACACTTTTATTTGTCTGTCCCCTGGGCATGGAGCACTACATGGGCGACTAATAAGTATATACAAAGGGCCAAGGTCCCATTTCCTGTACATTTGAACTTGTAGCTGCTACTACTCCAGAAGAGACAGACGTCTGTCACATTAACACCTTCTGTGCATGATTATTCATTGTCAAATTCATATATACGTCACTTGACATGTTCCCTGCGAAAGGCTGTTGCATCAGTCGATACTTTGAAACACGCATGTCCTTCAATTGATTTTCCTTTTTCAAAATAAAAATATTGGAAAAGAACATTACTTCTTTTTCTTTTTTCTTTATGTGTGTTGGAGTTTATCTTTATGAATTGCCTTTCTTGAATTGACTGTGTGGTTAATTTCTCTCCTGCCCTTTTACTCCCTTGTAACAGAAAGTAGTAGAGATGGGTTTTCCAAGCCATGCCAATAACCACGGGACGATGAAAGTATAAGATTAATGTTGCTTTCTTTCATGCTCAAGTCAACGCGTTTCAGGAGACTCAGCTCCCTTCATCAGGACAAACAGGCAAAGAAACATCAAATCTGCTGTAACAGAGACCACGTTGGCATTATGTACGCTTGCATTGACGTCATTACACCACCTCCTTTGAAAAAAAACTTGGCTGGAATCCATACATTTAAAAGTAAACACAACGTATAGCATTGAAAATGTTGAATTTTAAAAATTGTCTCCATTGGATTTCTTTCCTTACGTCCGAGATATATAAAACCATATAAAATACATTTTTTATACACTATTGAGTTTGCAGACACAATAAATTCATACCTATTTTTCTTCAAAACAAATTTTATTACACGGTTTTATATATCTCGGACGTAAGGAAAGAAATCCAATGGACACAATTTTTGGAAAACCCATCTATACTACTTGCTGTTTTCAGCCTATGTGGGGACTGCTGCCGTGACCTGGAGTTACATGCTGTTATAGGAGTCGTGACTGTCATAACTTCCATTGGTGAGTTGAACCACCTCTTTTATAAACACTTGTCTACTGGGGTAAGACCCTATTGCGCTTCTTTTTCCACAGTTCTTTATTTCTTTTACTCCCTTGGGGAGGAGGGAAGACATTTAGGCGAGTTGTATTCAGGAGTATAACAAGGTACAAGTCTCAGGCACAGGGCCGGCGTCAGCATCTGGCACACCCAGGCAAGTTCCAGGGGCCCTGCACCACTGGGGGGCTCACTCGCAGAGGGTAGGACCAGTGGTGCACTGCCAATGGCAGCAGACCACATGACCGCTATAGGGCCCATGAGTCAGGGAGGCCAGATGCCCGTGCTGGCACCAGGCCCCCCGCCGAGGATCGCACTTTTCATTTGTATCGGTATCACTCCCACATGCCTAGGAAGAGCTGGACGGGAGATAAACGGGGGAAGTGAGTGAGCTGCTGCCAGCTTCCTCATATTAGAAATATCTCTAATGTGTCTGTATATGTGTAGGTATGATAAGTGTATGTATGAATATTAGTGTATACAGTGTGTCGACCCATATCTTGTCAACCGCCATTAATTTGAGAATGGCGGCAGCTATGTCGCGGGCGGAGGGGATGCGCTCGCCACGCTCGGGTCCGGGGCTTCTGCTGCTGCTGCTGCTCGGTGGCTCAAGCAGTGGGCCGGACCCGGGGACTCAAACAGCGCTCCTCACCCGTAAGTGAAAAGGGATGGTTTGTTTGGGGAGAGAGTTCGTGACACCACCCACGGGACGTGGTGATGAGGGCACCACCGCTGCTGGTGACGGGGATCCCGGGAGAGATGGTAGGGAGCAGATAGGATGTTGTCCCCTCCGTGGGTAGGGGTTGGTGATCCCGGGGCCCGGTGGTGTAACGGGGAGGCTGGACGGATGGGATGCAGGGTTGCAGGGGCAGCGCGGCGCGGTGCCGGATGGCACTGGTGTACTCACTCAGATATTCAATGACAGAGTCTCTGGTAAACCAAACGGCCGGATGGACGGGTCCCGCAGCCGGCTGCAGTGTTGTTGTGCTCTCCCCGGACGGTGTGATGGTGGCTGTCTTTCCCTGCACCTGTTAGACTGTTCTGACTCCTGTGGTTGCCCACCGGTAGTCCGCTCCCCAGCGTATAGGTGCCGTAGGAGCCTGTTTTGCACGCAGGCACTGGCCCTTGGATCTCTAGCTTATGGTGGTGGCTGTATATCCTCTCAGTGTGGACTGTTGCCTTCTGTCGGGTCTTGGTTGTTGGGAAAACCCTGGGGTTCCTGTCACACTCGGATTTGACTATTGTCGGCGGCTCCATGCCTGGTCAGGGTCCGATGGCCCAGCCTGTGTGCTTAGCTTCACTACGCTCCCCGGTTCGCCCGACCCCAGTCCCTACAGCTCTGCAGAGTTCCACTACCTCCTGCAGACGGCCACCACCATCTGCCAACCTTGCTGTCAGTGCCTGGGCTCCAACCCAGACACTTGCAGTTTCTGTCCTCTCGCTTTCACCTCCAAACTCTAAATCCTCTGCACTCAACTGACTACTTTTCCCCGCATCCAGGCCTGTGAACTCCTCGGTGGGTGGGGCCAACCACCTGGCTCCGCCCCACCTGATGTGGACATCAGACCCTGGAGGGAGGCAACAAGGGTTTTTGTCTGACTGGTGTAACTGTCTAGGGAAGGGGGTGTGTATGTTGTTATGTCTGTGACTACCTGGCTAGTCCAGGGCGTCACAGCTATAGGCATAGAAGTGGTGTCTAGGTATAGTAAAGTAGCCATGCGCTACGCAATGAAACCACCTATATCGCCACCTGGTCGAAAACAACGGAGTTAGCATTTTTATCTTGAAAACGGAATGAGATAGAGAAAAAAGGTGAATTACAAAGTTGTAGGGCATCATCAATTCAATACGAATCGACACCTTGCATACAGAAATTCTATGATATGAAACCCATGACCCCCCAAAATATTGAATGCTGGTCACGCATATGGCGCTCATTTAACTTTGATGCTCAAAGTGGCCTCCGGCAGCTGCAATGCACATCTGGACTCTGCACAGCATACTGTATCTTGCTGCACATTGTGCAATATGGTAGGTGACACGTTTGCACAAGCATCTGTGATACGTCATCGTAGGTCCTGCAATGTTGGTGGAGGGGTCGCATACACCTGCTGTTTGATGTAACCTCACAGAAAGCAGTCCAATGGAGTAAGGTCAGGTGAGCGTGGAGGCCACTCCATGCAGCCACCATACCCAATGACTTGTAGGAAGGTCTCCATGAGGTATCGCTTCATGTCTGCAGCCTTGTGAGTGTTACACGTTCTAATCATAGCATTTCTGTATGCAAGGTGTTGATTCATATTGAATTGATGATGCCCTACAACTTTGTAATTCACTTTCTTTCTCTATCTCGTTCCGTTTTCGAGATAAAAATGCTAACTCCGTTGTTTTCCACCAGGTGGCGCTATAGGTGGTTTCATTGCATAGCGCATGGCTACTTTACTATACCTAGACACCACTTCTATGCCTATAGTTGCCGCCGTTCTCTAGTTAATGGCAATGGATAGGATATGAGTGGACAAACACAATATGACTATGTATAGATTTATGTCAATTTATACTGTATGTGTTTTTCTGAATTTCTCTTTAAAAATGTATATGTACGTATGCCTATATGTGTACATATCTGTGTATGTGCGTGTCTACATGTGGATGGGGCCCACAAAAACCTGGAACTAGATCTGCTCAGTCATCTCCACCTTCAGGAGTAATCCTGAGGACAGAGATTAGTTAAGGGCCCCTAGCTTGAGGGACACCTCAGGTGAACACAGTCCCTGCTCCCTAACCATCACTGGCATGACAGATGCACTCCAACATCCCCACGCACGCACGCATGCACACACACAGTACGATACACTCACAGTGGATTTCTCAACAGTCCTCCCACATCACATGCAGAGTATGATTCCTCCATAGTTCTCCTAACTCAGCAGGATTTCTCCCCAGCCCCTTCACTTTATTAGGTCTAAACATTTCACTCAAACAGATTACGAAGCCTCCCCAGTAACCCACCACAGTACCATGCCTCCAAAGCCTCCTCACAGTATGATGCCCACACAGCCCTCCACACAGGGGTTCTAGGAAGTTTCACCCCCAGCATTTCGCCCCAAGCTTTTCGCCCCCCACATTTCACCCTCAGCATTTTGCCCCCAAGTATTTCACCCCCCAGGAATGTTCGCCTCCGGATGTTTCGGCCCCAGCATTTTGCCCCCGGATGTTCGCTCCCAGCATTTCGCCCCCGGATGTTTCACCCCCCCACACATTTCCCCCCAATATTTGCAATCCGGATGTTTCTCTCCCAGATGTTTTGCCCACCACATTTCGGCCCCCACAGTTTGCCCTCGGATGTGTCGCAACCCCCCCTCCCCCACACACATTTTGTCCCCGATGTTTCATTTTCAACATTTTGTCTTCCACATTTCACCTCCGGATTTTCCGCTCTCAGATATTTTTTTATGCCCCCGACTTTTTGCCCGCACATTTTGCCCCCCATATTTCACCCCCCAATGTTTCTCCCCCCACTTTTGTCATCCATTACACATCAAATCCTATATAAAGTGACAAGTATATAAAAGTGACTTTTGAGTTTTAGATAGATTTGATCAAGTTACAGGTTTTAATATTTAGATAATTTTACAGCTAAAAACACAGCTCTCAAAACATCCAATATGTGACTGGATACTAGAATTCAAAACAGTAGGCAATAACTCTCAGAAAATCTACCAAGTTTCTATTGTCAAAGTCCTGTACAATGCGTTTAACCCTTGAAGAAACTGCGGCATATTTTTGTTTCTCGCAGTGGTGGTATTTCCTGCTATGATTTGAATAATTTCTAACCCGTGGAGCTCCTGCTGATGTTTTATACAGTTAATGAACCGGTATATGTTTGGGAAATGGGTGCCACATGTTTCTTGAAAGCTTCGGTGCCATCCTTCAACATCATTATTTGTTCGATGTTGATTGTTCAATGTTTGTTCATACATATTCCAGAGTTGAACCGGAAACAAAGGTGATTGACGTCCTCTGCGAGTTATTAGTCCATTTCCAAACACGTTGTCTTTTATGCAATAAAATATTACTTTTTTTTATCCATGCTGGTGCCCATATAGATCAAGCTTTTTTGTGTGCATAGTCCATTCCTGCCACACAGTATGATGTCTCCCACAGCCCCAACACATTGTGATGACCCCCAAACCACCAGACAATATGATGGTCCCTATAACTCCCACAGAGTATTATAGCCCCATAGTTGCCTACACTGTATGATGCCCAGTTAGCCCCTCCTTGCTTTCATTATGAGGCACACAATGCCCTAAAGGTGCTTAGGGATACAGTACAAATTATTTACCTACATTCTCTGCTTAATGTCACGCAATTAAACATGGCGGGTGTGTTCTGACCTACTGATGTCTAACGCACAACAAAAGACACCCCACAACTACACAAAAACAGGAACCCAATAACAACAGTGGGCTGTAGCACTAGTGAGAGATGGACAGTAGATGGACACCTCCTGCCTTTACCTGGCGCTGTACCCTTCACTCCTAGCCGAACCCTATACATACTCCGCACTGAGCAGGAATACCTGAAGACCTAAAAAATCTCTACTGTAGTCCTGGCTAAGGAATGGGGTGATGAGGCTAAACTAGGTCCACCACTGCACTAATACAAGAGGGTATGGCTGCTTTCACACATCCGGATTTGCTGTGTGGCACAATCCGGCTCTTTGCAGAAAAAACGCAACCGTTTTTTTTTTGCCGCCGGTTGCGTTTTTTCCGCATAGACTTTCATTAGTGACAGATTGTGCCGCATGGCCTTGCGTTCGGTCTGTTTTTTGCCGAATGCGGCATATTTAGCCCATGCGGCGGCCGGATGGAATCTTGCCTGGCACGTTTTTTTGTCCGGCAAAAAAAAAACGTATCGCGCCGCATCCGGCCGATGTGGAGCTTTTTCCAATGCATGCCTATGGATGCCGGATGCGGCGTGAAGTGGCAAAAACCGCATCCGCCCTCTGCATGCGTTTTTTTGCACTGCGCATGCTCAGTAGCGTGCCGCAACCGGCAAAAACCGGACGGGTCGCATGTAAATGTCGCGGGCACAGGAGGGGACGCCGCGCTCTCCCCACTGCTCGGGTCCGGCTGCCGCGGCCGCTGCGGCCTGCTGCTGCTCGGTGGCTCGAGCGATGGGCCGGATCCCGGGGACTCTGGCGGCGCTCCTCGCCCGTGAGTGAAAGGGGGTTGTTGGGTGTGGGGATTGTTTATTGTCCGTGACGCCACCCACGGTTGTGGTGATTTGTTGACACCATCGCTGCTCTGTATGGGGATCCCGGGAGTGATGGTATGGGGCAGCTGGATGTTAGTCCTCCCCTCCTTGGGTAGGGGGTTGGTTGTCCCGGGGCCCAGTGATGAGGTGGGTGATGCAGGGCTTGGTGGGGTGCAGGGACGCGGGGGCAGCTCTGTGCCTTGTGGCACTGTGGTACTCACTCAGCCTGAGACGATGACACAGTTCTCGGTAAAACACACGGCTGGAAAGTCCGTTCCCACGGACGGCTGCACTTGCTTTCCCCAGTAGGTGACGGTGACGGTCCCTTTTTCCTGCACCTAAGATGATGATGGTTGTGATGGGTTCCCACCGGTAACCCGCTCCCCGGCTTGGATATGGGCCGGAGGAGCCCTACTTTGCCCGCAGGCGCTGGCCCTGAGAAACTGGTGCCCTGGCGGTGTCGGTGTCTCTCTGTTATGGTTGGACTGTTGCCTTCAATCGGGACTTGGTTGTTGGGAGACAGACGTCCCCTTCACTGACGGATTTGGCAAATTATGGCGACTCCTAGCCTTGCCGGGGTCCGAGAGGCCCCTGCCCTGGTGCTGACTGTTCTTCGTATACTGCTCCAGACCGCCGGGTCACCACCCGTCCGCGGTCCTTCCAGCAACCTCCGAGCAGTCCCCCTGCAGACTATCACCGCCGTCTGCTGAACTTGCTGTCACAGTCCGGGGCACACACCCGGACTAACTTCAGGCTTTACTACTCTCACTTTTCTGTCACTTCAGCTTTTCTTCTTAGCTCCACTACCACTTCACTTCCTTCTACTTTCACTTCCTTAACTCGACTGCCTGGATCTTCCCGCCTCCAGGGCTGTGAACTCCTCGGTGGGCGGAGCCAACCGCCTGGCCTACCCCCCTGGTGTGGACACCAGCTCCTGGAGGAAGGCAACAAGGATTTTTGGGTTAGCTTTGGTGTTCCTAACTGGGGTGTAGGGTGTGGTGGTGTTTTGACCTATGACCCCTGGCTTGCCCAGGGCGTCACATAAATACTTATGCAAAGGATGCGTTTTTTTTTGCCGCATCCGTTGCATAAGTTTTAGAGCCGGATTTAGCCGCACTGCTAAAACCGGATGTGTGAAAGCAGCCTTAGTGAGACAAACAGGGGAATAACAACCAAAAATTATCCAACTTCAGGACGAATCCTCAGCAGCTCCTTCACCAATTGGGCCAGCATACAAATGACTGTAAAATCAGCAAGGCTTCCTGGGAGACCTGGCTATTTAAACACAAGGGGGGTGTCGCTACAGACCAGTACCTTAACTGCAGGAGAGCTGCTGGCAGAAAAACTGACAGTAACTACTTCAGGAGCAAAGGAAACAAAACAACATTTAAATGCAGAGCCCCAGATAGAGATAAGGGGCTTCAGCCCTAAAGCTGCCACTAGTCTCCAAAAACAGGGAGACATTCATGACAGTACTCAGTGCAGTATGTTGGCTGATAATCCGCAGAGCAAGCACGATGTTGTGATGTCATTACACCAACTGCACTGAAGCGCAGACACACATGCTGAATGGTGGAACAGGGAGCTCACAGGTCCCCGTTCCACCATTATTTTGATTGTATTTGCACACTAGAGATACAGATAACATTTGGGTCGGCAAACCGTACATTACAGTCCACGCTCAAACGGAGTATCGTGGATGTCTGCTTAAGCTTTAAGGGCTGCTTCTCACTTGCGAGTTTCTCGCAGTAGAGCAATGCGAGAAAATCTCGCATTGGAATCGGACACATGTTAGTGAAGGATTCAGCTCTCATCTGCGATTTTTTTTCTCAGTCCAGATCGGAGTGAGAAAAAAATTGCAGCATGCTGCTTTTTTGCGAGTTTCTACTGCGAGTTTCTCCAATGCAAGTCTATGGGAGCGTGTAAATAATCAGATGTCACGGGACGGCACTCACACCATCCTAGTGACATCCGATTTTCTAAATACATTTCTCGCATGTTTCCTAAAACACTGGAAATGAGTAATGTGTCACAATGTCTGTCAATCACTATTCTCTGTCAGTCGGTCTCTCCCTCTCAGTCTCTATTCTCTCTCTGTCGGTCCGTCAATATCTCTGTCCCTCTCTCACAGTCTGTCGGTCATTTTCCCCTCCTCTCTCATACTCACCGTTCCCCGATCACCGGCGCGGCGCTGCACGGCATTCACACTGCTCCGGCGGATTTTACTATTTTGAAAAAGCCGGCCGCTCATTAAACAATCTCGTATTCCCTGCTTTCCCCGCCCACAGGCGCCTATGATTGGTTGCAGTGAGACACGCCCCCACGCTGAGTGACAGGTGTCTCACTGCACCCAATCACAGCAGCCGGTGGGCGTGTCTATACTGTGCAGTGAAATAAATAATTAAATAATTAAATAAACCGGCGTGCGGTCCCCCTCCCAATTTTAATACCAGCCAGATAAAGCCATACGGCTGAAGGCTGGTATTCTCAGGATGGGGAGCTCCACGTTATGGGGAGCCCTCTAGCCTAAAAATATCAGTCAGCAGTCGCCCAGAATTGCCGCATACATTAGATGCGACAGTTCTGGAACTGTACCCGGCTCTTCCCGATTTGCCCTGGTGCGTTGGCAAATCGGGGTAATAAGGAGTTAATGGCAGCCCATAGCTGCCACTAAATCCTAGATTAATCATGTCAGGCGTCTCCCCGAGATACCTTCCATGATTAATCTGTAAGTGACAGTAAATAAACACACACACCTGAAAAATCCTTTATTAGCAATAAAAAACACGAACAAATTCCCTGGTTCACCAATTTAATAAGCCCCAAAAAGCCCTCCATGTCCGGTGTAATCCAGGATGGTCCAGCGTCGCTTCCAGCTCTGCTGCATGAAGGTGACAGGAGCTGCAGAATACACCGCCGCTCCTGTCAGCTCCACGCAGCAACTGAAGACAGCCGCGCGATCAGCTGAGCTGTCACTGAGGTTACCCGCGGCCACCGCTGTATCTAGTGACAGCGGGTAACTTCAGTGACAGCTCAGCTGATCACGCTACTCACCTCAGTTGCTGCGTGGAGCTGACAGGAGCGGCGGTGTCTTCTGCAGCTCCGGTCACCTTCATGCAGCAGAGCTGGAAGCGACGCTGGACCATCCTGGATTACACTGGACATGGAGGGCTTTTTGGGGCTTATTAAATTGGTGAACCAGGGTATATGTTTATGTTTTTTATTTCTAATAAAGGATTTGTTCAGGTGTGTGTGTGTTTATTTACTGTCACTTACAGATTAATCATGGAAGGTATCTCGTGGAGACGCCTGACATGATTAATTTAGGATTTAGTGGCAGCTATGGGCTGCCATTAACTCCTTATTACCCCGATTTGCCAATGCACCTGGGCAAATCGGGAAGAGCTGGGTACAGTTCCAGAACTGTCGCATCTAATGTATGTGGCAATTCTGGGGCGGCTGCTGACTGATATTGTTAGGCTGGGAGGCTCC
Source organism: Anomaloglossus baeobatrachus (assembly GCF_048569485.1). Taxonomy (NCBI): domain Eukaryota; kingdom Metazoa; phylum Chordata; class Amphibia; order Anura; family Aromobatidae; genus Anomaloglossus; species Anomaloglossus baeobatrachus. Next base: position 62,164,582 of record NC_134357.1, on the reverse strand, counting down.
CCATAACGTGGAGTTCCCCATCCTGAGAATACCAGCCTTCAGCCGTATGGCTTTATCTGGCTGGTATTAAAATTGGGGGGACCGCACACCATTTTTTTAAATTATTTAATTATTTATTTCACTGCACAGTATAGACACGCCCACCGGCTGCTGTGATTGGGTGCAGTGAGACACCTGTCACTCAGCGTGGGGGCGTGTCTCACTGCAACCAATCATAGGCGCCGGTGGGCGGGGAAAGCAGGGAATACGAGATTGTTTAATGAGCGGCCAGCTTTTTCAAAATAGTAAAAGCCGCCGGAGCAGTGTGAACGCCGTGCAGCGCCGCGTCGGGGATCGGTGAGTATGAGAGAGGGCTGCTAACTTCAGTCACTCAGGGGATTAGCGGTCACCGGTGAGTCCTTCACAGGTGACCGCTAATCAGGATGCGGCACAGACAGCGCCGCAGCATGGCAATGAAGTCGGGTGAAGTTCACCCGAGTTCATTCTGATCGTGCGGCTCTGTTTGTGTCTGCTGTCATCTGCCATTCAGCTCTGCTACATGGCTGTCTGTGTCTGCTGTCAGCGGCCATGTAGCAGAGCTGAATGGCAGATGACATAGTAAAAAATACGCATTACACACGCATTACACACGCATTACACACGCTAGTAAAATAATTAATTTATTCAGAAAAAGCATCGCACTTGCGTTGCACTCAGACCTAACGTGAACTAAAATCAGCCGAGTATTTTTCAGCCCAGTCGGACCGATTTTACTCGCATAGATGTGTTTCCAGCCTTATGCACAATACCTATAGCTGGTGTCACACTAAACGACAGCGACAACGACGTCGCTGTTACGTCACCATTTTCTGTGACGTAACAGCGACCTTGTAAGTCGCTGTTATGATCGCTGCTTAGCTGTCAAACACAGCAGAAGCAGCGATCATAAGGTCGCTGTGCTACATGTTCAGAGAGCAGGGAGCCGCGCTTAGCGCTGGCTCCTTGCTCTCCTGCAGCACACATCGGGTTAATTAACCCGATGTGTGCTGCAGCTACATGTCACAGTGCAGAGAGCAGGGAGCCGCGCGCACTGTTTAGCGCTGGCTTCCTGCTCTCCTTGCTACAGTATACATCGGGTTAATTACCCGATGCATACTGCAGCCACATGTCACAGTGCAGGAGCCGGCACTGGCAGCAAGAGCGGAGGCTGGTAACCAGCGTAAACATCGGGTAACCAGGGAAAGGTCTTCCCTTGGTTACCCGATGTTTACGCTGGTTACAGCTTACCGCAGCTGCCAGTGCCGGCTCCTGATCGCTTCATTTCGTCGCTCTCTCGCTGTCACACACAGCGATGTGTGTGTCACAGCGGGAGAGTGACGACCAAAAAATGAAGCTGGACATTCAGCAACGACCGGCGACCTCACAGCAGGGGCCAGGTCGTTGCTGGATGTCACACACAGCGACAGCGACGGGACGTCGCTGCAACGTCACAGAAAATGGTGACGTAGCAGCGACGTCGTTGTCGTCGTCGTTATGTGTGACACCAGCTTTAGTCAGCTTAGTGCACAACTCTACTACATTGCAGTCATTAAAGTTTAGTGGCTTTGTAAGTCAATTGCATTACTTATCTTACACTAATCATGTTTTACTGCCTGCATTAAAGTCTAGTTGCGCTTGTTCATTGACTGTAGGTTTTTTTTTCTATAGATCTACATTCTACACAAAATAAACAAGCAGTAATCTGAATGTAAAAAGAATCTGACACTGATAATATGGGATCTCAGCTCATTACAGACAGTAGTGAGGAAGACTGAAGGTAAGGTCTGTACATTTCTAGGAATTGGTTGAGGGGATGAGTAATGTCAGTGGAATAACTTGACGTTTTTGGCTCAAATGTAAAACCAATAGCAGGGACTGGACTTTACATCCACTTTATGCATTTTACTATTAGTATTTTATGCCTTGTTCTGAGAAGCACCAACCTTTTTTTAATACCATCCACTCCTTAAGCGGGCTTTACACGCTATGATATCGTTAATGTATTATTGTCGAGGTCACGTTGTTTGTAATGCACATCCGGCGACGTTAACGATATCGCAGTGTGTGACATGTACGAGCGACCTTAGTCGATCGCAAAAGTGGCCAAAATCGTTCACCACGGAGAGGTCGTCCTGAATCAAAAATTCGTTAATTGCTTATAAGCGATGTTGTTCGTCGTTCCTGGGGCAGCACACATCGCTATGTGTGACACCGCAGGAGCGGCAAACATCTCCTTACCTCCGTCCACCGGCAATGCGGAAGGAAGCAGGTGGGCGGGATATTACATCCCGCTCATCTCCACCCTTCTGCTTCTATTGGCCGGCTGCTTAGTGACGCCGCAGTGATGTCGCTATGACGCCAAACGCACCGTCCGCTTGAGGGAGGAATTGTTCGGCGGTCATAGTGACATCGCTGCACAGGTATGTGCGTGTGACGCTGCCGTAGCGATAATGTTCGCTACGGCAGCAATCAAACAATATCACATGTAAGACGGGGGCGGGTGCTATCGCACTCGACATCGCTAGCCGATGCTAGCGATGTCGCAGCATGTAAAGCCCGCTTTAGACTGCACAGTACTTTGTTCCTAACAATGGCTTGGGGCTCATTCAGACATCAGTATTTTCGACATACAAGAAAAAAATTAATTATTTTTTCTATCAGACTTAGGGCGGCGTCACACATTACGATATATCGGGCAATATGTCGTCGGGGTCACGGATTCCATGACGCACATCCGGCATTGTTAGAGATATCGTAGTGTGTGACAGCTACGAATGACTGTGACCGAGCAAAAATACTCCCCTTAACGTTGCTCGTTGACACGTTGTTCATTTTCATAATGTCGGTCCTCCTTCTGTGCGACGATAGTTCGTTGTTCCCGTGGCAGCACACATCGCTCCGTGTGAATCCCCGGGAACGACGCACACAGCTTAACTGCGTCCCGCTGGCAATGCTGAAGGAAGGAGGTGGACGGGATGTTACATCCCGCTAATCTCCGCCCCTCCGCTTCTATTGGGCGGCCGCTGTGTGACGTCACTGTGACGCCAAACGTCCCTCCTCCTTCAGGAAGAGGATGTTCGCCACTGTGAGGCAAATCCCGGGATATGAAGATGAATTATGACTCCAGTCATAATCCCTCATCACTCCCTGGCAGTGCCCCCTCCCTTCTTGTTCTCAGTGTTCCACTCACACCTCCATGGCCATGTCCTGTGATATGGAAATTAGGTGGCTTGGGGACAATGGACACAGGATGACTCCCTGCCGTGACCCTGTAGTGGGGGCTGCTAGCTAATTAGCAAGGCTATGGAACTAGCCAGACAGAACGACTCCAGTAAAAAATGGTTCATATCTCGCAAGCCATATTTCCGATAAATATGGCAACCATAAAAATGGTGTCTCCGCATGCGGACGATGCCGGCACACCCTTTTTATGGGAGCAGGACATTGGGAAATGCCCCAGGCGTGATATCAGCCAATGGGGAACTGGCAGACAGGTCATGAGTCCCCTCGTTCTGTAGCTAAATTCATAACTGTCACAATGAGAGCATTGGCGTCCGCCTACGACGCTCCCAGGCAAAGTTATGGCCCATATTCCATGTTGTGGATTGTCCATAACTCAAGCCAGGGGTGGAGCAGTGCTCCCTCTGAGGTCACTAAGGTAGGAGGGGACCTGGATTTGCCCAGGTTGATAACCCTACTTCGGCCATTTTCCAGTGTTCTTTTCGCTGGGGGCACGTGTAGGAAACATCTGTGGGAAGGATCCTAGAAACCTGGGTACAGCGCCCCCCTGTGGCCAGACGCAACAAGGTAACTGCTGGAACTGTGTATGCCTGTTTGTAACCCATGCTTTGATTGTAACTGTACTCTGACATATGTATATTCTGTAGATTCCCTATTGTATATATTGTAGTTTCTAGTGTGCTTTAGGCTGATTAAATTATATAATTAATCTTGGGCTGTTCTGTTATCTCGATCTTGAATCCCACGTCTGTGTGTTCGGCTAATAGTTACCGTAAATCGGTTGGTGGCAGCGAATTGTGCCAAGGATTATTGTGGGGAGGCCAGTGAGATTCGGGGAGATTTTATATATTCCGCCCGCGGAGGTCGGGGGAATATATACCTTACTCTCACCGGGGACCCTTCAATAATCGGCATAAGTAGTATAGCGGCCTCCTTGCTTATTGTCGGGCAATTCCATAATTGGCCTGACTATAAGAGGGGCGCTAGAGAGCGCGTCACGTGCTCTGTCTGTCGGTCGGGAGGTATAAAGGAGGGGTGACCCCCACTTGTTACCCCCCGATTGTGACGTACTGGTAGCCAGCGCGGGGGATTTCTGAGTGACCCCCCCGGTGGTTTGTGACATATTGGTGGCATAGCGGTGGGATCGAGATAATAGTGTGTGTGAGTGTGAGACCCATACTCCCAGACACTAAAGACTGCCTGCAGCAGCTGTGGCTGCTGGGGTCTTCAGACTAGCTCAACACTAGAGTGTCAGAGTGCAGATACTGTAAGGTGTGTGGAGGCATCAGGTGTCAGTTCTGTGTCAGTGACCAAAAGTCTGCAAGAATGGCTGATGGCACCAGGAGCAGAGCTATGCAACTGGCCAATGCTAAAGCAGGAGCCGAAGAGAGGGAGGACGGTGCTGTGGGCAGTAATGAGGAGGTTGCCCACGAGTCCTCCAGGAGCTCGACGCCAGAAAACCGTTCTGCAGAGGACAGCGCACAAGCTGGCAATTATGGACAAGATGAGGAGCAGCTCACCCAAGGGTCCTCAACGAGCCAGATGCCAGCCCTCCGCTCTGCAATGGACAGTGAATCACCAGGCTCCGCAGCGGGCCGCAGATCACCACGTGCCATTCCACCGAGCCTGGGAGGCTCGGATAGCCTTCTTCAAATGGCTATGGCCCTTCTCCAGGCTGGAGACCAGGAGGGCTACAAGGGACTCCTGGCAGAGCGCAGGGCAGAGCGGCAAGCAGCGCGTGAGGCTGAGGCTGCGGAGCGGCAGGCAGCGCGTGAAGAGCGCCAGGCAGAGCGTGACTACCAGCTGCAGCTAGCTCAGCTCCGGCCCTCATCAGCCACACGTGACCTTCAAGACACCAAACTTCCAAAGGTCCGTGTTGAGGACTTCCCAGTGCTGGAGAAGGATGGAGACTTGGACTCTTTCTTGACTGCTTTTGAACGGACTTGCTTGCAGCACCATCTGAACAAGGACCAGTGGGCCAAATACCTGACCCCCCGTTTAAGGGGTAAGGCCCTGGATATCCTTGGGGACTTGCCTGCTGAGGCAGATCAGGGCTACGACACCATCAAGCGGGCCCTGATCCAACAGTACAACCTCACCCCGGAGTCCTACCGCAAGAAGTTCCGGAGCCTACAGAAGGGACCAAAGGACTCCTGGGCTGACCACAGGCGGGCACTTGCCCGAGCTGCCGACCACTGGACCCAAGGCCTGCAGCTTTCCACCGGACCGGAGATCCTGGACTTGTTCATCACGGAGCAACTCTTGTGGAACTGCCCTGAGGATCTCCGCCAGTTCATCCGAGACCAGAAGCCAAAGGGGTCCACGGCTACAGCTGCCCTTGCCGATGACTACACCAACAATCGGGCTCCTGAAGCCAGGAGAGCAGCCACCAGCAGCACCTGGAGAGGGGGTAAGATGAATTCTGCGACTGCCCCACCTGCCCCTAGACTGCAGGGGGTGTCCCCCTCAACTCCCCTCTCCAGGCCCGTGGCGGAACCAAGACGGTGCCACCAGTGCAACCTACCTGGACACTTCAAGGCCATGTGCCCTCAGCGTCCCAAGGCCCCGGCTCCGTCCCCGTCCCAAGGGCCGCCCAAGGTGTATTGTGTGGGTGGGGGTGGTGGTAGGTCCCTGGACAGCTTCCAACCTGTCACCGTCGGCCGGTCTGTGACCATAGGACTGCGAGACAGCGCCTCGGAGGTGACTCTGATGCGGCCTGAGATGGTGTCCCCCCAAGACTTGATCCCTGGAAAAACCCTCGCTGTCTCCGGGATTGGAGGCATTGACCCGGCGCTGCCTGTTGCTGACATTTATGTGGACTGGGGCGCAGGGCGAGGGGTGAGGGAGGTGGGGGTAACTGATCGGATCCCCGCAAACGTGCTACTTGGGACAGATTTGGGGCAGATAACCTCCCAGTTTGGGCCCCCCCCAAGGGCTGAACCTTCAGCCAGTACTGACGTGCCTCCGGACAATGTTAATGTGTTATCTATGAATGATGTAAGGGAGGAGGGAGTGAACTCTGATATTTCTGCTTGCATAGACACCATAGACACACACTCAGCTGCAGCTGTGACAGGGGAGGGGGTCAGAGAAAGGTGTGACAATGCCTCTACAAGTAACCAGCCAGTGATCTGGGATCTGTTGCCCTCTGAAGGGATAAGCAGAGAGCAGGGTGCTGCAGGGGGAGGACCAGTGTGTGGGGTGGGGGCTACCACAGCAAATGTGGGGTCCCCAGAGATTTCACAGCGGGGTTCTGTTGCTGCAGGAGGGGAACAGGCAGGTGAGATTGGGGCCGGTCCAGGAGCGGAAGTGCTCCCAGGTAAGATCTCGGTGCATGGTTCCCCCACAACCGGGGTGTCAGGAAGCCAGGTAGGTCTGCCTGAACCGGCGACTTGGTCAGGAACGGAGGAGGAGCAGGCACGACCCACGGTCGCAGCGGCTGTGGCCGCTGTCACCCGCAGTGGGAGTGCTGGAAGCCAAGGGGCCTCCCGGAGGTCCGATAGCTCTTCCCCTTCTGACCAAGTGGCAGCCGAGTCAGGTGGAGGCCAGGACACAGGTCCCGGGGTACTGACTGAAGATGTGACAGTCTCGTCGATTCTGGCCACATCTAGTCAGGGGTTTCAGGCAGCGTTAGAAGCTGACGACAGCCTGAAAGCTCTTAAGGAGCAGGCGGCACAGCCTCACTCGGACTCGGACCCGGAGCGAGTGGTCTGGGACCAAGGACGGCTGTACCGGGCCACGGTCCAGCAGGGTTCACCGGAGGCGTGGCCCAGGGACCGACAGTTGGTGGTACCCTATCCGTTCCGGACGGAGTTGTTGCGGATCGCACATGAGATTCCGATGGCCGGACACCTAGGGATCGCTAAGACCAAGGCCAGGTTAAACCAGCATTTCTACTGGCCAAAAATGGGGGCCGATGTGGCTGCCTACTGCCGTTCGTGTGAAACCTGTCAGAGAGTGGGGAAGGCGGGGCCACGCCCCAAAGCCCCACTGGTATCTCTGCCCATCATCGATGAGCCTTTCAGGAGGGTGGCTGTGGATCTGGTCGGCCCGCTGGCCATCCCCAGCAGCTCCGGGAAACGCTTCATACTGACGGTAGTGGACTATGCCACCCGGTACCCAGAAGCAGTGGCCTTGTCGTCCATTCGGGCTGACAAGGTGGCCACCGCATTGCTGGAGATTTTCTCCCGAGTGGGTTTTCCCCAGGAAATGCTCACTGACCGGGGGACCCAATTCATGTCCCAGCTGATGGAGGCCCTCTGTAAGCAAGTCCAGGTGCGACATCTGGTGGCCAGCCCGTACCATCCACAGACTAATGGCCTGTGCGAGCGGTTCAATGGCACCTTAAAGCAGATGCTTAAGATGTTGGTCGACTCCCATGGGCGTGACTGGGAGCGGTATCTCCCACACCTGTTATTTGCTTACCGGGAGGTTCCACAGGCCTCAACAGGATTCTCACCGTTTGAGCTCCTGTACGGGCGACGTGTGCGGGGCCCCCTGGCTCTGGTGAAAGAGGCTTGGGAAGGGGATTTGGCCACCCCTGGAGTGTCGGTTATCGAGTATGTCATGCGCTTCCGGGACAGAATGCAGGCCTTGACGCAACTGGTACACGACAATATGGCTCAAGCCCAGGCCGATCAGAAGCGTTGGTACGACCAGAACGCTTGTGAGAGGACCTACCAAGTGGGTCAAAAGGTGTGGGTACTGGTCCCCGTACCACAGGACAAGCTTCAGGCAGCCTGGGAAGGCCCATACCTCGTGTACCAGCAGCTCAACCCTGTGACGTACCTGGTCACCCTGGACCCTGCCCGTGGAAGGCGGAAGCCCTTCCATGCGAACATGATGAAGGCACATCATGAGCGGGAGGCATGTGCGCTCCCCGTGTGCAACCTGCCCGAGGAGGGAGAAGCGGAAACCCTCTTGGATATGCTAGCCCAGGTTAGGGCAGGCGGATCCATTGAGGATGTGGAGGTTGGCCACCAGCTCTTGGAGGACCAACGGTCCCAGCTGTGGGCCACCCTACACCCCTTCCGGGGGTTGTTTACCAACCAGCCCGGAAGGACTGACTTGGCTGTCCATCACGTGGACACTGGGGATCATCCCCCGATCCGGCGTTCAGCATATCGGGTCTCCCTGGAGGTGCAGCAACACATGCGCCAGGAGATTGACGAGATGCTGAAGCTGGGGGTGATCCAGGCATCCAACAGCGCTTGGGCCTCGCCTGTAGTCCTCGTCCCTAAGAAGGACCGAACCACGCGGTTCTGCGTGGACTACAGGGGGCTCAATGCTGTCACGGTCGCCGATGCGTACCCAATGCCACGCATCGATGACCTGCTCGATCAGTTGGCCGGGGCTCAGTACCTGACCATCATGGATCTGAGCCGGGGATATTGGCAGATCCCCCTGACTCGCAAGGCCAGGGAACGCTCTGCCTTTATTACCCCATTTGGACTGTACGAGTCCACGGTGATGCCATTCGGGATGAGGAATGCCCCTGCCACTTTCCAGCGGATGGTCAACACCCTGCTCAAGGGACTTGAAGGGTACGCGGCCGCGTACCTGGATGACATTGCCGTCTTCAGTCCCACCTGGGAGGACCACCTAGAGCATCTAGCACAGGTGCTCAGGCGGATCCACCGGGCAGGTTTGACCATCAAGCCGGGAAAGTGTCAGCTGGCCATGAGCGAGGTCCAGTACCTCGGTCACCGGGTAGGCGGGGGAACACTGAAGCCCGAGCCTGAGAAAGTGGAGGCCATCGCATCCTGGCCCACCCCCAGGACCAAGAAGCAGGTGATGTCCTTCTTGGGGACCGCCGGGTACTATAGGAGGTTTGTTCCACGCTATAGTAGCCTGGCAAAGCCCTTGACGGACCTCACCAAGAAGAAGCTGCCCTCTGCAGTCGATTGGACAATGGACTGCGAGACAGCCTTCCAGGCCCTAAAGGACGCCCTGTCCAGCCCGCCCGTGCTACAGGCAGCCGACTTCACGTGGCCGTTTGTAGTACAGACCGACGCCAGTGACTTCGGCCTCGGTGCGGTGCTCAGCCAGGTGGACTCTGCGAGCCAAGAGCACCCAGTCTTGTACCTGAGCAGGAAGCTGTTACCAAGGGAAGTTGCCTATTCCACGATGGAGAAGGAGTGCCTGGCCATAGTGTGGGCCCTGCAGCGTCTGCAACCCTATCTATACGGGCGCCACTTCATCGTGGAGACGGACCACAATCCCCTCAGCTGGTTGCACACCGTCTCTGGGACGAATGGGCGATTGTTGCGATGGAGCCTTGCGCTCCAGCAATACAACTTCACCATTCGCCACAAAAGGGGCCGTGACCACGGTAACGCAGACGGGCTGTCCCGACAAGGAGAGGTCGCGGACGGGCGCACGGGGGAACACCGGAGTGTGCTGCCCCCTAGCGCCCTCAAAAGGGGGGAGGTGTGAGGCAAATCCCGGGATATGAAGATGAATTATGACTCCAGTCATAATCCCTCATCACTCCCTGGCAGTGCCCCCTCCCTTCTTGTTCTCAGTGTTCCACTCACACCTCCATGGCCATGTCCTGTGATATGGAAATTAGGTGGCTTGGGGACAATGGACACAGGATGACTCCCTGCCGTGACCCTGTAGTGGGGGCTGCTAGCTAATTAGCAAGGCTATGGAACTAGCCAGACAGAACGACTCCAGTAAAAAATGGTTCATATCTCGCAAGCCATATTTCCGATAAATATGGCAACCATAAAAATGGTGTCTCCGCATGCGGACGATGCCGGCACACCCTTTTTATGGGAGCAGGACATTGGGAAATGCCCCAGGCGTGATATCAGCCAATGGGGAACTGGCAGACAGGTCATGAGTCCCCTCGTTCTGTAGCTAAATTCATAACTGTCACAATGAGAGCATTGGCGTCCGCCTACGACGCTCCCAGGCAAAGTTATGGCCCATATTCCATGTTGTGGATTGTCCATAACTCAAGCCAGGGGTGGAGCAGTGCTCCCTCTGAGGTCACTAAGGTAGGAGGGGACCTGGATTTGCCCAGGTTGATAACCCTACTTCGGCCATTTTCCAGTGTTCTTTTCGCTGGGGGCACGTGTAGGAAACATCTGTGGGAAGGATCCTAGAAACCTGGGTACAGCGCCCCCCTGTGGCCAGACGCAACAAGGTAACTGCTGGAACTGTGTATGCCTGTTTGTAACCCATGCTTTGATTGTAACTGTACTCTGACATATGTATATTCTGTAGATTCCCTATTGTATATATTGTAGTTTCTAGTGTGCTTTAGGCTGATTAAATTATATAATTAATCTTGGGCTGTTCTGTTATCTCGATCTTGAATCCCACGTCTGTGTGTTCGGCTAATAGTTACCGTAAATCGGTTGGTGGCAGCGAATTGTGCCAAGGATTATTGTGGGGAGGCCAGTGAGATTCGGGGAGATTTTATATATTCCGCCCGCGGAGGTCGGGGGAATATATACCTTACTCTCACCGGGGACCCTTCAATAATCGGCATAAGTAGTATAGCGGCCTCCTTGCTTATTGTCGGGCAATTCCATAATTGGCCTGACTATAAGAGGGGCGCTAGAGAGCGCGTCACGTGCTCTGTCTGTCGGTCGGGAGGTATAAAGGAGGGGTGACCCCCACTTGTTACCCCCCGATTGTGACGTACTGGTAGCCAGCGCGGGGGATTTCTGAGTGACCCCCCCGGTGGTTTGTGACAGCCACCCACAGCGAGGTCGTTCGGGAGGTAAGTACGTGTGACTGGGTAAACGACTTTGCGCGCCACGGACAACAAATTGCCGGCGGGGGCGGGTGCAATCGCTCGAGTGATCGCACAATAAATCGATGCATGCAACGCCGCCCTTAGATCAGAGTTTATTCCGAGTGTCAACAGTTTTTTCCTACATTGGAACAAACTCACATGGAATGTTGCTCAAAACTCGCCGAGCGTCATGGCGGCATCAGATGCTCTTCACAGTCCATATTCTAAAGGCCACTTTACACACAGAGATAAATATTTGGCAGATCTGTGGTTGCAGTGAAATCATGGACATATTGTTCCATTTGTACACAGCCACAAACCTGGCACTGATTGTCCACAATTTCACTGCAACCACAGATCTGCCACAGATTTATCTCTATGTGTAAAGTGGCGTTAACATTCCATACTATGGTTTCTCTTGTGGTTCTGAGTTACACAGGCAGGATCGGGCGGCGACCAGCTGTGTGCTCATTAATGGTCAGGCTAGCAAGAGTTAAACTCTGCTAGCCTGCTGGTTACCTTTAGGATCACATATTGTTGGAAATTTATCACCGTTACTGTCCGCCTTTTTAAGATAGTGGAATGTGTCTTCCCACGCTGACTATAGTCTTATGCTATCTGGGTCTGTGTACTGTTTTGTCCTAGTGCTGCTGGTGATTATGTTGCTTTGCACTTGATGTTGTCGTGGAGAAACCCATTGTCTTGTTTCTTCCCTGCTCTTATTTTCCTCCTTTTGCCCTTATGATCTTTTACCTCTGTGTGAACATGCTGTGAGATAAAGTTTTGGTTTCCCCTGTTTGTCTATCTCTGTTGGTATTGTCACACTCTTGTCCCGGCCCTCCCCTGGAGTTGGGTAGGGAGGTAAAGGATTAGGGCTGGTCAGGAGCAGGGCCAGTGTGGTGGCTCAGATATACTCACCTTCAGAGGTAACTCTGAGATAAAGGATAGCTAGAGACTAGAGCTGAGCGAGTACCTAACTATTCGTACTTGCTACACTCGTAACAAGCACTGTCTAATACTCGCAAATTCATTCTGTATAGTGTGTGCAGTGCAAGTCAATGGGGAATACTTATAATGTAACAAGTAACCCGAATTCTGCACTACTTGCTACTCGCACGAGCAGTGCGGCATTCGGGTTACTAGTTATTTTGCGAGTTTCTCTCCATTGACTTGCATTGCACACTATTTGGAATGAATATGCGAGTATTAAGGGTGCTTTACACGCTGCGACATCGCTACCGATATATCGTCGGGGTCACGTCGTTAGTGACGCACATCCGGCACCGGTAGCGACATTGCAGCGTGTGACACCAAGGAGCGACGATCAACGATCGCAAAATCGTTGAAAAACGGTGATCGTTGACACGTTGATCCTTTTCTTAATATCGCTGCTGCCACAGGTACGATGTTGTTTGTCGTTCCTGCGGCAGCACACATCACTATGTGTGACACCGCAGGAACGACGAACATCTCCTTACCTGCGTCCACCGGCAATGTGGAAGGAAGGAGGTGGGCGGGATGTTACATCCCGCTCATCTCCGCCCCTCTGCTTGTATTGGGCGGCCGCTTAGTGACGCCGCAGTGACGTTACTATGACGCTGAACGCACCTCTTCCTTGAGGGAGGGATTGTTCGGCAGTCACAGCGATGTCGCTGACAAGGTATGTGCGTGTGACGCTGTCGTACCGATAATGATTGCTACGGCAGCGATCACCAACTGTCGTACGTACAACGGGGGCGGGTGCTATCGTGCACAACATCGCTAGCAATTGCTAGCGATGTCGTAGTGTGTAAAGCACCCTTTACACAGTACTCATTATGAGTATAGTGAGAGTGAATAGTTAGGTGCTTTCTCAACTCTACTAGGGACCCCTATCCTCAGTCTAGGAGCCTCTGTCCACTGCTGCCTCCACTCTCACCGTGATGCAACCATAATAAAGTGTTTCCACCTTCTTCTTTTTGAAAGTCCTTGAAAATCCGATCGCAACTGGATGTCAACCAAGGACTGTCCGATTTCTTCACGGACCCATAGACTGGCATTGCCAAAATAACACTTGTCTCTCTCATTCTCCACAGACTTTTTGGCCTTCAATAAACTAATGGACATGTGAATGTGAAAATCATGGATAGCACTAATGCGAGAATATGAGACGTGTGAATGAGCTCTAATAGATAGTTATGTAACTAGTCCGGTTACACTGAATAACATGGCACACTGCACTGGAAAATGGCGCATGCGCAGAGCTAGTCCATGGAGCTGATATAATTGACTCCCTATCCATCTCTACATAGGCTTGGCATGCAGTGTCAGGATAGGAACCTTCAGGACAAAGTTGACAGTGTATGTTCCTTATAGACTAATTTATATTATAGCTTACGGGAAAGATTGAGCCGCAACTGTAGACAGGCTTTAAGTTACCGCTGTTGAGCTGATCAGCTTCTATCGCTGTTAGTAATTCCAATAAATTATTTCTATATGGATACTGCTTCCTGTGGGCGCTTGATTTATCGGACTGACATTGAGTGAGCAGTTTGCTTTCTTTTACTGCCAGCTTGTACATAACCGTAAAGCTATGCGAGCCGCTATTGAAAAATGTACTGGTGTGTGTTTTATCTGCCGTGCCGTCATTTTAATTGCAGAGCAGGTGTGGATGGGGAGAGGTGGTTTATAAAATCTACATATTAAAACGCTGTTTACCATCATTTAGAATCATTTGCACATGATTATATTGCATAAATCGCTCAACTCGCAAATATCATTGGATCAAGCTCATGCTTATAAGGATGCAAAGCATAGAATATTAATGATAAGTGGGCGCATAAAGTTAGGGAAAAGTTATCTTTACTATTTACTATTGTATATCTTAGGGTAAAGAAATAGGCGTTATGAGTCAAATATTCTGGCTGATTACATTTGACATGTTACCCAACACAATATACTAAGAATCCAGTTCTCTCCAGTGATTCTGAGACCCAAGAAGGACCTTCATCTCAGTTTTGCAGTATGGGGGTATAGAAGCGCCGGGCGGTTGCCTTGGTTGTAAAATTCTTAGGTATCACGGTGAATGTACTAACAAAAAGGAGACAGTTGCACACTGCAGTGGTAAGATATGTGGAACAATGAATATAGGAATATAGACATGAATTACTGCTATGAAAAAAACATGTAAAAATTGAGATACTTTGCAAACAAAATTGGCCAGATTTTATGTGAGCCCAACAGCCAACGGCAAGGCAACCTCATTTTTGTTGGGTACCTATCAAACTAATGCCTCTCTTTGGGTTATAAAAAAAACTACAATTTATGGGCGGACAGGAACCTGCAAATGTAGAAATAAAATCGGCTGAGGCTGAAGAGCAGGAGTGCTCAATCAGAAGACATAACCCTGTATCTAAGAAAAAGACTGATGGCACATCCTATTATTATTTATTATTATAGCGCCATTTATTCCATGGCGCTTTACAAGTGAAAGAGGGTATACGTACAACAATCATTAACAGTACAAAACAGACTGGTATAGGAGGAGAGAGGACCCTGCCCGCGAGGGCTCACAGTCTACAGGGAATGGGTGATGGTACTGTCGCGGGCGGGGAGGAGTGTGTCAGCACACCGCGCTCACCCCTTCTGCTCGGGTCCGGCAGCTGCTCAGTGGTGGCTCGAGCTGTGGGCCAGATCCCGGGGTTTCTCGAGCGACACTCCTCGCCCGTGAGTGAAAGGGGGCTTGTTTGTTGGGTGTGGGGATTGTTATAGTTCGTGACGCCACCCACGGTTGTGGTGATTGCACCACCGCTGCTCAGTATAGGGGTCCCGGGGATGGTGATGCGGAGCAGCCAGGTGTTGTGTTGCCCCTCCGTGGGTAGGGGTTGGTGATCCCGGGGCCCGGTGATGAGATGTGAAGTGTAGGGCCTGGAGGGCGCAGGGACGCGGGGGCAGCGCTGTGCCTTGCGGCACTATGGTACTCACTCAGCCTGACACACGGACACAGTTTGTACGGTAAACCAACGGCTGGTAGGACGGTCCCACAGACGGCTGCACCTGCACTCCCGGTAGGTGACGGTGATGTCTCTCTTCCTTGCACCTGTGTCGACTGATGGTAGCGGTGGATTCCCTCCGGTTACCCGCTCCCCGGCTGCAATCTGGGCCGGAGGAGCTCTACACTTTGCCCGCAGGCGCTGGCCCTGAGAAACTTGTGCCGTGGCGGTGGCGGTGTCTCTCCAATACGGGTTGGGCTGTTGCCTTCAATCGGGACTTGGTTGTTGGGGGATCTGCGTCCCCGTCACTGAGGGATTTGGCAAATCTGGCGACTCCTAGCCTTGCCGGGGTCCGAGAGGCCCCTGCCCTGGTGCTGACTGTCCTTCGGAACACTGCTCCAGACCACCGGGCACACAGCCAACGGGGTCCTTCCAGGAACTTCCAAACGGTCCCCCTCCAGACAGTCACCACCGTTGCTGACCTTGCTGTTCTGGCCCTCACAAAGCTGGACCCTTCAGGCTGTCTTTCTCTTCTGTCACTTTACTTTCACTTAGTTGCTTTACTTTCTCTCTTAGCTCCTCACACTTGCCCTGCCTGGGCTTCACTTCACTCCTTCCACTTCCTCCTCCCTGACAGAACTCCTCACTCAAGCTCTCCCTGAGCTCTTCTGCCTGGTTACTTCCTGCCTCCAGTGTTGTGAGCTCCTCGGTGGGCGGAGCCAACTGCCTGGCCCACCCCCTGGTGTGCATCATCAACCTCTGGAGGAAGGCAACAAGGATTTGTGGTTAGCTGTGATGTGCCTACCTGGAGTGTGGGGTGTGGTGGTGTTGTGACCTGTGACCCCTGGCTTGCCCAGGGCGACACATTCCCCCTTAGCAAAATGCAGACCGTCCGCGGGCTGCCGTCCTACACCGGTTTTATTTTTCTGTAAAAAGGGGATAACAAGGGTTAAGCAAACATAAATACATTTTTAATCAAAAACTCTTCCCAAGACGGGAGGCACATTTACTTAAACGTTGCAACGGTATACGGTCACGGTTTCCGCTCTCTCCCACCCAAGCAACCTGGCCCTGATGCTGCCCCTAAAACCCAGGCAGCACCCCTTGACCCACAGTCCAGCACAAGTTACCCGAGCGGGATCTGTCCTTCCCCTCCAGAGGGTGGCCACCGGTTCCTTTGGTGGCTGGGCCCTGGCCTGCTCTGCTCAGGGCCCTCCCTCCAACCTGCCTCTCCGGAGGCGGCATTGCAGAAACGGTAACGGTACCCAACATATTTACAAGCCACTTAACGTTTGTGGTGCCCTGCAAGTTCACGGGCTTGTCCATGGATACTTCCCATGCAAATAAACTTTAAACGGTCCCCACGGGGACAACGGTGCCGGCTCCAGCCGGTTGCAAATCAACAAAGCAAATCAGGTGAAAAACTCGGTATAATCATTTTCTTCTTATCATTTCAAACTTTCAAACTTTTTCAAACAAACTGCAACACTCTTACATTTGCGGACCCCTTTCATTCATAGAACGGTCTCCCTGTACCTAAGTGGGGGTCTACCTAGGTTGGAACGGGTGGACCTTCGGGGCCCGGTGTCAGTGGTGCTAGACAGTGGGGTAGAGGGAACAATCGGTTCCTCCTCCCTGCTATAGTGTGGAGCAGGCGGAGGTGCAGGGGGGCTGGGTACAGGTTCATCCCTGGGCACCGGCACTGGTTCTGGCTCACGGTTGACCGCTTCCACTACTTCTTCATCCACGGGTTGTGGGAACAGTATCACTGGAAGAATCACCGCGCCGTCCTGTGTAGGCCAGTCTGCTGGGAAGTCACCCATTACAGTGTGGATTACCTCTGCTGCCTTCTCCACTGGTGGAGGAACCGGTACTTCAGCCTCTGCCTTCAGCGCTGGGGGGCATTTTTTTAGATGGTCCCGGGAAACTGTGGCCAGGGTGTCCCCTTGGTCACGACTGATCTGGTAAGTCTTCCCGTCTCCCCATTCTGTGGGTTGTATGGCATAAGGGACTTGTTCCCACTGATCATCCAGCTTGTGGGTTTTCCTCTTCCGTTTCAGCACCACATCCCCTGGCTGGAAAGGACCTGCGGGCGCCTTCTGGTTGAACCGGTGCTCCTGCTGCTCTCGGCTTCGACTGAGGTTCTTTTCCACATACTCCTGGATTTGCCGGTACTGTGCCCTCCTCCGACTTTCCCACTCTGCCGTTGAAGGGAGTGCTTCTGGGGCTTCCAACCCCATCTCCAGATCCACCGGCAGGCGGCCAGGCCGAGCCCTCATCAGATACGCTGGGGTGCACTTCGTCGAGCTGGACGGGATATTATTATACATGTCGACCAAGTCAGGTAGCTTTTCCGGCCACATGTTCCGTTCTTCCAGCGGTAGCGTCTTGAGGAGCCCCAGGACCAAGTGATTCATTTTCTCGCACATGCCGTTGGTTTGGGCGTGGTACGGAGTGGTACGGATCTTCTTGCAGCCGTACAACTGGCAGAATTCGTGAAACACCTCTGCTTCAAAAGCCGGGCCTTGGTCAGTCAGCACCTTCTCGGGGTACCCATGGGGTCGGCAGAAATAAGCCTGGAACGCTCGAGCAGCGGTTCGACCAGTTAGGTCCTTAACGGGGACTACCACCATAAATCTTGAGTAGTGGTCTACCATGGTCAATGCGTAGGTGTACCCACTTCGGCTAGGGGTGAGCTTGACATGGTCCAGGGCGACCAGCTCCAGCGGCTGATGGGTGACTATGGGATGTAACGGTGCCCTCTGGCTAGTCTCGTCCTTTCTCCTCAGTGTACAAGGACCACACTCTCGACACCAGGCTTCCACCGATTCACGCATCCCACTCCAATAGAACCGCTCCCTCAACAGCATATCCAGCTTCTTCCACCCGAAGTGGCCAGCACCATCATGGTAGGCCCGCAGGACAGTAGCGACCTCAGCTTGAGGAACGATCAACTGGCATATCTTCTCATGGGTCTTCGGGTTGATCAGCTCACGGTACAGCCTCCCTTGGTGTAGGTAAAGCCGTTTTCGTTCTTTCCACAAGCGTTGAGCTTCGGCTGGAGCGGCAGGGTCTATTCCCATAGCACCTTGTTCCACCAGAGTCTTGACAAGGCGGACAGCCGGCGCTTGATCCTGGGCGTCCTGCCACTCTTGACTGGGCCGCGGGTCCAGATCCACCCTTTGCTGACAGACTTGTACCCTCTCAGTAGGCAGCTGGTGAAACGCGGGCAACTCGATCTCCTCGAGGTCGTCATCCTCGCACCCCTCTTCTGACAAATGGGGCATCCGGGAGAGTGCATCAGCATTTATGTTGACACGACCAGCTCGGTACTTTATGGTGAAATCATAGTTGGCTAGCCGGGCTACCCACCGCTGCTCCAGCGCGCCCAACTTGGCCGTGTTCAGGTGAGTCAGCGGGTTGTTGTCCGTAAACGCTGTGAATTTGGCTGCCGCCAAGTAGTGGCGGAACCGCTCCGTGATAGCCCACACCAACGCCAATAGCTCAAGCTTGAAGGAGCTATAGTTCTCAGGGTTCCTTTCGGGCGGCCGGAGTTTTCGGCTAGCGTAGGCAATCACCTTCTCCTTTCCATCCTGGACCTGGGATAGGACCGCTCCTAGCCCCACATTACTGGCGTCCGTGTGGAGGATGAACGGGCTCCCATAGTCAGGGTACGCCAGGACCTCTTCTCCGGTCAAGGCCGCCTTCAACTGGCAAAAGGACTCCTCATGCTTGTCCTCCCACGACAGTGGGGCCCCAATGGGTCTACCACCTTTGGTCTGTCCCACGAGGAGATCTTGCATGGGGGCAGCCATCTTCGTGTATCCCTTTATAAAGCGCCGATAGTACCCCACCAGACCCAGGAACTGCCTTACTTCCCTCACTGTAGTTGGTCTCGGCCAGCTCTGGATGGCAGTAATCTTCTCAGGGTCGGGGGCGACACCATCCGCACTCACCACATGCCCTAGATACTGCACTCTGGGTTTCAGCAGGTGGCATTTTGAGGGCTTCAACTTCATCCCGTACTGGGCAAGGGACGCGAACACCTCGGCCAGGTGCTCCAGATGGGCTTCATACGTCTGGGAATAAACAATCACATCATCCAAATACAGCAGGACGGTCTCGAAGTTTAAATGTCCCAGACAGCACTCCATCAACCGTTGGAAGGTCCCAGGGGCATTGCACAGCCCAAACGGCATGCTATTGAATTCGCAGAGTCCCATCGGGGTGGTGAAGGCGGTCTTCTCCCGGTCCTCTGAGGCCACACCCACTTGCCAGTATCCGCTGGTGAGGTCAAGGGTCGAGAAGTAGTTTGCGGTTCTCAGTGCAGCCAAAGACTCTTCAATACGAGGTAAGGGATAGGCATCTTTATGGGTTATCTGGTTGATCTTCCGGTAGTCCACACACATCCGCATGGTACCATCCTTCTTCTTGACCAGTACCAACGGAGCGGCCCAGGGACTACAGCTGTCCCGAATAACCCCTGCCTCCTTCATATTCCTCAACATATCTTTGGCACACTGGTAATGTGCAGGGGGAATAGGTCTATACCTCTCTTTGATAGGGGGATGTTCACCTGTGGGAATGTGGTGTTGAACCCCCTTGATCCGCCCAAAGTCTAGGGGGTGCTTACTGAAAACCTGTTCGTACTCCTGCACCACCCTGTGTACCCCGGCCCTGTGATGTGTAGGGGTATCATCAGTGCCTACATGTAGCTGTTGGTGCCACTCCTTTGTGTCCCCCTGGGGTGGGGAAGTGCTGGGGGTAGGTGGGAGTGTGGATGGACTGGCTTCATGGATAGTGTGAGGGTCTAGGGTGAGCAGCTTGGCAATGGTGGCATACCGGGGGAGCCTGACTTCTTCCTCCCCACAGTTCAACACTCTCACAGGCACTCTCCCTTTCTTCACATCTACCACTCCTCGGGCGGCCACTACAGTGGGCCAGTGTTCGGAGGGCATGGGCTCCATCATTGCAGGGTAGTCACGCCCCTGAGGCCCTACTGCTGCCCTACACCAGATCATCATCTCACTCCTAGGGGGCACAGTCAATGGAGCAACATCCATCACTCTCACTCCACCAATCTCCCCTCCTGTTGAGCTTACATGCTGGCGGTACATCAGGGC
Organism: Anomaloglossus baeobatrachus; assembly: GCF_048569485.1. Taxonomy (NCBI): domain Eukaryota; kingdom Metazoa; phylum Chordata; class Amphibia; order Anura; family Aromobatidae; genus Anomaloglossus; species Anomaloglossus baeobatrachus. The sequence continues at coordinate 62,144,480 of NC_134357.1, read as the reverse complement.
GCGGATCTCACGCTGCACAGCCCTCTGCCGGCTCCCCGCCGCGGTGGCGGCTAGCTGTTGCAATAGGTTCAACACATCAGCCATGCAGTGTTCCATCACATTGGTTCCCAGCACTATTTTCGGGTTATGATCACTGGGTTCATTCATGATCACAATCATACCCTGGTGTTGCAGTTCAGCTTGCCCCACTGTCATAGCCACTTGTTTATACCCCACCTGGGTCAATGGAAGTCCATTACCGGCAATCAAATTTATACTATCGTCTGGAGGCGCCAGCTCGTCTGTGGCCCAATACTGCCGATACAACGTGTACGGTATGGTAGTTACCTGTGATCCAGTGTCCAAGAGAGCCATCACTGGTATGCCGTCCACAGCCACGGGGATGATAGGGCGGGCCCCGACATATCGGTCTCGCCAGTCCGGGGGGCCACGGTGTTCTACTCCTGAGGATTGGCCCGGGGCCCCAGGGGTTGCTCGTTTAACGGGCACTGTCGGTAATAATGGCCTGGCTTACGGCACTTGTAGCAGATTGGGGGTCTGCTCCGCGGGTTGTTAGCGCTTCTCCGCTGCATCCAGGGAACATCTTCGGGACTGTCAGCAAGCTGTATCTGCGCTGGAGGCTGAGATCTGGTCAGAGGTTGTAGCGCAGCAAGGATCTTGGCAAGGTCTCCGTCCAGGCGACGGACCTGGGCTGCCAGTTCTTCCACTGTGCTGCTCGAGGCTGCAGGTATTAAGGATGTTGGTTTGGCTGGGGCCGCCACCACGGGAGCTGTCTCGACGGGCCACGGGACGGGTTCCAGGACTTCAGCAGCCGGGGGCTGTAGTGCCTTGATAGCCCGCTCCTTTAACACAGCAAAGTCCACATCAGGGTGTTCCAGGGCCCACAGCCGGAGTTGTTTACGATCCTCAGGGGACCTCATCCCCTGCGCAAATTGCTCCACTAACATCTTGTTGCTATCCGCCTCATTAATAGAGCTCACCCGCTTCAGCGTGCGGAGGGCGGTCTGCAGACGTAGAGCATAGTCCCGAACGCTATCTCCAGCTCGTTGCCGGCACTGGTAAAACTGCATCCTCAGCTCAGCTTCAGTCCGGGTCTCGAAGGCAGTCTGTAGCTTCTCGAAGATGGTGGCTACAGAGAGCCGGTCCCCCTCGGCCCAGGTCTCCGCTTCCTGCTCCGCCGCAGCGGTTAACTGGCCTAGCACTATCGCTGCACGTTGCTTATCAGTCAGGGGGTACAGCTCTAGCAACGGGTTAAGCTTTTTCTGGAAGGCCTGTAGGGCATCCGGTTTCCCGTCATACCGCGGTAGCCAGGCAGCTCCGGGCGCCTAGGGCAAGGAAAACGGCATGACCTGAGCAAGCTCGGGGGCCGCGGCACCTCCCGCCGGTACGATTGGGACCTGGGCAGGCCCATTCCCATCCGCGGGTGCCGCTGCGGCTGCGACCACCGCTCCTCCAGCGGCTCCGTCGGGCGCAGACATCTTGTTTCCGTCCCCCTTAGCTCTTTCCGGCCCCTCCTCTCTCGGGGCGGAGTTTTGGCCTTCGCGCTTCTACTGCTCGAGAAGACGCTCGAGCGGGAACTTTTCGCGCCAAAGATGGCGGCTTCTGAAATTTTTCTGCCGGATGCCTCCGGCGGTAACAAGGCGCACCTCTACCTGACGGCAGAGCGGTAAGATCCTGTTCGTGACGCCAAGTTGTCGCGGGCGGGGAGGAGGGTGTCAGCACACCGCGCTCACCCCTTCTGCTCGGGTCCGGCAGCTGCTCAGTGGTGGCTCGAGCTGTGGGCCGGATCCCGGGGTTTCTCGAGCGACACTCCTCGCCCGTGAGTGAAAGGGTGTTTGTTTGTTGGGTGTGGGGATTGTTATAGTTCGTGACGCCACCCACGGTTGTGGTAATTCCACCACCGCTGCTCAGTATAGGGGTCCCGGGGATGGTGATGCGGAGCAGCCAGGTGTTGTGTTGCCCCTCCGTGGGTAGGGGTTGGTGGTCCCGGGGCCCAGTGATGAGATGTGAAGTGTAGGGCCTGGAGGGCGCAGGGACGCGGGGGCAGCGCTGTGCCTTGCGGCACTATGGTACTCACTCAGCCTGACACACGGACACAGTTTGTACGGTAAACCAACGGCTGGTAGGACGGTCCCACAGACGGCTGCACCTGCACTCCCGGTAGGTGACGGTGATGTCTCTCTTCCTTGCACCTGTGTCGACTGATGGTAGCGGTGGATTCCCTCCGGTTACCCGCTCCCCGGCTGCAATCTGGGCCGGAGGAGCTCTACACTTTGCCCGCAGGCGCTGGCCCTGAGAAACTTGTGCCGTGGCGGTGGCGGTGTCTCTCCAATACGGGTTGGGCTGTTGCCTTCAATCGGGACTTGGTTGTTGGGGGATCTGCGTCCCCGTCACTGAGGGATTTGGCAAATCTGGCGACTCCTAGCCTTGCCGGGGTCCGAGAGGCCCCTGCCCTGGTGCTGACTGTCCTTCGGAACACTGCTCCAGACCACCGGGCACACAGCCAACGGGGTCCTTCCAGGAACTTCCAAACGGTCCCCCTCCAGACAGTCACCGCCGTTGCTGACCTTGCTGTTCTGGCCCTCACAAAGCTGGACCCTTCAGGCTGTCTTTCTCTTCTGTCACTTTACTTTCACTTAGTTGCTTTACTTTCTCTCTTAGCTCCTCACACTTGCCCTGCCTGGGCTTCACTTCACTCCTTCCACTTCCTCCTCCCTGACAGAACTCCTCACTCAAGCTCTCCCTGAGCTCTTCTGCCTGGTTACTTCCTGCCTCCAGTGTTGTGAGCTCCTCGGTGGGCGGAGCCAACCGCCTGGCCCACCCCCTGGTGTGCATCATCAACCTCTGGAGGAAGGCAACAAGGATTTGTGGTTAGCTGTGATGTGCCTACCTGGAGTGTGGGGTGTGGTGGTGTTGTGACCTGTGACCCCTGGCTTGCCCAGGGCGACACAGTACAATAGGTGAGGACAGAGCTGGTTGCGCAGTGGTCTACTGGACTGAGGGCTATTGTAGGTTGTAGGCTTGTTGGAAGAGGTGGGTCTTGAGGTTTCTCTTGAAGCTTTCTATCTTTCCTATCTTTCTAATGTGAACAGAAACAAACTGAATATGAACCATAGTAACAAAAAGGAGACAGTTGCACTCTGTAGTGTTAACATATGTGTAACAATGAATATAGGAATATAGACATGCATTACTGCTATGAAAAACATGTAAAAATTGAGATACTTAGCACACAAAAATGGCCAGATTTTATGTGAGCCCAACAGCAAGGCAACCTCATGTTTGTTAGGTACCTATCAAACTAATGCCTCTCTTTGGGTTAAAAAAACTACAATTCATGTGCGAACAGGAACCTACACATGTCCTTGAACAGGAACCTAGTGCACATGTCCTCGCCCGGTATCCTGGATCACCAATTTGATCTATATCAATGTGAACATTTTGCCAGTACAGTTGGATCTTGTGGTAGAGCAGGGAATCATTAGCTCCCTCTCCCACCACTCTGCCATTTAGGCCACAGACTGCTGAAGGACTATGGCCTATAAGACCTCAGTGTGCCAGCCCACTCTGTGTGTAGGGGAACATAGGCCTCAGCCACTTAGATAAGTTTAGGTTAAACTTTATATTTTGCAGCAGGTAGCAAAAAGGTGATGCCACACTGATGGGTGTGGGACAGGGCTCACCCTTGAGGGGGATAGCTAAGGTACTCACTGGCTCCTCCTAGAGCCTGATGGTAAGGTTAGGCTGGCTGCTGCAGGTTGCCACCAGGTACCACTCCAGGGGAACTCTCGGTACTGTAGTGTGTCGCCCTGGGCAAGCCAGGGGACACAGGTCACAACACCACCACACCCCACACTCCAGGTAGGCACATCACAGCTAACCACAAATCCTTGTTGCCTTCCTCCAGAGGTTGATGATGCACACCAGGGGGTGGGCCAGGCGGTTGGCTCCGCCCACCAAGGAGCTCACAGCTCTGGAGGCAGGAAGTAACCAGGCAGATAGCTCAGGGACGAGCTTGAGTGAACAACAGAGAAGAGCTCAGGGAGAGCTTGAGAGAGGAGTCCAGGAGGAGGAAGTGGAGGAGTTAAGGAAAGAGAGTAGTAAAGGAGGAAAAGCAAGCAAAGTAACAGAAGAGAAAGACAGCCTGAAGGGTCCAGCTTTGTGAGGGCCAGAACAGCAAGGTCAGCAACGGCGGTGACTGTCTGGAGGGGGACCGTTTGGAAGTTCCTGGAAGGACCCCGTTGGCTGTGTGCCCGGTGGTCTGGAGCAGTGTTCCGAAGGACAGTCAGCACCAGGGCAGGGGCCTCTCGGACCCCGGCAAGGCTAGGAGTCGCCAGATTTGCCAAATCCGTCAGTGACGGGGACGCAGATCCCCCAACAACCAAGTCCCGATTGAAGGCAACAGCCCAACCCGTATTGGAGAGACACCGCCACCGCCACGGCACAAGTTTCCCCAGGGCCAGCGCCTGCGGGCAAAGTGTAGAGCTCCTCCGGCCCAGATTGCAGCCGGGGAGCGGGTAACCGGAGGGAATCCACCGCTACCATCAGTCAACATAGGTGCAAGGAAGAGAGACATCACCGTCACCTACCGGGAGTGCAGGTGCAGCCGTCTGTGGGACCGTCCTACCAGCCGTTGGTTTACCGTACAAACTGTGTCCGTGTGTCAGGCTGAGTGAGTACCATAGTGCCGCAAGGCACAGCGCTGCCCCCGCGTCCCTGCGCCCTCCAGGCCCTACACTTCACATCTCATCACCGGGCCCCGGGATCACCAACCCCTACCCACGGAGGGGCAACACAACACCTGGCTGCTCCGCATCACCATCCCCGGGACCCCCACACTGAGCAGCGGTGGTGCAATCACCACAACCGTGGGTGGCGTCACGAACTATAACAATCCCCACACCCAACAAACACCCCCCTTTCACTCAGGGGCGAGGAGTGTCGCTCGAGAAACCCCGGGATCCGGCCCACAGCTCGAGCCACCAGGAGCAGCTGCCGGACCTGAGCAGAAGGGGTGAGCGCGGTGTGCTGACACCCTCCTCCCCGCCCGCGACAACTTGGCGTCACGAACAGGATCTTACCGCTCTGCCGTCAGGTAGAGGTGCGCCTTGTTACCGCCGGAGGTATCCGGCAGAAAAATTTCAGAAGCCGCCATCTTTGGCGCGAAAAGTTCCCGCTCGAGCGTCTTCTCGAGCAGTAGAAGCGCGAAGACCAAAACCCCGCCCCGAGAGAGGAGGGGCCGGAAAGAGCTAAGGGGGACGCGATGGCGGCTGGACGCATGTAAGTGTGGCGTTGCAACAAACACACTGGGACTCCCCCGGTCCGTTGACCCTAATGGAAAATGTCCGCTCCACCTAGTCCGGCAGAGACTACCGAGCCGGTGTCCGGAACAGCGGCATGGCTGAGGGCCCGGGCGGCGGGGATCTGCCGCCACTATCGGAGTCAGATTGACGGGCTGATGGAGCAGTGGGCCGCGGAGGTGGAAGCGCTAGTTGCTGTGGCCCGAGTGTATGGAGTGGAGGCTGTGATGGAGGAGCTGGAGAAGGACACACGCCCCTGTGTCCCCGAGGGACCGGTCGCTGCGGCTGAGGGGCCCGGTCTGCCCCTGGCTCCTGTGTTACCTCCGTCCTACGCACTCGCGTGCTGCACTGCACCTGGCCCATCGGATGCGCCTCCCTCTGTGACTGCGGCAGGGGCAGAAGATAGCGACTCCGGGCCTGACACTGAGCCTGTGTCGGAAGAAGAGGAGGAGGTCGTTGCCCTGCCTGGCATGGAGGCCACTTATATTCCCCGAACCGGAGGCAACGGGTATCGGGCGGCCCTCCCGCGCCGTGCTTGCCATGCACTGGAGGGGCTGGTGGCCGTGTCCTTCCGCCCCGAGCCGGGTGAGGAGGACGAAAACACCCAGTAGGGCAGCGGATGCCCGCTGCACCGTCCCCGTTGGGACCACCACTTTGTTTGTTTAAAAGTTTGCAAAAGAATGATGAAAATGAAAATGCCTGAAGTTTAACCTGATTTGCCTTGTGATTGAACCGGCAGGAGCCGGCACCGTTGTCCCCGTGGGGACCGTTTAAAGTTTGTTTGGCATGGGAACTATCCATGGACAAGCCCGTGAACTTGCAGGGCACCACAAACGTTAAGTGGCTTGTAAATATGTTGGGTACCGTTACCGTTTCCGCTATACCGCCTCCGGAGAGGCAGGTTGGAGGGAGGGCCCTGAGCAGAGCAGGCCAGGGCCCAGCCACCCAAGGAACCGGTGGCCACCCTCTGGAGGGGAAGGACAGATCCCGCTCGGGTAACTTGTGCTGGACTGTGGGTCAAGGGGTGCTGCCTGGGTTTTAGGGGCAGCATCAGGGCCAGGTTGCTTGGGTGGGAGAGAGCGGAAACCGTGACCGTATACCGTTGTAACGTTAAAAGTAAATGTGCCTCCCGTCTTGGGAAGAGTTTTTGATTAAAAAATGTATTTATGTTTTGCTTAACCCTGTTATCCCCTTTTTACAGAAAAATAAAACCGGTGTAGGACGGCAGCCCGCGGACGGTCTGCATTTTGCTAAGGGGGAATGTGTCGCCCTGGGCAAGCCAGGGGACACAGGTCACAACACCACCACACCCCACACTCCAGGTAGGCACATCACAGCTAACCACAAATCCTTGTTGCCTTCCTCCAGAGGTTGATGATGCACACCAGGGGGTGGGCCAGGCGGTTGGCTCCGCCCACCAAGGAGCTCACAGCTCTGGAGGCAGGAAGTAACCAGGCAGATAGCTCAGGGACGAGCTTGAGTGAACAACAGAGAAGAGCTCAGGGAGAGCTTGAGAGAGGAGTCCAGGAGTAGGAAGTGGAGGAGTTAAGGAAAGAAAGTAGTAAAGGAGGAAAAGCAAGCAAAGTAACAGAAGAGAAAGACAGCCTGAAGGGTCCAGCTTTGTGAGGGCCAGAACAGCAAGGTCAGCAACGGCGGTGACTGTCTGTAGGGGGACCGTTTGGAAGTTCCTGGAAGGACCCCGTTGGCTGTGTGCCCGGTGGTCTGGAGCAGTGTTCCGAAGGACAGTCAGCACCAGGGCAGGGGCCTCTCGGACCCCGGCAAGGCTAGGAGTCGCCAGATTTGCCAAATCCGTCAGTGACGGGGACGCAGATCCCCCAACAACCAAGTCCCGATTGAAGGCAACAGCCCAACCCGTATTGGAGAGACACCGCCACCGCCACGGCACAAGTTTCTCAGGGCCAGCGCCTGCGGGCAAAGTGTAGAGCTCCTCCGGCCCAGATTGCAGCCAGGGAGCGGGTAACCGGAGGGAATCCACCGCTACCATCAGTCAACATAGGTGCAAGGAAGAGAGACATCACCGTCACCTACCGGGAGTGCAGGTGCAGCCGTCTGTGGGACCGTCCTACCAGCCGTTGGTTTACCGTACAAACTGTGTCCGTGTGTCAGGCTGAGTGAGTACCATAGTGCCGCAAGGCACAGCGCTGCCCCCGCGTCCCTGCGCCCTCCAGGCCCTACACTTCACATCTCATCACCGGGCCCCGGGATCACCAACCCCTACCCACGGAGGGGCAACACAACACCTGGCTGCTCCGCATCACCATCCCCGGGACCCCCACACTGAGCAGCGGTGGTGCAATCACCACAACCGTGGGTGGCGTCACGAACTATAACAATCCCCACACCCAACAAACACCCCCCTTTCACTCACGGGCGAGGAGTGTCGCTCGAGAAACCCCGGGATCCGGCCCACAGCTCGAGCCACCAGGAGCAGCTGCCGGACCCGAGCAGAAGGGGTGAGCGCGGTGTGCTGACACCCTCCTCCCCGCCCGCGACAGTAGCAGCTGACCCCAGGGAGTCAGGGATGTAGGCACGAACACGATAGACAGGCAGAGCAGGACCAGAGGTTAGTGATGATTCTGGTTCTGATATAGACAGGATGGATGGTAAAGGCTAGACGAGTGGAACTGGCAGGAACACGGAAAAGGGCAGACAGAGACAGACTTAGGAACACGAATACAAACACATTGGACTGAAATGAACACTGGAACAAGAACACTGGATTGGAACGAGCACAGGAACAGGAAAACTGGAGACCTGTGCGGCGTGCATAGGCCCCGATGCAGGAGGCAGTGACGGAAACAGAAACCACAGCTGAGTAGCTGAGAAGCAGGGTGTGCTGGTGTCCCTGCTGGGTGGAGGAAGCAGGACAGCATGGGACGCTTGCGCCGGTGTTACAGCTGATGTTATTCTTTTTGGAGAGGTCACTGGGGGGGTCATCATTATTTGCTAAAAGGGTTCTAATGATTGAGTGCACAATACTTGCCCTGCCTGGACGCTGACAACCCATGAAACACACTTCATCTACTTCAGCCCATTGTAGCCATGTCTTTACACAATCCCATCACCTATATGTAGTCTTTGACACCAGATTTCACAATACAAACAATGTACATCAATAAATAAATTTCTTAGCCATAAAAATGTTAGTGTCTTTGTGACTCAATGATGGAATTGGTGAATGTCTTAATGGAGACTATAGATACCAAAGAATCAATGCACATAGGTTAGCATAAACTAAACATTTAATCATGGCGCCTACAAGAAGCCCTGGTATAACCCAAGGGTGGGTCATTGGATCACTGTAGTATAATAAAGTAAATAATGTCCTCTTCATTGAAATCTGTCACCGGGAACATGATACAATAATGGGCCTTGGGTCAACTCCTGCACTCACCTTAGGCTGTTCCCTGCATTCCCTAATGTACCTATATGGCTTCTTACACTGCGTCGCCAATCACATTCCTACTTGGCCTGAATTCACCTTGGCTAGTGAGAAGGTCGTCAAGAGCACTAGTCTCACCACACCAATAATATAACACAGGGCAAGGGAGACAGACAGGGGAAAAACAGACACAATAAGGAAAACACTCCAAACTCCTCCAATGCAGCCAAGTACCATGGCTGCAATTGTCACGACACCTCAGCTTCTTTCAGACCCTGTCTCCTTCCATAGTGGACAGCTTAGAAATGAAGATTCTATAACCGGCATCAGATGGTGAGTCATGTGAATCTTCATAGTAAAGGTGAGTGAACACAAGGAGCTGCACCTGATATCAAGGCTACAAAGGATACCTAGACAGGAAAGAGTCCATATCTCCTATAGCACCAAAAGAAAGCAGTTAGATTTTAACACAAGCTGCAGACGTGCGTATAATACGGCGCTGTGACCGTGTGGTCCCAGACTCGTCAGAGGGCTGCCTCGAATGGGGCACACCCATGACAAAATCTGTCACCAGGTTTTTGCCACCTTACCTGAGAGCAGCATAACGTACTGGCAGAGACCCTGATTACAGCGATGTGTCACTTTCTGGGCTGTTTGCTGATGAAACAGAGGTTATATTAAAGCTACAGCAGACATTATCACTAGAGGACAAGTAAACCTGCTGCCATGCACTCTTCCATAGTAATGAGATCTATATATCCATGCCTCCACCACTGATTGGCAGCTTTTTGCCTATGCACAGTGTACACAGAAGGCTGTCAATCTGTGGTGTGGGTGTAGTTATACAGAGTTCAGCATTCAGAAAACTAGCAGATCTGCAACAGGTAAAACAGTTACTTAATTAAAACTGCAGCAAACAGCCCAGAATGTGATACATATCTGGAATCAGGTCTCCGCCCCTACATATTGTTACTCTCCAATAAGGTAACAAAAACCTGGTGCCAGATTCCTTTTAACACTATATGAAAATGTTATCAATAAAATTAAATGATTGCATATACGGAAATGCTGCACAAGGTGTTTAGAAAAGGCGGTGGAGAAGAGCAGAGGAGAGAATGGTGCTACATTGGATTTTTCTTTTCTTTTTCTCTTTCATTTCTTTTTTGCATCTTGCATATTTAGGTGCATCTTGTTAGATATACAGTGCCTACAAGTAGTATTCAACCCCCTGCAGATTTAGCAGGTTTGATAAGATGCAAATAAGTTAGAGCCTGCAAACTTCAAACAAGAGCAGGATTTATTAACAGATGCATAAATCTTACAAACCAACAAGTTATGTTGCTCAGTTAAATTTTAATAAATTTTCAACATAAAAGTGTGGGTCAATTATTATTCAACCCCTAGGGTTAATATTTTGTGGAATAACCCTTGTTTGCAATTACAGCTAATAATCGTCTTTTATAAGACCTGATCAGGCCGGCACAGGTCTCTGGAGTTATCTTGGCCCACTCCTCCATGCAGATCTTCTCCAAGTTATCTAGGTTCTTTGGGTGTCTCATGTGGACTTTAATCTTGAGCTCCTTCCACAAGTTTTCAATTGGGTTAAGGTCAGGAGACTGACTAGGCCACTGCAACACCTTGATTTTTTCCCTCTTGAACCAGGCCTTGGTTTTCTTGGCTGTGTGCTTTGGGTCATTGTCTTGTTGGAAGATGAAATGACGACCCATCTTAAGATCCTTGATGGAGGAGCGGAGGTTCTTGGTCAAAATCTCCAGGTAGGCCGTGCTATCCATCTTCCCATGGATGCGGACCAGATGGCCAGGCCCCTTGGCTGAGAAACAGCCCCACAGCATGATGCTGCCACCACCATGCTTGACTGTAGGGATGGTATTCTTGGGGTCGTATGCAGTGCCATCCAGTCTCCAAACGTCACGTGTGTGGTAGGCACCAAAGATCTCGATCTTGGTCTCGTCAGACCAGAGAACCTTGAACCAGTTTGTCTCAGAGTCCTCCAAGTGATCATGAGCAAACTGTAGACGAGCCTTGACATGACGCTTTGAAAGTAAAAGGTACCTTACGGGCTCGTCTGGAACGGAGACCATTGCGGTGGAGTACGTTACTTATGGTATTGACTGAAACCAATGTCCCCACTGCCATGAGATCTTCCCGGAGCTCCTTCCTTGTTGTCCTTGGGTTAGCCTTGACTCTTCGGACAAGCCTGGCCTCGGCATGGGTGGAAACTTTCAAAGGCTGTCCAGGCCGTGGAAGGCTAACAGTAGTTCCATAAGCCTTCCACTTCCGGATGATGCTCCCAACAGTGGAGACAAGTAGGCCCAACTCCTTGGAAAGGGTTTTGTACCCCTTGCCAGCCTTGTGACCCTCCACGATCTTGTCTCTGATGGCCTTGGAATGCTCCTTTGTCTTTCCCATGTTGACCAAGTATGAGTGCTGTTGACAAGTTTGGGGAGGGTCTTAATTAGTCAGAAAAGCCTGGAAAAAGAGATAATTAATCCAAACATGTGAAGCTCATTGTTCTTTGTGTCTGAAATACTTCTTAATACTTTAGGGGAACCAAACAGAATTTTGGTGGTTTGAGGGGTTGAATAATAAATGACCCATTGAATAAACTTTTCACAATTTAAAAAAAAAAAAAGAAATAACATTCTTTTTTGCTGCATTTCACACTTCCAGGCTGATCTACAGTCCAAATGTCACAATGCCAAGTTAATTCCGAATGTGTAAACCTGCTAAATCTGCAGGGGGTTGAATACTACTTGTAGGCACTGTAAAAGGCCATGTGTGCACTAGAAAATGGAATTTTCTTAAGAAACTTCTGGACCCTCTGAAAGATTCCCGCACCCGCGGCAGAAATCCGCACGTAAATTCTGCATGCGGTTTTACTGCGGGATGTTGCGGAATTGATCCGGATTTTCTGCATTTTTTCCGCAGGTTGGTCCCCGCGGGTTTTTACCAATAATTAATGGCAAAACCGCAGGGACCTCCAGAAAAGAAGTGGCATGCACATTAATTCCGCAGCGGAAATTCCACGGGTAAATCCTCAGGGAAATAAAAACGCAGTGTGGGCACAGCATTTTTTAATCCCCATAGATTTTGCTGGAGAAGGACTGCAGGAATGTTATAAACATTTTTACAGCATTTCTGCAGCGTTATCCGCGGCAATTCCGCAGTGTGCACACAGGGCCTAAAGCCCGCTTTACACGCTGCAATGTATCTTACAATGTGTCAGCGGGGTCACGTCGTAAGTGACGCACATCCGGCATCGTAAGGTACATTGTAGTGTGTGACAGGTACGTGCGATTGCGATCGAACGAAAATCCATTCATCGCATGCACGTCGTTCATTTCTCATGAATTGAATGTGCGGTTGTGCAATGTTCCCGAGGCAGCACACATCGCTGTGTGTGACAACCCGGGAACATTGACCGACAGCTTACCTGCGTCCGCGGCTCCCGCCGACAATGCGGAAGGAAGAAGGTGGGCGGGATGTTTACATCCCGCTCATCGCCGCCCCTCCGCTTCTATTGGCCGGCTGCCGCGTGATGTCGATGTGACGCCGAACATCCCTCCCACTCCAGGAAGTGGACGTTCACCGCCCACATTGAGGTCGTATGTAAGGTAAGTACGTGTGACGGGGATTACTCGTTTGTGCGGCACGTTCAACAAATTGAACGTGCCACACATACGATGGGGGCGTTGCAAATCACATACGATATCATATGCGAAATTGCAACGTGTAAAGCAGGCTTTAGACACGTTTCCTTTCCTTTGAGATCTCACTGCTGGTTTCCACCAAAATTTTGAGCCAAATAGTTTAGAATGTTATGAGTAAATCCAGCGTATATTACAAACTCTTTTTAGCCCATCCTTCTTCTATAAGTTAATTTTATAAAAGATAATAAAAAAACTGTAAAACACATAGTAAATTTGGCACACTGAAGATATACTGCATTGTCATACAATTTGTGCCAGATTTCTGGTACGTTTGTTAGTAAATCTCTCACAGTGCAATTAATACAAGATGTGTTTCTAGCCATTAAATGTCTGTTGGAATTACTTTTTTGTTCCTTTTTTTGTGTCACTTATATAATTGTAAAATAGATATGTTTAATGTATACAAGACATCAACACTTAATGCTCACATTTTCTTTGCTAATAAAATTCTTCGGCGCAGAATATTGCATTATAGCCACGTATTGACATATGCATTAAATTGGCACCGAAGCCATGAGCAGACAAATAAAAGACTTCCCTTTTAATGGATATGGTATGTTTAAGTATTTAATATTTTAGTTTTATTTGGCTGAATATACATTGGATCAAAAATCTGGAGTTTTACAGCAGTGCTGATTAAAATAGACTTCCTTACCATAAAAAAAAGATGAGAAGGGAGCCTATCCCATTGGCAATGCTTTCATGTCTGCATATTAGGAGCACTCTGTCAATGTTAGCTAGCAGAAAAGGGTAAGGGGTACTTTGCACACTACGACATCGCAAGACGATGCTGTGATGCCGGGCGCGATAGTTCCCGCCCCCGTCGCAGCTGCGATATCATTGTGATAGCTGCCATAGCGAATATTATCGCTACGGCTGTTTCACATACACTCACCTGACGTGCGACGTCGCTCTGGCCGGCGAACCGCCTCCTTATTAAGGGGGCGGGTCGTGCGACATCACTGTGATGTCACACGGCAGGCGGCCAATAGGAGCGGAGGGGCGGAGATGAGCGGGACGTAAACATCCCGCCCACCTCCTTCCTTCCACATTGCAGCCGGGATGCAGGTAGGAGATGTTCCTCGCTCCTGCGACTTCACACACAGTGATGTGTGCTGCCACAGGAACGAGGAACAATATCGTACCGTCGCGTCAGCGTAATTATGGAATTCGCCGACGCTACACCGATGATACGATTATGGCGCTTTTGCGCATCGTATCATCTAGGATTTACACACTACGATGTCGAGAGCGACGCAGGAAGTGCGTCACTTTCGACATGACCCCACCGACATCGCACCTGCGATGTCGTAGTGTGCAAAGTACCCCTTAGGCATAGGGAAGGTGCACTGGAGGCTGCAGTCAGACCGGAGACTGGGAAGCAGGTAGTAGAAACATTGGAGGCCACAGGCAGGCATGATACTAAGAAGCAGGTAGTACAAGCATTGGAGGCCGGAGGCAAACAGGAGACTGGGAAGCAGGTAGTAGAAGCACTGGAGATTGCAGGCAGATAGAAGACTGGGAAGCAGGTACTAGAAACACTGGAGGACTCAAGTAGACAGGAGACTAGGAAACTAGGTAGTAGAAGGACTGAAGACCGCAGTCAGACAAGAGACAAGGTAGTAGGTAAGGGAGGCACTGGAGGCTGCAGCCAGCTAGGAGACTTGGAAGCAGGTACAAGAATCACTGGAGACTGCAGGCAGACAGGAGACTAGAAAGCAGGTACGGTAGTACAAGCACTGAAGGTCGCAGGTAGATAGGAGACTGGGAAGTTGGTAGTTGAAGCACTGAAGGCCAAAGGCAGGCAAGTGACCAAGTAGCAGGTAGTGGAAGCACTGGAGGCTGTAGGGAGAGATGAGACTGGAAAGCAAGTAGTAGAAGCATAGAAGACCACAGGTAGACAGGAGACTAAACAAAGAAAGAGGAGCCAGCATGATCTGAAAGTGGCATGCATCATATAAAAAGTGCAAATTCTCAGATTTATTCCAACTGAACTATAATACAAAATGAGATTTTTAGCAAATAATTGATCAATTCTTTGAGCCACCCCTGCCACTTCATGGCAAATCTCAATAGGGGGTCCTACTCTTTATTATGTATTTCATGTGCCATGCGGTCTCCTAAATAAATAAATTAAAAGCAGAACCAATATTGAAGCACACATACCTGTAATCTATATATACCGCTTCCAAGTCGCAAAAAGAGGCAACTGCGGAGACAGGAGACTATGAAGCAGTTAGTAGAAGCACTGGAGGCCACAGGCAGACAGAAGACTGGGAAGCAGGTAGTAGAAGAACTGGAGACTGGGAAGCAGGTGGTAAAAGCACTGGAGGCCATAGGCAGATAAGTGACCAGGTAGAAGGTAGTAGAAGCACTGGAGGCTACAGAAAGACAGGAGACTGGGAAGCAGGTAGTAGAAGCACCGGAGACCACAGCCAGATAGGAGTTGGAGAAGTAGGTAGGTGAGGCACTGGAGGCTGCAGGCAGACAGGAGACTGGGAAGCAGGTAGTACAAACCATGGAGGGCACAGGCAGACAGAAGACAGGAAAACTAAAAGTCTTAACATCATGGAGTACAACAGAAATCAGCAGACTGGGGTGAGGGGAGCAAAGCCCGGATCCGAGACAGGTGTGTAACATTGTAACTCGGATCCTGACCTTGGCTTTATTCTCAGGATATTGCCTTTATCATACTCACTAGTATTTGTTCATCTACTCAAACTGTTGTCCCCTGGCTCACTTTATTTACTACAGTAATGTCTCATCCATAGCTTTGCTTATTCTCACTTCTGAATTCCTTTTAGTGACGACTGTTGTCTATGTTCCTTACTAGACTATAGTTCAATCAAAGCTCCTACTGTCAATTACTGACAATTCTGGCGCTCATGACCTCAAAAATCAACTTGGAAAGTCCATTCATTCATGTTGGTGTTCAGTTTGAGACAATAAGAGATTCCTTAGACTCTGCACCTACCCAATGAATTACTTGCAACTCAGAGGATTCACTTCTCCGAGGAGAAACATTAAGGGTTTTTTTGTGTTGTATTGAAAAATTAATCTGTTTGTACAAGAAAATCTTTGACAATTTGTTCTATATGGATGTTCTGATAAGGCTGGAGCTACATGGCAACTTTAGCCGTGACACATGTCAAGCGGCAAAAGATGGCTGTGTGCCGCTACTGCATCACAACATCATACAATTGAATGGCGTTGCATTTCAATTAATACGGTACAAAAAACCATGGCAAACAATTAGCAAAAAATTCAAATGTTTCTGAACTTTTATGACTTGCTTGTCAGAATGCATCTCCATTCTCTTGCAGTAAACTGTAAAGGCTGCTTTACACACTGTGATATCGGTACCGATATCGCCATCGTGCATACCCGCGCCCATCGGTTGTGCGACACGGGCAAATCTCTGCCCGTGTCGCACAACATCGCCTGGACCCGTCAAACTACTTACGTTCCCTGCGACGTCGCTGGCTGTGACTGGCGAACCGCCTCCTTTCTAAGGGGGCGGTTCGTTCAGCATCACAGCAACGTCACAGCAGCGTCACTGAACCGCTGCCCAATAGAAGCGGAGAGGCGGAGATGAGTGGGACGAACATCCCGCCCACCTCCTTCCTTCCGCATTGTGGCCGACTGGCCGGGAGGCAGGTAAGGAGAGGTTCCTCGTTCCTGCGGTGTCACACGGAGCAATGTGTGCTGCCACAGGAACGAGGAACAACTTCGTTACTGCTGCAGTAACGATATTTGAGAATGGACCCCCATGTCGCCGATGAGCGATTTTGCACGTTTTTGCGACGATGCAAAATTGCTCATAGGTGTAACACGCAACGGCATCGCTACAGCGGCCGGATGTGCGCCACAAAATCCGTGACCCCAACGAGATCGCTGTAGTGATCTCGTAGCGTGTAAAGCCCGCTTAACTCTTTGGCTGCATAAGTTAATTTGCGGCTATAGTTGCTCTGTAGCCCCAACCATATTGTGCCTCATTTTATGTATTAATTCTGAAGTACTATTTCTTCATTTTAAGAAGTGTTACATATAAAATCTCCCAAAAGAACATTAGTGTATGAGAAACCACTTCAAAAACATAAACACCGTTGATTCAGTTGGAAAGCACTTGGGCTCCTATCATCGCAGGGTGGAGGAATAATGGGCTGCAAGGAGAACATTAGAAAAAAAAAAATATAAGGAAGAGTGGAAGGAGAAGATTAGAAAAAAAAAATATAAGGAAGAGTGGAACTCTGAGCCTGAAATTAATAAAATGCATATTTTTGTCCATGACGATTGATTTTATATTAGTAAGTTTCAACATAGTCAACAAATGTAATACTCAGTTAGTGGTATTTCATGCAATTCCTTTGCTTCTCCCAGTGTCTGTTGTTGCCTGAAGTGCTGACGTCACATCAACAGTGCTGCAGCCAATTAGTGAGCTCAGCAACTCTGTGCAGCTTGCGACGTCAACCCGCGTAGAGCCGTGGAGCCTCTATGTTGGCTGCAGTGCGTTCAGGTGACTTCAGGGCTTCAGACAATATCAGACACTGGGAGCAGGGGGGTGAGAATCCGCATTGGACTCAGGCAGGGTGACGAGAGCACTTTTTTTTTTAAGAAACGGCAATTGAAAGAACATGGATTTTCTGGAAAATCGCCAGAAAATAACTTTTTGAATACTTGTGGTTATCAAAGTTTGGTTCAGATGAACCATGGGAAGTCTAGCTACTGCAGCTATAATATATAATAAACTTATTACATTCTTGAGAAAATAGCAAGAGAATAGAACAGCAGGTAGGCTTGATAGTAGCCAGGTCAGGACCGCCAGTGTAACCCTAACTCCAGAGCAACCCTGGTCTAACACCCCCTCTCTCCCACCCACCAGGGAAGGCTGGGACAGGAGTAAAGAATCCCACAATTACCAAAAGACAGGGGAAAACCAAGGCTCAAACTCACTGCAAGCACAGACAGGGGAAAAGACAATATGTGCTCAGGGAGATATATATCGTACAGTGAGGAAATAAACAAGGATATTTCTACAGCACACCAAATAACATACAACAGTTCACCAAAAACTGGATTACTACGCACTGAGACTGATAACGCTGGAGCAAGGCTAGAGCAATGTTCGGCATGTGAGGCTAGGTTATACAATTTTTATATGGCGGATGCGGTTGTGATAGGACATCAGCAACCTGTGACCCCGGCAGCAATTAACCAGCCAGCGGGTTAATTGGCTGTATATAACAAATATATAGTCACTTTTCAGTGCCATGGTGGAGGGTCACTTTAAGAAACTTCTATTGTCATTTGTGTTTTTGGTCATAAGTCTCAAAAATTTCTTATAAAAATGCATTAGCTGGGAACAATGTACCGAGAATAGGATGTCGAAAAAAGTATAATTCTTTTTAAGTCTTCTTTTAGCAAGTTAATTGCTTATTTGTTATCACCAAGAACAACACAACTTTACAGAAGAATTAGCACGTAAAATTGCAAGTGTTGAAGAAAAATAAAAGACAGATGGCATAATTGAAGCAAATTAACATAGAGAATTCTTCATTTAGTGAAGTCATTTACATAAAGACCTATGAATAGCAACACCGGACATGCACGGCGATGACGCATGTGCAATGTTCTCTCATGTACCAAAGGACTAACCTTAACCTGTAGAACATAAGCAAACAAAGGCTGGGCCCTCTCCCCTCTATACCAGGCTGTCATTATTTATTTACGATAATTTATATCTGTATTTCGTATGTAACCCCTGCTCATGTACAGTATTATAGAATCAATGGTGCTCTAGAAATTGTCATTAAAGGTAACCTGTCAGGCGCAATATGCACCCAGCACCACGAGCAGGTCTGGGTGTATATTGCTAATCCCTGCCTAACCGTCCCTGTATACACTAGTATAGATAAAGAGATCTTTAGAAAAAGTATTTCTAAAGATCTTATCGTATGCTAATAAGCGAGGTGACTAGTCCCCTGGGCATTAGTTCCCCTGACTAGTCGACTATATTAGCATGTTAGTACGCCCCTGTGGATGTACTAACATGCTAATGAATGTGCAGCGTCAGTGGATGATCTCACTCACCTCTCTGCTGCCATCCCCGCCCCCGACACTGGATTTCAGCTCAGTGCGCATGATCCCGGAGTTCGGTCATGTGCATTATGAAGCCGGGTGTACGTATCCTGGCTTCAAACTAAAGTGGTGTGTGTACCACCAAAACTCCAGGGTCATGTGCACTGAGCCGAAATCCAGCGTCGGGCGGCGATGGCAGCGGAGAGGTGAGTGAGATCTTCCTCCGATGCTGTACATTCATTAGCATGTTACCATGCCAACAGGGGCGTACTAACATGCTAATGGGGGCAACTAGCCAGGGGAACTAACGCCCAGGTGACTAGTCCCCGCGCTCATTAGCATGCGATAAAAGATCTTTAGAAATACTTTTTCTAAAGATCTCTTTATCTATGCTAGTGTATACAGGGACGGTTATGCATGATTCAGCAATATACACCCAGAACTGCTCGTGGTTCTGGGTGCATATTGGACCTGACAGGTTCACTTTAATATTAATAATAACTTATAGGAAATAATTAACACAGGTATTCTTATGTGATAGGGAACACTGAGTGTTTTCTTCATATGTGGGACTTGAATACCATTTATATGCCTTATATAGAGAAAATCATAGTGTCCTATGAAGCCCAGCCACAGGCTCGTCTTCACAGGAGTGCCATAAGAGCAGGCACAGTAGTCTTCAGCAGGCCCCTGACTGCTATGGCACCCAATCAGCACCCTACTATTGCTTCCCGGGAAGCAGATTAGCAAGAAAATAACCCCCCTCCCCTGAGCTAACTGCATTAAAGAAGTGGTCCACTACAAAGCATAGTGGCCACAGCGGTGTAAAGCTGAAATAGAAGGCTTTTTCTAAATACCAGCAACAGCAGCAGCAGGCGGAGTCATGAATTCTTCCTATATGGATGGCTGGATGGATGTGGTAGCAGTGGCCAATGAGGACACTTGCGGCAGCAGGTATCGTGGTAGGCGACCGGCATAGATACCTGCAGCAGCGGATATCGTGGTAGCCAGCCAGCATGGATATTTGCAGCAGCAGACTGGCAATGCACTGAAACACAGAGATGAATCAGCAACAGAAAACACCATAAACACAGGAGCAGCACAATGGGACCTGAGAACTAGCAAAGTTAGGAACTCACTGCCCAGGCACCCCCTTGAAGGGGAAAGTGGCTTAAATACCTGAAACCTCCCAGCTTATCTGAGAGGCACTTCAGGGGTATGGCTGCATGCGCACCCTATGGGCATTCCCAGGAGGCATGTGTGATGTGTGGAGACCTCAGGAGACAGCAGCATGAACCAAGGATGGGACAGCCACCGCAGGAGAGCTGGGCAGGTGAGATAACCAATGTTCCCACAGGGGGAGGGTGCAGGACAGTGCGGAGACGCTGGTATGGGTGTTACAATAAGTTACTCCTTTCCCTATAGATAGGGAATAACTTACTTTCTGGGAAATAATAACCCTAGGAAAAAAATGTCATAAATCAAATTAGAATTTGGATTGGAAACGGAAGGAAAATAGTTAGAAGACGGGTAGAAAAATAATATAATGATAATGTGATTCTACAAATGAACTTATTTCTCAGTCAGCACATTTACCTGCTAAGCCTTCTCCTCCCTACAATTCTCAGTCTCATAACTATTATACTCATTAGAAAGATTACCAAAGGATCAAAGATCTCATCATGACGTCTGTGAGTTGAACTATAAGTAGTTATTTCAAGAAAGTCTTACAGAAATTAAACTTAAGCTCATTTTTCGAATTTTATGTTCTTCCAAGCCTTTTTATTTTAACAAAATAAGTTTGTTAAGAAATCAGCTCTGGCAGGTGTGAAGCTTCACACATTCCCCACATGCTATTATTCCGAAATAAGATTGCATTGTACTTCCCAAAAGTTAAGGACTGAAACAATAAACTACTGTGTTTTTTTATCAGTACTCTTTTCCACATAAACATATTGCAATACAGTACACCATTCATGTCAATATCACATTTGACAATATACAGTGACAAGCAAAAGGGTAACAATGTTTTAACTTTTAACTTTCAGACTCCATATCTTACCATTCACTACAGCTTTGAGCGTGACACTACCTTCATTTTATAGACAATCATCTTGGCTATCTCATACATAATGTTGACTTGCAACTATTTAGCTTTTTTATTAGTTATGCAGATTATTGTCATGTCACTGCATTGTTACTGTTTTGCTCCTAAAAATCAAAATGTAAATTTTTAGTATTTTGTTAGTATTTTTATAAATTCACCTTTTGGTTTTTAACACTGCCTGAATCCTCCTCTAACGAGATTCAATCATGTCTTGACCGAAATCAGATCCCAGGTCTTTTCTACACGTTCCCAGTGTTAGTGCATACTGGTTGACTCACTTGGGTATGTATACAGCTTTTTCTTCAACTCTACCCACAAGTGTGGACGGTGAGATATGGAGCCTGAAAGTTAAAAGTTCAAAACATTGTTAATCAACGTAAGAGAAGGTAGAATCGTGGCACACGCTGTTATATAAAAGTCCTTGCTTTATTATAAATGCATAAAAAGTGAGCGGATCCGAGACCAGATGCTGGCACTCCGGAGGACGACGGCCATTTCACGTTGCTGCGCTTCTAAGGGACCTGTGTTCCCAGGACCCATAGAAGCACAGTAGCGCAAATTGACCGTCGTTCTCCGGAATGCCAGCATCTGGTCTTGGACCAGCTCAACTTTAATGCATTTATAATAAAGCAAGGACTTGTATACAACAGTGTGTGCCACGATTCTACCTTCTCTTACGTTGATCTTTGCTGGACTGGTTCCCTTCTGGTGAGCACCAGAGGTTATTGTCGCTCCTCCTGTCCCCACAGTATTGAATCAGATGACATGGTGGTACGGTACTGCATCTGTGTTTTTATTGTTCAAAACATTGTTACCCTTTTGCTTGTCAGTGTATTTACTTAGAAAATTGGTGATGTGTTCAATACTCATTACACCCGCTGTAGGTCCAGAGAGCACCACAGATCTGGTAAGCAGTAGCATATGTTTGCTTATATATTAATATTACCAGTATTTGTTTTTTTCCTTCTTTAATTTACCCTTCCACCGATATATCTTCAGGTAATCATTTCACAATTCTAAATTATTTTTCACTAATCCATAATTCAATAATGAGCTGATGATTTACAATGTATCAGCCAATTCAATCTAAATTATTTCTAAACAATCAGTTCATTCATTTTCTCACCGTAAATTATCTCAGCAAAAGCGTTTGATTAATTGCTTGATCTTCTCCAACTCATTTTTGTAAACAGTCACAGTTCGCCTTTATGTCTATCTTTTTAGTAAATATGATATAAAGGCAACAACTCAATAAAGCCTGCTTTACACGTTGCAATTTTGCATACGATATCGTATGCGATTTGCAACGCCCCCATCGTATGTGTGGCACGTTCAATTTGTTGAATGTGCCGCACAAACGATTAACCCCCGTCACACATACTTACCTTCCATACGACCTCAATGTGGGTGGCAAACGTTCACTTCCTGGAGTGGGAGGGACGTTCGGCATCACATCGACGTCACGCGGCAGCCAGCCAATAGAAGCGGAGGGGCGGAGATGAGCGGGATGTAAACATCCCGCCCACCTCTTTTCTTCCACATTGCCGGCTGGAGCCGCGGGACGCAGGTAAGGTCTGTTCAATGTTCCCGGGGTGTCACACACTACGATGTGTGCTGCCTCGGGAACATTGAACAACCAGACGTGCAATTCCTGAGGATTCAACGACATGTATGCGATGAACGTTTTAACGTTCAATCATAATCGCACGTACCTGTCACACACTGCAATGTTCTTACGATGCCGGATGTGCGTCACTTACGACGTGACCCCGCCGACACATCGTAAGATATATTGTGGCGTGTAAAGCCGGCTTTATTTACTAGGCTTGCCTCAATAATGCAGCAAGTAACAAAGGATTGTCAACGTTTTGTAAAGTTTGCTGTTTTTTCACTCTTGTCCATAGGCTGAGTGGGATATTGCAAATCAATCCCATTCACTTTAAAATGCTATTTCAGATAATAGCATCTGTTGTACGTATTTGTCAAAAAAGTTACCGTATTTTTTGTTTTGTAAGATGCACTGGATTATAAGACACATCCCAAATTTAGAGATAAAAAGGTAAAAAGAAAATGGGATCCGTCTTATACTCCGATGTTGTCGCATTGTCTTAAAAGGTGAAAATGTATACATATAGAAGTTCATAACGTATATCATAAACAAAAAACTCCTAAAACTTAGAATTTATTAGTAAGGTTAAAAAGAGGGGAAACCTAACATCCAATACATTAAATAAGAAAACAACACAAAAAAGGGGCTGGCCCTAATGAGTCCTATGACTGCTCCTACCTTGCGTCAGAGGTCGGCGCCCTATTACCTGCGCAATTAGCGCCCCTGCTCACCGTTGACTTTTACCTAATGACCCTATTAGTCCCTATTGGGAGATAGAGTAATAACCAATCTAGGATCAAAAACACCAAATAGCCTAGTCGGAAATGACAAAAGATGATTAAATGTGTGATACTCCAACACAAATGTTCAATTCAGTATCCGTCCAATACAATTACATCAGAGGGACACAACAATCAATCGTCCTATATTTTATTAACTTATTCCTACCAAAAATTGGAGGTGGTTCATCCAATTTTTGGTAGGAATAAGTTAATAAAATATAGGACGATTGGTTGTTCAATGACAATATATGGAACCATGAGCTCCATCTGCGCACACAACAACTCAGGGCGCCATCAATTGAAGCCAGAGCATCTGGGCCACCCGCCGGGCCACCCTGCTCCACACGGCCATTGCAGCCTGCACAGACAGACAGCCGACCACATAGACAGTCAGCTGTCCGCTAGCACAGACAGCCATCCAGCCGGTCGCTAGCACAGACAGACAGCCAGCCACTAGCACAGACAGCCAGCCAGCCGGCCGCTAGCACAGACAGCGAGCCAGCTGGCCACCCGCACAGAGAGGCAGCCAACAGGCCGCCCGCACAGAGAACCGCCCACACAGAAAGCAGCCCACACAGCCCCTTCACCAATTCTCCACCTCCTGGTAAGCTATATTAGGATTTTAAGATGCACCCCCCAATTTTCCTCTCAAAGTTTTGGGAGGAAAAGTGCGTCTTATAATCCAAAAAACCATTATATCGGTGGAAAGCCACCACTACATTATTACTCTTCACTTTTTTTTGCGGGCACAACCAAATGCTGACTCTGGCTATCAAAACTGCCCTTTGACTACCTCTCTGAGGCTTGAATTTTTTTTTTCTTTGACCTCCGGCAAAACGTCATTACTATTATGTTTACCTTGGACAATACGTTTGGACTTTTAGTACTGCTTTTATGGTATCATCAACCTTTTTTCTGTACCAAATTTCTCCCTATTGCTCAATTGGACCTCTACACAAAACAACAACGAGTTTGAAAATGAAAACCTGGCTCTAGAAAAAAAAATATTGGCTAAATTGACTATTTATTAAATGACTTTCCGGACCTAAATTCCATCCAAGGTTACTCTGCCCACTGTATTTATTGCCCTATTTTCTAATTCTTTTACGCTAAACGAAGATTTTGTCCATCTGACAAAGTAACCATGGTGGAACAATACTCAAATGCAAAGTGCATTTTTTAACCATTCATTGCTAAAAAATAAATAATGAAGCAACTATTCAATTAAAAATGAATAAAACATCCTGCCTTATTCTGTTCGGCTTTTACTTAAACTAATGTGCACCAATGTGTTGCAGCTGCTAATTAATAGTTACTGACTGCAGGCAAATACTGTATCAGGCAGTCTTGTACTAGTATCCACCTTCTTAATTAACTCTTCCTGAGCACTACTGACTACTAGTGATGATGAGCGAGTACTAAAAAGCTCGGGTGCTCGAAGCTCGGGCCGAGCCTCCCAAGATACTCGTGTACTCGGGCCGAGCAACGAGCCCAATGTTATCCTATGGGAGACCCGAGTATTTTTGTGAAATGACCCCCCGGCAGCATGTAGAAACCCTAAAAATGTCACAAAAGTCTCAGAAGAGTGCTCAAATGACATGGCAACAGCATGGGGAAGACCCCTTGAAGCATTTATCACTCAAAAGTCACAGCTGTGAACAATTTTGTCCGAGTTTTACGCCATTTTTACGGACTCACCAGAAAACCTTCCAAAATGACCCCAAAATGATTTTTCATGGCAGAAATGTTAAGGGCACATACCCAATAGTGAGATAGAGCTGGTGTATGTTACTTTTTGAGATTAATACATGAAAGATTTTACGTGAAAACATTGTGTGGCACTCCGATGTCCCTGAGAAGAGACGTACATGAAGGCCTCTTGAGTCTAATGTGCCCATTTTGAGGAAGTGAGTCTTTGTAGTATTTTCCTTTGCCAGGGCAGTCCAAAATTGTGAGGTTCACCAATGCCCCTGCATAGAGACGTGCATGAGGGCCTGTAAACCTGAAGTGCCCATTGGAAGGAAGTGGGTGTATTATAGTATAGCCCTTTTGCAGGGCAGCCAAAAATTGGGAGGCTCCACGTTGTCCCTGGGTAGAGACGTGCATGAGGGCCTGTAAACTTGAAGTGCCCATTGTAAGGAAGTGGGTCTATTGTAGTATAGCCCTTAGGCAGGGCAGCCAAAAATTGGGAGGCTCCACGTTGTCCCTGGATAGAGACCTGTTAGGTTCTTAGTGCCTCCGTGCTTGCATTTAAAAACCGCACGTGTGTGCCTGTTGGTGGCAGCTTTCCGCTGCATTTGTGTGAGTTTTGCAAAAACTTGGATATAACGCACAAGTCTAGTGAATACACATCAGCACAGCATTGCAAAATGCGCAAGGGCGTTGTCAACGAACAAGGAAGTGGACGTGATGGTGGTGCAGGCAGAGACCGAGGTTGTGTGCAAGCTCTAATTTCGCCACAACAAAGGGCCACATCTAGTCGCTCGCACGTCCTGTCCCAAATTCTTGGGGACCACAGCAGTACACCGCTCTTGAACCAAGACCAGTGTCAACAGGTTGTTAGTTGGATAGCGGATAATGCTTCCAGTCAGATTGGCACCACCACAAACACTCTGTCTTCCACACGGTCAAGTGTCAGTAGCCGTGATACTGCACCGCACATTTCAGAACCTGATCCTCCTTCCTACCACCAGGCCGAGTACACGTCCACGGATATTACTGATCCCACACTTGGACACTCGGAAGAGCTGTTCGTTCACGTTTCCATTCACAAATTCTGGCCTCTCGCCAGCTCCTGTTGAAGGGGGTCATGACGAGATTGTATGTACAGATGCCCAAATATTTGAGCAGCCATGTTCTCACGAAGTTGGCAACGTCTCAACAAGGGGTGGACGATGATGAGACACAATTGTCAGGAAGTCAGGAGGAGGAGCAGGGTGCGGAAGAGGAAGACGACGTGGTGGATGATCCAGTAACTGACCCAACCTGGCAGGAGGATATGCAGAGCGAGGACAGCAGTGCACAGGGGGAGGGATGCGTAGCATCCCAACAGGCAGTAAGAAGCAGAGTGTTGGCCCCAGGCAGACGTCAGGCAACTGTTCCCCGGAACAACACGACACAAGGTGCCTGTACAAATGTTAGGTCTTCCCGAGTCTGGCTGTAATACTATTGTATGTATTGAGGATTTCGATTGCGTTAGGGCAATGACAACCAGAGACGAGTTCTTGGTGCAAGACGTTTATAATATGCAACCAGCAAATATGTACATAAACGGAACAAAAACACAGTAGAACATAAATACAGGAAATACCTTCCAGGGACGGAGCGAAAGGGAATTCCCGGGACCGCGCACCGGACTCCCCCAGGGAGACCACCAAGAGCGAACCCCTATACAGGGACTGTTTGGCAATCACCCCAGAAGCCCTAAATGCGCAGCAGCCGGGACACAAAAGGGCAATAGGTAATTCCAAAAATGTCCGTACGTGATGTGAGTCCAGAGTGGTATTAAACGGAAGGAACTGGGCAGAAGTGCCGACCAAAGACGGCAAACGGAGTCCGGGCACAGCTAGATGATACCAGATGAAGTCCAGAGTCGGTGTCGGTTGCTTTCCAAGAGGATCCGAATAACAATCAGGAACCAAAAGCAGCAGGGCATGAGCACACAGGAAGCAGTATACTCAGGCACTGGACTAAGCTTTAGGGGCGGCTTTTAAACAGATGGACAGGAAGTAGGGCAACAGAACAGAAAACTCCATGTTAACAAAGGGCAAGCTCTTTCAAAAGAAAACTGGAAAACCCGGAACTCTGACACTGGCAGTTTTTTAAGTTGGCTCCAGATGATTCTAAAAAGGCCATTTGCAACACCTGCCATGCCAGCATCAGCAGGGGTACCAAAACTAGCAGCCTGCCCACCACCAGCATGATCAGGCACATGTCAGCCAAGCACCCGACTTTGTGGGAAGTACAACAGAGTCGAGGAGCAGTGCTTGCTGATGTCACTGCTACGTCTTCGCTGGTTGTGCATGCGAGCCAATCCCCTGTCCATGCTGCCTGAGAACAAGCCTCCTCCACTCCTGCACCTGCAGTTGCCTACGCAGAAAGAACACCATCATCAAGCACGTCCTTGTCCCAGCGCAGCGTTCAGTTATCCATTCAGCAAACCTTTGAACGCAGGCGCAAATACACTGCCAACACCCCACATGCCACAGTTCTAAATGCTAACATTTCGCGACTGCTTGCGCTGGAAATGTTGCCTTTTAGGCTGGTTGAGACAGAAGCATTCCGCGCATGATGGTGGCAGCTGTCCCACGTTACTCGGTCCACAGCCGCCACTATTTCTCCCGGTGTGCCGTCCCCGCATTGCATAACCACGTGTCACAAAACATCACACGTGCCCTGAACAACGCTGTTTCAGCCAAAGTCCACCTAACCACAGACACGTGGACAAGTGCATGTGGGCAAGGCCGCTACATCTCGTTGACGTCACACTGGGTTAATATTGTGCAAGCTGGGACCCAGTCTGAGCGAGGGATGGAACACGTCCTTCACACACCAAGTTTTGCAGGCCCTACCTCAGTCAGGGTTTCACACACACTCTACAGCTCCGGAATGTCACGCTCCTCAGCCTCCTCCTCCTCCTGCGCATCCTCATCCACTTTACCCTCCACACCAGTCCCAAGCTGGAAGTGTCGCGGGCGGAGGAGGGGACGGTGCGCTCTCCCACTGCTCGGGTCCGGCTGACGCTGCTCTACGGCTGCTGCTGCTTGTTGGCTCGAGCGATGGCCGGATCCCGGGGACTCGAGCGGCGCTACTCGCCCGTGAGTGAAAAGGGGTGGTTTGGGTTTTGGGGATATTGTCCGTGACGCCACCCACGGTTGTGGTGATTGTGTGGACACACCACCGCTGCTCTGGACGGGGATCCCGGGAGCCTGTGACAGGGAGCAGCTTTGTTGTTATTTCTCCCCTCCGTGGGTAGGGGGGTTGGTTGTCCCGGGGCCTGGTGATGGGGTAGAGATGGATGACAGGCGGGTTGCGGGGCCTGATGAGGTGCAGGGTCGCAGGGGCAGCGCTGTGCCGCACGGCACGGAGGTACTCACTCAGCCCAATGATGATGACACAGTTCACGGTAAAACAAGTGGCTGGATGGACGGGTCACTCGGACGGCTGCGGTTGTTCCTCCCTGCAGGTTAGTGATGACTGTCTCTCCCTGCACCTAAGTTAAGTGTTGGTAGTGATGGTTTCCCAACGGTAACCCGCTCCCCGACCTGGATATGGGCCGGAGGAGCCCCTTTTGCCCACAGGCGCTGGCCCTGGGAGACGGTTGCCCTTGGCGGTGGCGGTGTCTCCCCTTCACGGTTGTACGGTTGCCTTCTATCTGGACTTGGCTGTTTGGAAACCCTGAGGTTCCCTTCACTAACGGATTTGGCAAATTCACGGCGACACCAAGCCTTGCCGGGATCCGAAACTCCTCTGCCAATGGTGCTGGCTTCTCTTTGTATACCGGTCCGGTACGGCCGTGTCACCACCCGTCCACGGTCCTTACGGCAGACTCCAATCGGCCTCCACTGCAGACGGTCACCACATCCTGCCAACCTTGCTGTCCTGTCCGGGCCACACACCCGGACCAACTTCAGGCTCTTTGCTGTCACTTTTCTCCTCTCTACTACTTTCCTCATTCCACTTCCTTAGCTTAACTCTCACTGCCTGTGTTTTCCCTCCTCCTCGGTGGGTGGAGACCAACCGCCTGGCTCCACACCCTGGTGTGGACAACAGCCCCTGGGGAAGGCAACAAGGATTTTGTGTTTTGACTATGATATGCCTGCAGGGAGTGTGGGGTGTTTAAGTGTTGTGCTCTGTGGCCCCTGGCTTGTCCAGGGCGACACAGAAGCACTGCAGCACTGCCTCGGCGAAGCGGCAACAGGCATTGCTGAAGCTAATCTGCATAGGTGACAAACCCCACAATGCAGAAGAGGTGTGGAGTGGACAGCTCTGAAACAGCAGGCAGATCACTGGCTCACAACTCTGAACCTAAAGCCAGGAAAGATCGTGTGTGACAATGGCCGGAACCTGGTGGCGGCTTTGAGGCGAGGCCAGCTGACACATGTTCCATGCGTGGCCCATGTGCTCAACCTCGTGGTTCAGCGGTTTCTAAAGTCATACTCAGAGCTGTCTGATCTGCTGGTAAAAGTTCGCCGCCTGTCTGCACATTTTCGAAAGTCACCTACTGCTTCAGCCGGCCTTGCCGGCTTAAGACGCCGTTTGCATCTTCCGGCACACAGACTGGTGTGTGATGTCCCCACGCGTTGGAATTCAACTCTGCACAAGTTGGTCAGGATATGTGAGCAGAAGAGGGCAGTTGTTGAGTACCTGCATCACCTAAGCCGTCGGGAAATGGGTCAAACTCCACACATAACACCTGAGGAGTGGAGATGGATGTCCGACCTATGCACCATCCGCCAAAACTTTGAGGACTCCACCAAGATGGTGAGCGGCGATGACGACATTATTAGCGTCACCATACCGCTTCTCTGCCTTCTAAAATGGTCTCTGCTCAAAAAACAACCATGATGCATTGCAGGCGGAGCGTGATGAGTTTCAGCAAGAAACAGTAGTGGGTGTGGGTGATGATAACACACAGCCCAGCCTCGTCTCATCACAACGTGCAGTGGAGGACTATGACGAGGAGGAGGATGAAGACATGGAGCAACTCTCTGGCCAAATTGAGGATATGAGATGCAGTCATATCCTCGGTTCAGCGTGGCTGGCCAGAGGACAGGGTAGATGATGAGGAGGAGGAGGAGGACAGCATGTTCAGTCATCGTGTTGGTCAGGATACTGAAGTGATGGCTGTTAAGAGTCTGGCACACATGTCTGACTTTATGGTAAGCTGCCTGTCTCGTGACCCTCGCGTTAAGAACATCTTGGCCGACAATCATTACTGGTTGGTAACACTGTTAGACCCACGCTAAAAGGAGAACTTTATGTCTCTTATTCCCGAGGCGGAGAGGTCAGGCAAAATGCAGCAGTTCCAGAAGGCCATAGTCACGGAAGTAGGCAAAGCATTCCCCTCACAAAACGCTAGCGGCATAGGTCAGGAATCAGTGGACAACCAAGGCGTACAGCCGAGAGGGGCACAAGTCCAATCCGCCAGAGGTAGGGGAACAGTCTTTAAGATGTGGGACAGTTTTCTCAGCCCCTCACATACCACAGCCCCTGAGGTGAGGGGTAGTGCCACAAAAAATCCTAAGTTTGCCCAGATGCTCAAGGAGTACCTTGCAGATCAAACAACTGTACTCCGACATTCCTCTGTGCCTTACAATTAATGTGTATCCAAGCTGGACACGTGGCATGAATTGGCTCTCTACGCCTTGGAAGTCCTGGCCTGCCCTGCCGCTAGCGTTTTGTCAGAGCGTGTTTTTAGTGCCGCAGGTGGAATCATTACAGATAAACGCACCCGCCTGTCAACTGTAAATGCTGACAGGCTGACTCTGATCAAGATGAACAAGGGTTGGATTTGGCCAGACTTCACCACACACACCAACAGCAAATTACAGCGGAATTTAAAGTTTGTAACGGGAATTTGCCATGTACCTCCACTCACCCATGGTAACACACTTCTGGACTTTGGCTAATCGCTGGACTGCTCCTCCTTCTCCTCATGCGCCATCATGGTGACCGTTACAATAGTTAAGCCGTTGTTTCAGGTATACCCCCAGTGGTAAATTTTTTCGCCCATTCTATCTGAATGGGCATTACAACGACAGGAGACCCGCTCCTTTGCAATGGGAACAATGTTTTGAGGCCCTCATGCACATCTCTATCCAGGGACAATGTGGAGCCTCTCAATTTTTGGCTGCCCTGCCTAAGGGCTATACTACAATAGACCCACTTCCTTACAATGGGCACTTCATGTTTACAGGCCATCATGCACGTCTCTATCCAGGGACAATGTGGAGCCTGACGCTGCCACCGACTGCCACACACGTGCTGTTTTTAAATGCAAGCACGGACGCAATGAGAACATAACTGGTTTTTAGGAGCGACAATTACTGAGAAGTCTGACACTATCAGACACTGCTGACTGACGTGTATTATACACTACACTTGTGCGTTATATAATAGTTTGTGCAAAACGCGCACCTGTACCCTGCCACCGACTGCCACACACGTGCTGTTTTTAAATGCAAGCACGGACGCAATAAGAACCTAACTGGTTTTTAGGAGCGACAATTACTGAGAAGTCTGACACTATCAGACACTGCTGACTGACGTGTATTATACACTACACTTGTGCGTTATATAATAGTTTGTGCAAAATGCGCGCCTGTACCCTGCCACCGACTGCCACACACGTGCTGTTTTTAAATGCAAGCACGGACGCAATAAGAACCTAACTGGTTTTTAGGAGCGACAATTACTGAGAAGTCTGACACTATCTGGACTGTTTTACACTGTGTACACCAGCCCCAGATATGATGAAGGCTGGTATACGGTCACCACTACCCTGCCTGCCTGCCTGCCTGCCTGTATACTGCTACAATAGTCCTGACAAGGACTCTTCTGGTCACTAGCCTGTATTCCGACCTGGCTATACCCTGCCTGTATATAGCAACAATAGTCCTGAGAAGGACTCTGCTACTGTACTCCGACCTGGCTATACCCTGCCTGCCTGTATACAACTAGAATAGTCCTGAGAAGGACTTCTGGTCACACTGTTTGCAGCCCTGCTCCGGAACTAACTATAAAGGGCCGCAAAGCTTTCCCTGACTCAGCGACACTCTCCCTGCACTGACTGTCTGGATAGCTGTGAGCAGAGCACAGCGCGCCGGCCGATATAAAGGCTCGGTCACGCTGTGCAGGCCGGCCAATCACTGCAATTCCACAACTAACAGGGCTGTGGCATTGCAGTGGTCTGCCAGCCAATCCCTGCATGAGGGCTGGCTCTCAAAAGAGCGCCAACATGCAGAAATGAAGACCAAGAGTACAGCACGAGTATCGCGAGATTACTCGGTCCCCGCCGAGCAGCCCGAGTACAGCGATACTCGTGCGAGTACCGAGTAGTTACAAGCATGCTCGCTCATCACTACTGACTACATCTCAGTGTTCTGCCTGAAGTTAAGTGCATTTCTGGAATACTGACCCCAGATTGTGACCTGACTACGCCTTTGAAGTCTCCCTGTGTCCATACGTGTCCTCCTGTTTCCAGACCCCGGCTTTCCTGACTTCTCTTCCGTCTCTATAACCCATAAGTAGTGGCTTGCATTACACATTGTTATATGATATCAGACCCCTAAGACATTAGTCACTAGATGTGACTTCTACCTCTACACAAAAACTTTGGACAAAGCAGAGAGAGCTTTGCTCACATCCTCCCAACTTTCCTTGTTGCATATTTGTGGCGCCCCTGAGGCTTCCGTCGCCACAGGTCATTGCACCCCATCTGCGGTGTGATGCCCCATTCTCGGAGAGGAAGAGAGTGAACTCCGGTCCCCTGGTAAATCCACACTACACCCATTGCTAGGGACACACAGGACCAGGGAAAGTGGCAGGCAACCCTCCCATGCTGCATGCTGAGAGGGGCTGTAAGACCCATCCCTGCTCCCATAGGGTGGTAGCTTAGCAACTGGGGAGGTGGGAGGAGCCACCAGAGAGCAGATAGAGAAAGGAAGGTCAAGTTAGTTTCAGTTTACCTCAGGGAGTGAGAGAAGCAGCATGTAGTTGGAGGAGAAGAACGGGAGAAAGGAGGGAGGAGGAGGCCTGCTGAGGCAGGCAAGGAGGAGAAAGAAGAGAAGGAAAGAAAGGGTTGCAGGGCCGCGGGTAGTCCTGTAGGTACCACGAGCTGTCCTTGTTGGGTACCGAAGCCGAGGGCCCAGAGGCGCTACGAGTAGCTGCAGGCTGCGGTGGCCTGGTCCACAGTGACATCGGTGGAGTGATTAGCTGCGACAGGGGACGGTCCCTAGAGACTGGAGGAGTGAAAAGACAATCTCCAGACAGTAAAAACCGAGGCCCAGGGAATTGCAAGCTCCCAGAGCCAGAACCCAGAGCAGACCTTCAGAAAAGGGGTAATCAGCCGACAGGTGACCCCCCAGCCTGGAGGCTGTAATGGAGGCCAAGCCAAGTCCATCTAACTAAGGCAAGGCTAGTGAAGACAGCAGAGAAAGAGACACTAAGAGAGAGGGTACCGGATTTCACACTCTGAATCACCCAGAAGACGGAGGTCCCTGACAGCGGTCCCAGCAGTCCAAGGGTTCTGCCTGCCCTGACAAGAACTGTGAGTAAAAGAACTTGAACTGCACCTCTGAAGTTGCCTCAGTTATTTCATCTGCATAGACATTTACAAGCACCAACTGTGCCCCGGGCATTGCTCCACCTGTGGGGAGCAGTACTACCATTGCTGCCATAATATCATCCCGGAGGCCTCACACAGCAGCGGCGGCTTATTAGCCGCATACCACAGGTGGCGTCACGAACACAAACTTTAACTTAAGCCCCTTATTCTACTGACACCCACCAGGGCCACGGAGCCGGGCCCAGCCACCACTGACTACCACCGGACTAGTCCGGCCCGGCACCGAGTGTCCCATAGCCCTGGGGTGGGCGAGTCAACTTTTGGCGTCACGAACAGGATTTCGTGCCCGGTCCAACCGGGTACTGTGCGCCTGAAGAACCGTGTGATAGACTGTGTACTTTACTGAGAAACCGCCGCCATTAGCGCTGCTGAGAGCGGGAAGAAGGGGGGCGTGCAAGAAGAAAGGGCGCGAAGAGAAGCCCCGCCCCCTTGTCCAAGAAAAGCGCGCGAAGCGGTGCCCGCCATAGAAAGCGGAAGAAAAAGAAATGGCGACTAGATAAGCTGGCAGGCTGGCAGAGAGAGTCTAAATGCCAGACCAGCAGATAAAGAAAATGTACCTTATCGCAGCGAAGGTGATGCAGCAGATCTGGCAAGCGACGCGCGGAGCAGCGACCGCCAGAACACCGGAGATGCTACTGAGGGGTGAGTCATTTAATGCCCCTGCCGGCGCGGGTGCCCCAACCCCCGCTGCCATGCCCGCGGTCCCTGGAGAGACGCCCGGCACGGCGACGCCGATCCAGGCCGCAGCCACGCCAGGTGCGGCCCGCCAAGATTTTGCCGCCGGAGCGGCGCCCATCCACACCGCAGCAGCGACTCCAATACAGGCCGCCGCCATGCCAGGCGCGGCCCGCCAAGACCAGCAGACGCAGACTGTGCTGACCGCTGTCTACCTGCTGCCAGGTGGGGAGCCAGAGAAGAATCCCTACATGTAAAGAAGTAAGAAGCAGCTGAACTGTACATAGCCCCTAATTCTTTTTGAAGAAGTCCCTCGTGTTTTGCCCCTTATTCTTTTCGAAGATGACACCCTTTCCTGCTGTACTGCCCCTGATGCTTTTTGAAGACGTCACCCCCCATGCTATGTGTTACCGGGCCACTGAACTGGAATGTGGGCCCCGGTGGAAGTGTATGTGTTGTGTCCTACCAGGCCATTGGACTTAATGGCTGGTATGTTGTTGATCTGTCTGATGCAACCAGGCCATTGGACTTAATGGCTGGTCGAAGATGTTACTTTGTTTGTTTGAAACGAACTGACGGGCTACTGGACTTGTAGTAGCCAAAAATGTAATTAGTTGCACCCGTTGTGCCCCCTACCAGAATTATGGGGGATTTGCCTGAACCGTGCAATGGACTGGAAGTGCACACTTAGAGTTTTCTTTATAAGAAGTTTGCAACGTTCACTGATATGTGCCTCCCATAAAGGGAAGAAATGTTTTATTGTTTTATGTTTTGCATAACAAAAATTTTGAAGTTTCTCCACATGTTTTTGTTGTTTTTCAGCCCGAGGACGTGCTGGGATTTGCTGTGGGGGAGTGTGGCGCCCCTGAGGCTTCCGTCGCCACAGGTCATTGCACCCCATCTGCGGTGTG
This sequence comes from Anomaloglossus baeobatrachus, assembly GCF_048569485.1. Classification (NCBI taxonomy): domain Eukaryota; kingdom Metazoa; phylum Chordata; class Amphibia; order Anura; family Aromobatidae; genus Anomaloglossus; species Anomaloglossus baeobatrachus. The sequence continues at coordinate 62,109,536 of NC_134357.1, read as the reverse complement.
ATGCCCCATTCTCGGAGAGGAAGAGAGTGAACTCCGGTCCCCTGGTAAATCCACACTACACCCATTGCTAGGGACACACAGGACCAGGGAAAGTGGCAGGCAACCCTCCCATGCTGCATGCTGAGAGGGGCTGTAAGACCCATCCCTGCTCCCATAGGGTGGTAGCTTAGCAACTGGGGAGGTGGGAGGAGCCACCAGAGAGCAGATAGAGAAAGGAAGGTCAAGTTAGTTTCAGTTTACCTCAGGGAGTGAGAGAAGCAGCATGTAGTTGGAGGAGAAGAACGGGAGAAAGGAGGGAGGAGGAGGCCTGCTGAGGCAGGCAAGGAGGAGAAAGAAGAGAAGGAAAGAAAGGGTCGCAGGGCCGCGGGTAGTCCTGTAGGTACCACGAGCTGTCCTTGTTGGGTACCGAAGCCGAGGGCCCAGAGGCGCTACGAGTAGCTGCAGGCTGCGGTGGCCTGGTCCACAGTGACATCGGTGGAGTGATTAGCTGCGACAGGGGACGGTCCCTAGAGACTGGAGGAGTGAAAAGACAATCTCCAGACAGTAAAAACCGAGGCCCAGGGAATTGCAAGCTCCCAGAGCCAGAACCCAGAGCAGACCTTCAGAAAAGGGGTAATCAGCCGACAGGTGACCCCCCAGCCTGGAGGCTGTAATGGAGGCCAAGCCAAGTCCATCTAACTAAGGCAAGGCTAGTGAAGACAGCAGAGAAAGAGACACTAAGAGAGAGGGTACCGGATTTCACACTCTGAATCACCCAGAAGACGGAGGTCCCTGACAGCGGTCCCAGCAGTCCAAGGGTTCTGCCTGCCCTGACAAGAACTGTGAGTAAAAGAACTTGAACTGCACCTCTGAAGTTGCCTCAGTTATTTCATCTGCATAGACATTTACAAGCACCAACTGTGCCCCGGGCATTGCTCCACCTGTGGGGAGCAGTACTACCATTGCTGCCATAATATCATCCCGGAGGCCTCACACAGCAGCGGCGGCTTATTAGCCGCATACCACAGGTGGCGTCACGAACACAAACTTTAACTTAAGCCCCTTATTCTACTGACACCCACCAGGGCCACGGAGCCGGGCCCAGCCACCACTGACTACCACCGGACTAGTCCGGCCCGGCACCGAGTGTCCCATAGCCCTGGGGTGGGCGAGTCATATTGTTTAGGGAAGATTCTGAAATCTAGGACTAAACTCTCCGGACATTTGATGCTTCACAAGTTCAACAAATTAAAAGCTCAAATGAAAACTTAAAGTTTTATATGACATCCATTACCTGCACGCCATGGCTTGTATATTGTACAGTGAGCCTTCTTATAGTGTAATTGATCAATTCACATGGGACTGGTAACATCAGTGAGATCTTTGCTACATAGTGAACTAAAAGCTGCATTACTGCGAAAATAAAGCCAGACCAACATATAAATGGTTCTCCTCACTGTGTGGATTTATTTTCCTGGTGACCAGTTACGTAGTAGAAATCCTGTTATTCTGCAGACAGATGAGAAAATACAAGAAATTACAAAACATCCATGTGAAATAAAAACAAAACAAAAAGAGTAACATAATACGGTATTAGGAGAAGCAAAATGTTGAGGATTTAGCTCCAATCCGAAAGTTAAAAAAGAACCTTTATGATATTGTGGGGAACATCCAATATATCATGTCCTAGGGTGCTTATTACTGATGCTTCCAAGCCTCATACATTTCTGTGGGATACCTAAAAAAAAAGGCAACAGGATCAGTAACAAGATAGCATCGCTAACAAATAAGTCTCCCTGGAGCTGTAATGTCATTTCTGAAAATACAGTAGATTCTTTTCCTAAGAGCATCTGTGGGACTTGAAACAAACAGAATGCTCTTTTACCATCAGGAGAGGAGGCTTCTGGGAACTAGACAAGGATTTTTTGCAATTATTGCAGAACTGAGAGGCATGATAATTAAATGTATCCCTGTAGTTTATTCCACTTTTATTTTTTTATTTGTTAAAATAGAAATGTAGACATACAGATTGGGTCTATCATTAAAGGGAAATTGTCAGCAGGAATTCACCTCAAAACTATTTATGTGTGCATGTAGCTCTTTCAAAGACAAGTCTATCAATACCTCTACATGGCCAGTCCGCTCCTCCATTACTGAGAAATCAATATTTGAATTGATATGCAAATGAGGTTGTAGATCTGAAGCCTCTGTCACTCCAGCTCTATACCCCAGCGCCACTTCCTGTTTGACTGATGGTTCCTTTTCTTGAAGTTATACATCATAAAGAGTGTTAAGCCGGCTTTACACGTAACGACATCGCTAACGAGATTTGTTGGGGTTACGGAATTCGAGACGCACATCCGGTTTCGTTAGCGTCGTCGTTACGACCGTTAATGATTAAAAATACTCACCATATCGTTGATCGTTGTCCAGTCGTTGTAATTCCGATTAGCGTTGCTGTTGCAGGACGCAGGTTGTTCGTCATTCCTGCGGCAGCACACATCGCTATGTGTGACACCGCAGGAACGAGGAACAACCTCATACCCGCGGCCACCCGCAATGATGAAGGAAGGAGGTGGGCGGGATGTTACGGCCGCTCATCTTCGCCCGCTTCTATTGGTCGGCCGCTTAGTGACGTTGCTGTGACGCCGAACGAACCGCCCCCTTAGAAAGGAGGCGATTCGCCGGCCACAGCAACGTTGCTAGGCAGGTAAGTACGTGTGACGGTTGTAAGCGATGTTGTGCGCCACGGGCAGCGATTTGCCCGTGACGCACAACCGAGGGGGCGGGTGCTTTCACCAGTGACATTGCTAGCGATGTCGCTGTGTGTAAAGCCCGCTTTAGTCAAGCAAGAGAAGGTGGTACTTCGCATGGAATAGAGCCGGAGTGACAGAGGTTTCAGATCTATAGCCTTATTTATATATCAATTCAATCTCTAATTGATCAGTAACAGAGGAACTTATTGCCCATGTAAAGGTATTTCTGGACTTGTCTTTGAAGAGCTATATGTAAATAATGTAAATAATTGGAATGTGAAATCCTACTAAGCACTGACAGTTCTCTTTAACTTTCTCAAGTCTAACAAAGGCAAGTGAAAAGGTTTTGGTACCGTGTTGGCCAGTTGAAAAATTATTGAATGTTCTCAGTGAGAGGAACAAAATTATAATCTTGTGATTATGGATTGTGATTATCTTGTGGAGAAACAGGACAGAGACTGAGAGCAAGGATGAGATCTCACCGCCACACAATTACAGACAAAAAAATCCATTTACCTGTGGCCAAACATTTCTGCGCTTCAGGACACAACATAACCCATATGAAAGTTGTCATATTAAAAGACAACTTCAGATCACAGAGCCATCGCAGGGTCTGGGAATACAAATTCATCACAATGTTTAACTCTGTAGACACAAGACTCAACCTGTCAGGAGGATTCATGGCCCATTACAAAATTTCAGGAGTCATTCCAGAGACTCACCAGACCTCTGATCCTACATGGATATTGGGACAATAAAACTCTCACACCACTAATCAAAGCTAATTAAGGATTCACTTTCTAAGCTCAGTGTTTGTTTATTTAAATGTCTTTTATTATGCCATCCCTCTGCTCTGTTTGTGTATATATTTGTGTTTCTTCAGATATTTTGTCATACCATGCCTGATGAAGGGACCGGAGATGTATCGAAAGCTTGCTTTGTAACATTTTCTTTTAGTTAGCCATTAAAAGGTATCACAAGATTATAATTTTGTTCCTCTCACTGAGAACATTCAATAATTTAACAAAGGCAACTAACATCACAGTGATAGGCAATCCACATCACAACCATTGGCTGGCCAGAGTTAGTGATTTATTCTACCAATTTTTCCTGTCACAAATCAGGTTATGTTTTTCAAAGCTGGTAATCCCTGGGTACTTATTATGGGATGTGTTTAGCCAAGCAAAATGGTAAGGAAGGGTACCTATATAGGGTCTGTTCACATTGTCACTTGTTTTTTTTTCAGAATTTTAAGGTTTTTATTTGCACGAATAATTTGGCCAGCACTGTAACCAATTAAAGGGAATCCGTCACCAGGTTTTTGCTACTTCATCTGAGAGCATATTTCAAAAAGATCTCCACGAAATAGTAAGAAGTAATCCTCTATCATCCACACCCCTGACGAAGTCAAGAAGTGATGAAACGCGTGTCGGGAATGGAGGTATACGAGACTAATTGGCCTAGCATCAGGTAACTTCCACACTTTGTACATTTTACCATTGCATTGCCACCCCTGCTGGCCTCTAATCGTCATCACATATACAGTGCCTACAAGTAGTCTTCAACCCCCTGCAGATTTAGCAGGTTTGATAAGATGCAATTAAGTTAGAGCCTGCAAACTTCAAACAAGAGCAGGATTTATTAACAGATGCATAAATCTTACAAACCAACAAGTTATGTTGCTCAGTTAAATTTTAATACATTTTCAACATAAAAGTGTGGGTCAATTATTATTCAACCCCTAGGTTTAATATTTTGTGGAATAACCCTTGTTTGCAATTACAGCTAATAATCGTCATTTATAAGACCTGATCAGGCCGGCACAGGTCTCTGGAGTTATCTTGGCCCACTCCTCCATGCAGATCTTCTCCAAGTTATCTAGGTTCTTTGGGTGTCTCATGTGGACTTTAATCTTGAGCTCCTTCCACAAGTTTTCAATTGGGTTAAGGTCAGGAGACTGACTAGGCCACTGCAACACCTTGATTTTTTCCCTCTTGAACCAGGCCTTGGTTTTCTTGGCTGTGTGCTTTGGGTCGTTGTCTTGTTGGAAGATGAAATGACGACCCATCTTAAGATCCTCGATGGAGGAGCGGAGGTTCTTGGCCAAAA